>NC_133333.1:200819404-201524404 GCF_042186555.1 Aquarana catesbeiana | reverse complement strand
TAATACTTGGAAGGTAGAGGAAAAGAGGGGTAGGAAGAAATGTAATAAGAGAACAAGAAATTCAGCTAGAGAGATTGATTGGGGGGGGGGGCAAGAAATTTAGGCTAGAGAGAGATGAAAGAGAAAGAAGAACAGAGGGGTACATCCTAAAATGTACCATAAGGGGTTGTCCGTGGGTTAGGGGAGCAAATTACTTTTCTTGCCTTGGGTGCTGACAACCCACGCTACGAAAATAATTTTACTGCTGGGGGTCCCCACAACCTGGGAAACTTTATCAAGGGGTCACGGCACTAGAGAGATTGAGAACCACTGGTCTAAGTCGTCCAGGACTCTCCTCCTGATTGACAGCCACGGAAGCCAATGGCGACAATCAGGGGCTGGTTTGGGGCTCCGTGTCTCCGGAGCTGTGACTCGGCTCGGGTGCCCCCCAGAGCAATCTACTGGCTGTGGGGGCACTCGTCAGGGAGGGGCCAGGAGCTCAGAAGAGGGAGCTGAGAAGAGGAGGATATGGGCTGTTCTATGCAAATCCACTACAACTGAGGAGGCAAGTATAACATGTTTGTTATACTATTGATTTTTTTTATTTCTTTTACGAGACTTATCAATCACTTTACATTCACACTCTCCATTTGTACTGGTGACTGTTATCACTGAGCAAATTATGGCAAATTTAAAGTTTGTTTTCCCCAGAACAAGAGGTGAGGGTAAATCTAATGGGCAACTGGCAAAAAAAAAAAAAACGATTTTCTCACACTTGGTAGAGTTTGGTGTGTGTTGTGGTTTTTTGGTTTGGTTTTTTTTTTCTCTAATGTATCAAGAATCCAAGCTGTTGGTTTTGCTAATGATTTGCTATTTGATCGGCTATAGTTATGTTTTCAGATATGCAATAAGTGTGTGTTTATATATAAATAGTATATCTGTATGAGTAATAATAATTAAACAGCTTGATGATAGGTGTCATTTTTCCCACAGTTAAACCATACCTAGTGCCAGATCTAGTATGAACACATCTTCTGTACAGTACAAAGTGTTACACTAGAGATTGAACAAACTTCCAGGTCTTAATCATAGGGAGCCGAGACCTGTAAGAGGACACAATGTACTAGTTCAACACACTAGCTTATTGGTCATTCATGAAAGTTTAATCATCACATAATGCAGAAGACGGTGCATAATGAGGTAACGCTGGGTGTGGGTTGGTAGAACAGCCTTGCCACATGTGCGAGGTGTGGTGTTCTAGTAACATTTTGTACTTTTTGTTTCCCAGTTATTAAAGCTACAGTAAATCAGCTGAACATTTGTGGGTGTGTGCTCATTCAATTAATGTACAATGATACATAACATATACATTTAACAGTAATAATTATAGGCATGAGGACAACTAATGGTTTGCTGCATTCTTTACATGTTACGATCTAGAGATCCTATTCTAAACTACAGTGCATTGCTTTTCATAGGACATGACATCAGCTTTGTTATTTGATTATGTCCTCTGAATCAAGTGCTGGTACAATCTTGCCTTAGAGCTATTTTACTTTTTATAATTACTACTTGTGTAGCCTGAATGTACAGTACTGTACATATTAATGACTTGGCCAGGTACTTCCTGCAACAGGCTGATCCTGGGAATCGCCGTAATAACAGGACACAAAGCCCTGTACTGATGTCAACCTTTTTGTCCTCTTTAAACTTGACTTGAAATGTGTGTGTTTTACACACTATATTACCAAAAGTATTGGGACACCTGCCTTTACATTCACATGAACTTTAATGGCGTCTTAGTCCATAGGGTTTAATAGTGAGTTGACTCAACCCTTGCAGCTATAACAGCTTCAACTCTTATCCATCCTTTATGGATATCTTATCCATGACTTTATGGACCTTGCTTTGTGCACTGGTGCTCAGTCATGTTGGAACAGGAAGGGGCCATCCCCAAACTGTTCCCACAAAGTTGGGAGCATGAAATTGTCCAAAATGTCTTGCTATGCTGATGAAATGTGTTTGACACTGTTAAATTAGTTACACTTTTTGATTTACTGCTGTTCAGGGATGCCAGGCTTCAGCAAAATGGTGGCTCCAGCTAGAAGTAACGGGAGCAATGCTGGAGGCAATTTGCAGCACACACTATTTTGGTAGTATAATTCTTAATGTGGACTGTATTTTTCCTTGCTAAAGAACATAATTTTTTATCACGTTATGGGTAAAGTTCTGCTTTAAAGCAGGCGAAGACATTGATAATGAGTAATGTTCCTTGTGCCTAGCTGTTAATGTAAGCTTAACCCCATAAAAACCTCAATCTTGTAACTAACCATTGTAATAAACCTCCCAAGACTGGCCATACACTTAGATATTCATTTATTTCTTACATTTGGCCTGCGGGATATTCAGCACTGATCAACAGCTACCCCCCCTCCTCTGTGCAGTTGGTTTTGCACAGAGCAGCCTGGATCCTCCTCTTCTCGGGTCCCTCTTCACTGCTCCTAGCCCCTCCCTCCTTTTGAGTCCCCTGAGCCAGCAGCTTGCTACAGGGGGCACCTGAGACGAGTCAGAGCTCTGTGTATCCATTCAGACACGGAGCCCCGACCTAGCCTTGTTCCCTCTCTTCCCTGATTGGTTGAGTGACTTTGACAGACGCAGGAACCAATCAGGAGGAGTGTCCTGGATGGCTGAGTGGATCGTGGACATCGCTGGAGAGAGAAGGGGCTCAGGTAGGTAATTAGGGGGGTGCTGAGGGGGCTTCTACACATGAGTTTTTTTTTTTTTTTTTTTTTTTTTATCTTAATGCATAGAATGCATTAAAGCAGAATTCCACCCATTTAAAAGTCAGCAGTTACAAAAAGTGTAGCTGCTGACTTTTAATAACTGGACACTCGCCTGTCCCACATTCCAGCGACGCGGGTGAACAAAGCCCCGCTCCCCCCCCCCCCCTCCTCTGCGACGCCGGCATTGTAACTGTGGGCGCCCGGCTGTGGCTTCACAGCCGGGCACGCACTGTGCATGCGCAACCTGCGATGTGCCCTAGAAGATTGCAGGGGAGAGAGGTGAACTTCCTTCTAGAGCCCCGGGAGGAAGTGGGAGCTGGGTGCCTTTTTTTTTTTTTTTAAAAAGGGGTATTCGCTCACACCCCCCCTCCAAAAAAATGGCATGCCAAATGTGGCATGTCAGGGGGTAACCATCACTTAAAGCGGAGGTTCCATTTTTGGGTGGAACTCTGCTTTAAGATCTTTTTTTTTTTTTTTTTTTTTTAAGAAACCTTCTGCCTTTACAACTCCTCCCCTTTTTTTTTTTTTTTTTTTTTTTTTTTTTTTTTTTCTTCTTGGAGGGGCCAACAGAGCCACTAACTAAGCAAGTTTCTGAAGAAGTGATCAGAATTGTATAGCCAGCTTAAAACTCTCGTAGCCTTAAGGCTTGGTTTACATTGGTGCGATGCGGGAAGCCCTACGAATCATCATCTGCAGGTCCCCGCATTGCACCGGACTTGCAGGCAGTTTGCACTGCCTTATGTCAGTTTGCTCAGAAATTGGATCGCACCCATTCAATCTGATTCTGGTGCAGACCATAAAAAGGGTCCTGCACGACTTTGTTCCTAATGCGATGCAAATTCAGCCATACAATCTGGCTGAATTCGCATCGCACAGACATGGCATGTGATGTAACACAGCAGAGTGAACCCAGCCTCAAACTTCACTCTCCTTTTTAGCTATTTTGCTGGTTTGTGGTCCAACTGTCCTGACCTGAAGTCACAATTTTTGGAAGTTTCTTACCAGCTACTAGGGATCAGATATGCTGTGCAGAGATGGATGGAACACAGAAGTGCGGGATGTCAGTTTACAAGCCACAGTGACCTTGAAGTTTCCACCACTCAGCAACTTTTAGTGGAGTTGATGTGACAGGATGCTGTAGTTAACTGATGAGAATGTTACCTTCTTTTTGTGGTGGTTTCTTTTTTGTGTAAAACATTCAGTCCACCCAATACTCATCCCACACAGTTACTAACTTTTGTATCACTTGCTCTTGCCTTTTTAGATTGTCCCCTTTATTGTCCACCTCTTGTCTTGGATTGTATTGTTCTCTTTTTGTAAAGCACTGTCCAAACCAATATCAAGATAGATAGATAATAAAGTGTGTGTATAATATATATATATTTTTTTTATGCTAGTTATACACATATACTTTTGTTCAAATTTTATGAACCTGACATATCAACGGGGGGGGGGGGGGGGGGGTTCAAGGAGGAATATTTCAACTAAGACTAGGTTCACACACATGGGTCAGGAAACTCTTGCTAATCACACGTTCCCTGACCCGCAGGCAATATGTGCTTCTCTTATGCAGATGCACAGGAGTGTCATTATGCTTAATGGCATCCTCATGCAGGGCCACATTTAAAAAAAAAAAAAAAAAAAAAAAAAAAAAAAAAAGTCGGACATTTTTTCCTCTGAATCCTGCAGGTACGGCAGAAAAGCGCGCACACACATCCAGGTGTGAACCCAGGTTGTGGTGTGTGGTTTTTTGTTTGTTTTTTTTGTGTTTTTTTTTTTTTTTTTTTTTTTTTCTTTCAATCGGCATTAAAAAATTATTTGTATGGCCAGCTTAAAGTGAAGATTTAATTTCTGAGATGCATGCCAGAGAAATTGATCACCCAATTTTTTAGGACCTATGTGGGGCATAACTTCAGTTCCCAACTCTGTTTGCCATCTTTCAGGGCCAATTTTCATTTTGCTGCCTATGTGTGTTTTGGAGATATGCACAAAAATATAACTGGTTACATATATTGGTTTGTTGCATTTAAGTTTGCACACCCCAGTACCCTAACCCCAATGGAACTGCAACAATTTACAGCACACCACAATACATCACAATGCACTCCTGTGTGTTGTGGTGAGCTAGATAAGCGAAAAATGCTACACGTCTTTCGTTAATTCTGGCGTGTTGGCAGCCTTTTTATCTGAATAGTCTGCCCTAACAAAATGCACATTAACCCAAACCTTCAGAATGGCAAAGTGCAAATGAGTCCTTATTCTCACTAGACCTGTTGTAACAAAAAACATAAACAAAAAAACTAACAGGAAAAGTGAGAGTGATATATAATGGTCATAAGTAAGCTTACCTGGAAATTCAAGTGCAGAGATCTCGCCATTAGAGTATGGGTTGGGATGCTCTCCCGTATCTACCAAAAAAACTAAATCACTTTTGATGGCACAATCTGAGCTTTTGTTTGGTCAGTTTTCTTCAGTTGCCTTGGTGGCCACTTATAATTAGGTTTGTGTTGTGTTTTTTTTTTTTTTTTTTTTTTTTTAAGCATTTGTAAAGCTTGAATTGTGGGTGAAGTTAGAGTTGTTTTTCCACCCTCTCTCAGCCCCCGCACAGAAAATGCTGCTTTCTTTGCAAACCTGGTATTGAAAGTAGCAAAAAAAAAGTGGTTTTGGAAAGTGTTTATGCGAGGGGAAGTCTTTTGTCTGTATCAGTAGAAAAATGTTTTACCTTTTTTAAGCTAAGCAAAAAAATTTCCTCTGCTCAATTTAAAAGTGGCAGCTCTGTCTTGTGATCTCGTATTTTGTTACTTACTCCATTCTTAGATGTGGAATGAGATGTTCTCCAAGTCACAGTACAGTATTCTACAGTACAGTATTCTACAGTACCTTCTTGCACATTGAGGTTTTCATGTAACTGTGGTTGTTACTGTATCTTTTGTTTTTAAAAGGTAAGGAACACTATTTTTCAAGGTTAAACTTGCTAATTTCTGTTCTAAACATGTTTTATTTAGGGTGTAACCTATCCATACAGAGTTGTGAATTTATTTATTTATTTTACAATTGACATAGAAAAAATGTACCACTTTTTAAAATGTGTATTAATCCATATAATCAAGTCCTATTAAGCTTTAAGGCTCGTGAAAATGGCCGTCTAGGGCTGTATATTTGGGCATATGTCTTGCCCGAAACCAGCGGGTGCTGCTTTATAGCTTCTCTATAGTTATGAATGGCTATATGCAGGTCTACGCTGGTACTTGTGTAAACACACTCATGTGTGCAGATGTAAAATCGCAAACACGGACTGTTGTAAGAGGTGAATTGCAAGCATATTTCCTCACCTGCTGTGTACAGCCGCTCCATAGACAACTGGTATTTAGTGGCGGCTGGTGAAGTTTGAGGATGGGGGGCCAGACACCCCCGCCTTTTTTTTTTTTTTTTGACCCCCTCTTACTTTTCATAAGCCCCACCTCTTATAGAATCCTCCCCCTCCGTCCTCTGTATTCCACTTGCTTCCACCCATAGTGTCAGGTGTATATAGCCCAGCCTCACAGATTGAGGGGTGTGTGTATATAGCCCAGCCTCACAGATTGAGGGGTGTGTGTATATAGCCCAGCCTCACAGATTGAGGGGTGTGTGTGTATATAGCCCAGCCTCACAGATTGAGGGGGGTGTGTGTATATAGCCCAGCCTCACAGATTGAGGAGGGTGTGTGTATATAGCCCAGCCTCACAGATTGAGGAGGGTGTGTGTATATAGCCCAGCCTCACAGATTGAGGAGGGTGTGTGTATATAGCCCAGCCTCACAGATTGAGGGGGGTGTGTGTATATAGCCCAGCCTCACAGATTGAGGGGGGTGTGTGTATATAGCCCAGCCTCACAGATTGAGGGGGGTGTGTGTATATAGCCCAGCCTCACAGATTGAGGGGGGTGTGTGTATATAGCCCAGCCTCACAGATTGAGGGGGGTGTGTGTATATAGCCCAGCCTCACAGATCGAGGGGTGTGTATGTGTGTGTGTGTGTGTGTGTGTGTGTGTGTATATTTATATCTCTCTATCTCTCGATCTGTCAGGCTGGGCTATATATACACACATATCTATTATATATTACTCTCTTTCTCGACAGCACCCCCCCCCTCCATTGCACAGAGCAGGTAAATCTAAACCTGTTATTTGTAAATGTTATCTATTTAATAACCATCACTTGCATTGAACATTGTCTTGTGGATTAATTCTCTCAAAGCTTGGGTTCTGCGTTGTATATTAATAAGGGAAACTCTGTCCCCACCTTGTCCCTCCACTTTCAATTTTGAAATTGTACAGAGTAACCTGCCTCAACGGTCTGCTCAAAAGAGACAACTAGAATGATGTGAGATTTTTTTAAATTAAAAAATATATAAAATTGTGTAAATGGGAACATCAAAGCAAAGAATTGGAGTTACATTTTCAATGACCCTAGGCTCCTGGTACAATACTTCATATCTGGGCTATGTGTCCACACATTGTTCCTTTTTTGGGATGGAATACTATGTTTTTATGATGTCCTGGTGGGAAATAAATACCCAAATCGACCCCAAATCATGATAATCTCTGTGCTGCTGGGATCCTACAAATTTAGAAAAGTCTGATTTGGGCACTTCCTGACAGCAGCCCGTTCTGTGATCGCCAAATGTTTGCGGCATCCTGAACCACCATCTTTGGTCGATTGGGCTTGTGAAATGAAAACGATTGAGTATATGGAAAGCATGATTGTCAGACGAGGACAAATCTGAATCGAACAGCCTCTTTTTCTTATAGCGTGTTCTCCACTTAACAAATGCAACCCTCAGCACAAGTGCCTTCATGCAGACATGTATTGCGGTGAGAGAAGTGGTGCATCTGACTCGCTGCGTTGCTGATTAGTGATTATGGAGTTCACTAGGCCTAACTCTGGTACCTGTTAGAATGTGCAGTCATTTTACTACACCTTGCATACAATTTCTGTATCGGGACAAAATGTTGGTGAAAATCACTTCAGTTGAGCTTATAAATTTGGACCAAGCTTGCCATTGGCCTGTATTGCTATCTATGGTGGGCTTCCCCTATATTGGAAAAGTTTTTGTAATTCCTCCTGAGTAAAACTGCACTCTCCAGCACTCATAGTGATGTGTCCACAGAATTTAATTTACTTTGTTGTTTAAAAAAAATCAAGGTCTATATAAAAAGCAGGATAAAATAAATATGTAAGAACAGAGGAGCTAAAATTCTACTTCAAATGTGGCCAGAATTTTTTTTTTTTTTTTTTCTGTTGTGTTTTTAACTCAACATTTTTTTTTAAATGTATCATACTTTTGGATACCTTTTTGTGTACTCTCCTCCTGTGTGCAGTTAAACTAAAAGTTACATTACCTATTCTGCTGTTGAAATGATGTCATAAGGCAAAACTGTGGACAGACCTACCTCCTTGGTTTTTGCAAATAGCTCCAAGATATATAATGCTGGAAATTTTGTGTTTGTAGCGGGAACTCTTGATTAATGCCAGCAATGGAATGGTCACGTTTATTGGTGGCACCTGGTATCACAGTCTCTGTAATGGAAGCCAGTCCTTTGGCCTGGACTCCCTTTGTGAGGAAGGCCCTGATTAGTTCTCTTCGTTCTTTCTCGGCCCTTGGCCTGGCTCAGGAAATGAAGGTTCCCCTCCCAGCTGACCTGAGCTGGGTAACCTTTGCCAGTGCCCTGTCAGAGACTTCTGGGATTTGGGACTGGGCCTCCTATACTGGAGTGAGGCTGGGAGCACTAATAGGCTGAGGTGACTTATTTATGGGCTGCTAGAAGTGGGATAATGGTAGGGGGGAGTGTTTAACTGGTTACATCCCATCTGGAATTTATATGAATATATTCACATAATTGTTTATATCAAACTCCTTTACAACTTACATTTTAAGATCTAAAATTACAAGAAAATCTGAGGCTTTATGCCATTTTAATGTAGTAAATGTAATCTAATAGTTTGTACTGGCCATGTAACTCTGTTATTGCATATTCCTAATTTAATGCCAAATAGGAACAAGAAAATGGATTATTAAATTTGCACTTTAAACCAGTTGAACTCAACCAGATCATTGTGACCTGGTGATGGTCTGTAAACAGCTTGCTGCTTTATGATTATTAGATAAATATGAATTTACTTAAAATTGCTTTATAATCACATTATAACTACTTTATAGTTTCACTCCAATATATGTCTGTATAGACTATTTCTATTCAAAATGTAACTATTGTAGCATTTTGTTAATTTACACTTTAGATAAGCCTGTTTTATGACACAATCTTTTTTTTTTTCTCTATTCGTACTAAAAATATATATGATATTGGTGTGTTAAATGCTTCCTTGGCACACATACTAAAGCTTTTGTTGTGGTTCAGCCCCCAGTCCTCTGGTTGAAGTGGCAAGTTATGGTGTTTGGGGTTAAAATTAGTGGCAGGCAGATCACTTTAATGGCCTGTAATTGCTTCCAGATCTTACAGGAGGGGGCACGGGGAGTGTGGATTAAGGTGCTGGTAAACCTCTTCCTGCTAATGTACCCGTCTTTCTTTCCTTTTATTCCAAGAATCTGTCACCTTGTCTTTGCTGGTGGCGTGTGTGTGTGCATGCACACCAGCAATAACCTACAAAGTTAAATGCCTAATGTTACTATCCTTGACAATTGTGACCCATCTTTGCCCTGTACATAAGAGGCTTCCAAATGATCAGAAGCTCTAATACAGTAATTTTTTTTTAATTTTATTTTTGTAGGTTTGATCGGGTTTAATTTGCTATTTTTATTTGGGGGGGGGGGGGGGGGGATTTGGTGTAGAGCTTGTGTGTTAATATCGATCAGCTGAAATAAATATTTGTGAAAATGCAACTTCCTACCACTTTATCACATAGTTACCCAGATATGTCTTATTTGCTTAAAATGCTATAACAAGCTGTATGTTGCTACGTGTGACCTGTAGAGTCGCACAAGGTGCATGTGCATTGCTAGACAATTTGAAGGCCTCTTCACCCAAGATGCCCCTGCACACTCCGCTTACCAACTGATGACACAGAAAACCTTTATCTAGAAGTGACCTCATAAAGTACACATCTAGTACAGAATGTTTTTGCACAAACGGCTTCCTTTTATACTAGGTTAATGTGGTATGGATTTTTATTTTTTTGCCCTCAGTGCGCTTACCTGTACTGACATGCAGTGGGCCTGGTGGTAACCTTTTGTATATCACAGATGAACTATGGATAACTGCCAATGGGTGTGAAAGTTGGCACAGGACTGGGGGTTTAAAAAAAAAAAAGCGCCCCAAATAATCCAACACCCAACTGCCAGTTTAATAGCCATTGCACATTTCAATATCTAATTTAAAATCAAACATGCCTCCAAAGTACAAAATAACTGAAACGATTGACTCCATTGAGCTGTACCATTTTTGCTTTTCCATACAAATGCATGCAATAATTAGTGCATATATGAACGTAACTGCTAACTAGATTAAATAAAAGCCACCAAGGTGGTGGCTTAGCACTTTTTTTTTATTACGTGTGGGTGGTGGGTTTTTATTTTATTTTTATCACCAGCTGTCCCATTGCTGAGCTTTACCTTCACTTCTTGTCCAACAGGAAATGAAAAGGGAATACCTGCAAATTAGGGGAATCCCTCGAGGCCCCCAGGTCACCGGAACTAGTGTCTCCATTGAAAGATTTACTCTTACTTTTCTGGGGACAACCCAAACTTTGGGGTCTTCTTTTACTTTCAATTGTAAACAGGACAGCTTGAGAGGCTGGATCTCTTTAACGGTGGCACAGACAGCAGTAACAACTAACGGATGTCCCAATCTCTATCCAAAACTGAAAAACAAGTTTTGCCTTTTTAGTTATACTTTAATAACTGCCACACAAAAAACCTAATACGTAAAATGAAATTGTCTAAGCAGATTGGGAGACTTTTTTATTAAGACTGAGAACCATTAAAGCAGATGTAAATCCTGACTTGTTTTTGTGAAGTATGGCCGAACTTCTCTTGTGGTCACAGGAGGTCATTACTTTGGCTCTCCTGTGGCCTAGCATCAACTGGCAGCAGTCAACTGATGCCACAGAGCTGCTCCAAGCTCTGGAAGCATCCTGGCCATATTGTCAGGGTCCAGCCAGTTGTGCCCAGCCCGGGAAGAGAGGAGAGTGATGACTGAGAAGACAAAACTGAGCGATCACATGACCGCTGATGGCTCTCAGACTTAGAGCTGGTGGGGACAGCGGAAGCTACCACTTGTTAATTGTATATCTTACACCATCTTGCCAGAAAACTTTGAGCCTATCACTACCTGTGCTGACTATTATCAGTTACATTTGTATGCCATCAAACTCCCAAAACCTCTTCCCTCTGCTGTGGAGAATAGGAGCAGGATGGGGTCTTGTAGTCGTCTTGTCCTATACCCGCTTTTCCCCCATCAACACATTCAAGTTGGATGGGGGACTCTCTACCGTTGAGCTATTGTGTTCTGACGGCAGGGAGACTTCCCTACTGTCAGAATACACCGATCAGTGTTGTTGGTTATAGCCAGTGGTGCTGTTTGTTCGGACGTTTTCCAACAGGCTGGTTGTACAGATGCCAATCAGTAGATCGACTTCTGTACAACTAGACTGCCTATACATGGATCAAAATAAGCCGGTTTAGCAGGGACTGGCCAAAATTTTCATCTATGTATGGCAGGCTTAGTGAGACCCTTTGGCACAGCAATACACAGATATCTCATGGATTTGTGCTATTGGCAAAATGTTTGCCAATTGACTAGTGACCAGCCTTGCTGCAGATCATGGCTTTTTGTGTTGCCTTATTTAGGACTGCTGGGGTATTTAAAAATATGTTTAAATAGAAAAGGGTATAATCAGTTCATCTGATAACCCTGTGGTCTGTTTTATCGCACAATCTATTGCATATATACTACTCAAACGCCTCTTTTCTCAGTTTTGCAACGATAACTGCTCGAGGTGTGAAAGGAAAGGAGGGGAAGTTTCTACTTGTAAACAAAAATATAGGCATTATAGTACAAAAAATGCTTTTGAGTTTGCTTAGGTTTTTGTTTCGTAATGCCTAACATCTGGGCAATTAGAAAAGCCCCTATCCTGTGGGCACCTAAGTCCGGAGTCTCGGTCCCTCACTGATGCTGCTCCACCAATCCCCCTCATGCTACTGTTGCAGGCTGCTCTTCTGGATCCTGGACCCCCCACCACTTGGCAGCCATTAAGAAGTGGCCACCCAAGGATTGGCACCAACTAGAAACTGGAGCAAGAAGACTTGGGATTGGAGCGTCACGTGACCATCGCTTTAGTTGAGCAAAAAGGGCATTTAGGGTTTTTTTTTTTTTGTATTGCCAGTTATCAGTTGGAGGGGTTATGGGGGGTTTGGGGGGTGCCCTGAGTTTTATGGTAAACCTTCAATTTTTGTTTTTTCATCCTGAACTTTTTCTCTTTATTTTACTGTCAATGCTGTGAGTTTTTATTATAACACCAAATTACAGCACAAGCGTGTACACTAAAAATTGTACAATCACGTCTGTTGGCATCTGTGCTCACAATGCTCCATTTTATCTGATTGGTTAGTTTATTTTGATAGTTGTATCATGGGCATATATTGGTTTTCAGCAGCCATCTTGGCCAACAGGAAAATGCTGGAATACTGAATGACCATGGTCGTTGATGCATTTGTTCAATGGACATTTCTATGTATGCATGCAGTCATCTGAAGACTGCTTATGCTGTTTTCCACTCGGGTAGAAATGTCTCTGGATCTGTTAAACTTGTCCACCCACATGCATGGACTGACCTGTTATAGATTCAGCTACTTGCATCCACATGTTGGGTGTTGGCATGGATTTGTATTTTTATCCCTCCAGAACTGCGATAGAAAAGCCCCATCTGGCAGGACGGAAGACCTGATTTTTACATTGCTGCAGTAGATCTTGTCCCTCTCCCACCCTGGACTTGACCGTGGAAGATAGTGATAAACTCCTCACTCTGCTCTTTTTACTCTTATCAAGACTCCTTCTTCTTCTTCTTTTTTTTTTTTTTTTTTTCTCTGATAACTGGTCAAACTCAGGAGCTTGCGTTGCCTTGTGTAGTAGTAGTGAATTCAGAACTGCTTTTATTGTGCCCTTTTAGATCTGCCTGGAGGTCAGCTTTAGGATATATTCACACCAAATGTGGTGTGCATGTGTTGGGCGCCTGTTCCCCGATTTTTATCTCTCTACCCATCAGCTCACTCCTTCTTCAGTCCCCTCCTGTAGCACTAATTTACTAACTGACATATCAGTCTGCATGTCACACCACTTCCGCAAACTCAATTGATCCAAAACCGAGCTCATAATATCCCCCCCCCCCCCCCCATGCCTCTTTCTCTAATTTTTATCTGTTAAGATTAATGGCACAACTATCAGCCCATCCCCGCAAGGTCCTTGGTGTAATCCTGGACTCTGAACTATCCTTTCGGCTCCACATCCAATCCCTGTCCAAAACTTGCTACCTCAGCCTACGCAGCATCTCCAAAATATGTCCCTTCCTCCTAACCAATGACACCACTAAGCTCCTAGTTCACTCCCTGGTCATCTCCCGCCTCGACTACTGCAACTCTCTCATTGGATTACCTTTTACATAGGCTCTCTCCCCTTCAGTTCATCGTGAATGCTGCTGCCAGGCTCATCCACCTTACCAACTGTTCAGTGTCCTCCACCCCTCTCTGCCAATCCCTCCACTAGCTTCCACTCCCCCAACAGATTTCAATTCAAAATGCCAACAACTTACAAAGCCATCCACAACTTGGGTCCCCAGCTACATCACTAACCTAGTCTCAAAATACCAACCTAATTGTTCTCTTCATTCCTCCCAGGGCCTCCTGCTCTCTAGCTCACTTGTCACCTCCTCCCATTCTCTCCTCCAGGACTTTTCCCCTAGCCTCTCCCATCCTATGGCACTCCTTACCCCAATCTGTCTTACTATCTCCTTCTCTGTCCACTTTTAGACAATCCCTGAAAACCTATCTCTTCAGAGAAGCCTATTTGGCCCGAAAACAACAACTAGTGCAGGTTTTTTTTTTTTTTTTTTTTTCCCCAAATCGGCTCACCCCACCTTTTTTGTATCACTTTACTCTTCCTCCTAGATTGTAATAACTATAATAATTCCAGTGCAGTCCCACCTAATGACAAGGCAATATGCCATGTCTCCAGTGTGCTTGCAATGGTGTAAACCAGTGTGCTGAGAAAAAGTACTGCATGCCTTTCCAAGTGGTGTGAATAAATACACCACCTCGCACCGTACAGCTGGCAATTTAATGAAATGTCTGACCTTTTTCAATAAAGTTCATTAAAAGAAAAGAAAAAAAACAGTGCAATGCTATGAAATCAGTGCATCAACACTACAGCGATCCTGCTGGACCGCATACCAGCTACTGTGTTGCAACGCAGCGGCTGGTGTGAATTATACCTGAAAGTAAACCCATATCGAGACCATTACAGGAAACTAAAATTCTAACTAAACCTTCTTTTCTTTTATTTTGTTATCATATTTTTATTGCCCTTTCAATGCTACCATTTAAGAAAAGTGAGTACAGTTCAACTTCTTATAATACCAATGGATAAGATTTTGATGTAAGAACTATAAAACCTGAGAATGCCACCCATGGGCAGATTTAGTGCTCACCCCATAGAATGTCAACAGTTTAACCTGGGTTTAAAGCTATGCGGGTGCAAAGATGGATGAGCAATGTGTTGTGATTGTTTTTACTCCATACACTTGTCATGTGCTCTAGAAAATTTTGTTCCATTCCATATTGTATATTATCCACAAAACTGACACCTCTCATTAGTGATACAAACATGAAAATAGCTTTACAAGCCATGTCCTTCAAATCAAAATGATTAGTGAGGGCACTTTCACACTGGGGTGGTGAGAGCGGCGGCAGTCTTCGGCCGCTAGCGGGGCACTTTTAACCCCCACTATCGGCCAAAGAAGGGGTGTAAAGCGCAGCTGCCAAAGCGCTTTGCAGGAGCTTTGGCAGCGGTGCCCATTCATTTCAATGGGTAGGAGTGGTGTATACCCCCAAAGATGCTGCTTGCAGGACTTTTTTTTTTTTTTTTTTTTTTTTTTTTTCTGATTTTGCCAAATTGGGCATTACATGTTCCAGACTTTAATGCCGCTTTATACTAAAAGTGCTATAGTTGATAAAATCATGTTAATGGCGGTGGTCTGAAAGACAATTGTGAACTGTGTTTGACTTGCATGTTTAGGGGCAGCCAGTGGTTTAAAGCGATACTAAACACACTGTTTAATTAATGTCGCTGATGGCCCTGATTATTCTAACAAAAGTATCTAAGGCCGCGTACACACGATTGGAATTTCGGCCCGCAAAAGACCAATGAGAGTTTTTCGTTGGAAAATGCGACCGTGTGTATACTCCATCGATCTTTTGCTGGCGGCATTCCAGCCAGCAAAAGATTGACAGCATGTTCTCAATTTTTTCGGTTGGGAAAAGTTCCTATCCGAAAATGCGATTGTCTGTGGCAATTCCGACGCAAATCCTTACGAATGCTCGGAAACCATTCGTCGCATGCTCGGAAGCATTGAACTTCATTTTCTCGGCTCGCCGTAGTGTTGTACATCACCTCATATTGACGGTCATAATTTCAGCTAACATTTGCGTGACCGTGTGTATGCAAGGCAAGCTTGAGTGGAATTTCGCTGGAAAAGCCGTCGTATCTTTTTCCGACGAGAAATCCGCTCGTGTATACGTGGTATAAGTACCTATTCACTAATTGATATACAGCTATCGCATGACCCAGATCTTTCCCAGCCTGTCTGCAGGAAACCTAAGCAGGAGTAGCTTATAGTCCTCTGTTGCTGGTCCCATGTTCAAAATAAAAAACAGCCTTTGGAATACAGTAAGTAATGTCAAACCTCCTTTTTATTATTTTTTTAAATTTTGGCATACGAATTATATATTTGAAATCAAACCTTGATTATTTTGTGGAAATAACATGATGTGGGTGTATTTCTGCCAGCCGCAGTCTGTGACACCCCTCCAGCCTGTGTCTTAGAATAAGAGGGAGGAGAAGCCACCATTAATCTACATGTAATATCCCACCCCCATTGTGTTTAGCTGGTTAGTGGGCATGGAGGGAGTGGGCTTGCATTTTACCACTGTGCATATGCCCACATCTGTGACTCTATAGTCCCATGGGCTGCTCAGATGTGATAGGGAGGAAATATGCAGCATAGAAACTTGGTGAAAACTGAGCATGTGCAGAGTTGAAACTACAGCTGCAAAATCACGAGCTGAATTGGGGACATGAACAGAAGGTGGAGATAGAGCAGCAGAATACAGAAAATGAATCTCCATAGTGTGTATGAACAGCATGTAATACACTATTTATTTATGTTGTTTTTATTTTTAATAATGTGGGTTTAGTGAAACTTTAAAGGCTCTGCACACACGCTCACTGCCTGCATCTGACTTTAGCTTGAAGTTTTCTGTGGTCATTGTGCAAATGCTGCAGTTGGTGTATAAATGGTAAAAGTAAAAATGCTTAAAGTCACACACTGCCTCTTTTTGAACACTTTGAGTTATCTGTACAGAATACCTGCTTTAGTATGAACTGTGTGTAATGCACCATTTATTGATTAGTTTTTATGATGTGTGTTTAGTGACACTTTAAGGATTAGCCCTCCTACCATGCAGCACTAGGGCCATCGGTTCTATCCCAGGCCTTAACACGCCCTGCATGAAGTTTGTATGTTCCTCCTGTGCTTGTGTAGGGCTTTGGTTTCCTCCCACACTCCTAAGACTTGCTAGTAGGTTAATTGGCTCCTCTCTAGTATTGTGAGGTAGGTACTCTCTCCCCCCCCCCCCCCCCCCCCCTTTTTTTTTTTTTTTTTTTTTTTTTTTTTTTTTTATGAAAAATTTTAATAAAAAAAAGTGAAGCACTGCATAAATAGTTGGCGCTATTTAAAAATGTTTCTCAAGGATACCTGGGTCTGTGTCTTAAACTGTGCAGAGCTCTTCATTTCAAGGGTTAAATTCAAGCCTCAACCTGGGGTTTGCAGCTAATTAGCAGACCACTTTGTCATCACCCCGTGTATATCTTAGACACTGGGAAAACTTCCTGTGGGTGATATACAAGACTTAATTATGTGACATGTTTACGGACACTCGAGGACAGATAACAGACTGACATTGTGTAGAATTCCTCTAATTGTCATTCCACCCAGAGAATAACATTTCAGTTCTAGGTGGATTCTTAGATCTCATGGGTATTCCAGCTGTTGATCTCCTCACCAGACAACAGGTCATTGTCGCCTACCTTGGTGGCTGAGAAGAAAGCACAGGTAGACAAGTCCCTTTTTTTAATAATGATCATTTTCTAGAAAATAAGCTTCATAAATTGTTTCGCTTTGGAAAGTTTTACAGATCAAAGGGATTATTTGAAAGCAGCGGCCACTTGGAGCCTAGCATTGTGCTTTAGATTGTAGGATCCTGAGACTTGACCACACATGTGCATATTTTCTATGAAGCCACCTCTAATGTCAGTCTTTGGCTCTTCTAGGTTTGATAGGGCAGTTTTTAATGGGGACCCTTTTATGCTTTGATTTTGAAACGTTCTGTTTTTTACACCTGTTCATATCATAGTAAACACTTGTAATCCATAATTTCTACAAATCATCCAGTCGCATGGTGGAGGACTAGGAGGACCTTTTTTGTTCTTGTCTGCAGGGGGGACATGTATGTCTTTTTAGAAGACAACTTCTCCAGTGAGCTCAGTAAAACAATTAAACATAACACTCCTTTTGTATCACTGGGTAGAATTGAATCAGACACCTGTGCTTTAGAATTTCTGCTCTCCCACAGTCTAACGCTTCTCGATTTAGCACACACTATCTTTACATGTGTAACACATCAGCACAGCTCAGCTGTATTAATGTCGCAGGCTGGCTTTCGGTTCTTAGTGAGAGAAGGAGGGTGATTCATTAGCACGTTCCTTCTAATTTGGCTCATTTTAAATAATATATGATGAGTAAGAGAATGAAAAGTTTGCAGTGGTGGAGGCTAAGATTTGGCCATACACGGTCCCATAAACACTGCCTGTGCCATGCGCAGTCAAGGATCAGGCACTTTTTAAGGCTTCCTCAAAGAGGAATTGCGGTCTGACTTTTCGACCGGACTGGTCTGACGGATGCCGACGGACCAAATCCGGCGAACAATCCGATCATGTGTGGGCTTCACCGGACCTTCAGCTGACTCTTCCAGTCGCAAATCTGACGGACTTTATATTTGGAACATGCTTCAAATCTTAACGTCGTAACTCCGCTGGACCCAGAAATCAGCTTGTCTGTATGCTAGTCTGACGGACAAAAAAACGACGCTAGGGAAGCTATTGGCTACTGGCTATCAACTTCCTTATTTTAGTCTGGTGTACGTCATCACGTACAAATCCGTCGGACTTTGGTGCGATCCTGTGTAGGCAAGTCTGGTCGTTAGAAAGTCCGTCGAAAGTCTGTCGGACTTTTGTAGCTGAAAAGTCCGACCGTGTGTACACGGCATAAGACCCCATACACACTATACAACTTTTGTTGTCTGATTTCCTTTTAGATTTACCAAAACCATGTAGTGCAAGGGCCTGCCTGATTGCATACAAATTGAAACTCTTAAAGAGGAACTTCAGTCTGCTCACATAATTTGTAATAAAAAACATTGTTGCCATTCTGAAGCTTCCTTCCAACTACTTTGCATATTTTTTTTATACATACTGTGATTCTGTGCTTCTCAAATATGCTGCAGAAATCTCCCTCCACCAAGTCTGGCTGCAGCCATTTTATATGTGGGCAGGTGCCTGTTCACTTCCTGGACACACACACACACACACACACACACACACACACACACACCTCATTGGCCCTCTTATGACTCCCCTCCCTCCCTTCCTGGCAAACTCTCACGAAAGAGCTGTGCATTATGTCATAAGCCTAGGCTAATGACCGGACAGGAAGTGGGCTGTATAAGGTATTTACTGGCAGGGAAGAAAAAAAACTATCCAAAGTTAAAACCACAAGGGCAGAAGATTTAATAGATGGAAAGTTGAAAAAAAATGACTGACGTTCCGCTTTTAAGGAGCTATCAACAAGTTCTATTAATTTGCCTAAAAAAACTTCTGTTCATTCATAGAGATCTTCCACTTGCTGAAAAGGTTCTGTACATTGGGTGCAGATATGAGAAGTCTGTCCATGTGATTTGTTACACCGAATTGGCTGTGTTTGCATCAGATTCTGACAGCTTTGAGGACAAACTGGTGTCTTATGACTTAGAAGTTAGGTGTCGGTCTTCCATTCTGTTCTTTCATTATTATTTTTTTTTTTTTTTTTTTTTTTTTTTTTTTATATCAGGTCTGTCCTAAATTTAATAAATACATTTTTGGCTCCCTTTCTAATAAAAATTCTTTGACCTACCGGTAGGTAGAAATGCTTTTCATAGATTAGAATCCTTTGGGGGATGCCTACTGCTGCCTCTTTCAGAAGGAGAATTTTGAGTAACCAGTATACTTGACACGGGTAATAGGCTCAACTGTTATGTCAGCAATGACCATACACAAGACATGGACAACCAGGAACAGTCCAAGCCAGTTTGTCATGCACATTTATTTAGCAGGGCAGCAAAAAACTGTTTTAATGTAAGTCCGAGCATAAACAAAACATCTGTTCGTTCAAGTCCCCAACTAAATTTCAGGTCCGTTTCTGTCTAATAAGGCACCTCCTAATGCATTTGCCAAAACAAATAGCTCTTGTACCCTTCTTTTTTTTTTTTTTTTCCCGTCTTGTGACTTTTTCATTTACATAATAAAACCTAGCTAAAGATAATCCGTTTGCTACTGGCAGGCCTTTAAAGATAAGTGGATATTTTGATGTAATCTTTGAGGGTAACTGTAATAAAGTTCTGGCAGATATAAACTACACAAGTGAATGCATCTATGTGTTCAGTAATTCCCTATTTAATATAAACAGATTGGGTATCTAAATATGACCTGGTAGTGTAGGTCCCTGATTTTGCAGTCCCTGTATTAGCAGAGCTCACACTGGGAGGGGTCACATTTTGGCATAAAGAACCAGTCAGTTGTACCAGTCAGTAGGAGAGTAAAGTTAGAGAGAGGAGTTCATCAATTTGCTTCTCCTTCTTTTTTTTTTTTTTTTTTTTTTTTTTTACTGTTCAGTCTCAGGCTGGTGGAGGAATTGAGACCCAGAAGTGTTGCTTATTTGCAGTAGAGAAATTATGTCTCCTGCCCATCAAGACAGGGTTGTGTTCTATGACAAAATCGTGTAGATCTCAGATATGGATGGACAGAAATTCCCATTCTTTGCCAAGTGAAACGGCTCCCTGCATTTTTTTGCCTGGAGTAAAGCTTTAATGAATTAACCTCATGGCTGACATTGAGAGCTGAGGATCAGAGTAGGGTCAAGAAAAGTCTACGCCCAAAACCTGGTGCTGAACCTGCTGTTCTGAGGCAGATAAATCTTTAACAAATTTTTCCTTTTTTTTTTTTCTTTTTTTTTTTTTCTTTCACCTAAATTCTAAGCCAAGATGGGAAGTTCATACGTGTTGGTTTTTTTTTTTTTCTCATCTTGCATTTATGCCACCGCCTTTTTTTTCCCTTCTATTTACTTTTTTAGTTTTGAGTGGAGTGCAGAGGGATTAGAATGCTTGTCTGTTTTGTTTTTGTTTTTTGTTTTTTTGTTTTGTTTTTTTTTGCTCTCTGTGCCCCCATTAGGAAGATACACTTTTTTTTTTTTTTTTTTTTTTTTTATTTGTCCTGTTTACTATTATATATTTGAATGTAAAAAAATCCCAAATTTTGAGTTTTCCCCAGAAAAGTAAGAGGGGAAATCTTCCAATGGGGACACTTTTTGGTCCCTGATGGATCTCCCTTAATCTACAGGGATTTCCTCTCACCTCCTATTTTGGCTATGGGATAGGAAGTGTAGGGAAATCTCCACAAAGGGACACAGATGGTGAAAGGAAAATCTGTGGTTATTGCCCACCCTTGCTCTATCCAAAATGGGGGGTGTGTTTGCCTATAGTTCTACTTTAAGATAGACACAAACCCAGTCCCCAAAATTTCATATGATCCATAGCATGTTAAAGTTTTAGCACATCCTGTTATGCAGTGAGAAAGCTCTGTCCTGGTCTCGGATTGCTCTCCTGAACTGTTGATCACTTATAGATTTCACTATTGGAGCATGCAAGGTATTGATCATTGGGCAGGTGTGTTCTGCTGTCATGATTGGGAAGCCCATCCTGACCAATGACCTGCAACCACCACTGGAGCATAGACAAAGTGGCTGCAAAGAGATCAGAAGTGCTGAAATGCACAACATATTAAAGTAGTTCTAAAGGCAGAAGGTTTTTTATCTGCATGCATTAAGGGGGGCACTCAACAGGAGGGAGTGGCCAGGAGCACCGAAGAGGGACCCGAGAAATGGAGGATAGAGGCTGCCCTGTGCAAATCCACTGCACAAAGCAGGTAAATGTAACATGTGTGGGTGTTTGTTATTTTAAACCTTAAAAACTTTTAGTATCACTTTGAAGTGAAAACTGTATTGTCGCTTTAACAAAAATGCAGCGGTTTGATACATCGTACATTAGCAAACAAAACTTCTTCCAGTTAGGGTTTAGATTTAGCTGTTGTACCCAATGAGAAGTATTGACCTCCACCTGTAAACATAATTGTAGGCACTGTGGAATTTTGTAAACGTGTGATCGATCATTGGCCTAAAGAATGTGCAATATAGTATGTGGTTACTGCTTAGCGAAACTAGATTAATTAATTTAGATTATTATGGACGTACAGCATGATTGCCAATCCAAATTTTGAGTTTATGAAAGGAGTCGTTACAAAATCCCATACAGATATTACAATCAAGATGGGTACCACATTCTGTCTATACAATTTTTTTTATTTTTGTGCTTTCTTCCTTTTTAAAATATTCGAAGGGTCAGAAAAGTACAAAAAAGGGAGGGAGAGTATTTTGGAGAAAATTATTTTTCTCTATTGGTTTGTTGTGAGGGGACTTTTGCGTGCCTGTCACTTTTAACAATGGGCACATTTAGTAAAAAATGACTGGCATTTTCATATTGAAATATGTACATGTACCATGGCATTCATTTATAAGAAAACTTTGTGGGGTTTTTTTTTTTTTTTTGGTTTAAATATTGCAACTAGGTCAAATAGTGCTGAAATGTGAGATATATGACACCTACCTTGCTTTATCTTTACTGAAACAATCGTGTTTTAAGACCTGTACTAAAGCCACTTCAAAGGCCAGAGTATATTGTCTTGATTGAGTTTTGTCAGTTGACAATACGTTTAAATGCAGTTTTGAGGTAAATAGGTTGCCAATGCATATTTCTATAACCAAGACTGTGTGTTGGCTATCTGAAATCTATCCTATCTGCCAGTGTTTTAATTTTGGTTGCTTCTTAATAGAGGTTAACTGTCATGGGCGGTTGTCTTGAGATAAGGCTGTGGTTGATTCATAGTGTGCGTAGGTTAGAACAATTTATGCATCATTGGGTAATATGCATTAGGTTATGTGTGTTTGATACTCTTCCTCCTGTCATACCCGCTTCTTAAACTGTTTTACCTCAGCACAAGGCTTGGGCCTGCTGGCCTCCCCCACTTGACTATGTATAGCTGTGGTTTGTAGAGGAAATCGGTAAGCATCGCTACAAAGGGAGCAGTAGGAAATACTACAGTCTAGGAGCTAAGGGTCGGTTTCTTAACTTATTTGTTTTCTTTTTACCTAACGGCTGCAGTTCTTTTCTTGTGGCTTCTTGGTACATCTTCTGTAAAGGGTATCATATTTTTTTTTTTTTTCTTTCTCAGAAACTTCAATCTTTCATAACTTTCCTAGAAATGTCACCAACTGTGATTAATAAACGTCATTAACCATAGAACATCTAGTTCAACTTGTGATATGTTGTCACGTATATTTCTTGTGTTTTTGAGACTTGCCGTGTATAGAAAAACCACCATAGATTAGAATATCAACTTTCCTTTTGTTAATGGTCATTTTGTAACCTATTGGCTCTGCTTTAACGTGAAGAGCTAAATGTCCTATTAAGTAGAGACGTGCTTGGTGGGCTTAAAAGAGAAATGGGGTTAGAAAAAACAAACATTCACTCACCTAGGTGGTTGCAGCATCTGTCCCTCGCTGCCTCTAGACCAAGAACTGAGCAATCAAAGACGGCTGATTGCGCAGTTCTTGGTCTTCCGTTCTCAGGGGCGGGAGCGGATGGCTCAGGCTTTTAGCAGGGTGCTGAGAGGCTCAGCCAGCTGCTGGTCAGGGCATCTGGGTGGATCCCAACATATAAAAGTTGGGATCAGCTGAATAAAGGTCACAGGAGTGCAGAAGGGAGTGTACTCCTGTGATCCCCAGGAGAAGTAGGGTCAAAAGACCCTTTTGGCCCTACTTCTTTAATCAGTATTTATGGTTAAAATGCAGAAGTAGGGGTTGAGTTTTGTGTCGCATTAAATTAATTGTAACTTTTTTTTTTTTTTTTTTTTTAATTTTGACTTGAAATCGGTTTTCTGAGTACAACTTTTGATCAACTTTTGAGGTGATGCTTACATTTGTGGTGTGGGGGACTGTGGAAGGAAACTTGAGTAACTGATGTTTTCCAAAGTATATTTATTATGATTCTAGCATGTGATTGCAGGTTCCCACCACTAACTATGGATGGCGTAAAAATCCATAGAGTATAAACTCTTTCCACAATGTCACCAATTCTCAGGTTAAATTGCCTTCTTGTTCAGGTAAATCTTCTGAGAAAAACCAAGAGTACTTGGTACCACTGTTTTAGAATTGCAGCAGCATGGGTCATAACCCTTTTTCGGTGCCTTTTTAATATGGCCTCTTCCTTTTTCTATATAAAAAAAAAAAAAAAAAAAAAAAAAAAAAAAGGGAGCCAAAAGTGTGTGTGTGTGTGTGTGTGTGTGTGTATATATATTTTTAATATACAAAAATTAAACAAATAGAACACAACGGAGGAAGGTCTACACCTCACTTCTACAGTTAGGTTGGCCATTAGAGCAGGTGGTAAGACATCAGTCTGTCCTCAAAGTTCTTGGGATCTGATGCAAACATTTCGCCAGTTTGGTGTAACGAGTTGTTGTGTGAAGTCAGTATAGCGTATATGAAACAGATTTTGACATGCTTATGTTGCATCAGGCAATTATATGACTGAGGAATCTGACTGATATGTATATGAGGTCTATGGTTGCCCTTGCAATGGTCATATATGGGCAAAGGTTGTATATGGAGGATCTTGCAATAATGTCTGTGTATGTTCGGTAAATGTTGTTGTTAAGAGACCAATATCAACATTGTTGGAAAATTGTTTTTTACAGGGAGAATCGCAGCCTCAAGTAGAAGCAGGTTCATGGACAAATGAGTCTGAATCCTCCTAAAATAACCCAATTTAGAACCCTATCAGATTCAGAGCACTGCTAAGTCAGTCCAGTTCAGAACCTGAAGCAGGTTCACTGAGTCATAAAAATCATATTGGCAAAACCAGAATGGTACTGATCCTAGCAGATCCAGAAACCTGTTCACTGAAGCGGAATCCCTTAATACAAAGGCACTGTTCTGGGGATGCCAACCTGGCCAGGTGGTTTTGGCGGACAGAACAAAAGCCTGTTATCTTATTTCAGATTAAAATTATGTCCATGACCCTCAGCAATGTAGCTGAGATTTGCCACCCTAAACCAAAGCCTATATGGCCTATGTGGAGATCTGGCCCTGCATAGCATTGAGGAGTTTATTAGCAATCCTGAAGTAAGCTTGGGGAGGAGGGCTGCCTAATGGAGTCCCATTCATGTGAAAGCAAGCGTAAACTTTGAGGACAAATGTTGCATGCAACATGCTTGCACTTTAAACGCTTCTATATATTTTTCTGGTACCAAGAACGCTTGGCAACTGAAAGTCTCAATCTCCAAGCATTTCCTTTTGGCACTAGTGAACAAGGCCTTTAGAAGTACAGGGCAAAACAATCAAAAACATAATAGAAAAAAAAAACACCCACATGCAGAGCATAGGCAGGTGAACTGTTATAAACTGTTTCCTCGTAGTAAAATTTTATTGTGTGCTGTGACCTGACAGGGATAGTTCACAGATTCCATTCATGCATCTATGCAGTGCTCTGTTACACGTCCCCAGTGTGAGCTCTGTCAGTAGTCAGGATATCTGTACGCCGTGTACTTGTCTACACCAAAAATGTTGTTTACACACCATTCCATGTGTCTGGCAGTCTCCCCAAGTGTATTTCTCACCCCATTTTCACTTAATGTCTATTATTACTCCAAATAACAGTCGTTACTAATGAGATGCAAATTAGCATTGTGTTGTCAATGCAACTCTTTTTGTCACGCTTTTCTTTTGTGTCTTTTCAAAAATGTGTACCAAGGTTGTGGTGGTTTTTGTTTTTTTTTTTCTTTAAGTACAAATGGACACTGCTCATAGACATGAGATTGCAGCTGAAAGATCTAACCTCCAAATAGATAATAGTCTGACCAGTCCAGACACAAACCTATTCACTAGTGTTCTCCCAAGTGTTCATGTTTCTACCATGACCATATGCCCTTCCAGCAATAGTAAATTTCCTATGGAAATCTATCTGGTCAATTGGTTTTTATTTTATTTTTTTATTAACTGAGATTAGTAAGTTATTGGGTGTATCTGTACTGGCAGCAAATTGCCTATTAGGGACATTTTTACACTTATCAGTTTTTGATGCTCTTTTGGTGTTAAAAGGGAACAAAATGCATGAAAAATGTAGTGCTGTGTGTTTTTTTTTTTTTTTTAAGTCCTGCATTATTATTTTTTTTATTATTATTATTATTATACAGGTTTTATGTAGCGCCAACAGTTTGCGCAGCACTTTACAGCATGAGGGCAGACAGTACACTTACAATACAAATCAATACAGGAGGGATCAGAGGTCCCTGCTCGTTAGAGCTTTACAATCCAGAAGGGAGGGTCAAGTGGAAACAAAAGGTAATAACTGTGGGGGGTGAACTGATGGAGAAAATGGAAAAAAAACGTTTTAGGTGTGGGTAGGATAGGCTTCTCTGAAGAGGAGGGTTTTCAGGGATCGTCTAAAAGCTAATAAGACATAAGCGGACAGATTGGGGTAGGGCTTTCCATAGGATTGGAGAGGCTTTGGAAAAGTCCTGGAGGCGAGCATGGGAGGAGGTCACAAGGGAACTAGAGAGCAGGAGGTCTTGAGAGGAATGAGGAGAACGAGTAGGTTGGTATTTAGAGACTAGGCTAATGATGTAGCTGGGGGCTAAATTGTGGATGGCTTTGTGTAAGTAGTTGTTAGTATATTGAATTTGTTGGCTGAGCGGAAGCCAGTGGAGGGATTGACAGAGAGGGGTAGCAGAGAGCGATTTGGATTGAAGAGGTGCTAGACTATGTAGAAGTAAGCCAATGAGAAGGGAGTTGCAGTCGAGGCGAGAGATGATCAGCGAGTGAATTAAGAGCTTTGTCGCGTCATTGGTTAGAAAGGGGCATATTTTGGAGATGTTGAGGCGGCAAGATTTAACATGTTTAACCACTTTTTGAACTCACCATAGCCTAAAGATGGCTACAGTGCAGCACTATGGGAGGGCATCCATAGACCTCCTAGAACCTGCTGGGGCACGCTCTGTGACCACTGTGTCCTTTGGACAGAACTGCCCAAAATAAAGCTATATCTGTCTGTCCTCCTCCTTTTTTTTTATTTTTTTATTTTTTTTTATATTTTTTTTATTTCTTATAGGTACAGTGTCGCATTACCACATAATTGTCTGCAACAGCGGGGCTGAAAATGCTGGTATTGAAGTGGTTAAAAAGTACACCAAAGACGCAGTACATTTTTGGTGTGGTTCTCACATATCCCATGTTTCACAGATGTATGCTGGGGAGTCAGGAGTCCAGAAAATGCACCGAAATCGCATCAAAAATGTGATCTGCGTTTTTTCACAACAGATACTGTGTTTTTTAAGTGCGCCAGTGTGAAAGGGCCCTTTTTAATGTAAAGAGTGTCCAGAAAAGATTGATTTTACATCTTCTTCATGGTTTTTATTTCTTGAAAATACTACATCTTACAGATTGCTCTAAATCGGTACACCTTTCAGTACTGAGTGTATATAATATAAATCTAGTTATGCAAAAGCATGCTACCTCAATGCCTGTATGTACTGGAAGCAAACATCAAAAAGTTTCTAGCATGACCCTATTGTTTATGCAATTCTCTCAATTTCTTTTGTGTGTGTGTGTGTGTGTGTGTGTGTGTGTGTGTGTGTGTGTGTGTGTGTGTGTACATACATTTGTTTTATATTTATTGAGCGCTTGAAAGCCTACAACCTCTTGATGGGTTGTCCACATTGCATTGTGAGATGCAGTAGGGATTTGTTAATGCTGCCATCTTATTGGATTATGTTGGAAGCTCTGAAGGTACTGTCAGAACATATACAGAGTGGGGTCCTGCTGGTCACATTATTAGAGATGTACTCATTTTTGCATTTTATAAGCTTGATTTGTATTTTTAAAATTTATATTGAACAATAGTGCACATATATTAAAAAAATATTATATTTATTTTTTCAGTGGGAAAAGATGGTCCTAAAACATAAACCCAAACCATTTGGCACGCCTACCTAACTTAAGCTTGTGCTAAGGCAAGCTTGGCATACCTGCAGAACCATTAGGCTCCATTCACACCTAAGTGATTTGGATCGCGGGCAGAATAGAGTGGAGGGAGGCCCATTCAAATGAATAGTGCCGCTTCATAAACACTCAACAAAAAAAAAGACTTAAAAAAACAAAAAAACAAAACAAAAAAAGGTACAGCTGCAGATTGCTCTGGTGTAAATAGAGCCTTCGACAACGTGGCCAACAAAGATACATTGACAGCACCTTCAGTTACATAGTCTTCATGCCATTGGATTTTCCTTTCTAAAAAAAAAAAAAAAAAAAAAAAAAAAATGATGGCTCTTCTTGGTGCTCTCGGCATCCAGATAAATATTTCAGTATTCCATTTTATGCTTTTTTTTTTTTTTTTTTTTTTTTTTTTTTTTTATATATAACTCCCATATAAATCTGTCAGCAGTAATTTTTGTGGTTGAAATATGCCAAACCTATTAAAATCAGCAGTCAAGTTTGGTCTCCAAGAGCCTCTTAGAGGTTTTTCTTTGTCTGCAGGTGTTTAACCGAAAAATGTTGCAGAGAACGTGAAGACCATGTAATTCAAAAAAAAAAAAACGTTTGAAGTGGCAAAAATCTTGCCGTATCTGAGTAAAATTTTGGAGAACAACCAAATAAACGTCTACATAACATAACAGCTTGTGCATGAGGTCTTGATGTTCCTATGAATTAGGTGACGCCAGATGTGATGTCACGTTGAGATCTCCAGTCACATCTTTGGGAATTTCAGAAAGACTGACTTGTCCTTGGTGAAATATATTCTGTCGGGATTTATGGTGCACATGTGGAACCCGACATCCAGCTAACTACAGAATTGAAAAACATTTTGGAGTTATTTACTCTGCCAGAGGATTTATTTCTTCCCATCCTTTTCTATGTCCTGTTAGGCAGGTAACACTACTATTGCTGCTCCTACTACTACTACTACTCCTACTACTACTCCTAATACTACTAATTATTCTGCAGCTAAACTATAAAGTTTGGTCACCTTCCTGTCCTCAGCCTCTGATTGGATAGTGAGGAGCAGTAGAAGTTAATCTACTGTTCACTCTGCTTTCCCATCCTGTCGGCATGTTCCTTTTAACCATATGTGCATGCAACACATTGATAGGCTACTAGTGCTATCCCTCCCTCACCCAGTCTTAGTGCTGCTGTACAGGAGGGTTAACGCTAAGTCAAATACACCCGCTGTGTTTGAAAATGTAATTACATTCATTGTAATGAATACATGCCAGCTTTCATTGGGGCCAATTTTGCCTTTATTCCTCATGGGCCCCATTTAAAATCAGTCTTAAGGCATTGTGAAGCATTTCTCTGATATAAACCCTTTTCACTGAATAAAATAAGTATATATCACGAAGGACATCATTGTCCTTGGCTTAATGTTGTAATTGGTAAAATACTTTTTATTGCTGGCAAAATCTGCTTTGCTGCTTTACATTTGCTGGATAAAGTTTTCCAAACAATAGCCAAAGGTCAAGAAAAACCTTTAGTTGCCCTAAATCTATTATTTACAGTGGGTCTTTTCATTGGCCCCACTGAAAGGGCAGGCTGATAAGTAGGGCCTTGTGCAAAGGACACTGTGTTTGCTCATTCGGGCCATTACAGGCTGGACTGTGTACAATGATGGGGAGGGGGATTTGCAGTGGACCAAAAGAGCTTATTGTAGTGTTGTCAGGCTTGACTGAGATGGGGATGGGCTTGGTGGAGGATGATGGAGGAAAGACTGGGTGGGGGGTTGAGTTGTTTTTAGGCTATACTCGCTGATAACTAATGAAGTCCCAAGCCTGTCCACTCTCTAATTCTCTTCTACAATTGTGTTGGTTTAATCATTGCAGGTCTTTAAGCACCAAGGGACCAAATGTGTAATTCCAATGCCTACATGTAACGTAAACGTATAGTAAATTACTTTTAATCTGTGTACGTATTTATTTTATTTATAATAAGGGGAATTCCCCTATCTATTTGCCCGACTTTCTTGGTTCATATGACGTTGTAATTATAGGTAAAATTCTTCCTAATTTATAATGCTATGCTACAAAGAGTCCCACTAAGCGAAAACTTCGTTTGTTACAAAATGTTTTTGTCAGCTAGATTCCCTTATCGCTTTTTTAGATTGTAAGCTCTAGAGAGCATGGCTCTCTGATTCCTCTTGAATTGACTTGCTTTGTAACTGTAATGCCTACCTCCATTTTGTAAAGCACTGCACACATTTTTGGTGCTATAGAAATCCTGTATATCAATAATTACTGTACATTATTGTTATGGAAATCGGCCATGGGTTTTTATGGCACTGTTGTGTTGCTTGGGTTTGTAATGGCAAAGATAGTAGAGAATCCCTGGGACTTCTGGTGAGAATACGTCTCTGAAATCCCTACAAGCTTGGGTTTTAAATAAGCTATAATGGATTCGGAGTAATGAAATTAAATCTATTATTTTACTGTATAATAACTGAAGCTAGGTTTGACTGTTTGTTTTATGAAGCTAATTTCTTTGCTTTGCTGGTTTTAACAACCATGTGATAAGAGCTCTTCTTCTTCTTTTTTTTTTTTTGATGACAATTTCTACAGCCAGCTCCTCTAAGGCCCTCTTTCACATGACCCGTCCGATCAGGTCTGCCTGTTAGTTTTTCAGGTGGACCTGATCGGACGGTCCATTCAGCTCTATGGACCGGTGGGTGTAAATGGACTTGTGTCCATTTTATACCCGCCTACTTCTGATCCGGTCTGCTAAAAACAAACTAAAGGGGATCCGCTCTCCTCCATGTAGGCAGATCGGAGGTAGTTGGAGTCCATTTACACCCGGCTGCCCATAGAGCAAAGTGAGCTCTGTCCGTGTCCGTTCTGCATAAACTTGGCAGACATGGACTTGTCCATCCGCCTGTGAGTTGATCACCTGTGGATCGAAACGCAGCCTTCCCCGAAACTGCAATATACTTTTTTTGTTCTTTGGTTTAGGTGCACCGAAAGAGCAAAAAATTCAACGTTCTGTTGAGATTTATTGATTGAACATCTCTGCAGGGTCCCACACGTCTCTGTTCACAGCCCAGGTGGGAGGATTGGGTGTTGCCAGTTCTATCAAATTATCAGGTGTATTAATTAAGGAGGTGTGGGGGGGGGGGTAAATCTACAGTATATGTGGGGGCTGCACAATCCAGAGATGGGCAGTATACAATACAGCCAGCGTCTGCCCTTATACCATTTTAAAGGCAAAACATAGAAGTAATACGTTGGAACTATATGAATGCGTATAAATAAGTAATTTTTTCCTGTAATGTTGAAAATGTGCTGCTAATCTCATGAGTACATGAAGGTTCATTCGAAGCTTGGTTGATTCCATTTTTTTTTCCTCTTGTGATAACTTTACATCTCATCATTGTTTACTATGACTTTTGTGTAAGATTAACTTAAGTTAAAACATTGCTGTGCGTTTACTATTCCAGTTAAAGTTTTTTTGAAGTGGGAATGAGCCGTATGCCTAATGATCCGTAGAAATGGATATTCACTACCTCCTTTGGCGCGCTAGTGTTTGGGTTTTTTTTTTTTTTTTTTTTTTTTTTTCAGTACAACCAGTAAGTTGAATTGGAGGGGGGGGGACCAGATTTATTTTTTTATTTTCCCCCTGTCCACACATTCAAGGTGGATGGGGGAATCGCTCCCACGGAGCTATTGTGTTCTTTCGGTCGGAGGTCCTTTCCTGCCAGCAAAATACAATGATCAATGTTGCAGGCCGTAGCCAACGTCCCTGATCGTTCGGAGAAAACCAGACTGGCTGGTTGTATACAAGTTAGGAAACAAAAATGGTAAAAAGTCTGAGGGATAAAACATCAGGGGAGACACTAGGAACTTAGTGATATTAAAGGCAATTAAAAAAAGTCATACTTGCCTGCTCTGTGCAGTGGTTTTGCACAGGGCAACCTAGATCCACCTCTTCTCAGGCGCTCCTGGCCCCTTCCTCCCCCCGAGTGCCCCCAGAGCAAGCAGCTTGCTCTGGGGGCACCCAAGCGGGCTCGCTCCCACGTCACTGTTCTGCGTGTCCATTCACACACACAGCTGCGGCTCGGCCCTGCCTGCTCTATCTCTTTATTGGCTCACTGGCTGTGATTGGCAGTGGTGGGAGCCAATGGCTTCTGCTGCTGTTTTTCAGGCAATGAGGGAGATTCCTTGGAGAGCCAAAGCTCTCGTGCACATTGCTGGATCATGTTGGGGCTCAGGTAAGTATTAGGGCGGCTGCTACACACAGAAGGTTTTCTAGCCTCATACATAGAATGCATGAAAATGAAAAAAAATGGAGCCTTTACAACCACTCTATTATGCACAGTGTGAAGGAAAGAAAGGAAAAGGGGGGGGCATGACTGAGACCTTTAAATATATCAAGGAAGTAATTGAGATTCCAGGTGGGCAGGATTTTCAATATGAAGCTGAGATGAAGAACACGGAGACATGACTTCAAACTAGCAGGAGGAAAGTACAAAATGATTTTCAGAAAGTATAATTTTATTGATAGAGTAGTTGATGCTTGCAGTAGAATTCCAGGTAGTGAGTCAGTCAACAGTAAGGCTATACCCAAAATATATTGTATTGTAACCCCCCCCTCCCCCCTCCCTTTTTTTTTTTTTTATTTATTATTAAATAAAAAAAAAAAATGTATGTATGTTATTGTCTTGTATTTTTTCACCTGGTGATCTGGCCAGTAACATTAGTGAGACCCCACTCTGGATGAATGAGAACAGGAGGCACAGCAGTATTGTCAGTCTGGGGGGAGGAGAATGTTAAATGTATTAGCTGCTTTTAGCTACACCAACAAACTGAAGCTAAACTCCAGCTCACACGTTATAATCACTTATATCAAACACTTTATTTTTTGGGGAAAATATTTTACATAATCAAAAGTTGATAATTTTATGTCCCCTGCCATTGAAGGGATTAAAAACCATCGATTTTTCATTGTATTGCATTGTATGCATTAAGGTGAAAAACCTGTAGTGCAGCAGCCCCCCTTTTACTTACCTCAACCCGATCTTTCCATCGATGAGAACGAGCACAGCTGCTCCAGCCGCTGTCTTGGGTCCTCATTGGATAGATTGACAGCAGCGGGAGCCATTGGCTCCCGCTGCTGTCAATCAAGTCCTGTGACACGGGAGCCGGGGGTGGGGCTGAGTCCTGCTGTGTCAATGGACGCACCAGCAGCACTTGGGGAGCGTGTCCACACGAGTGCCCCTTGAAATGCGGCTCACCGAGGGGGTGGATTCGATGTGGGGCAGAGCCAGGAGTGCTGCTGGGGACCCCAGTAGAGGAGGATTTGGGCCACTCGATGCAAAACCCTTGCACAGAGGAGGCAAGTATAATATGTTTAAAAAAAATAACCTTTTACAATCACTTTTTAAGTGGTTTGTCTCATCCATGTGAACTAATACATTTTGTTGGAGAGCTTGTGGAAAAACTGGCTTTTTGGCTAGATCACCTGATGAAAACCAAAGGGCCTAAAGGACATTAAGACCCCATACACACTATACAACTTTTGTTGTCTGATTTCCTTTAGATTTACCAAAACCATGTAGTGCAAGGCCTGCCTGATTGCATACAAATTGAAACTCTTAAAGAGGAACTTCAGTCTGCTCACATAATTTGTAATAAAAACATTGTTGCCATTCTGAAGCTTCCCTCCAACCACTTTGCATATTTTATGTATACTGTGATCCTGTACTTGCCAAATATGCTGCAGAAATCTCCCTCCACTGAGTCAGGCTGCATCCATTTTAACTGTGGGCAGCTGAAGCTGCTGCCAGTTCACTTCCTGCATTTACACAGACACACCTCCAGCTCGGAAGCTCTCATTGACTCTCTTATGACTCAACCCCCTCCCTTCCTGGCAAACTCTGAGTGAGAGCTGAGCTGATTTCATAAGCCTAGGCTTTTTACCAGACAAACAGGAAGTGGGCTGAATAAGGTATTTACTGGCAGAAAAAAAATCCAAAGTTAAAACAACAAGGGCAGAAGATTTAATAGATGGAAAGATGAAAAAATCACTGAAGTTCTACTTTAAGATTTGACATTATATTATATTATATTATATGGTTTTGGTAAATCTGAAGGAAGCAATCTACAGAAGATTGTATAGTGTGTATCCTGCTTCAGTGGCCACATCTAAGAATTGGTAAACTGCAAAATGTTTTCTTATTGGTTTAATACCACTTTAATTAGCAGAGATTTTTGATAATGTGTACCCGCTTGTCACAGCGCTGTATCCTTGCTGCTTAGTAACAGTCGGGCACAACTGTATCTCTTCCCTTTTCATCAAATTACACTTTGAGTGCTAATCTCTTCTTTTCATATTGTAATCCTAAATGCACGGTGCTTTCTATTTGAGGTAATGCGTTGCCGGTGCTTGTCCAATGCCTAGGTCCTGGAGAGGTTTAGGGAAAGTATAATACAGATATTGTGAGTTTGGGCATGGTCACTGACCAATGACAAGTGACCCTCACTGGCCGGCATCAGTCATGCTTCTGTGTATGTCAGCAAAGCTTTGAATACTGTAAATGTGTGTGCCCATATATCCAAATCTGAGGATTAAATCTAGTACAGGCTGAAAATGGGACAGTTTGTGTGCTTTGCTAAACGCATGCACTTTTTTTTTTTTTTTTTTAATTCCTCAAAAAATTCTGCAGTCATATGGTAAAAAAAAGAACTCTTTTTGATACACAAAACAAAAAAAACAAAAAAAAAAAAAGCAATTTTAATTAGGACTGTCTGCTTTTTCTATAGATATTCTCCCCTCTAACTATTTAAATAACATGTATACATGGGACTAAGGCCTGTGACCGGGGCGTGCGGGCGCTCTGATTTGCCGAGTTCTTCGGACTGAGCTGATCACAGATTGGGGTAAAGGGCCAATCACTGCAGCCCTTTACCAGGTGATCAGCTTTGTCCATTGGCAGCTGATCACGTAAGTTGGCTTTTTTCTTTTTTCTCACCTGTGAGGAGAGAAAAAGTGAGCCGATAACCAGCTTGTATTGAAGGGACATCGGCACTCACAATTGGGGCACTATCTATCAGTGTTCCGATTATCAGTGCAGTGCCCATCAGTACCTCCTCATCAGTGTTGCCTATCAGTGAAGGAGAAAAATTACCTGTTTGCAAAATTTTATAACAAACAGGGACCATCCACCTGTGGGAAGAACACTTTCCGGAAGGTTTGACCTCCCAGATTATATGGTAGGTCATTTCATGCCACGTAAACAAAGGCTTCCAATAGTCCACACCAAAGTAAAAAAGGTTCCCAATGTATAAAGATGAAATAATTAGCTTATGATCTTCAATCATGTATAGCTCAAATGTAACAAAAACTCTTCATAGTGGAATCGCAATTTTAGTTTTGAATCTTTAAAACCATATTCCGTTAAACACTCGCATTAGAAGAGGGCACATTGTGCCCGAGCAACAAACCCATAACCATAGAACTACCACCCTCTGGTGATCTGGTTGGTTCCCTTTTAATCATCATACAGTATAAACATTTCCTTATTTAGTATGCAATGTTGAAAGCTATGGTTTATTTGGCAAGAATTCACTCTAAACACAGATTGGAATTTTGGTTGTGCTACTTCTTCCTTTTTATTTATTTATTTATTTATTTTTATTGGCTTCTTTTTGATTAAAAAAAATAAATAAATTGGCTGTAACATTGGAAATTACACTAACACGTTGAAGCTTTTGAGATTTTATTGACTGGGTTTAGATCTACTTTATCATAATTTGATCTCCATTTATTTTTCAGCTGTTTATTTTTTCATTGTCTTCATTTTTTGTAAAGCTATATTTTGTATATGGTAAGTCTTGTTACATTCTACTGTATTGTGTTAACCATGATTTTGCTTACTACATCATTTGTCCTACATTCAAAGCTTTGATGTGAGGGTATTTCTTATTGCTTCCATGTCATAAGTTCAGTATTTTAGACTGACAAATGGTGACCTGTCGGGCCAGTCAGTAGACTGAAATGATGGCCTATTCTTCACGTTGGATGCATGTATCCACAAGGTGTGTAATCTTACAACCCTTCTGGAGTCAGCTTTTATATGTGGCTGCTTTGATTTGATTGTTCTTCCTTCCTGGGTGCATTTATGGAGGCAATAACTTTTGAAGAGAGGCGCAGAGCTGTGCAAGTCTCTTGTACCTCCGTACAGTATGTCAGTGCTGCAGGATTGTGTGGTTGTTCTGCTACCTAACCCCCCCTTTCATCAATAGTTTTTATTTAAAAATGTGAGCTTGGCCTACCCACCATTTAAATATCTAGACCTACATTATTAGCAAAATATTTTTCTTGGACAATGGCAATTAATAATGTCCGCCAGGTGATCTTCAATTTTGTCCACTTATGCCATAATTATCTTGTTCTTATCTTATTAATTCTCAGAGTTCTAAAACAAAGGTCCATTAATTTAGAAGCTTTTAAAGTGGAGTTCTGGAATAAAAAAAAGTGTGTGTGATGTGAAAAAAAAAAATATATATATATATATGTATATATATGTGTGTGTGTGTGTGTATGTGTATGTGTATGTGTATGTATGTGTATATATATATATATATATATATATATATATATATATATATATATATATATATATATATATATATATATATATATATATATATATATATATATATATATATATATATATATATATATTTATAATGAAAAACAGTAATATCTCTCTCTCTCTCATTATATAAAGTGTCCATCTCAGTGCACGTCTTGGGACTTGCTTGGCAGTCCTGATAAAGCAAGCAGCCATCCTGATTGTGAGCATCTGAAGCCTGCTGGGTCTCTCTTCCAGGATAGGTGCAGCAGGCGCCTATCTCTGCCTAGCATTGCGTCCTTTCCGGTTATGAAATAAAACCGTGCTAGCGGTGGGTGATGCCCATTGACTCCTGGGATTGATGTCACTACTGTCCCAGGAGCCAATGGGAAACTGGAAATGACATACCTCGCTGCGGCAAAGATGGACGGAAGTGCAGCCTTTTCCCTCAACCAGATAGTTTTGGCGTCCCCCCCCATCTTCTATCCTAAAATCAATGGGGATGCAATAATTGCAGCCGTCGTTGGAAATTGGGATGGAATTCCGCTTTAAAAAAAGCTATTGGCCACCTCCATAGCATGCAGTAAATACAAAAAGCTGATCGCATTATTTGTGTGTGTGTGTGTGTGTATATATATATATATATATATATATATATATATATATATATATATATAATTTGGTTTTGGTAAGTGAAAGGGTTGGAACCTCTGGATTGTATTGCTAGTGACAGAGTATAAATGTGAGAGGCTCTTGCAGAGGTTTATCTAAACTATATATGGGCAGGTTAGAGAACATTGCTCAAGCATGTAATTAAGACGTGGGGAGTTCAAAATATGGTTTATTGTTCTCACGCCTGTTGTATAGCAATATATGGTGCAAGAAAATATAGTACGATATTGCTTTATTCCATATACAAGAATATAATTGGCTAAAATTCCCCCCAAGAAATTTGTAAACTTCTCTTCAGGTCTCTGCTTGAGTTGCATTAAAGAAAAATATTGTAGGGGTTGAATGGCCCATATGTGCAAAACTAAGAAAGTCCTTCTGGATTTTATAAGCAACTAAACACTGGAAGTTTCAACCAAAACCAGAACCTTCCAATGGGGGCATCTGTTCTGGTGACAGCTGCCCTAATGGATTTTCCCTTACTTTGAGAGATCCAATTCCATTGCTGTGGTATCTTTTGGGACAGGAAGGAAGGACACAAACCGCAAAAAACAATACTTGACCGGTTCTCTCTAATTCCTATTCTATCCAAAGTTTTTAGGTACATTTCTTTATTTTTTTAAAAGGTGGCTGGAGTGGCTTCCTGGTTTTTGACTGGTACCCACTCCTACTTCTTCCCTGATCACTTAGGTAGGAGTAGAAGTTCACACCCCCCCCCCCCCACCTCTTTGCCCATACTTCTGGCACTCACCACAGGGCCCAGGACCATTTACAAAGTGCAGTGTGTCTTGCGCATGCATGAGTGGGAAGCCGCCTTTGAAGCTGCAAGGCTTCACAGCCAGTTTCCCTGAGTTAAGATGCCGGCACTAGGGACCTGAAGCTCAGTGAAGAACCAACTCGGATGAGGACAGCACTGGATCCCTGGACAGGTAAGTGTGCTTACATTTAAAGTCCAGAAGTCTGAATCTTAATTGTTTGGGGGGAGACTGAAGCTCCTCTTTAATGAATGGATAATCTTCCACAATGTTTATAAATATTCAAGCAAAAGTTAATTTTTGTCCTCAGCAAATGCTGATGTACCATTGTTGTTTTTTTCCTTTTGTAATGTAATGCTTCTCATCTGCTACTATATATAAGAATTAGTGGGTTGCTAAGAGTTAGCAGATTACCCTGACATCTTACCTGTGGTTATGCAGTTAGAAGGGACACATATTTGTCATGATAAAAGTCTGATTGATGTGGCTATGTAAAGACCTAAAAAAAAACTTGATAGAACAATCGCCACAATATTTTAGGCTTAGATAGTGTGACAAATGTGTTCACCTGATTGCATGTCTTCTCTTGGTACCATGTGACCTAGTTTTATCTACTAGTTACAGTGGTAGGTGGTGCTCGATAATTCCGGGGGGGGGGGGGGGGGCATAGCTGCCAACAAACGCTGCCCCCCCGGAAGACCAGGTTGCCCTGATTGGCTGAGAGGAGAATCTATGTTACAATAGCGAATATTCATTCGCTATTGTCACACATCTGGGGTGAGCCCACCCTTTTAAGAAGCCTATTACAGCCTCCTGGCTCTAATCACATTCTTCAAAAAAAAAAAAAAAACCCACCATGCAGCCCGTCCAATGTGGGGGCGGCTCCCACATTGGACGGGCTGCCACTGTGTATGAATGCATTTTTGTGGGGGGTTTTGTCCTCTTGATGTCATATCAAATAATATTGTATAATGATACCTCTTTGGAGCCACTTCCTTAGCTTATTTTGGAGCGTGGATCTTATTAATTTTATAGTCTGCATTTAACGTTTTGCCTCCACTGAAAACTGGGTTGTGGGTCACATGGCTAATTGCATACTGCTTTCTTGCATGTCTTGGGAAAAACCAGTAGCATTATATCTCCTCACTAGAGTTCTAGTTCTGGCCAACATCCACCAGTGCAAAGTCAAATGATGGTGTTGCCATCAGCCACCCCCCATCCGTACACAATAGAACAAGGGAGATCGTCATACCAACATTGCATAGTTAGTACAGCAGGTCCCAGACCACTGGCTTGAATGAACAATAACTAGTAGAGTGCACTAGGCTTTAAGTATAAAGACCCATTCACACCAGGTGTCGTGGAACTGCGCTGGGCAGCCAGCTCAGTGCCACTGCAACGCAAAGCAAAATGCCTTGTTTACTGTGGTTGATTAACACCACTGTGTTGCGGTGGTTTGTGCTGAAAAAAAATGAAATATGGCACGTCATACTTTTCAGTGCAGCGCGATAAAAAAAATTTAAAACCTGAAAGTTGATTGGTTTCTGTGCAGAAGTGAGACTGAGTTTGCATTCTCCAGCTTTAGTAAACCCCTGTGCAACATTTCAATAACGGTTTTTTGTTTAAAAAAAAAAAAACTGTGCGATGCACTGAGATTGTTGCTTCTGTACTCCAGGGATCGCAGTACACTGCACACCAGCCTCTGCGTTGTAAGAGTGGCTGATGCATTCAAAAGTATTATTTGGTTATTTAATGATCACAAAATGCTTTGCAATATAGAAAATGTTTCAATTTTTTTTTTTTTTTCTTCCTTTAAAACCTTGTGAATAGAAAATTGCCATCACTTTCATTGTACAAGTGTCCAGGCGTTTTAAGGTTTTCCTCTCCTGCAGAAACCAGATGACCAGTTGGTGAATGAGAACTTTGTATGCCCCGAGGCTAGTTCTTATTGAATGCTCCCTGCTGTGACAGCAACGCTTGCTTGTGATACAAATTAAATATACTTTGTAAAATCGACACGCTTTGCGAAAACTTTTCTTTGTCGAGTTGCCTCACTACTTACTACACATGGCTCTTCAGTGCCGCATTTAACTTTTTTCTAGATTACTGCCACTTTTTTTTTTTGTACTCAAGTTTCCTAATTTTGTGTGGACGCCACATGTTACTCATCAAGCTTTCGTGTGCTTTAGGGTAATCTTTCGTTATTGCTTCCAAGCTCCTTTACGTTGTTTTGTGTGTATCACACGGTTTGTTTTACAATAATGAACTGGTGAGTATTTACACCTTGGTAGTATTGAATATTATCCCCTTTCTTTTAAGACTGCATCCTGTTCATCAAGTTTTATATGGTCATATACGGTTACCACCCCCCCCCCCCTTCTTTTGCTAGCATGGTGGCTACAGCTGTAATGGGGTTAACATGATTTTCTGGGCACGGGGCCAGGGTTGTCTCAGTGGGACCCCTGGCAGCTGGGCTACCGCTTGCTGCGTACTACAAGGATGCTGGCACGTGCCGAGACCAGCCTCCCTAGGAAGCCCTATTTCCTCTCGACCTGATGACTGACCGATTCCTGAGCAACGTATGTCCAAGTGCTATTAACCCCTTCGTTTATGAAAAATAGGACGTAAAACTTTGCCTTGAAATTGATTGACAGTCTTTTCTACTGGTTAGGGTCCTGATTTATGACACCATATTTCTTATAAAGGATGACTGAACTTTACTGACTGTTTCACACCCAATAGTAGAGCTTGTTTGCTGCTCCTCTGTCACCTGATCTGGTGGCCACTCGGAAATGCTGTCTGTTAAAATGACTCTGTGCCATTTGTGATTGCTTTGGAAATGGTAAAGTCAGTCTCTAAACAGAATCCTTATGTGCCTCGGGGTTGATGCTCAGACTGGTGGTCCAAGTTTTCCTGTAAGGAAAAAAAAAAAAAGTGATTGTACAATTGGTGTGAGAACGCCGCTGGCTGTGTACCCGCACAAAGGATTCTGCTACGAAGTGTACAGTCCATGTAATGTTATTATACAGTTTATTTTAGTTGGTAAAAGTGCTTCCAAGTCTGAGATTTACATGGCTGTTGAACATAAAATGTGCCAATACGTTTTTAATGTTGTGTTATTTTATACATTTTGTCTTTTTTATAATAAAAAAAAAAAAAAAAAAAAAAGGGTTTTCTAAATATGTATTTGCTTTTTACACTCTTTAAAGAGCCTTTTGTGGGTTTCCTTCCCAATGAAATTAAATTTTGTGGAAAGGGTGCAATACACAAAGTAGAGACTTTGCCGCGTTTTGACAGTTAAAAACTTGATGCAAAAGCATTGAGCACAGACATTTTATCTAAACGTAATCGCGGTTTTAGACTGACTTTTGTGCCAACAAAGTAATACCTAATTGTAGCTGTAAATAAAATGTACCATACCTGGTTCTATATGGTACTTTAAATGTTTCCTAAAGATATGGCGAGATTTTAAGCAGGAAACCGAGTTAGTGTGATACACAGAAGCTTTTTTAGAAATGATTTTATTGCATGTGGTTAACAAGTGATCAGTATTTGCCGTTAGATTGAATAGACAGAATGGAACTTTTAGCAGGTTGCACATGGAAACTAAAATTAGAACCGTACATGCTCATATTTATGTGTTTTGTAAACCTGAACTTGGTTAGCTACATGGTTACCTAACAACAATCTATTGAGGAAGAGACCCACTCTTGATTACTTTGAGGTTTTAAAGTAGATCTAAAATAAAATTGATCGACCTTCTTTGCTAAAGTCCTGGGTTTTCTAAGTCATGTTTCCTTTGCCCATAAAATACTGTTTTTACATCCATTTTTTTTTGTCCCGCATACCAGGGCTGTCGATCTCCTCCAGCATTTTTTTAGCCACTTCCTGTCCTACATGTTTTTGAACCATCATTGGACACGCATTGCTTTGGACTGTAATATCGATGGTGACAAAGGTGGATCATGCATTTACTAATGACCATGCATGGTCATTTTTAGTCTCCACCATGGGCACTCAGGAACACAACTGGAAGACTGCAATCATCCATAGCAGGAAAGGTCTGAACAAGGGGCTTCTTGGCATAACCACCATTTTTCCTTTTTAATGAAAACTGCAGATTTAAAAAGATTGAAAACCCCTTTTGAAATTTAACATGTCAAAGCATATACTGTATGGGTTTTCAGTGATTTTCAATTTAGATTTAGTTTAGTTTTACCGGCTTTCATATATACTGATTTTGTTACAAAAAAAAAAAAATTAACTTCTTACTGAAATCTACAGACTATCAGCGTTCTGAACTATTCTACTAATGTTTCAACAGGTTTTCTTATTTAGTTACACTATTTAGATTACCTGGGCCGTCTGTAGAGAGTTAAGTGTGGTTTGGTTTACACATCAACCTTTAGCTTGTTCTCACTCCCTTCCCCAATTTGAAGTCCCCTTAACAATCCACACTTGTCAAGTTGTATATGGGTATATCCTTGGCTTGTTTGTGCATTCTTCAAATGGGGGATAAGAGTTACAATGAAAAAAGGTGGATGAGGGGTAGAGTGCTGTTGACAGGAGCCTAGAGCCATATAAACTGCACACAGGATGTTTTCACTGCTTATCAGCTCATTTTAAGGAACATGATGAGAGGTAACGCTGACCTCTCACCTCTGGCCAAATTCCTTTCTGTTCAGTCTACAAAAGTTTTTTAGCCTTCAGCCCTCCCCTAATGCTTGCTAACCCTTTCATTGTCTGTTGTCCTTGTCTGAGGGTTTTTCATTTTTTATCCCCCCCCCCCCCCCACTACTTCCTTAATGCAAGCAGTGAGTAATAATTCATGTGCCGAATGCCTTGGAGGCAGCTAATTTATACAGGGTTTGCAAACTCCAATTTTTTTTTTATTTCGTATAACAAATTTTTGCTATGTGGACATAGTTTCCTATATTATGTGCTTTGTTTCGGTGCACTATTTAAATAAACTTGGTCGTTTTCACCGTAATATAGTATATATTGCAGTTATTGTCTGTAAGAAAAACTGAATCAAGTGCTAACATCTATAAAAAGCATTTTAGCCTATGAATACTTTTTTCCCTAACTGATTTTGTTTTGCTTGCCTTTTATATCTGTTGGATGATGTTGTATAAAAGTTTTAATAAGCTTTAAAAATGCACTTGATAATTATCCGTGAATGTACAGTGTGTATGTGTGTGAGCCACCACATGGAGTACAGTTCTCCCTACCCATTCTATATAATGATGTGATGCTTGGAGGCTTGCCAAGCACAAAGACCTTTGGAGCATTAGTGTTTTGTACAAGCAAACTGGGGAAACCTGCATTTTAATAGCAACAAAAGGTCAAACAAGGCTGCGGGAATTCCCTGCTACTCCATTTACTTTGCGTGCGTGTACATATTTATATAGATTACTTAGCCGAAGCTTTCCTCTGCATTATACAGCAATACATAAAATGTGTAAGTCCTGGAAACAATACTGTTCATTAATCGCATGCTTGTGTGGACTTATTTTTTCCTTTTGTCAGTAATATGTTGTCATCTTGTTTCCTTATTGTCCGTCTGCTTTCTTGTTCCGCTCTCTTTTGATGTTTGTTTTTAGTCTCTCACTGCCTTTCTGTAGCACAAAAAAATGTATCTGTTGCCAGCAGCAACCAATTTCCATAGCTCTAATGAAAAATAAGGTGTTTGCTATGAACAGAAGCTCTGCTTTTGGCTCTAGTTTTCAAGACTTTTTTTTTTTTTTTCCCCTCCCTCTTGCGTTACCAGTAGCAACCCATTTTAGACTATTGCTATTATTTGAAAGAATAAACCTTGATATGATGCTAGTGATGTGCCAGAATGAAAATTTTGGTCCCAAAACCGAAAATTCAGGATGCACCCATTGAAATCCATTGAAAACGCAGCAAGAACACATCAAAAGTGCAGCAAAGATGCAGGTGTTTTTGACGGCCATTATCTGCACTTGCAATTTTCAGCTGCCAAAATTTCAGTAAATCCCTGCTACATGCTGTAATTGGCCACATTTTCCATGGGACCCTAAGGTTCCTCCAGAGGTTGCTGGGGTTCCCTGAGCAAGGAGAGATCTTCTGCTTCGGGGTGTGTGTGTGTGTCTCTATCTCTATATCTCCATTCCCCTCTATATTGCCCCCCTCACCCCCTTCTTATAGAAACTCCACTGCTTTGGCAATGCTAACATGTATGTGGTCCTGCCAATAAAGCTAATTTGGATATAGATATAGATATAAATATAGATATAGATATATATAAATTTTTTAATTTTTTTTTCAGAAAAGCTGATCTAATATACTTTGAAAGCTTAGGATGAATGATATGAAAATGTCATATTTCTGTCAAAATATAGGAATATAGATTTGAAGGGTTTGTAACACATGGCCGGCTTCACAATCTTCTTTAACTTGGGGAAACATTTTCAAAGTCATCCAATCACTGTTTCATACAACCTCATTCTTTTGTTATGAATGCTTCAAGTTCACACTCGCCTGTACAGTTTTATGTGTTATAGCAATATTTTTATCTAAGCTTAGTAGGGTGTGTATGTGGCCATCTTTATAAGCATCCAGTTAAACTTTGGTGCCAGAAGGGCATTGCTTGCTTCTGCATGGAATGGCTCACTTGCCGACATGAAGACCCACACTCCCTTCCCCCGGGGCTGTGTCCATAATAATCTGGGCTCAGAGGGATTAAATTATGTTTTTGGGTGTCAAACTGCTAGAGCACTAGTGCTAGATGTTGGAGGTAGACGGACAATCAAACATTTGTGTACACACATTTGGCTTGGTTTTCTCCTTTACGTTTAGCATGCTTGGGTGAAATATTTGTTTGTTCAGGGAAAAGAAAATTCCATTTTCATGTGGGAAAATGTTTTTTTGGAATTGGTTGCTAGCATTTTCTAGGTTGAAAAACTGACAATACTGTGAAAACTGTGAATATTAGATACACTATTTGTGACCAATTTATCTCTAGGAATAATCAGATTGGTTACATTGTTTTTCAACATCATGTGATCATCTTCTCTGTCCTTTTGATGAGATGTAAAGGAACAGAAAACTTGTGATTATTTGGAGGAAAAGTCACTGCTATGGACAGTTTGAAGAAAAAACTAAAGTAAAATAAGGTACACTGAAATATATAGTTTAAAAAAAAAAAAAAAAAAACTTCTTCAGGGGAATTCTGCAGTAGATCTTTAGCTGTTTTCTTTGAGGTTATGAAGGTGTAGTTCAGCACTGAATTAAACCAGTTGAGGAGATGGTGGCATTTTATGTTGAATGTTTACATGGAAGGCTGAAATTGCACCTCTGTCTATTTCAATCATAGAGCAGTGCTCCAAAACGAACTTGTCTTTTGAAGGTGCAAGCTCTGGGATGTCACTCCTATCCATTTTTTTTTTTTCTCTTAGATCACTTACAACCATGTAACTAAAATAGTGATGGGACGGTTGGCATGTGTTTTTCCTTGAAGGTTTATGCCCGTACACAGTACTAATTACACACAGTCGTTTCCACTGTGTGCATGTACTATAATATGGGTTCCAGTGATCCAAGTAGCAGGTTATATTTTGTTGTATTGCAGGTACTTGTACTGACAATGTAAGCAGCACTTTATGTATGTATTGTAAATTTACATCAGGCCCTCAAGAAGCTTACAATCACAGACAGGCCATAGATTATGTGATTACCATGGGTTGCAGAAAAGAAAATTGCTCGATTAGCAGAGCTTGTGTTCTCCTGGTGGGGGAGAGGGGAGCCGTCCCTGCCAGGAGAACACAATGATTGTTGCTTGTGGCTTAGTCTCTGGCAGTCGCATGCTTGAAATCCGACATACTGGTTCTACCCAAGTCAATTGCTGGATCAACTTTGGTACAATCCGCCTGCCCATACATGGAAAAAACTCAGCCTCACCCTGCTGAACTGACCAAGTTTCGAGCCATCTATGGCCAGCTTAAGGTCCCTAATTCACATTCATACATTTACATGCTAGGGTCAATTTAGACAAGAGCCAACTGACCTACCAGCATGTCTTTGAAGCGTGGGAGGAAATCAGCGTTACCAGAGGAAACCCATGCAGGCCTCGGGCAGGTAGTGCCGGGGGTTGGGATTTGAACTGCCAACCCTAATTGTGAAACCCACAGCGATGCTGAAGAGGCACAACTGCAAGATAAAATTGTTGGGAAATATTTAAAAATAGGAAAAATCCCATGCTTAAATACTTGCGTTTAATCCAGAGCTGTCCTCTGCAATACATCTTATCCACCACAAGATATCATCACTTTTTTTGGGTTGAATAAATTGCAGTCTCACTCGAACCTAGAAAAATGAGGTCAGTACTGTAAATGCAGGGGTTCTACTACTGAAGGGCCTTCATTGCCACACCATGCATTGTCTTTTTGGGAGGGGAAGGGGGTGTTTGTGTATAAAATCACTTGTAGGGAGAGTATGGGAGCTTTAAAGCTTTTACTTATGAAAATTTATATCCATTTGTGCCTTTATTGTATTTTTATTTTTTTCTTCTCTGTGTGGCTCTCTGGTTCTTTAGTCTGTAACTGATTTATGACGTCTGTCTTTCTTTTTTGTGTTGAAGTTCTTACACCAGGTGTGATGTGTGTGTTTTTGTTATTTTTGCCCCCTTCGTGTACTTTGTGTCACAATTCACACCATCACATCCATGTTGGGGAAAATGTAACACCTTTTTTGTTTTATGATTATTTCTTGCCTTTTCCTTGTTTGCTTACAAACTGGGCCCTGGTGGAGCTTTTGTTCCAGTGATCGGCGTTTGTCTGCCTCAGAAGGATGGCACATTCTCCTGCTACAGTTGCCCAGGGTATCATAAAAGAGATTTGGACACAAACTCCATTGATATTCCTGCCTGTCCTCTCAGCTAATACAAATCTTCACGGGCCCGGCTAGGCAGCACGCTATGGCAGTTTTTCTTCATTTAGCTTTTAATTGCTTTCTTTCTCTTTTATGGATAAAAGACTGTCCATTTAATTAACTCTAGAATGCAATTTCAAAACACTAATGCGTTTACACATGATAGCTTTTAAAATAAAAGTGGTTCTTAAAATTGCACAACAAGCTTTAGCGTGTCTGCGTTAACCTTCTTGGTAGGCCTGAACCTACGTATGGGAGCTGCACCTGTGTGTTCAGGGTCAAAACTGCCTTTGTGGAGATGACACAGATGGTGCCATGTGTAGAAGGACAGCGTGTGTATTGATAGGTGCCCACGGAAGTAGGCTCTCAGGCAACACTTATACACAACTGAGCAGCTTTTGTTTGTTTTTTTTTGTTTTTTTTGTTTTTTTTAACAGTTTATAGCTTGCTTTATGAACGAACTTTGTGTGTGTGGGTTTTTTTTAACACATGGGACAAACCCAGGGGCGGACTGAAAACTAATGGGGCCCCCGGGCAATAGGAGATTATGGGGCCCCCAGGCAATCAGAGATTATGGGGCCACACAGTATACACACACAGTATACACATACATGTATACACAGACAGATGTAAAAAAAAACCACAGATTTATACATACCGTCCCTGGTTTTACTGAGGCTGGCAACCCTGATGGGGCCCCCTAGTGGCCCAGGGCCCTCGGGCAGTGCCCGAGTGGCTCAATGGTCAGTCCGCCCCTGGACAAACCTATGGCTGGGTGCAGTACTCAAGAGCAGAAGTGATGATGGACCAATGGGGAGTTGCATTGGGTTGTGACTGGGTCATTCCCAGGGGATCTCGTTGGGCCCCTCCAACTTAAAGAGAACCTACCAAGGTTTAAATATCTGGTGTGCTATTGACTAGAGGTTGCTAGTTTACTGGCTATCATGCATGTACTTCAAGAGTCACTGACATGGCATATGACAAGGGAAGTTGTAGCTTCAGATCTACATGTTTGTGTCATCAAGCTGAGTGATTTTTGAAGTGTTTCCAGACGTGTTCAGTACAACACTTCTGTGTTTTTTACTTTGCCCATTTATATCTGAGTGGCGTGCCATCACTCTATGCTCAGAAAACGTAGAAGGAGCTTCTTTGGGTCAAATAGACTTCAATGGGAGCACCTCAAACACCTATGACACACCTTATTTGTTTTTGTGTGATCGTTTACTTCCTCCTCCTAATACCTAGCTTTCCATTTCATAAAACAAAAATGCTCAATCCTGAAAATGCATTAAAAAATTAAAAATAATCTCCAATCATACACTCAAAGCTGATTGCAAGGAATTGGGAAATGAAACTACAATTTCATTGCATAGCACTCTCTCTACATTACAGCTTATGCTGTGGCCTTATTTTAGCCATTTATTAGGGTGCATTCACACTTGCAGATGCACCTGCTCCACAGTTTAGATGCAAGAACCCCAGCGGGGAGTTTCCACACGAGTTATTGGGACTGGACACAGACTGGCATGTGATCAGCTGCAGTCTCCCGTTTCTTTCTATGGGGCACTCTCTCACAGATAGTCTTGGGACCCCCCACCCCTGGGGTTCTAGCATCCAATCGCCAAGCAGGTGCATTTGCACGTGTAAGTGCACCCTTACAACTCCTGCCAGACTCCTCCCCTGCTCCTCAAGTTTTGTTATACTATCAGAAGTACAGTATTTGGAGTCTTGTTTCCTGGCTCCCAAGAATAACAGTGAAAGTTGTGTTTATTTGGGTCTGTGTAAGGCCCCTTGCACATGGGATGTATAGCTCCTGTGCATACAGTCCTGGCATTTTTGGGCACTCAGAAAGCACAGGTGTCGCATCCAGCCCTGCAGCCAGTCAGTCTATGCAGGCTGAACTATGCTGTGGCTGGAGGATGAACCCCATACAGAGTGTTACTCACATTTAAGGATGAGCTCCGGCGTGTTTGCACAGCCCACGTGCAGAGCCCGCCAGGAATTTGGCACTGCGCTGCACTAATCACAGGCAGTGAGACATTTCCCGATCTCTGTAGCCACGCATCGGGACAATGTCTCGCTGCCTGTGATTGGCGCAGTGCCGACTTCCTGGTGGGATCTGCACGTGGGCTGTGCGAACACGCCGGAGCTCATCCTTACTCACATTTAGGCCCCCCTGCATGCAGGGACAAATGGCTGGAATGCAGAATACCTGCGTATGGGGTATTTGTCCCTATCTAGCTGACAGGATCCAGGCAGTGGGTCTGGATACTGCACCTTTCGAGTGCACCAGAACGCTGGTAGTGCACCCACAGTTTTAGAAGTGCCACTTATGTCTGATCAATCATTTCTTTCTGGGTAGCTGTTGATTTTCCCTCACTTCCTGTCTGGTGAAACCATTGTCACTATAACCGTAATGAACTCCCTAGATGGCAGTAAATGCCCAAAAGGGGTTGTAGCCCTTTCTTACTCTATATATGTACAACCAAAGAAAATAGTTTTGTCTGGGCTTACACTTTAAATATGACCGCTTGATTAACCAATAGGGCACTCTATTTGGAAAAGGATGTGGTCAAGTAAGGAAAGTCCAGATTTGCATACAACTTTAGCGCCTATATCTCCTAATCTCCTAATCCATTTATCATTTTACCATGTGTTTTTTTTCTCTGGAGGTATCCTTGGCTTAAGCAGTTGTAATTATTCAGGTTCATGACAGGTTAAAAGTTGACTGGAATGTACAGTATGTTTAAGTATTGGTAATTTGTGATGAAACGATAAATGTTTTACTCTAGTGCCACAGCGACATGAAATCAGTTCAATGGTGACCTGAAAAGGCCAAAAATAGTTGTATCACCGTTTAGTAATGTGTTGCAATGGTTTTGTTAATGTTTGTCTTGTTCAGTATGATATTCTGAATCAACCTTTTTACTTTTAGATACATTTTGTGTTGGGATTTGTTTTAAATAAATAAACAAAATTTTCACTTTTTTTTTTTTTTTTTTTGACCTGCTGTGTTTAAATATTTGTCTCCTATAGAGCAAATTGTCTTTTAACTGTGCTTTATTTGCGTTCATTAAGAGTATAATTTAAAAGCTCTGTAATTTGCAAGGCACCTCTTGGCTTTCCTGGGGCGAGAGAGGAATCATTTGCTGATCCCCAGGACCCTTTGCAGAATTGGAATGTGAGCAGAAAAGCTACGAATTACTAGAATATGGAACAGATTTATTTTCTTTTTATTTGTAGTAGTTTATATTCTAGAAATTAAAAAAAAAAAAAAAAAAAAAAATCAATTCAAGTAACTTTTTGAAGAACGTTTCCAAGCCTAAAATGTGTTTATCTGCAACCTTTTTCTTTTGCTAAATTGCTATCGCTACATAAGCTGAGATGTAAAATTTGGCTTGATGTGGGACTGTCAGTAGCCGTGTAACATTAGCTGTTAAAATTATAGCAGATGGGGTACAACAGCAAATTTAAAACGGGGGGTAAGGAGTTGGACTTTTTTTTTTTTTTTTTTTTTAATAAAATTGAACTTTTATACCTACGTGCTTCATTTAAAGTCCCAATTCCTTGCTCCCCCATTTTCATTTAGAATTGGGATGGAGGCAACTGACCATACCAGGTCTCCGCCTCATTTAAAGTCTCAAGTGTTCTTTCCTTTTTTTTTTTTTTCTTTTTTATTCATAAAGGGATGGAAGCACATAGTCTTTCTAGTTGGTCTGATTAATCCTAATTTTATTTTGCATTATTTACTTCATTAAACTTTCCTATTCCCTTCTCTCCTTTGGGCTAACCCCCATGGGATGGGGCTGTCATCTCCCATCCCGTTATCAGATATAGCCATCTCTGTCATGGTTGAGTGTGTTGCATTATCCATTTAGGCGCTCCGGCTCCATCATTTCTAGGAGCTGCCATGCGGGCCTTCATCCTCCCCCTCCTCCCATGGTGGATGGACATCCCTGCATCGCCTATCAACGTCACGCTATTAGCGGTGGTGTTGCGGCCCCCGCGGCTGTTTAAATTGAGCGGCTTAATGCAGGGATGATATTGGAGCCGGTTCTGGGAAGCTTGTCCGTCTAGTTGCAGGCTCCTCCCCTCCACAATACACACCAACGTGACGTTGGTGGGCGTGGCGGCTGTGCTCTTATAGGCCTCATTCCGGGGCGGTTGTTTAACAATGTTGGTTGTATCTGTTCACACTGGTTTACTCTGCGAATCACTCTGGACTTTAGGGTTCTATGCACTAGTCTCAGGTAAATTGTTATTCCCTTTTTAATACTAGTCCCTGTTAGCACATTTAGGTTTATCTTTATCTCTTCTGCTTGGTGATTTCTGTCTCTCATTTTAACTATTTTCGCTTATATTGGTTCGGATCTCACTGATAATCTCTCCACTATCCTCCTGTCCTATCCTTTACCGAGTATGGGACATATTGCATACTGTAATGAAATATATTTATTCTTCTGTAGTACCCTTTGATGGTTCCAGCACTCACGGTCACTTTTGACTATTTCCACCCTGGGAGTTGCCCTCCCTGGATGTCAACCTTGCTGGGCCATGGGCCATCCATGCCACCAACTCCCGGTGCTGATTCCCCCATTGGGGATATCTGGCTCTTGGTGCCATACTCCTACCATGCAGGTATATTTTGTAAATACTTCAGAGAGTGGAGTCTATACAGCTTTTTATCTATAAAAGTTTTTTTTTTTCTCCTTGGCAGGGTCAGACTATTAGTTTATGCCCATCATATTACATTACTCATCCAATCCACGTGCTTGTTCCTGAAGAGTGGATAAAGCCATGAAATGCATAGAGCAGTTATATGCAGTGTTCGCTTGGATTACACGTTTTACTTGATTTATATTTTTTAGTATATGTATTATGTGATGTCAACTGTCTGCAATCATATGGCTAACTGCCCTCATAATTACATTGATTTATATGAATTGTATTTGATATTACTTGTTATGATTACCATTATATAATACTGTACCGATTTTTTTTTTTTTTTTTTTTTTTTCTTGTATACCTACATGCTTCATTTAAAGTCCCAACTCCTTGCCAACGTTTTTCATTTAGATAGGGGTGGAGACAACCGACCTTACCAGGTCACCACCTCATTTAAAGTCCCAAGTGTTCTTTCCTCTTTTTATAAAAGAGCAAATTACTCAATCAGGTTAATTCAGGGATGCATCAGGACTGGGGACACAGCAAGAACTGCAGGTTCAGAAAATGTAGTTGCAGTCTGTCTCTTAAAGGATCAGGACATCCATACTGATATTCTGGTGGATGCTTAAGCTACCCAATGGTTTCCAATATCTTTTCCGGACTCTAGTGGTGAGAACTCTGCCCTCTATTTGCCATGCCATGGGACAAACTCAAGATTTTGTAACTTTTTTTTTTTTTTTTTTTTTTATCTTGAATTCAGTAGGAGGAGTAGAGGCACCCTAAGGTTGATTGCAAAACACTTGGAACCCCCTAAGTCAGCAGGAACACAGGCAGAAAGAGTTCAACATTGAAATCCCCAATGAATAAAAGTAACCAGCAGAAAACTATGTGCATCAAAGTCCACCTATGCTTGAAATATCATTATTGGGTGGACTGGCCCTTTTTTATTCAGCACGGACATTGACGACAGGTCGTTTTTTAATTTGCTGTTCTACACATGTTCCATTTCATTAAAATGGCCATCTTGTTGAGTCAATGAGTAACCAGTTGATAAAACATTTTATCCTGTTGACTCACTGGTAATATAAATGCAGCTTCTGTAGAATTGATAGGCTTCCTTTTTTTAAAGATATATTTGGATTGCACCCAGTGGCTGTGTCCATTTTGTGTGTAGGTGTCAGATGCTCTTTAAACCGCACCTCCATTGTATTAATAAACCTATATCTACAAAGTAGGTTAAGGGAGGTGAACAATATATACTTAATTCTCCAGTGGTAAATAGGTTAATGTATTCTAGAAATGTGGTGTTACCAGTTAAAGGTTTGGCCTTTTTTTATTGTATTTATTTTATAGTCATGTACTGCTGTAGTTTTTTTTGTTTTAAATAACTTTTTTTTTTCTTTCCCTTTTGGAAAAGGCTTGCCTTTCTTTTTGTCTTGGGAGGAGATGCACTTCCTGCCCTCCTACTCCAGTGCTATGTGCTGATATGGATGAGTAATGGCCATACCCCTCAGAACATTTGGTCTGAATAGAAGAGGGGTGGGGGGGTTTATGTCTGACTGACTAGGTCTTCTACATTATGGAATGCCCTGGCAGTGTTGGCAGGCTGTGATGCTTTTTGGATTCTACAGTCCTATTTAGACACACACTACACAACTGTTATTACAGAAACTTGGGGCCATACATGTGACAATAGAGGTTGTTAGAAATTGGGGGTTATTTACGAAAGGCAAATCCACTTTGCACAAAAAATGCAAACTACAAGTGCAAAGTGCACTTGAAATTGCACTGAAAGTGCACTTGGAAGTGCAGTCGCTGTAGATCCGAGGGGGACATGCAAGGAAAGAAAAAAAAAAAAAAAAAAAAAAAAAAAAAAAAAACATTTTTAGCTTGCACATGATTGGATGATAAAATCAGCAGAGCTTCCCCCCACTTCAGATCTACCCCTCAGATTTACAGAGACTGCACTTCCAAGTGCAATTTCAAGTGCAGTTTGCACTTGTAGTGCAAAGTGGATTTGCCTTTTGTAAATAACCCCCATTGTGCTATGTGACTGCACACCAACTTTACTGACATCAGTCTACCTTTTAAAGCCTATTGTAGCCTTGCATGCATCTACACTCCTTGCCTGTAGTAGACTTTGGTGGGAGAGACTCTGTTGTCATTCAGCACTTTAGAATATTGCTATGATACTCCACTATCCTGCACTTTACTACTCTTACAATGACTATTTGAAATGTGTGGAGTTGAGTAAATAAGCCACGCTTAACGAGTATGGAAGAAAGGTCTTATCTTTACTTGTTTTCTAAAATGTTATCACGTTGCCTTTTTTCTGCATTCTCTATCCATCTCCTTTTTTATGTTATGGTGTTTTTTGTTTTGTTTGTTTTTTTCCCTACAACACAGGGTTCTTTCTCTTTTATAGGGATATTCGCTGCAATATGATGTGCTACTTTATTCTTAAACTACATTTTTTTTGTCTCCAATATGAAGGCAGGAGAACGAGTCTTTCTGCATTCTGTATAGAAAATTAAAATCTATGGAATCCAGTAGTGATGACTCATCACCGTCATGGCAGCAACTGGTAGGTAGAACTGGGATAACACAACTCTTCTAGAGTCTAAAAACCATTGCCAGCAGTCATTACCTGGTAAACTGATTGATTTTTTTTTTTTTTTTTTTTTAAACATTTAGGACAGAGATTTATTGCACACTAAATGTCCAAAGAGTAGATGGATAGATGTGCCAACAGAGTGCAGAGTTCAGTGTAAAGGTGACTGTTGAATTTTGTATTCAGCTTATAAACAGTTTAGTGAAGGAAAGGCTATGAGTGCCTTTTTATTTTTTACATTCTGACGTTCCAAAAGGACTTCTGCGATCAACCCAGCTTGTTTATCATATAATAGTCACGTGAGCTGCTAAATAGTACTGTTCAGTTTGGCTGGCAGACGATAGGTTAATCCTGAATCTCCTGCCTCTGGAATGCCAAGCCTTCACATGCTGACGTACAGTGGAGACAGTGTGATACATTAATTAATAGTTTGCACAGTCATTTGGGATGCTCTTTTAAACTGTTATAGGCCTATACTTTTATCTCTTCGAGTAAAGATAGCAGCATAATTGGTTTACCCAAAATAACCAAGAAGAAATGCCATGGCTTAGATTGCCAGTTTTCAGATTTATATTTTGTAGTCCCTTTTTATAGACTTGTCATAGATCCTACACATAACTGTTTGTTCATTGACAAAGCTATAATGGAATGCGTGTGATTTCAAAGTTCCACTGCAAGGCCACAGTATGGCTAACTTTATATTTGCTTAGTGGGATGCACCATGTCATATGCCTCCACAAAGGGCTTTAATACAATATATTTGTTGGCTGGGGATTTGGTGGCCCTGAGTCCTGGTATGTCAATACTTGTCCACAATATGTACATTTTGAGTGAAATTGACAAGTAAAGAAATCAGCAGCCAATTGGCCTAATCTAGGCTCCAGTACACACTTCAAGTTAAAATACAGAAAATGTGTAAATAATACATAAATAAAAAAAGTGTAAGTAGCTGCATTTGACTTGGTAACAGCTTAATTTTGTCTTGGCAGAGGGGGGGGGGCAGGCTGGACTAGGGTTCGGTAAGGCTCTGCTTCAGTGCACGTGGGCTGACAGTTAACTTTTTGAAACAAAACAGAGCAAGTAGAGAGATAATCTCATCAGTCTGCAGCTGCTCCATCACTGTCCAATCACAGGCTGGGGTAAAAAGGTGACCGAAGCTGTATTGCTTAAATTCAGTAAAGAAAAGTCAGGTTATTAACCTGGCTGTGGTGTCTAAAGCTGGGTATGCAAGAGCTGCGGCTCACTGCAGGGGGTCCGGGGCATGTCCATTCACCATTTCAGGTCTGAATTTTTGGCTGAATTTTCACCTGAAATGGACCAGAAAAAGCACAGGACTCTTCTGCAATGCGGACCGTGGCCGCCCCCAGAGGTGTGTGAACCAGCTTCATTGGTCACACTCTCCTATCATGTGAATTGGATGGGGGGGAACCCGCATCTGTGTGAACCCAGCCTAAAAGGCCTATCTAAATCTAGGGACTAGATGGCCAGAAATACAAATCCTCTAGTAATTAGGGGAGAAAAGCCCCTGTATATGTATTTCAACCGTGCATTTAGCAGTTTTATCTGTAGTTTGGCTTTCAAGTGTCAATAAACCCAACTGAACATCATGTATTTAATGTTTTCACTTGCTTATACTTTGCCGTCCCTGGAAACCCTCACATATACCCAGTGAAGTAAACTGCCTCAGATGATACACAGGGATGAAACAAATCTCCCTACATAAAGTTTATATGTTTTCTGCTCTCTTCATCTTTATATATTCTTTAGAAAGTTCAGGTCGTGTTAGAGATTTTTTTTTTTCTTCCTGTTCAGCACTGGGAGTGGATTCTTGGCATACAGCCAAGATAGCTGATTGGAGGAAAGGCGCACACACTTCCCTTTTCCACATTGGCAAAGGAGGGAAGTAATGTGTCAAGCTGCACTGTGAATAGATCAGCTCTCTGCTAATCTATTTAGAGCAACCTCCCACACACAAATTTCAGCCTGGTTTTATCTCCTGTGTGGGGGAACTTGTCAAAAGTTATCAGGCTGATAACAGAGCTACAGAACAGAAGAAATACACAGGATTTAGTGCTTTGGAGAGCGATAAGAAAACACTAGATATGTGCCCAGGCCAAATTTCATGAATCAGGTTTACATTGACTTTATTAAGTCAGTGAGCCTGAGCATTCAATTCAGATGCCTATAGTTCAACTATATATTCTTTGCCCAACACTGCATAGTGGATAATGGCAACATCCAGCAGTGTAGCTTCACTGTTACCAGCACTACTCCATTGATCCAACTGAGGACCCTTGGGGCTCTGCAGGCTATGCAATGGCGCCCTCCATTCTCATCTGAGCACACCTAAGGTAGCATACATTTTTTTTTTTTTTTTTTTTTTTTTTTTTTTTTTTTGCTTGTCCAGTTTGATGGCATTATATTGGATCTAAGTTCCTCCATAACGACTTATGAGCTTCGAAGTTTGTAAGCCCTCCAATTTGAAGCCCGTTGGATGTCTCATCTTTATAATAATATTATTATGCTTGGTTGAGGTCTTGGTAACCATACTGCTGTATTGTTACTACACAGATGCTCACAAGCCATACCCTTTTTTTTTTTTTTTTTAATCTTCAGGTTTGTTTTACATTTTTATGTAATATAACTTGTATTTTTTATGTATTTTTTATGTATTTTAAGTCTTCTGGAGATCTTTTTGTCTGATATGCCTATAATAGTCCCTATCCCACTGGAGGGTAATTTATTTGAGGTTGACCTGTACACTGTGATTGCACAAGCAACCAGGTCTTCTGGTCCACTGCTAAATGTAGGTTTACAGCATCTCCTTGTAAGGAAAGTCACTGTCAATACCTAGGATTCTACAAAGGGACAGAACAACCAGAGCATGATTCTCTACCCCAGACCCTCAAAGCTCATTTTTTTTAAAGCATTATTTAAACAATTTGAGTCTTGGCAAACAACGTTGACGTAGTTATCATTGAATGCCATTTTAAGACTTTACAGACACTTAAAAGGCGCCAAGGGGGCATGTTCTTTTTATTGACCGAATACAGATAGGTGCTAGCTGTAACTTTTGTTAAATTCAGTTGGCTACTAGAACAAAACTAAGGGCTTGATGGCAGCATTGGACTACATTGGGTTGTGTTGCCCATGCAGACCTATCATTAGAGCAGACAATTTGCCTTATGTCCTATGGCTTCAGCAGACACCAATAGTCTTTTGTTGGAGTGTATGTGGGGAAAAAAAGCATGTAGAATTTAAGTGCAAGTTCCAATGGGCTGTAACGTGTCCTAATGTGCTGCAGTTTAAAGAAGGATATAAAATTTTGAATGAGCCCTTAGAGATGTGCTAGTCCTCAGATCACTAATGGTTTGTGGTCTACATATTTCCAGGTAGTAGTATAGGTGTGAAACTTGGTTCCATTTTATAAGACTCCTACCAGTTTTTTCACGTGTGACCCTATTGTGTAATGATCTAAAATATGCTCAGGGAGACTATATATACACCAGCACAAAATATTTTCATAAGCTTTTAGTTGTGTAAGCTCTTTTTAGTTTTGTATTTTTGATGCAGTTGGACTTTGCCATATATCTTAAGCTGCTTAGTTATATATCTGAAACCTATGACACACCATTCAGAATCTGTTGTATTACTAAGTGCTTTCTCTTTCTCATTATGGGAACAGATTTCTAGTAATGAGGTGCGTGAGTCAAAGCAGGTGTGTCATTTCCTCTCTTTTTACTGAAATGCTATAAATTGATAGGTAGCAGAATTTTTTTGTTTTTTAAACGTGCAAATGTGCAGTTTTTGCATAATCCACCCTCGGTAAAATATCTACATGTACTATAATCCTTCTGTGTTTTAGGGTTATTAAAGTAATAAAACCATAAAAAGTTTAATGGATGGTTTTGGGAACTGTGTATGGTGACACTGAGGTTTACCTGCATCTTGCGGCTTCCTTGTTCTTCAAAGAATTTGCTTTATCCTGCCCTGGTACCTTTTTTGTAGCACTGGCCTTTCGGCTGTTGGGAAATACAAACCTTGTGATGGTAATCCCACTGCTGTTTTGAAAGAAAACCTTGATACTTGAGGATTACCTTGTTTTTCTAGTCATATAGGGGTTTTGGGATTGCATGGTGTTTACCGCTAAAGGGTAGACCCACACAATACTGATGGTTTAGTCTTTTAGATAAATTCTTAGGGCGTGAGCTGATTTTTTTTTTTTTTTTTTTTTGGATCTGCTTATAATAAACCTTCCCTGGTTATCTAATTTTTCCACTCCTCAGCATGGTTTGAGGAGTTACCGGTTCCCTGTGCTTCTCTAAGCAATGTAAGCAAATCACTGTTTGCTGCCACCTACTATCCAGCGGACCTGTGTGGCAATTGCTGCATGTCCAGTTAACCCTTCCCTATGCTATCCAAAACGTGAAAATAGTTTTTTGGCTGGAGTTGCACTTTAAAAATGTACATGTTCCAACTTGCATACAAATTCTACTTTAAGAGCAAACCTACAGAACCTATATTGTTCGTAACCAGGGGACTGCTTGTAAATTTTAAGGGGAGGACCAGGGACAAGAAGTCTGAGGAGAAAAGAAATAGACCTCCTAGATTGTAATCTCTAACGAACAGGGCCCTCTGATTCCTCCTGTATTGAATTGTATTGTACTTGTACTGTCTGCCCTAATGTTGTAAAGCGCTGCGTAAACTGTCGGTGCTATATAAATCCTGTATAATAATAATAATAGATGATGCTGGATGCCCTCAAGCCTGAAAATATGGTGCAGTCTATCTCGCTTCCGCATTTAATGCATAGTGTGAGAGGTTCAGTTTGCAGTCAAATTGGCATACTCGGGAGAGAAGGCTGAAGATGAGGTTGGAGTTCAGCTTTAAAGCCGTCCAGTTTTGGATCTCTTTTGGGCCTTTGAATTCCTTGGTCTACACATCAGTATTCTCTTGCATGAGAATTTCCATTCTGCCTCAAGAGTTAGAGGTTTATTAATCTTTTACTATACTTTGTAATGACTGGTGGTAACTGAACTGACCTCCCATAAGTCTGCATTTACCTCCGATTCCCTTAATTCCAGGGTCATGGATGTAATTTTTAAAAACTTGCTCATTGCAGATTCATTCAAAATGTTCTGGAAGTAGGCTGTCATTTCTTGATCTTTCAGCAGTGCCAGGAACACAAATGACCATTGTTCTTGCTTGATTCAACAAAGCAGGCTCTTGTTTGTACTCTCAAATGGATGAAGAAGCTGAGAAAAGCACAACTACCCCTTTTGCCCATGTTTATTATTAAAGCAGGACAGTGTCTGTCCTTAGACCTTGGTCAGGTAAACTGAGCTGTGCACCTCTTGCCTCCAATCATTTCTATTTGTTCTAGCACTTGGTCATCTACATGGGTAAATTGTGCTGCTGAACTGACCTGCTCTGCATACATATGATAGCTTGGGTAGCTGGATGTTTTATGCACCAATTCGCCTAAAAACTTCAAGTAAGCATGAGCTATGCAAATGAAGGAAACAAAGGGAAAAAAAAAAAATGCGTTACTAAGGTTATCTTTACTGAAACACTGCAAGTCAAATTGATATAAAGAAAACTTGGGGCCTTTTTGGTCCTTAAAGTTGAAGTTTATGCTGCTTATATTTTGCCTTCTCTAGTTGCTCCTTTTCTCCCTCAACATACTAATGATGTTTTCAAACTTGTTGCTGCCATTCCATACGTTGTTTTCATTGCACACCTATATAATACCCAAATGTCATCATTGGGGCTCTTTCTCTATGCAATCAAGCCAGTTAATGGTTGATGGGAGGATCCGGCAGGGTTCTGCAACGTTTTTAGGAAGCCGTGTGCGGCATCCTCCCACCAACCATTATCTGTCAGGCAAGGTGCCATACATCACTTTCTGAAAAAAATCAGTTCTCTCAATAGCCCTCAACCCTGATGGAGGCAGCGGGCTGCCTCTTGGGAGTAGTTGTGCAAACGTCAAAGTCTTGATTGGGTGGGTATTCACCCTTAAGTAGTGTGAATTTCTAGGCAATGCTTTATTTGTATGTAGGGTAATACCCACATGTGCTGCAGAGCCTTTATGACTGAAGAATGGAAATCCAGTGAATGAAAAGGGCAGGCCAGAGACAGTAAGGCTGGGGAAAAGCAATAGATGATGCTGGATAACCTTCAGCCAGGGAACAATACTTCTAATGCACTTTGTGAAAAGATCATTGTACAGTGAATCAGAGTAAGCAATTTCAGTATAGAAGAGGGACCTATACAACCATGCAAGACTTGAGGGTAAGGTTTGGAGTTCGGCTTTAATATCCCTACATTGATTAGTCCTACTCTTATGACCGCATCCTAAAGCAGAACAATCTGTTGTCCTGCATTAACAATTGGGCATTTTCTTTGAATTTCCATTATCTTTTACTGTCCTGATCTCGCCACTGATTCTCCACTTTGGGTATACAGTAGTCTGTGTATATACAGTATAAGAAAAAATAATTTGCAGCCTACAGGATGTTGCTGAATACCCACTGTAAATGACTTTACATAATAATTGCATGAAATGTATACATTACATTACCCCCTCCCCCGCCATGTTTTCCTACGTAAATCTAGTGTTTTCCCTCGTGCTTATTGTGATCCCGGTTCATGCAGATGCTGAGAATTAGTCCACATGATGCTGAGCATTGGTGTAAAACCCCAGAATTTCAACTGAAAGCCAGCTCATGTAATTAGGGGGATGTTGCTGATAAAATTGTTTTTCTCTGCTGGTGCGTAAGTGAAAGGAACTGGTTTAAACCAATAACTGCAGTGTTCTCTCAATCAGCAATGTTAACTGTTAAGCTGCTTCAAGAAATGAGACTAATTGGAGAATTTTTTTTTTTAACCTCCTGATGATCAGTAGAAGAGACATTAGAACCTTTCTACTACAACCACTACAGTACTTTCCCAGAGCTCACAAAATAACATTGGGCAAAAGTGTACAGTATTTCCTTACAAAATGTGCATTGCAAAGCTTGTAAACATGCATTTCAAGTTGTTTTTGTTTAAAGTTATTACAGCACTTATTTTTGCTGGAGAGAAGTGCAATATTTTTTTTTCACAGGAGCCTGCAAAGCATTGCCCCCGTGATCAATGAACCAGAAATTGAGTCTTTCACAAATCTGACTACAGCATACTGACATCTGATTGGATGTTCTGAAGTACTGGGACATGACACATTTACTTGTGTTAATGTATTTTCATTAAATAGTCCCATATTGGCACATGTACTGTTCTGCCTTTAAACCATGTGACATTTTATATATAATAAAGAGTTGACCATTAAAGAAGACCTTGCATTTTTTAAGTTCACGTAGATGCCCTTAATTACCTATTTTATTCCCCACTTGCTATAACAATTGCTTATTTTAAGTACGGGTGCCATAAGTTGATGCCTTTTTGCCTCTCGTCAAATCAGGGCTGATTCTTTACTATAGAATTGTATTCTCCTGCAAACCTGTCACTTACCTGGCCACAGATCACGTATTAGACCATTGCTTCCATTTCAGTGTTGCAAACTCTGTGCCGCTACTATCTACTCCTCTTGCCCCTTCCCTCACTTTCTCTCCCATCACCAGTCTTGGGCTCACTGATTTTGAAGTTTCCAGTAATGCTGATTCCTTAGGTAGTAAAGGCATGATGTGGATGATGGTGCTGGATCCTATTCCTTTAAAAACAGGACAGGAGTAGTAGTGCCCATAGTTTGTTCCCAGATTTATTTTAAGCACATCGGATAGTTAGGCACTCCTCTTTGGAGCTGTGTGTTAGGATGTGCAGCTCACCTTTAAATACTTTTGATGTGCAGTGGGAAAACTGAGCTCTCCTTTGAGATACCTACACATGGGTGTCTGCAGTGCATCTCCTTGCTTTTTAATGGGACTCTTCAGCTTGGCAGGGTGTGAAACGAGGGGTGATTTATTGCTGTATCAGGCTATCGCAAGTGGGCTTATCACACTGCCATCCTGGGAAACTGGAGGAAAAAAAAAAAAAAAAAACTACAAGGCCTCTAACTACAGTCACTATTGAAAGCTTTGTTTAGGCATCTATGGGGGCCTCAGAAGGAAATTGAACTATAGCGGGGTTGTGTTTTTTTTTTTTTTTTCCTCCAAGGAAAATTTTAACGAAAAAGTAAAGCAAGCAATCTGGTCAATGAGCAACAACACGTTATAATTATTATTATTATTATTTTATTATTATACAGGAGTTATAGTGCCAACAGTTTACGCAACACTTTATAATATCAAAGGGAGACAGTACAGATACAGTAAAATACAAGAGTGTTATAGGAGCTTACAGTCTAATAGGGTGGGGCAAGTGGTACAAAAGGTTGTAACTTTATGGGATAAGCACTCTCCTCCACCTCCTCTCCCTCCAACCGCCTAAAAGTTACCTGCAGAAACCTACGTCATCTCAGCCCTTCTCTTCTCTACTCTATCGACAACCTCTACGACAAAATCTCCCCCCATCCTGCACCAACCTAGCCACTTCTGTCTACAAGACCTCACTTCTAGCCTCACTGGACTCAATGGCCCCCCTCACTACACACAGAATCAGGCCCCGCAGGCCTTAAAGTCTATGGAGTCACATTTTCCCAGAGCTTCGTGATTGTGCCAATTTCCATCACTCAATCCTGTGCGCACAAAATGCTGTGTGGTGTTTTTTTTTTTTTTTTTTGTTATTTTCTTGCACCTTATCAGTGCAGCCTCAACATTGCCCATCCCCGTGGCGTCAGAGGGGGGTGGGGGTCACCGGGTGGCCCTGCCCTCAGCTATATAAGAACTGTCAGAGAAGAAGCGTCAGTCGGCGGGAGCCTTTTTTTTTTTTTTTTTTCTTTTTTGGTCCATTTTGCGGCGTGGATCTACATCTCGGGACATTTTTATTTTTTAATAAAGAAATTGTCTCAAGCTGTCTCTTGTGTGTTTTTACAGCCGCGATCAGTTTTAAATGAAATTTTTCCTTTTTACAAATGTCCTTTTGCTGTGGTACTGTTCTAAACATGGGAACAATGCGCCACTTTTACAGGCATACTATAGACACCCCCAGGCACAATATTTAAAGTAATATTACATTTTTATTGTTTCACTTTAAGCATTAAAATCGCTGTGCCCGAAAAAACTGCTGTGTGTGTGTGTGTGTTTTTTTTTTTTTTTTTTTTTTTTTTTTTTTTTGGCTTTGATACATGTCCCCTGGGGCAGGACCTGGTTCCCCAAACACTTTTTATGACAATAACTTGCATATAAGCCTTTTAAATGAGCACTTTTGATTTTTCATGTTCGTGTCCCATAGACTTTAACGGTGTTCGAACAAATTTTTTGCATGATCTGGTGTTGGTATGTGTCTTCGGCTCATCCCTAGTTGTCATTGTGTGTGTGTGTGTGTGTGTGTGTGTGTGTGTGTGTGTGTGTGTATGTGTGTGTGTGTGTATGTATGTATGTATGTATATATATATATATATATATATATATATATATATATATATATATATATATATATATATATATATATATATATATATATATATATATATATATATATATTTAATATTAATATTAGGGGTGCAACCGATCAAAAAACTCACGGTTCGGATCGTTCCTCGGATCAGGAGTCACGGTTCGGATCATTTTCGGATCAACAAAAAAAAAAAAATCTCCCCCACAGTAATATCCACAATCTCCCTATTGGCAGGGTATTGCAGCAGGGCATTGCAGAGTATTGGCACTGCTGCCATCCGATCTCTCCCCTCCACTGTACAGATCAGTACACAGAGGGGAGAGAGAGAGGAACCGGCGTATTGACATGACGCCGGTTTGTTACAAGTGATCGCTCCGTCATTCGACGTGCTAAACGGCCGCCGGGTGTACCAAGATGGCCGCCGCTCCGGAGCTAGGCCAAAGCCGCGGCCTTTCCTATGGCCGAGGCCACAGAAGTGTCCCGTACGGATCAACCTCCACGGATCGGATCAACCTCCGGATCGGATCACGGATCGATGACGATAATTTGCACCCCTAATATATATATATATATATATATATATATATATATATATATATATATATATATATATATATATATATATATATATATATATATATATATGCGCATCAGATTGTAAAATTCTTGAGGACACGGACTGACGTGAATGTATTGTCCTCTGTAAGGCTCTATAGAAAAATGATCAGTGCTTTACAGAAATAATACCATCTAAGCTTAAAGAAGCTTCATAGATTGGCTTTATAATAGATGATGTAGGCTTTTTGGTAGGTGGTCACCATTAAGCTCCCAGCTTATTCAGCATGGCGTGATCACGTTTTTGACTGTTGCCCAGGCTGGAGGAGGAGAGCAGCAGTATTTTTGTTTTCTCTTGTATCTAAAGATTACCGGTTGACAGAATCACAATTCTAACCACCCCACACACTAAAGGATTAATTATAGACAGAAGAATGGCTGCTGGGCATTAGAGATGAGTGTTCATGAAGGATGGAAATGTATCAGAGGTTTGCAGATCCTCCCCGTCCAGGCAGAAAAGAATACAAATGATTACAGTATGCTAATAATTGAATTCCCTGCTGTGTGCAGCTAGTACCATTCCACTTAATGTGAGCCATGGAGCTTGCCGAACAACTACTACTTCTACTACTTGTAGCACTGTACAAGCAATGCTTATGACTGCATTTATTGCCTGTGTTATTTGCCACACCACTATCTTTTTGACTTGTGTTTTTATAAATTCATATTTTTTTTATTTGCTGATCTGTTTAAGATTCTTATCTCTGCTTTTCAAACAAATCTTATATCGCAAAGCTTATGTTGATTGAGTCTTTGGTATATTCACTATTGTAGGCATGCCTGTAACCAGTTCTGTGGTTTCATAAAAAAGAATTAATAAAGAACTGTATAAAATGTAAAATTTGAACGTCCCTTTTCCTTTAGGGCTAAGTTGATAGTGATCTTTTTTTTAGCGACAGTAGGCTCAATTCGCAAAGCTTTACACAAGATAAGGCTATATTTTCAGCAGCATCATTGTACATTTTCAGAATTCATTGGACTCACCTTTAAAATAACTGCCACTTTTTTTCTTTTAATTTTGGCATTCTTGTCCTGTGATTAAGCCTTTTGTATTGAGCCCTTTTATCTGCAGTTGTCTTTTGCATGGGGCAGACCTTGCAGTTACTGGCAGGAGTGACCATGCCACCAAGGAGCTATCATTTTAGCTACAGTAGAACAGTTTTTGTACACACTTTTCAAAGCCCTCGACTGCGTGTAAAAGACCCATTGCTGCAAAATGTTGCAGTTCACATTTTTTTTGTTTTCAACAATGTGCTGCAAAATAACTGCAAATTAAAATGTACAATGATTTGGCAAGAGATCTGATGTGTTTTTCTGGCTGTCAACTTTGGCCCGAGATATATCTACAAAAATAAATATCCCTTGATGTGCTTGTGTATATGTTAAAACCTTTAATGTGACTGGGGCATTTTGGAACTACAGAAATTGTTATATTAAAAAAGCAGCTGCAACTCTAAAACTCAAGGTCATGGTTTGAATGCACAGAACTGGTCAATAAACTCTCTGTGATCTGTGGATGTGTGAATGGGACAAACCCAACCCTCTCAATCTAATTTCAGTCATATCCTAACTGTCTGATGGTGAGATATAGTCATGGTTATGTTCTTCATGAAGTGCGGGGTTTTTTTTTTTTTTTCTGTCATACTTGCCTAGGTGGATGCAGCATCCGTCCGATGCAGCATATGCCCCCCACCGGCTCTAACACTGACAACTGGGTGATCTAATCACCACTGATCGCTCGGTTCTCAGGGCTCCGTGAGCAAAGAGCTGGTGACTGTCAGTCGCCTCTCTGCTCTGCGCCCCCCTCACTCACTGGAGGGGATGGGAAAGGTCCGCTCAGGCGTTCAGGGCTCACTGAACCAGGTGCCATTCCAGGCATATGGGGGGATCCCGACTCCATTGTCGCGATCTTGCCCAAGCCTGGTCTGGCTCTTTGACGTCAGCACAGTGGCCTTGAGCCCGCTGTCTGCTGAAAATGGGTCACAGGACCGCAGAATGAACTGCACTCTAGTAATCCACAGCCAAACCAGCTTTGGCTGTACTCCTTTTATTGGCATTTGACCCTTCAGGGCATATTTTGGTTGGAAGTTGCCCTAAACAGCTTATTACCAGGGCTTTTTTTCTGAAACAATAGGTGCTGGAACTCAACCACGACCCCCCCCAAAACCCCACGCACACCTTCCAAATCACATGAAATAGTGGGTATGGTCATATATCACAAACAGTAGAAGGGTCTTAAAAGTGGCATTAAATATCAGGATTGCATTACATACAGAGTGCAGCATTAATGGGGGTTACAGACAGAGAGCAGAGCTATCACTTGTAAACAGAGAAACCAGACTTCTGTGTTTATAAGTGATTGTGGTGAGCAGACACCAAAGGGTCTGATCCAGAGGTGGTGGAACTGAGTTCCACCTGAAAAAAAGCCCTGCTTATTACAATTCGGTTATGAAATGTGAACTGTCCCACCTGCCAAAAGACTTCAGCAGATTGTCGAGAGTCTGAGCCCTGACCATATGGTCGGGATCTTTTCAGAGCCTGGACCGGCTGAGTGACATCAGCAGAAAGTGGACTTTAGCCCGCTGTCGGCTGAGAAACTGGTCACAGGAGTGCAGAATTGACTGCACTTCTGTGACCTACAGGAGACATATAGCCAAAAAAGCTTCTCCTTATAAAGCCTAGTACACACTAGTAGGGGTGTTTTTTTTTTTTTTTTTTCCATTCAATCCAGCAGGGCTAAACAAATTGCTCACAAGGAGCTGCTGTACTAACTATCCAACGCTAGTACAGCGATCTCGCCTGCCGTTCTGTTCTGATAGGGGGACAGCCCTCAGCCATTGGCTGAGATTGCTGATCGGCAGTCCTTTTTTAGTCATGCCCCTTCGACAGAAGCTGGCTGAACGGCCTGCTTCAGTCAGACTGACTGCAGTACACATGGGCCAAATGTTGGCCGGTTTCTGTTGAATTGGCCAATGCCTGACATTCGGCCGATGCCGCCCCACATTCGGCCTGTGTGTACTAGGCTTAAGTGTCGGGAAAATACCAGAGCCTTTTTATAGTGGATGGTTCAAGGTGTTGGTGTCACCTTGGATTGGCTTGGATAATTACGAAACCTCTTACAGAACAAGTCGAATTGAATGTGACTAACTATCACTAGATATTAGTTAAACCCATTTGTGTTTTTTATTGTGTACTTGTTTGTCTGGAGCTCCTCTCTAATCTGGCATTTTAGGTACCTTTTTTTTTTTTTTTTTTTTTTTTTTTTTTTTATAAAGTAATCTTTCAAAAGAATGCTGTCTATTGCATTAGTGTTACAGCTTGACTGGGGCAGAGACCTGGTCATTGGTGATCGTGTGCTCTGTAAATATGTTTCTGTATGTAACATGAATTGGCTTAACTAATTTAGGTTTGTTAAAAACTAAAATGTGTGCCTAATGTTAATGCCATAGAGAAACTTGTACCACAATAGGATACCGCTGTGTGCCGCCATATTGTCACATGGGGTAGATGTTTAAGCACACATACAGGCTTGATTTCTGAAAACCAGGTGCACACAGCAATTTGATATTACATCTAGATTTTAAATATTGCTTTTTATAAAAGGTAATTTGATTACCGCTTCACGTTAAATTTACTGTATTTTAAAATCGAGATTTTCCTCAATGGCAAATGGATTTTTTTTTTTTTTTTTTTTTCCTAAATGTTTAAGCCATGTTTTGTATGTTCTATGTATCTGTCTCCAAATGTGTAATCTGTTTAAAAAGATCTCTGTAGTTGACTACAGTGTTAGGTGGCATCTGACAGGTACATTATATCATGTTTAAACCAACTTGGCAAGCGTTGGGAATCCAGCTGCCAGCTACTTACCCTGTAATTGCTTTCTCCTCCAGCTTGTATATCTGACTGTCTCCCCTCTGCTATTGTTCACTTTCTTGTTTTGCCGGTAACGTGCTTTAAATTTTCATATGTTTTTGGGGCGTTTGCAGGGTGTCCCTCTGCTGAGGTGACCTTATTGTGCAGTAAACACTGTGAACTGTGTGTGTGTGTGTGTAGATCCTGATCAAACTTTGCTCCAAGATGAATTGATTTTGTCTATTGATTTGTGGCAGCATCCTTGGGTGCGGGAAAATACACCTTGATTACACACTGCGAACAGCTAGAGAAGATTTTTGTTCTTGTAGATGATGTATGCAATGCATTGACGGCTTATAAGCTGCGTGGTTTGGTTGCCAAAGCAAAACAAGCAAAAAATGTAAAAATCACTGTAAGGGTCACCAACATGTTACAAACTCGACCATACAACCAAAATTATGGAATGAGGACCTACCTAACCTAATCAGGCGGGCACATGGGTTAAAGAATGGTTGGTATATCTAAAGGAGATTTGTAAAATCCAATTTATAACGCGGTAAGCTTAAGGCTGCTTTCACACTGTTCCAATGTAAAACCGCGTTTTTGCATCCGTGAAAAAAGGACGTGAATCAAAAAAAGCATCAAAAACACAACTGTGGTTTGAGTTTTTCCTTCATTTCAATTGGGAAGGGCGCGTGTGTGGTGCTTTTTTTTTTTTTTTTTTTTTTTTTTTTTTAACGCCAGAATTGCAGCATGTCGGACTCTTTCTTTTAAATAGAAAAAAAAAAATTAGCTCAGTTGGACACAACACCACATCCCAGCATCGGTCCAAATAGTAGAAGAAAAAAGGGTTGGGACTTTAAAGGTGTAGAAACCTCCTCCTTCTCAGAATGATCATTCCAACACAATCCTAGATTTAAAAAGGTAATTTTATGAGTACAAAAATCATTAAAATTAGGGATATCTATCCCTTTTAAAACCAATCAAAACCTTAACCAGTTCATTTCCAAACACCAACACCCCTAAATCCCACTATGTGCAAGTAGGGTTTGTTATATCTGCTTTCTACATCCAGAAAACAAACCTAAAAATATCAATATCACTTTAGGAAGGATAATCACAATACTGACACATTTCGTCTTGTCTGCTTCTTCAAGGGCTCAGAGGAATGTGGTAAAGAGTTGAATGAGTATGAGAAAGTGTATCCCCGGAGGAGCCAAAAAGATCTCTCCCACCCCAGTCATACAAAGGAGGGGCATATGGTGGAGGTCGTCGGTCGAATGCACAAAAGCAAGAGGGCAAATACCCCAGCAATACACACCAGGGGCCTCAGACACCGTTCCAAATGAGAAGAGTGGCTTCATATGTGGTGGGCGAGATCTTTTGGGCTCCTCCTGGGATATACTTGTATATTATTTAACTCTTGCTTACCACGTTCCTCTGAGCCCTTGAAGAAGCTGACAAGGTGAAACACTTCGGGATTGTGATTATTCTTCCCAATGTGATACTGTATTGATATTTTTGTTTTGATTTTCTGTTGTCTGTATGTACAAAGTAGATATAACACTACTTGCATATAGTGGGAGGACTCGCAACTTTCAGGGGTGTTCGGGTTTGAAAATGAACTGGTGAAGGTTTTGAGTTTTTTTTTTTTTTTTCCTCTCCTGCTGAAAAGAGATCCACGCTCAGAACTTTGTTCGGAGCCTTTTGATATATCGCCTGTTAAAAACCCTCAAAATGCGGCTTTGCACTGCAACCCTGTGCCTTACATATGGCTGCGGGACAGATGCTTCGCAGTCCCAATTCACTTCAATGGGAGTAGAATTCCTGCTGCGGGCACAAATCAAAGCATTGCGGCCTTGGCATACATACATCCCTGGAGTATGCCTTTTCAAGGTAAAGGGAGAGCTGTTGGCTGTCATTAAAAATATGGTTCAGCTGCAAGGTTTTGTCGCCCCATGAAAGCAACTGTGAACAGTCGTCTTAGGTCTTTTGTTTGCTTTGCAGACTTTTGATAAAGAACATGGGTGCTCAACCTGTGGCCCTCCAGCTCTTGCAGAACTACAAGTCCCATCATGCCCCTGCCTTTGGGACTCATGCTTGTAACTGTTAACTTTGCAATACCTCATGGGACTTGTAGTTTAGGCCCAACGACCAGAAGGCTACAGGTTGAGCACCCATGGTATAGAACATCCAGGGCATTTTTTTCAGCGGAAACCCAGGGGAAAGCAGTTCCGGTACTAAATTATGTAATTGGCAAAGGGTGAAGGGGTGTGTTGGAGGGTCTATTGATATTAGCTAGTGGGGTATCTTGTTTGGGGGGTGGTCTGTTTCTGGTAGGGGATATTGTTCTTGTGGGGAGGATGTCAGTCGTTGCTGGGAGGGATCTACTGTTCAGGAAAGGGTCTCCTGATGCTAGCTGCTGGAGGGCCTATTGTTGCTGGCTGCAGGGGATCTAGTTCAGTGCATTCCATTCAAATTGCTTAGCACTACAAAATGATTGGTTCTGTATTCTTTAAAAATGGTGGCACTGGGAGTTAGGTAGGGGGTGGAACCAAGGAACAGTGCTCAGTGGTGGGAGGGGTGATTCCAAATATGGAGTACCTGCACCTATGCTTTGAGGAAAATAAGCTCTGGGAACATCTATTGGGCCTAGTTCATAGCTGAGCATTCTGAGGCTTCAGCAGAAGTGCTTCAATGCTTGACGTTAAGATTTCCAGTATGTTTAATGGTGCCCATTCACATAGTGAGCATAGTGTCGCTTGGAGCTCATCGCTCCATGAGCTGCATTGGAGAGAGTCAAGTGTTGGCCCCACAATATTTTAATGAAAGCCCCTGAATAATGTGCATTTAAAAAAAAAAAATATGAAAGCATTGCTCAAGCCTGGATCTAAAAAAAAAGCTTACTTGAGAAATCTCTTCATGTTGAGTGCTGCCTGTCTCCTAGTTATCTCTTTCCATAACTTCCTGGGCACGCTGTCCTCCAGCACCCGCCGATCGTTGGGCAGATCCCTGTTCTGCGTGGTTTACTATGTAAACAAGGCAGATCTCAGTTTTGACTGGGAAAGGGATGGATTCTGTGTTTTTCTATGCAAAGCAGAGACCTAGAATCCATCTCTTCTCCTAGTGAAAGCACCACACTGTAATGCCCCGTAAACACGGTCGGATTTTCCGACGGAAAATGTGTGATAGGACCTTGTTGTCGGAAATTCCGACCGTTTGTAGGCTCCATTACACATTTTCCATCGGATTTTCCGACACACAAAGTTTGAGAGCAGGATATAAAATTTTCCGACAGCAAAATCCGTTGTCGGAAATTCCGATCGTGTGTACACAAATCCTACGGACAAAGTGCCACGCATGCTCAGAATAAATAAAGAGATGAAAGCTATTGGCCACTGCCCCGTTTATAGTCCCGACGTACGTGTTTTACGTCACCGCGTTCAGAACGATTGGATTTTCCGACAACTTTGTGTGACCGTGTGTATGCAAGACAAGTTTGAGCCAACATCCGTCGGAAAAAATCCTAGGATTTTGTTGTCAGAATGTCCGAACAAAGTCCGACCGTGTGTACGGGACATAACACTGGCTAGGCACACAGTTGACACTTTGATCGCCCTAGATGTTTACCCCCTTCCCAGCCAGTGACAGTGCATATTTTTAGCACTGGTCACAGATTCCTGCAAAGTGTCAAAAGTGTCAGTGTTGATTGGCCACCGCTATAAGTTGCTGATCGCCCCCATTACTAGTATAAAAAAAATAAATAAATTCCATAAAAATATCCCATAGTTTGTAGACGCTCTAACATTCCCCTAAACCAATTAATATACACACATTGGTATTTTTTTTTGCTGAAAATATGTAGCAAATTACATATTGACCTACATTTCTGTAGAAATTCGATCCTTCTTTTTTTTTTTTTTTTTTTTTTTTTTTTTTTTCTTATTTTTTATTGTGTATGGTTTTTTTAAAAAAAAAACTTTGGTCTTTTATAGCACAAAAAATAAAAAAACGCAGTGCTGCTCAAAAGCCACCAACATATTTTTTATGTAGGGGGGAACCTAACTTTTTTTTTTTTTTTTTGGGCACTGAATTGCATGGCCGTGCAATTGTCAGTTAAAATAACGCAGTGCCATATCGCAAACATGGCCTGGTCATGAAGGGGGTAAATCTTCCGGCAGGTCAGTAAATTAACTTAACTTGTAACTCTTTTTTTTGTTAGTGTGCCCTTTTATCATTTTTCGAATTTCTGATTGGCCACCAGAGCTCACTATAACTTTTTAGTGTTAATTCAGAAAGAGTAAGTTTGTTGCACACCTTGTTAAAACGAGAGGGCCAAGTAAGCAATTATGTTATTTGTGCGGAAATAAAAGCAGGTCTTTTTATTCATCTGCTTTAAAGGAGGACAGAAAGGTTTTATATATTATCCATGTGTGTGTAAGCGTTCATGAGTGTCCATATAACCTTATATTTATAGTTGGGTATAAATAAAAGGAGAAGGATTCAATAAAATCCTGTTATTGCTGCAGTACAAAGTTAGAAATGTTTGAGGTCTCAGTTACTTGGCTCACACACGGGGTAATGAATATTTTATAGGAAAGGAAATACTTACACTCCGAGCCTTTTTATAGTCTGGCCTCTCATAACGCTGCTAACCTTCCAGAATTGCATGGGGGAGAGACAGTTCGGTGAAAATCCTGCAGCCACAACTGACATCACAGTGATTCGAGCAGGGGAAAAATGTATTCTCATACGCTGGAAAATTATATGAATGCATGAGTGTATAGGGTTTCCTGCTCTACGTAGACTTGTGCAGGTTGCTTTCACTATGTTTGATGCTCATTTTGCAAGGTCTCAGCCAATGTCAGGTTTTGACCCCTGGATTGGCTTGCTCGGTTCTGTCCATAGGTTTTTCATGATAGGTATCCAGCAGAAAACGTCTAAAAAAACCAAAAAAAAAAACTTGGCAAATTCATTTAGTCTAATTATGTTTACATGATGATGAAAGCACTTGCCTACATCGCATTTTTCTTTGAACTAACATTCAACTCGGAGTTGCTTTTATCCATCTATTATATATAGGTAGTCTTAGGCTGGCCGTAAACGTTTCGAATTCCTGTTGAACTGGTCGAGATTCGAACTGTTAGTGGGCAGGCTGAATCACCAATCAACTTGGGCACAACCAGGCTGCTCTTGCGATTATCCCTAGTGGCTGCTTTTGGGTTTAATACTGCTTTAAATCCCTAATAGATCTAGTCCCATCTTTATAAAGGGTCCTGGCTGTGGCTTTACACCTACTCTTTAAAGATAATAATTGAACCCTGGTCTGCCTTCAAAAAGTAGATCCTTCACTTTCTATATAAGGGTCTACTGCTCCATGGAGTCTAGGGCCTGCCTGCATTCTGGGGCAGGAACAAAGGGTGTCAGTGGTCTAGTCTAGGGAAAGGAATCCTTTCCTTTCTCCCAAAAACTTACTATACTTGGTGGTTTTACCTGCAAAAGGATATTTATTTCTAAAGGTTGACGAGTTTTCTAGTCAAGTATCAAAGTTTCAAGGTTTTTGTGTGTGGATTATTTTCTCCCTTGTGCAAGTGATTGTTTTAGGTTTAAGTGTTGGGGTAAGGGCTGAGCTTGAGGGTTGGGTTGAGGCTTTGCGTATCCCCAGAGTCTGGGTTGAGGCTTTGCGTATCCCCAGAGTCTGGGTTGAGGCTTTGCGTATCCCCAGAGTCTGGGTTGAGGCTTTGCGTATCCCCAGAGTCTGGGTTGAGGCTTTGCGTATCCCCAGAGTCTGGGTTGAGGCTTTGCGTATCCCCAGAGTCTGGGTTGAGGCTTTGCGTATCCCCAGAGTCTGGGTTGAGGCTTTGCGTATATCTTACCTATTTTTGACACCAAAAGCCCTGCACTGAGAACTACTACTTTTCTTGCTAAAGACTAGCATACTGTGGTTTTTAAATATTGGTCTTCAGACTAGTGTTTACAAGCTGAAGCATTTCTTTACTAGGCCTAATATGTAAAAAATGAAAAGTTTTTAAAAGCTATGCCCAAAAAGCTCTTGCATTCTGAAAGGGGAAATTGGTGTGAGCTTACAATTCTAGAAGCAAAGCAGAATTTGTAGTAACCAACTGTAATCCATGCGTTTGATTTTACGTTTCCTGAATACAGGCTAGAACATGGGTGCTGCATTGTGCTTGCTTTGCTCCTTGCATTAGTTTTTATAAAGTCCATTTTGTTTATTTCTGGCAAACCTTTTTGTGCAGTTTAGGGTATAACTGTGAGTCTATTTAAAAATACCAGCATGCTGGTTTGGGCTGGATATTTAGGGTGGTAAATGCAGGAACTGAAAAAAGTTTTGGATCTACAAAAAAGGGGCGCACATTTTATTCTTTGTAGTAATCAAGTGGTAGCTGTTGGGTTCCTTGCAAGGTTACTATTTAGCGCTGTGTCTGCCAGCTGACTTTCCCCACCTATCCAGTTAATTTGTGCTGCATTAAGAGTTAAACTCTCCTGATTTATATTTCTCTCAATAGCCCCAGCCCTATAATCTGCTTTCATTTCAAACTGAGCTGTGATTTATAGGGGAGCCTGCTGCTTCTGCTTAGAAATGAGCTGTTAAACATATGCTATGTTTGACATAAATTTGGAATTTATCACTGTTGTCAAAAACTGCCTGTTGGACAAAGGTGCTTATTAAGGCAATAAATGACCTTAAATAGGTTTCTGTCAGACTTCCTAAGCATTGTGCTGGCAATGTGTTGGAGGGAAAAAAATCCACTTACTCTATGACTTTCGATGAATTGGATCCATACGTTGCTTTACAAACAAAGCGTTTTAATCATTTTCACAATGAGTTTTTTTTTCACTTTTGTTTATTAAAAGTAAACCTGCCACAAACATGGGAAACTTTTACATTTTACTAGACTGCTAACTTTTTAAAACCAATGGCTTTATTCTAGATATTCTAGAGAACGATTTGTATGGTCACAAATGTAAGCGTGCGAAAATTGACTCTTCCGTAAAAGTCGTTCTTTGGCCCCACCTCCTTGCTTTTGGTGCTTTTGAAATAAGTGGTGTCATCGGCTGATAAGGGGTGGGACCTGGCACTTTTGACAGTGAACGGTGGGTTTATGTATAGTTTGTCAGTATATAGTAGTTGCTTTGACATTGCGCACTGTTTAAAATATATTAAAATTGGTATTTTATGTATTTTGTTGGAGAGATTTTATACAAGGAAACATGAGGTCTGGGGCAGTCTGTCTACCATGAGACAAAATTCCAACCTTTTTATCAGATGGCACGTTCTAGCATTAAATGTAATAAGATTCTCACCTCTCCACGTTTTCTTTCAGCTGCTTGCTGTAGCAAGGGTACTCGGGTCACGTACACATGGGCATGAAAAGGAAAATCTTATTCCAAGTGTCTCTATGGTGAAAAATGTATATTGAGCTAAATGTAGTTGTGAGCTCTTAACAATGCTTTAGCATCACTTTTTCTTCATTGGCAGGAAACTTGTCTGCAGACTCTAGGCCAGGGGTCTCCGAGCTATGACCCTCCAGTTGTTCAGGAACTACAATTCTCATCATGCTTAGTCATGTCTGTGAAGGTCAGAGTTTTACAATGCCTCGTGGAACATGTAGCTGGAGGGCCGTAGTTTGGAGATCCCTGCTCTAGGTTTTGCCTGATTCTGTAGACCCTTTTTATTTTGTCCACATTTGTCTCATTTCAATGCAAAGAAAAGTCCTAGGTGAACAGTGCAGGGTTTCATGCACTTGCTTCCCTTCTGTCTACAGTGACATGACTGGTATATTGCAGACTTACCGGCTGCCGTGACCCACTTAATACTTACTCCCCAACTTTATGTGAATAAGACACCAAAGTTTTCATGTGTTTAAATGGCCATAGCAGCCTTTTAATAACAAAGAAAAACATAAACCATAAATAATATTCATACTAACTGACTGTCTTAGAGCAGGTATTTGGAGACGAGCATGGTCTACCAAATATGCTGTATAAAGTTACATTTTTAAATTACGGCCCCCAGCCGCAAATACCCCGGCTCGGGGACAATTTGTTACACATTACCACCTGATACAGCCCCAACACCGTTCTCGTCTTACTGACGTCACTTAATTCGGGAAGGTACCCAAACCAAAGATGAGCCCCTCCCACCATTCTCCACAGAAAATTTTGACCATGCCCACCTTCAAAATCCTGAGACCCCTGCCCGCTGCTATGACACCAACGACCCCCCTCTTTACAAATTAACATTGCTAAAACCCACACTACCCAGGACAGCGAAGGCAATCATAAGTAAAGGACAAAATGCAACCCTGAACTTGAGGGAGGGAGGAAAAATTCACTTGCTCCAACTGACCCTGGTAAACTCCCCCTCACTGCCTAGACCACCTTTTGGCCCCACCCTAACCCAGCTTACCACGCCTTACTATTATCCAATCGCTGAGGACTGAAATTGGTTAAATATTTAATTCTAATCTGCCTAACTATAGCCTACGCTGCACACCCAGTCATGTCGGCCTTCCACTTAATGCTGGGCATATCATTACAGGCCTCTTCTGGATTGGCTGAGATCAGAAGTGTATGGACTAAATGTTAAAATCGGAGCTTAAGATCTGCAGCCTGGGGGTGGCATTTCATCATTATTTTTAACAAAATACTTGCATCGGAAAGCCATGAAGTGTGGATCCACTGATTTTAGCTGGAGGCTAATTTATGGAGTGTGTGTGTGTTGAGGCCTGTACACACTATCAGAAAATCGTCTGAAAAAAAAATCCCACATTTAAAGCAATGGTACGATAATCTGCTAGTTCATACGCAGCTTTTGAGTGCCGGTCATGAGGCTTTCTAGGCTTACCTATAGATAAAAGTAAGACAAAAGGGATTACAACAACTTTAATTAGTACAGTTGTCCAAAAATACAATGCAATATGTTTAATCACTTCCCGAATATTTTTATTCTGTCGTACGCAAATTTTCATAGCTTTAGTAACCTTTTCATTTCGATATGAGACTAGCATGCAATAAAAAACAAAAAACAAAAAATGGACACTCATTCGTCCAGTTAATCTCATCGTGTGTACCGGGTATTCGTCAAAAAGTTATAGGTAATTAACCAAGTGAACATCAAAGTGATGCTAGTTTCTATATACAGCCCCATCAGTCTGCCCTGTTGTTCAGGGTTCCAGAATTGATCTGTTCATGGGCAGGGTGGATTTAATTTAAATCAAGTCGATTTTTAAAATCGCGATTTAAGTCTCTAGTAAAAAGGCTTGATTTAAATAATTTTTAAACAGCAACTGTCATCTCTGTCCTGCAGTGGCAATGACACAACAAGGTGAGGGACATGGTGAGAGCAGGTGAGTGGATGCCCACTAACAGGCGCTGCCATGATGGATCTGAAATGACAGGCTCCCTTTAAATGTAAGGACTTATTCTTGCTGGTAGATAGGAAACCTTCATTTTGTTTGCAAATATTAAAGATTCTATTTAGAATAATAAGTTGTCAGGTTAGTAAAACAGCGATACCGGAACCGATTCAATCATACAGTTTGAAGTGTACATAGATTTGCAAAACCATGGGATAAAGGAATATTCCTTAACTTTGTTTTATCTTCTGGTTATTGTGAAATTGTGTGAATGCATCAATGCAGTGCATGTTTTCAGCTTGCGGAGTTTGGATTCATTGAATGAGTTTACCAAAAATTTAAATATTGCAGAAAATTCAGCCTCATGCTGAAGAAAATAAATTAAATTATTAAGGTATCTTTAAATCGAAAACTATCTTTAGATTTTTACTCTAAAAGCATTTTATTAAAGTTTTTGATTAAAAATAAAAAAAATCGATTCTAAATAATTACAAAAAAAATATTATTAAGGTATCTTAAATAGAAAACTATCTTTAGATTTTTATTATATTATAATATTTTTCTTTTTTAAAAAAATAAAAAATCATTGATTTATATCCACCCTGTTCATGTGTGTGTATGACCTGGCAGAGTGATTCCCAACCCCAGCCCTCAAGTACTCCAAACATACCATGTTTTGGGAATTTCCCTTTGATAGAATGGCAGTCATAAATACTCATAAACCTTCATTTAATGAACCTGTGCAAGGTGAAGTAAATTCTGAAAACTTGACCTGTCGGGGGGTACTTTAGAACTGAGGCTGGGAACCACTGACCTAGTGTAATACGTTTTGCAGAGCAGAACAGAGGCTGCTAGTGCTTTTGAGAATGGCACTTTTTAAGGGCTAATGCCTACTGTTTTGGGGCTGCAAATCGGTAAACATCGCTACAACAGTGATTGCCGTTGGCTTCTGAGTCCTGACCTGGTAGCTGCCCTGCTACTTAGCGGGCGTGGGAGGTCACTCGATTGGCACAGGTGCCATTCAGAGAAGACTTGTAGAAGAGAAAATTTTCTAAATGCAAAGCATTCTCTGATTAGATGAGATGGCAAGGCAGGGTGGTGATGTCACAATATCTACTTTGTCTAATCATAAAATGCTTTGCTTTCATTGAGAAAATGCAAAGTGTGTTCTGAATGATGCTCCTGCCAAACAAGTGACCTCCTGTGTTCGCAAAGCAGCTGGGCAACCATATGGCACAGGGCCTGGAAACCTGTGGCAATCACTGTAGTAGCTGTGCCTACTACCGTTATTTCCTGCTTTTATGGAGATTGGCCAGGTATGGTGCATGCATAGTTACGTTGATCTTATCATCCAGCAATGTAACTATGTAAAACTAGCCATACCTGGAATTTAGGGCTTCAACGCCAGTTTTACCACTTCCAAGATCTTTCAGAACCCGTTGACCTGCAGTTAACCTGCTTCAGGTTGATTTTGCATTTCTGTAGACTTGTATGGTGAGAGATGCGGTTCTGATATGAACAGCTGGTTAACACCGGCTCTACAGCTGCAGATGTAAGGATCAGAGTTTTTACAAGTCAACCTTACACTCAGTGCACAGGTGTGTAGTTTGGGTAATAGTATTGTTTGCGTTGAAAACCATGAGAGCAAATTTTGAGACCAATAATTGCTGTAGCTGCTTTTTAAGACCATCACTGAATCCAAGTGAATGATATTTTGCAATAATCTGAAACAGAGGAGTAAGCTGAGCATTATGCAAATGAAACATATGTGCACTCTTTCCTTTTTTGTGCATGTAATTTATATCTTTGATAATATTTGTTGTTTTTAGAATTGGCATAACTGTTAACGCTACATAGGTGTCAGAAAATATTTATTCTGGCTCCTGTGTGATGGTACTGGTTAATTTTTTGTTCCTTGCCCAGCTATAATGTAGCTTTTAAAATTTATTTCCTAGGCCCACAATGCGAGTCAGAAGGGGGCTCCCTTATGTGTGCCTCAATTTTTTAAAGTGCTGATACAAAATCTAGACTTAAGGGTTGCTCAGCAGAATGGTGCTGGAGATGAGTTCCAAGCAATGCATGCACCTTGCCTGGTCCTAAAGATTTGGTGTCGGCAGCATCTGGAACTCTTTGACATTTCTGTACTAGTTCTTCTTCTTTTTAATGGCTGTTAAAGCTGGCTTGGAAAAATTTAAAACACAGGTAAATTGTGCACATGGGAAGTGTGTTTAGGAGTCTTTACACTGCTAGTAGTTGTACTTGTCTGCTCTTCCTTGTTACTTGTTAGTTTTTTAAATCGCCAAACCAATGGAATAAAGTAGAAATTGCTTAAGCAAGTTGATTGTGATATGTTTGGAAAGACAAAAATTGCCAATGAAGACAACCAATGATCAAATGTAAGATTCAAAAGTAAGCCTTCTGTGCCAACAGTCTCTGACTGCCCTAAGTCTTTGGCAAGGAGGTGTCCGTTAAGATCCTTGATGCTTCCAGGTGAAGCTCTTTGAGTTTTCCTCCACTAGTGTCGCTTGACATTGCAAGCAGAGGTGATCAACAAGAGGTAAAACCACAACAGGATGCAGTTTGTAATACAGGCTGACTGGGAGCATGGCAGGTGCAAAATTGTCAAGTTAGGTCTAGAACCTTTTAAATGTTCAGATCAACGCAGTTATTTCAGAGGTCAGAGTGATAACAAGTGACCTATTAGTCCTGCAATGCCCAAGTGTACAGGTCTTGGATTTGAAATTTTGATCAATAGATTTATATTAACTGCAGTTAGATTCATTGAGCCCCTTAAACTTGTTCTGGAAGGTCCAAGAAGCTTTAAGAGTCATCCATACCAACCAAAGGCTCTGCTGTGTTGTGCATCCAAGTGTCATTATGTAAAAGAAGTAGGAGAAGATTGGGATGACATCTGGCCATCCTCCATCACACTATCAAGAAAAACTGCTACCACTGTCCTGATTAGAACAGTTGGTTGCAGTGCTTGTATGCTCAGTGAGGAGAGGATTAGCTTGAGGCCATTTTTTTTTTTTTAAAGTTGTTTTTTTATTTAGAAATAATGAACTTTGTTGTGTTCCTTTTAGCTGTCATTGGTGCAAATACATTTTTTATTGGTTTTTGTTTTCTTTAGCATATAGAAGATTTATACTTTGGCCACTCTGTTTGGTAGAGTGAATAATTCTATCAACCGTTGTCAATGTATTTGCATAGAATTTTATAGACAGTAGAGTAGGTGATCTATATCTGTATTCACTAAACCAAATTGACCATTCGGTTATTTTCATCAGATGGACAGACAGGCGGCTTGTTTAGCATGTAGAAATGACATGAGTACCTCCAAAGGTTGCTTTTTAGCAATTCTTGTTATGCCTATGAAACTTTGCACAGTATTGGGGTCAATGCGTAAATCGGCAGAGTTGATTGTTGATTCTTGAGTATGGTATTTACAGCCTTCATCACGTAACGGTAAGGTCACATTGAAGGAATATTCATGTGGAGTTTACCTGAGCAAGTATCTGTTAGGCTGTAATAATCTCACATAGAGCATCCATGCCTGCCATGTTTCATCTTCTCTCGCTTACAAACTGAAGCCTGTAACTAGGTATTGATTGGTACGTTACCTCCCGACCTCATGTCTGCAGCTGCCGTATCTGCCTCTGCATCTGTCATGTTCAAATGCGCAATCCGACTAATCTTGGCAGCAAGGGAATGTGTCCTGAACCCCCTCTACAATGTATTGAGATATCCATCGAGGTAAGACAGAGGCAGGTTCAGCGTTGCATACTCCAGGCACTCTTTTGCTGAATTCAAAAGGGGTGTGTGCTTTTTTTTTTTTTTTTTTAATGGCATTTAAAAAAATATTTTAAATAAGTAATAAACTGCCTAATTGTACTGAACCAATAAGTCAATAATTTGGTTAAAAAAAGAGGACAAGGATTACTGCCTTTGAGCTTGTTCCATGGAAAGCAAGTCAGAACTTACAATTTTGAAAAATTCATTTAAAATGACACCAATTGGGGCTGACATGTTTAAGGGGTACTTATGGAGCTGTTTTCATAGTAAAATGATCCAATACTCCATTTTATTCCTTTTTTTTTTTTAATGTAAATGTTGCCTAAAAGGAAACACTACAAGATGCTATTGGCTTTAGTGGTTAGAAAATGTGCCCCTCTAATTTTCAGATTTGCAGAGAATGGACTTTCCTAACTGCATGACTAAGCTCTATCAGTTGCCAACGACCCATCTGGTAAAACTGCCCTTGCAGTTTATTCTCATTGGACAAGGCAGGTGGCACTTGGCTATAAAGTCAGGAAAAGTAACAATGTGAAAATAAATCAAAAAGTGGCACATATAAAGCTTTTCTTAAAAAGAATAGAAGATTTTTTTTTTTTTTTTTTTTTGCCTCTTATATAGGGTTTACTTTAATTCAATTCTCAATGTGAACATAACTTGGTAATTAAATGGTTAAAGACTCAGAAGGTTAAATAAGTTTTTCTCATAGTATTTGTTTCTGTAGAATTATCCATTTACTAACCTTGTCTAGAAGATGTTTGCTCAACTCGTAATAAAAGAGCTTGGACTTTGCTTTGTTTACCTTTTTTCTTTCTCAATAGGACATCACTTTAAAAATTAAATAGACAAATTGTTTTTACCTTATCTTGTAGAATGGTGGATTTAGTGAATGGGCCTGGTTTCAGATGGTGAAATCAAGTAATCGTAAAACAAAAAGATAATCCGAGCCAGCAATGTGGAAAAAGAACAAACCTTTCAGGTGCAAAAAGTGCTTTGCTTGGCTTTAAAACAAAGCTATGTAAAGAGCTTTAACAATATTTTGATGCATCTTTAACTGATGGTGAAAAAGCCAGAGTACAGGCCACCCAGAGCATAGTTTTAATTGAGGTATCTCCAAAAGCAAATCCAGAGTCCCATATAAGTATTTTCTTCGCATGGACAGGAGGGACTCCTGGTTCCATCTGCCAATCTCGCACACGCACCAAAAACTTTAAGTTTTTTTTTTATTTTTTTTTTTTTTTTTGTGTAATTGGCTCTCTGGTTTAATTGTGACCACCCCAAGCACTGGTTGCAGCCTTTCAGTAGTTGGTGAAATATCTGGCAAAGGTAGTGGTGGTGTTGTGCTTTTTTTTTTTTTTTTTTTTTTTTTTCTTCTTCTTCTTTCTTCAGGACTCTCAGAGCGGAATTATGTGATTACAGCAGACACTCTCACAATTAGCTGTCTGTTTGAGGATGTTGGTGCAATGGTTTGTCATGTATCAAGAGAAAATATTGAGATTAGAATCTGAGCCACGGTTGCCTAAAAACCCCTTGCAACATACTGTATGTAACTGACATGACGCACTGCATGCACCACCCCAACATCAACCGTAGCGCATCTCTTATTTATTTTTTTTTTATTTTTTTTTTTTTTTGGGTTTCCAACAGTGACACCTGCCACACTTATCCCAGCGACACACCTCTCTCTTAACGGTTGGATATTGGCACTTTTTAAGTACATAGGTAGGCAGGGCCTACATGGTGCCAACTTTACTTTCTGCAACCATGGGTAGCAGGCACGCAATTTTGCCAACTTCGTCACCCCCAGACCCGAGCTGCACGCGGGCTCTCCTGCCCGCATTGTACTAAAACATCCTCATGCATCAGAGCATTGTCTGCTCTTGGTGGCGGCGGTGCGGACCGCCCTCCTGGGGACGCAGGACCGTGATACTTACTAGCAGCCACTCGCGACAACTTGTTCGCGACAGGCAGTCAGGTTGTACCACGTTGCATGCTCACCTTGGCTAGCCTATCAATCTAGCCCCTCTCACCCCCCTAGCCAATACTCCATGAGTCATGGCGGCATACCTCTATGTACGAGTCACAGGCTGCCTTGTATTCAAACTCAAAGTCTGCATGTTCTCTTTGTGGTAGGTTTCCTAAAGCCTAGTACACACTGCTAGCTTTTTTTTGTTCAACCCAGCAAGCTGAATGAAAAAAAACTGGCCGCTCAGGTCAGAGCCGCTATTCTAACAATCTGATGTTAGTACAGCAAACTCACCTACTGTTCCATTGGGCCCACCCCCACGAGAGCGCACCGCGAGACGGTCGGCAGACCTTTTTCGGTCATGACCCTTTGACTGAAGCTGCTGTTGGACCAGCTGCAGTACACAGGGCCCGAATGTCGGCCAGTTTCTATTGTACTGGCCCATGCTGCTCCACATTCGCCCCGGTGTTATGGGACATAATAAAACAAAAAATCTCTCTCTATCAAATCTCTTGATCTACATCAAATCTCTCGATCTATATCAAATCTCTCAACATGTGGACAGGTTAATAGCATTTTGCTCACACTGCGATGGCTCTGAGATTTTGTATAGGATTGTTGTAGGGACACTAGATTGCAAGCTTCTTTTGAGGCAGATACTGTAATGGATGATTGTATATTTTGTAACATACTGCCTTATAAATACTTTTAGAAAATTATACATTATATGGACCTAACCTTTAAAGTGGCTTTACACTCTATATAAACTTTTTTTTTTTTTTTTTTGTATGCATTCCCTGCTGTAAGGTAGTAAAATATACACACCCCATGCACTGCCTCCCCAAACCCTAAACTGTGCACACAGCCCATCTGAGAAATGTGCCCTCATGGGTGCCTCCTTAAGCACACCGTTTGGAGGAACGAACCGTGCTGTCAGGGGCCCACCAAAGAGGAGGTAAGTGACTGTTCTGTTCAATATAGTTGCACAGAGCAGGTAAGTATAAACTCCTCTTTTTTTTTTTTTTTGTTTTTTTTTTTTTGTTTAGGGGGAAAAAAATGCCTTTTAATATCACTTTAATTTACAATGAGTTATGTTGCCATTGCTCAGATGCTAAGTTTTTTTTTTTTTTTTTCAGTTTGCTTGCAATTTGCAGTAAGCAGTCAAAATTCTTAAAAGTGCATGGGTCAATATAAATTAAATACAAGTAAAGCAATCTCTCAGTGCGCATATTTTTATTTTAGGTGAAATTAAATTTGGAAGAAATTCTATTTAAATACTGCATAGTTAGGACAAATAGCGCTGCTGTTCAGAGACTTATTGCAGTCACACTCTCCAAATTATAGCTATTTCCTAAATCATTAGTGCTTTCAGATTCTTCCCCAGTGGGGTGTTTTAGATCCTAATCCATGATTATTATTCATGGCTCTGCTGTAATTCCAGATAGATCAGTCAAATCTGTCAGTGTAATCTGTGAGTTTTATCAGTTAATTGAGACAAGTTGATCCCACTGTCCTGTTATTTGTTTCCCTTTATTGTACAGATAAAGTTCTTTGTCCTTTTGGTGGAAAGTGTTGTGTCTGCTCTATTTTAGGAGGAGATTTAGAATGCCTGTTTAGCTGTTAAATATAAAGCAGGTAATAGAGCCTTAGGTGATGGTAATCCTAAATTATCTATAGGATGCTGAATATTGATAGCATAATATCAGCAATACAAGGCTGAGCATAGGCCAGAGTGTAAATCTTCTCCACTTTTCTTAACCACCATTTTTTTTTTCCCCCCCAAACTGGAAAAGTAAAGTAACGTATGACTGTTAAAACATCATGTATTTTATTTCATGTGCTTATATAGCACCATCAATTATACACAGTGATTATATATATATATATATATATATATATATATATATATATATATATATATATATATATATATATATTTATAATTTTACATTCACATCAGACTCTGCCCTCAAGGAGCTTACAATCTCTAAGGTACCTAACTCATATTCCTACCCTAAGGCAAATTTAGACAGGATCCAATTAAACTACCAGCATGTTTTTGGAGTGTCGGAGGAAACCGAAGTACCCAGCGGAATCCTACGCAGGCACAGGGAGAACATGCAAACTCCAGGCAGGTAGAGTCATGGTTGGGATTGGAACTGAGGACCCTAGTGCTGCTAGGTGGAAGTGCTAGCAACTTAGCCACTATACTGACCCAAAATGTGTTTGCAGTCATGTCTCACCATATACAGTTTTACCTGGTGCTACATCCTTTATTTCCACCTGACAGTGCTAAGCCATTGCCCCACAGTTAGCTGCAGCAATGTCAGACTGGCTTGTGTGCTCCTTCAGTTCACCAATGGGCTGCCCATCTACTGCCATTAGTTGCATGGCAGTGGCCAGCTTACCATATGTGCAAGACTCTGTTCTTCTGCTTATATTTTTACTTTAAACTATGTTGTAGCTGGTAGAGAAAATTGGTGCACACTACGGCACAAGGGTTTTGGTCCTCCTTACTTTGGAACGTCGGAAGTTTTCGAGATGGCTGGCAAGGACACAGGAATTCATACCATTCCCTGCCAGCTCTTTCTCATGAAGCAGAGCACACAATGTTTGTCATATACACTACAGCTATCCAAAGATTTGTCCTGTCTGCTTGGGAAAGTGATATCAATGTATTGCGTGTTTTTATTACCCTGGTTTGTTCAAAGGGGTTTATTTTTTACTACTTATGACACTTGTTTTGTTATTATTCCACTTTGGTCAAGAACAAATTTAAGTAGTTCCAGTTATTGCAGGAGGATGTGGGTAAGGTGTTGGTAGTTACAGGTATGTAATGGTGTGTTGCTAAAACTCCTCGGCCTCTCAAAGTTGTGTGCAAAAAGGGCTGGTTAAAGAAAACTAGAGCAAAAGAGGACATGCTGCCCTTAGCAGCCAGCCAAATGTAATTTTCTGAGAGCAGTCTAGTTGCTTTGGTCAACCGTTTTTTTTACATTATTCTCTTACATCTCAGGCTTACAGGGTCAAAGTATTGCAAAATGCTATATGAATACTACTGACTCATGAGAACTTAACATTCGTCACCAGTGATGGTTTATGACCAATTTTATCAGATAGTACAGTAGATTTCAGATTATTCTTTTTGTGACTACCAATGTAGTAGAGGTTTTCCATCACTGTGCATCAAGCCATATCAGGAGCTCATCTGTCTGCCAAATACCCATTGATGACGTAACGGCACCTCCAGGGGTCTGATTATTAGGCACTCCAATGTATGTTGATAAATGTAAATCATTAGTAAGACCTCATCTGGAATATGCAGTTCAGTTTTGGGCACCAGTTCTCAAAAGAACTTGGCTATGAGGAAAGCTTAGAGGAACTGAACTTATTCTCTCTTGCGAAGAGATTAAGAGGAGATATGATCAACATGTACAAATATTTAAGGGGTCCATATAGTGAACTTGGTGTTAAGTTATTCAATCTATGGTCAACACAGAGAACAAGAGGGCACTCTTTTTTTCATCTAGAGGAAAAGAGACTTCATCTCCAAATACATAAAGGTTTCTTCACAGTAAGAGCTGTTAAAATGTGGGATAGACTCCCACCAGAGGTGGTTCTGGCCAGCTAGGTGGATTGCTTTAAGAAATGCCTGGATTCTTTCCTAAATGTACATAATATAATTGGGTACTAACATTTTATAGGTAAAGTTAATCCAGGGAATATCTAATTGCTTCTCAGGGGATCAGAATTTTTTCCTTTGCTGTAGCAAATTGCATCATGCTTTGCTGGGTTTTTTCGCCTTCTCCTGGATCCACTATGGGTATAGGATTGTATGATATTTTTTATTTATTTTTACGGTTGAACTAGATGGACTTGTCGTTTTTTTTTTTTTTTCCCCAACCTAACTATGGATGTGAACTCTGACGTCTCTTGTTTTGTATTTTACTGGCTTTATAAAGTGTGTAATAGGCTTGTTTTACCATTGCCATCTTGATGACTACTAGCATAATTGATAGCCATAGATGGCTTTAGAATTGTAAATGATGCTTAAATTTCTTTTTATAGCTAGGATGCCATAACAAGTGCCTCAAGGAATCACAGGAACTCCTCTTCATACAGGGATATTTTGCTACTAATCAGGTCAATTCCTTCATGAGATTTTTTTATATAGAGAGAAGAGTTTTGGGCTCTGCGGTTGCATCCCCCCCCCCCCTGCGAAATACATCTTGTACTGCAGAGTGTAATCTAGTGTGGGGGATTCTGGGGTGTTGGCCTGGGCAGACTCGCTGGATGTGTAGCTTGATTTGCTTTTATCTTTTTATTTTGTCTTGTTTTGTGTGTTGTGTGGTGGTGGATGGTTGGGTTGTATGCATTGGAAATCCTATTGAGTGTTTTTGATGGGTGGGCATTTTTGTCTATTGGGGGAATGTGATTTGTTTTTGTATTGTTTTAATATGGTTTGTCGCTTTAAATAAAGAATAACTAGAGGTGAAGTCATCAATGCTTACAACCAAAAAAAGATACAGAGAAGAGTTTTATATAAGACCTATAATTGTGAGGTTCAGGTTTGGTTCATACAAATTTAACTCAATATCCACAATTATAGGTTAAGATAACTCCCATTGTGAGTGATATTAAGCATGGGCTTTTTTCTGTGGAAGTGAACAAATAGGTACAAGTGCATAGATTTCACTTTTGATAAACCCTGGTTGTCCATTTAAAAAAAAAAAAAAAAAAAAAAAAAAAAAAAAATCCCCAGTAATGAAGAGACTGTCATGTGTTTGTTTTTTGGATCATGTGTTGATCTTGCTTGTTGTATATGACGTGTATAACCTCTCAAACTTCGCTTAATTTACATTACCAGAATGTACAGTATACATCATTGGTGGGCCTTTAGTGATATTTGGTGTGTTTTTTTTTTTTTTTTTTTTTTTTGTATCCTGCAGGAAACTTCACAGTGGCATGAAGACATATGGCTGTGAGCTGTGTGGGAAGAGGTTCCTGGACAGTTTGAGGCTTCGAATGCACTTGCTGGCTCATTCAGGTAAGGGCCATCTTGATTAGACTTGGTTGAAATGTCACACACTATATTACAACTTCACAAAGCTGATATAACAGTGTTGTAGATTGAGCAGAATGATGTCCATAAAAATAATAGAGAGTGCAGGATACAGACAAGCCAAAAGCCATATAACTTGATTGAGGTTAACATCTGCCAGCTGGGCATCAGCAGCCTGTACTCCACCGGAACCCATACTTCAGTGCCAGATTCATATGGTAAATTGCACTCTAAGTTGAAAATTTGCATGTAGTGTGGCCAATTTTCCACACAACTCTCGCTCTTCATGGGTCCAATAATGATTCATGGTTCATGTCCGGTATTTAGATTCCAACTTCCTCAAACTGTTAATGTTCCTATCAGTTGCCTAGAGTCGTAGCTGATATCATACTGCCAGCATGACTTAAAAAAAAAAAAAAAAAAAGCCAGCTTAAGGGAAAGTTTTTAGAAATGTACAATGCATACCCAGTTGTAGAACTTGGCAAATAGTGCCTTCTCCCTGTTTCCTCTCTCTGGTAGAACTATACACCGTATAAGCAGGTAGCTTTCCTGTGCAAAGGTAGAAGTTCGATTTTATAGAGCCAGTGCCCTCACTTCCTGTTTTTGCTTTATCAGGTTTACTAGCCACACAGAGCATGTCCAAGGCCCCACTGCATATTTGTTTGGTAAGATCTGAGGGTTCAAACATATTAGGTGAGAAGGCAGGAACCTACCGTATATACAGTAATAAAAATGTGTGTATGTGTGTGTGTGTGTATATATATATATATATATATATATATATATATATATATATATATATATATATATATATATATATATATATATATTACATTTACACTGTATTGCCAAAAGTATTCGGTTCAATATTGAGTTGGCCCACCCTTTGCAGCTATAACAGCTTCAACTCTTCTGGGAAGGCTGTCCACAAGGATTAGGAGTGTGTCTATGGGAATGTTTGAACATTCTTCCAGAAGCTCATTTGTGGTCAGGCACTGATGTTGGATGAGAAGACCTGGCTCGCAGTCTCTGCTCTAATTCATCCCAAAGGTGTTCTGTCAGGTTAAGGTAAGGACTCTGTGCAGACCAATGAGGTTCCTCCCCCCCCCCCCAAACTCTCTCATCCATGTCGTTATGGACCTTGCTTTGTGCAGTGGTCCAAATCATCATTTGGTGGAGGGGGGATTATGGTGTGGGGGTGCTTTTCAGGGGTTGGACTTGGTTTCAGTGAAGTGAACTCTTAAGGCACCAGCATACCAAAACATTTTGGACAATTTTATGCTTCCAACTTAGTGAGAACAGTTTGGGGATGGGCCCCTTCCTGTTCCAAAATGACTACCCACCAGTGCACAAAGCAAGTTCCATAAAGACATGGATCAGCAAGTTTGGGGTGGAGGAACTTAACTGGCCTGCACAGAGTCCTGACCTCAACCCGATACAACAACTTTGGGATGAATCAGAGCCAGGCCTCCTCGTCCAACAGTGCCTGACCTTACAAATTTGCGTCTGGAAGAATGGTCAAACGTTCCCATAAACACTCCTAAACCTTGTGGACAACCTTCCCAGAAGAGTTGAAGCTGTTATAGCTGCATGGGTGGGGCCTACTCAACATTGAACCCTTACAGACTAAGACTGGGATGCCATTAAAGTGGTTGTAAACCCACTAAAAAAAACCCCTGCAAGACACAGGCATAATGAGCTAGTATGCATAGCCCCCACAGCGGTCCCAGCACACTGCTCTGCCCAGCGACGTGTCTCCTGGAGCTATTCCGAGTATCGCGGGCTCCGGCGACGTGTATGGCCGGAGCCGCAAAGACGTAACTCATGCGCGTGGGAGCCGCCGGTAACGGCACGTCAGCAGAAGCAACAGCATGAACGAGCCTTCGCTTCAGTGCCGATGACGCTGGCACATGCTGATACAGGGGATATCTAAACTGTGCAGGTTTAGGAGATATCCCTGGTAGCTACAGGTAAGCCTATAATAAGGCTTACCTATAGTAAAAAGTGGTTTGTAAGGGTTTACAACCACTTTAAAGTTCATGTGCATGTAAAGGCAGGTGTCCCAACACTTTTGACAATATGGTGTGTGTGTATATAGGTTTGAGGATGGAAGGTAGAGAGGGGCATGATTGAAACTAGCGATGGGCGTATTTGGGATCCCGCCAGGAAGCCGACACGACACACCACTAATCACAGGCAGTTGAGACATTTCCCGATCTGTACGGCTGTGGCTTGGGAAATGTCTCGCTGCCTGTAATTAGCGGTTTGCTGTGTCGGCGTCCTGGCGGGATCGGGTAGGTGGGATCCTGAACACGCCCAAGCCCATTCCTAATTGAAACTTTCAAAGAATTAAGGGTGTAAATAGGGTTTAGAAGGCCAATATTTTCCTTGTCCTCAAAATAATAGGAGGATAATTAAAAACTAACCATAGAAAGTATTTGGCTACCAAGATGGTAGTGGATGCTTGGAACATACTTCCGGCAGAGGTAGTAAGTGGATTCAAACATGCTTGGGATACACAGTGGTGTATATTAAATTTAAAGCATTATTAAACCCTAAACCCAAAATGGAATATAAAGTATTGCAGCTTAAAGTGGTTGTATATCGCTGGACATTTTTTTTTTTTTTTTTTTTTCTTCCTGCATGGTAAGTCATAATGTGCTAGTATGCATTGCATACTAGAGCATTTTGTGAAACTTGCCTTAAACGAAGCTGTTCCAGAGCTGCGATGTCATCGCTGCAGCCGCTTTTATTTTTACCCGTCTTGCTTCTGGGTTTGCGGGTTCTGGCTCTGATTGGACGGAGCTGCAATGACATCACTCTCACACATGCACGCGGGAGCCGCCGTTCATGGCACAGGGTTAGGACAACACCTGTGGCCGTTCCTTCAGAGTGCATGTGCCAGTGATGTCACTGGCTGCATGTAAAGTAAATATTTCCTAAATGGTGCACGTTTGGGAGATATTTACACTACCCTATAGGTAAACCACCCTAAAGCTTACCTGTAGGTAAATGTTAACAGAGGAAGTTTACTTCCTCTTTAACAATTCTTCGATGCACAGGGGGCACCCTTGAACAGCAGCATTAGTAATCTGGGGGAGGGAATTTTTAGATGTATCCGTGGTAAATGGTTTGTCTCAACACTCAAACAGCTACATTTGCAGGAGAGCTTGTTCTGTTGATATACTGACTTGCTAGCAGAATAACCAGGTGAATATAAAAGAAAGTAAGCCTAAAAATAGAAAACAAATGCAGCAATTACCTCCTAAGAATTGGTAAGCTGCAATATAATTGCTTGCTTTTTTGGGTTTAATGCCTACCCCCTTTTTTTTTTTTTTTTTTTTTAATTTAGAAAAACGAAGGTGCAGACTCCGTTGACCACCTGGCCTTTTTACTCTGTGCCATCAATCGTCTACATTTCTCTTCTTGGTTCTTTTTTTTTTTTTTTTTCTAGAAGGTTTCAAATGATTTTGGTTTTCTGATCATTTTAAGTACAAGTACTTGAAGTGGCCTCAAAATTTAGGAGGAGGCCTTCCTGTACCTTTGCACAAGATCATGAGTGTCCCAAGAGCCCTGGGCTGTTATACAAATCTATAATTTTTTGCCAAGAAATGGCTGGAGCTGGTCTGTTCCACCCTTAAAGCAGAACTTCCCCTTTTGGGTGGAGTTCTGCTTTAAGTACTCCTCCTCTGCCACATTTGACATACCATTTTTTTGGGGAGTGGGTACCTAGTTTTGACAGGTTCCTGCTCAAGTCGCCTAGGGGACCTGAGCAGACATTCTCCACTCCCCCCCTCCCTTCCTGCAGTCCTCTGTAACATGTCACAGGTCCCAGAAGACTGCCGGGACCATTCAGGAGGTGCAGAGCAATGTGCAGTGGGTGGGCACCCGGCTTTGAAGCCACAAGCAGATGAAGAGAAGGGACGGCTCGGGTGATCTCACCTCTGGATCCTGGGACAGGCGAGTTTGTGTTTATTAAAAGTCGGCAACTTCAAAAATTGTAGCTGTTGACTTTTATTAAACACAAACGAATGGAGCTCCTCTTTAGGTCCTGATTGATCTTTGAGGATGCCCCACAAATCATATGGGGCATATGTCGGCACTGTCGGCCAAAATCAAGATTTGCTTGTTGAGCCCCATGTACACGGGGTCTTTCTGGCAGCAAATCTTGTTCATACACTGTCCACACGTAACATTTGTGCTGATGTTTACATGCTTACTGCGCAAATGTACCCCATACATCGCTGCTGCTGTTCGTAGCTGACCAGTGAATATCAACAATGTTTAGTCCTGTTTCAAACACTCTTCAGTTTGTATAAGAGCAGTGTGAACAGCAAGCTTTGACCAGGCATTTGCTGAGCTTTCAGCAAGCTTTGACGCTTTTAAAGTACCACTCAACTCCAGTTTGTAAATGTTGAACACAGAACCTAATGGGAATGCTGATTGCCACTTTAAGCAAGTTACTGGCAGGCTTTCAACAAGCATCAAAACGTTCTAAAGCCTGCTAGCAACTATTTTAAAGCAGCAATCAACACTCCCATTAGGATCTGTGTTCAGCATTCACAAACTGGAGCTGAATGGTACTTTAAGCAAGCTCTGTTGCTCTGAAAATGCTTCATCAATACTTGTCTTGTACAAGCTAAAGTCAATGTGAAACAGGCCTTAATCGGCAATAGGCTCCATCCACCAAGTGTCCTTGGTTGCTAGAATGCAGGCAACCTCTTGTTGCTAGGACTCTGGCAAACCCTGCCATTAAGGGTCGGTGGCTGCTGGGATGCAGAAGGCTATCCAGGGCTGATATGTAAACCTCCACATCTTCCTTGTAAATGTTGATAATTGCATGTCAGCCTTAAAGGGGTTGTAAAGGCAGAAGGTTTTTTTGTCTTGATGCATTAAAATAAAAAGCCTTCTGTGTGCAGCAGCCCCCCTCAGCCCTCCTAACACTTACATGAGGTCCCTCTCTGTCCAATAATGTCTATGAGTGTCTCATCTGTCTGAGATTCATTCTCCTGATTGGCTGAGACACAGCAGCGGCGCCATTGGCTGTCGCTGCTGTCAATCAAAGTCAGGTAACCAATCAGGTGGCAGAGGGGCTGGGTCTGGGTTCTGTGTCTAAATGGACACAGGGAGCCGTGGCTCGGCTCGGGTTCCCCCTATAGCAAGCTGCTTGCTGTGGGGTCACTGAACAAGAGGGAGGGTCCAGGATCACAGAAGAGGGACTGGAGAAGAGGAGCATCTGGGCTGTTCTGTGCAAATCCACTGCACAGAGAAGGTAAGTATGACACGTTTTGTTATTTTTATAGGAAAAAAGACTTTACAGTCACTTTAGGCAGCAGACAACAAAGTACAGTTATGCTGGGTGCATATAAATGTTAGCATAACCGTTTACACACACATATTATAAAATATGCTCCATATGATTGTCATTGGACACCAATTTATTAGTCCGCTATATGCACTGTTAAAAACTTTTTGACCATCTCCCACATGGCTGAGAACCTCCACAAACCTTCAACAAAATTTGAATCTGTCCACAGACAGTAGATTATAGTTTGATGTTCACAAACATCTGCAGAATTAAAATTTGCCCCCCCCCCCCTTAGACATCCATAGTTATGTTGGGGGCATGTCTTTGTGTGCAGTGGATTCCACCCATACAGGGCAAAAGGGTAATGGGTTACTAGCGGACAAGTCCAACCTGATCAATAATCCATTGGTCAGTTTCATAGGATAGGGGTCAGCTGAGGTATGTGGTAGCCCATAAAACAATAAGTATTTTCATAGAGCGCAGCATATCCACAAATCTCATTATTTTTTGTTTTTATACTTTGCAGTGATCTGAATATTTAGAAATGCAACACTGCAGCTATTTATGAACTCGTAACTAAGAATTGGTGCTGAATACTCGACTGTGTCCTTTACTTTTTTATTTCTTCTTTCCAAGGAGAATCTTAGATATTGTGCTTCCTATTAATTCAGAGGCATGCGGGACGCCTCAAAAATCTGATGCAGACATAAACATGTCTACCGTGTTCCAAAACTATTTCAAAATTACCAACAGGCTGAAAAAAATACAATTATGGCAGTCACCGAGATTCAGTGATAAAAAAAAAAAAATCAAGTTTATCACAGCTTTATCAAATAGTGTTTGTATCGAACAAAACATTTTTGCCGCTGTTTAGATTGCGCTATGGTCAATTTCTTGGTGTTTTTTATTTCTGATAAAAAAAAAAAGTTTATCAAGAACCAGAAAACAATACACCAGGGATATGCAATTAGCGGACCTCCAGCTGTTGCAAAACTACAAGTCCCATCATGCCTCTGCCTCTGGGTGTCATGCTTGTGGCTGTCAGAGTCTTGCTATGCCTCATGGGACTTGTAGTTCTGCAACAGCTGGAGGTCCGCTAATTGCATATCCCTGCAATACACAGTCAAATCACTTTCCGAAGAGTAATGTTACACATTACAAAGTGCTTAAATGTTGTTGTTTTTGTACAAATGTACTTTTTTTTTTTTTTTATTATTTTTATGTTCTGTTGTGGCTTACCCTTTTTTGTTCTATCAGTTTTGTCTTGCTTTATTTCTTTCCTTGCACTCTTTTTCTGCAGACAGCTTTCTCTTTTTTTTTTTTTTTTTTAGTATTTCTTGTTCCTTTTTTTTTTTTGTTTTGTTTTTACGTTGGTGGTTTGGGTTTGTTATTGTGCAGCTGGCAGAGTGCCTGCCCTGGGATTCCGCCAGAGCTCTGGTACAGTATGTACAGTGCTCTGAGCCAAGTGTATCATCATGTGAGATTACAGATACATGCTTTCTCTATTTTCTTCCCTGCTCTAATGTAACCAGGGGGTGGAGCAGCGAGTGCATAACCAGGGCACAGATTAAAGTGTCCATTCTGTTCTCGGTTGCACAACACAACACAGGCTTGCACTTCCCTGCTGCAGATGCATACGAATTTACATTGAAGCACCATGGAGAAAAACTATCCCTCTGTGTCTCTCTAACTTGGCTTATTTTTAACCATGAATATTTTGACATTCACATTAAAAAATCACTGTTTTCAGCAAGTTTTGGCTCAGTATAGAGAAATTGTATCAATATGTATTGAAGGGAAAGTTTTCAGTGTATTTCTGCTGTGCTCACATTTAAATACGGTACTTAAAAGTAAACACTGAAATAATACATTTTGATGTAACTTTCATATATTACTTAAAATTCCAAGTTGTTACTGTTCTATATTGAGATTTCTAGATTAAAGAGGAACTCCACCCCTTTCCCTGTCCTCCACCCCTTTCCCTGTCCTCCACCCCTTTCCCTGTCCTCCACCCCTTTCCCTGTCCTCCACCCCTTTCCCTGTCCTCCACCCCTTTCCCTGTCCTCCACCCCTTTCCCTGTCCTCCACCCCTTTCCCTGTCCTCCACCCCTTTCCCTGTCCTCCACCCCTTTCCCTGTCCTCCACCCCTTTCCCTGTCCTCCACCCCTTTCCCTGTCCTCCACCCCTTTCCCTGTCCTCCACCCCTTTCCCTGTCCTCCACCCCTTTCCCTGTCCTCCACCCCTTTCCCTGTCCTCCACCCCTTTCCCTGTCCTCCACCCCTTTCCCTGTCCTCCACCCCTTTCCCTGTCCTCCACCCCTTTCCCTGTCCTCCACCCCTTTCCCTGTCCTCCACCCCTTTCCCTGTCCTCCACCCCTTTCCCTGTCCTCCACCCCTTTCCCTGTCCTCCACCCCTTTCCCTGTCCTCCACCCCTTTCCCTGTCCTCCACCCCTTTCCCTGTCCTCCACCCCTTTCCGTAGTCACAAAAGGCATACTGGCACGCCAAAGATCCAGTAGCGTTCTGTAGAGCAACGTTTCTCAACTCTAGTCTTCAAGTACCCCCAACAGGTCATGTTTTCAGGATTTCCCTCAGATGAAATGGCTGTGGTAATTACGAAGGCAATGAAACTGATCAGATCACCTGTGCAAAATAATGGGAAGCCTGAAAACATTGTTGCTATGTCACCATCTTCTTCTCTGATGTCTTTGGCTGTATCTTCTGAGTTCTTGCAGCCGGCAAGAATTGGAAAGACGGCCTCCTGAATGTGCAGTAGAGTACCCTTAGAACTCCTAAGATGCACTACGGAATACATCCATTTTGCCTAGGTGAGAACCCAGGAAGAGCCGAGAGGTTTCCCTAAACAAGTCAGATACTGAGAAAGTGGGTGGGTAAGAGTTGGATGACAAAGGGGAAGGGAGAAGTGATTCATGCAAACCCCTGTCTTAAAGTACAGATAGCTACTCACACTATATATTACCAAAAGTATTGAGACGCCTGTGTAGGCGTTTGGCTATCCTAAGCTGCACATCAAAGCAAGCCCGCTCGTAATGGTGTGTGGCAACCTCAGCCTAGGCTCCTGCCAGGCCACACCCCCAACATGTTTAACTCCGCCCCTCAGATCTTAATTATGGGGAATGCCTGCCTTTACACACACATGAACTTTAATGGCGTCTTAGTCCGTAGGGTTCAATATTGAATTGGCCCAACCTTTGCAGCTATAACCACTTCTAAACCTTGTGGACAGCCTTCCCAGAAGAGTTTAAGTGTGTTTATGGGAATGTTTGACCATTATTCCAGAAGTGCATTTGTGAGGTTAGCCACTGATGTTGGACAAGAAGGCTTGGTTCACAGTTGCCGCTCAAATTCATCCCAAAGGTGTTCTATCAGGTTGAGGTCAGGACTCTGTGCAGGCCAGTCAAGTTCCTCCAAGTATGGTGTGGGGTTGGTTTTTCAGGGGTTGGGATTGGCCCCTTAGTTTCTGTGAAGAGCTCTTAAGGCGTCAGCATACCAAGACACTTTGGACAATTTCATGCTCCCAACTTTGTGGGGACAGTTTGGGGATGGCCCTTCCTGCTCCAACATGACTGCACACTAGTGCACAAAGCAAGGTTATTTACCATTAAAATGTGAAGACTTCCCACTAAAGTTAGCCTTCAGTTTGTGCCTTTAAGTAGTTTGAAAACCAATCGGCAGCTTTTGTTTTATAGATCTGTGGCATTATAAATTTGTGGCACTGCCAATTCAATTTGACCCTAATGTGCTCTAAGGGTGACTGTGTGCAGCCCCGTCCATGCAGGTGATGCACCCAGCTTAAGCTTCTCTTGCAATAATTGGGGTCATGTAGGGCCTCCCTAGGGGGGTGATGAGGAGCCCATTGTACATACACTGCTAGCACGCTTCTATTGGGTCATGGCAGTACACAGATGTGTTTTGAGGGCAGTGGTATGACTTGTTGCCCTTGTTTGCAGTGAGATGGCTGCTCATCCATGGCCAAAATAACAATTTGTATCTAAGAGACAGGAGTGAGTTGATCAGCTCAGAAGTAAGCAAATGACAAGGAGTTGTGTGTGTTCTTCCAAACCCAGCTCCTCCACCTCCTCCTCCTTGCTGTTGCTTTTGACCACACACTCTGTTCACTGTTACACTTCCTTGGCACCCATGTACTCCCTAGCATAAAGTCCTGATTGTCAGTGTCATTCCAGCACAGTGCTGGGTACATTATATTCCTGTATGCGTGGAATGACACAACATGTACATTTTTTGTGTATTGCGCTCTAACCTCTCACAAGACCACGTTGGATGAGTTTTAGCTACTTCCTTGCCAGGCTGAGATAACAGGAAAAAGAATACGGTCTCTACTGCCCGACCAGGAGGAGGGAAGGGATTAGTTACTTTATGGTGGGTTTTTATCGCAGAAGTTTTGTTGGCCATATTGTTGACAATGACTAAAACAACATTCAGTTAATTTCAATTTAATATCAGATGACTGCTTTCAAGAGATTTTATTGCAGACAGTGGTTTATAAATTAGTCCAGATTACATGTATTACTACTCAAAGCACACCCAATCAGAGCAATCAATTACTAAAAAACGTGTAGCAAGTTACATAAAACAATCAAATTATACCGTATGTGTCAGTGTTGTATATTATTATTGTAAAAAAATATATACTTTATTCTGCAACTTACAATGTCTGCATTGACCGAAAGTGACAGGAAGACCGTAAGTATGGCATGCAGTTGAGCCCTTCTTTAGGCTGCTAAAGTCTGTTGTATGGTAATGGCAAATGTCATCTGTGCCAGTGAGCATGAGTTGGATAAACTTGGTAAGCAGCCAGGTGGTGCACATATGTTGACTCTTAGGGAACCTGCTTCTAAAGCGCTAAAAGACCCAGGATGCCAAGGTAGGGTATGCATGAGATATGTTCCTTAAAGTGGTTCTAAATGCATTCTATTCTTTAAGGTAAAAAACCTTCTGCAAGCAGCTCCCCCAGAGCCCTATACTTACCTGAGCCCTAACTTGATCCAGCGATGTGCATGCGAGTGGCTCTTCAGGACTCTCCTTCACTGGATAAGTGGGCAGCAGCGGGAGCCATTGGAGTGGGTGTCAGTCTGGGAGGACTGTGGAGTTGGGTGTCAGTCTGGGAGGACTGTGGAGTTGGGTGTCAGTCTGGGAGGACTGTGGAGTTGGGTGTCAGTCTGGGAGGACTGTGGAGTTGGGTGTCAGTCTGGGGGGACTGTGGAGTTTGGGTGTCAGTCTGGGAGGACTGTGGAGTTGGGTGTCAGTCTGGGGGGACTGTGGAGTTGGGTGTCAGTCTGGGGGGGGACTGTGGAGTTGGGTGTCAGTCTGGGGGGGGACTGTGGAGTTGGGTGTCAGTCTGGGGGGGACTGTGGAGTTGGGTGTCAGTCTGGGGGGGGACTGTGGAGTTTGGGTGTCAGTCTGGGGGGGACTGTGGAGTTTGGGTGTCAATCTGGGGGGGACTGTGGAGTTTGGGTGTCAGTCTGGGGGGGACTGTGGAGTTTGGGTGTCAGTCTGGGGGGGACTGTGGAGTTTGGGTGTCAGTCTGGGGGGGACTGTGGAGTTTGGGTGTCAGTCTGGGGGGGACTGTGGAGTTTGGGTGTCAGTCTGGGGGGGACTGTGGAGTTTGGGTGTCAGTCTGGGGGGACTGTGGAGTTTGGGTGTCAGTCTGGGGGGGACTGTGGAGTTTGGGTGTCAGTCTGGGGGGGACTGTGGAGTTTGGGTGTCAGTCTGGGGGGACTGTGGAGTTTGGGTGTCAGTCTGGGGGGACTGTGGAGTTTGGGTGTCAGTCTGGGGGGACTGTGGAGTTTGGGTGTCAGTCTGGGGGGGACTGTGGAGTTTGGGTGTCAGTCGGGGGGGACTGTGGAGTTTGGGTGTCAGTCTGGGGGGACTGTGGAGTTTGGGTGTCAGTCTGGGGGGACTGTGGAGTTTGGGTGTCAGTCTGGGGGGACTGTGGAGTTTGGGTGTCAGTCTGGGGGGACTGTGGAGTTTGGGTGTCAGTCTGGGGGGACTGTGGAGTTTGGGTGTCAGTCTGGGGGGACTGTGGAGTTTGGGTGTCAGTCTGGGGGGACTGTGGAGAAGTTAGCTAGGAGGGCTATTGAAAGGGGCAGCTACGGCCAGATGGGCTGGCAGTGCCTGAAGAGGTGGTGCTGGGATGAGTGATCACAGTGAGGAAGAGCTGTTTCACCCTATTTTCAAGTATTGGGGCTGCAAGTACCTGCCTGTAATGGGCCTTTGCCACTAAAATTGCAACAAGATGACACAGCTGGAGTTCTGCAATTGAGAGCTGGAGGAAGCAGAGAGGTGTATAGGAGTGTCCCTGAAGTTTGCTTGGAAGTCAAGTGGGCATCCCATAATACCCCCTAACCCCATAATAAAGTAAATTATATTAACCTGTTCCTGCCCGCGCTATAGCCGAATGATGGCTACAGCATGGACCTACATAACCGGGAGGCCGTCAATAGACGTGCTCCCCTTTGCACGCGCCCTGTGATCATCGAGTCAGTGAGATTCGGGTGATCACAGATCGGAGTAAGGGGCCAGCCCTTTACCACGTGATCAGCTGTCAGTCAATGACAGCTGATCACGTGATGTAAACAGAAGATCGGTAATCGTTTTTTTTTTTCTCCTCACGCTGACTGCCTCATCAGTGCCACCTCATCAGCATACATCAATGAAGGAGAAAAATTAACTGTTTGCAAAATTTTATAACAAAATTTAAAACTGTTTTGTATTTGTATTTAAAATGTTCAGGCTTTTTTCATTTTTTTTTTTAACAAAAAATGAAAACCCCAGAGGTGACCAAATACCATCAAAAGTAAGCTCTATTTGTGGGAAAAAAATGGTAAAAATTTAATTTGGGTACAGTATTGTATGACCGCGCAATTGTCATTCAAAGTGTGACTAAGCTGAAAATTGGTCTGGGCAGGAGGGGGGGTTTAGGTGCCCAGTAAGCAAGTGGTTAATATTATAGACACTACCAGTAGAGGTGTAATCAGGCTGCTTTTATAGAAGGGATATTTGTAGGTCCGCAATCTGTTGTCATTTGTCCTGACTTTTTTATCAATGTGTCCAGCAATGTTTCTGTAACCTCAATCCCAGCCAGCGTCTATTACGCGTGTAAATAAATCTATACCATTGGGTATGTGTATAGTTTTATACAGAGGATAAATGTTGATGGAAGTGCTTGGTGTTTGTACACAGCCCTAGGCCAGTGCCTGGCCCTCAGCCGGCACCCCCAGCCTTTTCCCAGAGTGATGTCATGGGCGCGCTGGCAGGTCTCGATGTTCTGCCAGCATTCCACAGCGTTTATGATCACTCGCAGATGTGAATCCAAGAACACACTGTACCCAGAGACGAAATTAATGCAGGCTTGAGTGCTGTCCAACCCTGATACAGAGGAGGGACTCTCTGGAGGAGGAGGGGGTGACAGCGCAAACTATTTAATGCTGTTTATAAATTATACACCGCCTGATGAAAAATACATCCCCCCCCCCTCCCTTCCTCCTCTCTGCCTTTTTATTTTATCTGTGCCCTGACAGCCGGAGTGAGGCTCGGTGTGGTTTGAGCTCCTGTTTTGGCAGATCTCGTAGAAGACATATTTCATAAACTAAAACAGGGGGGCAATGATTTTAACCTGCTGAAAGGTGGGGGGGAAGCTGGACTGGGGGGTCTCGGCACCTCACCACCGCTACCTGTTTATTTTCTGTTCTTCTATGCTAGACTTGTCCTTCTCAGTCTCCCTGTCTTTGTTATTGCCCTGTCTCTTGTATTTGTAGTGACTATTGATCTTCAATGGGCTGCAAACTTTGTATTTTTAACTGCACACATCAAGGTCTTATAAGTGGGGAAAAAATAAGGGCGAGGGGGTGTTGGTCTTGCTGTTGCTTTTCTTATTCGGTCTCTGTTTGTTTTTTGTTTGTTTTTTTTGTTCTCGTTCTCTTTCTATATATATTTTTTTTACTTTTTAACCCTACTTTATGGCATAGTTGAGGTTCAGCAAACTGTGGTCAACTCCAGCTCCGAGTCATTGTTAAACTCGCATTGTGCTGAAATTTGCAATTCAGCACTAGTGAAGCCGGATGCTTTTTGTGACATTCAGTATTCATATGTAGATTTCATAAGAGATACAGGGGTCCTGTATGTGCTGATGATCAGCTGTTCATTGTTAAAGGGACACTCCAATCAAAAGTGGGAAATGAAACCTTGAGATGCATACAAGGGAGTACAGTCTACCCAATGACTACGCAATCGATTTTAATTCTAGCATTTTTGTACTGTACTATTTACACCCCCTACCTTTTTTGAGACCTGAGAACCCCAACAGAAGAGTTTTCTTAAAGCTGAGTTCCAGCGTTTTGGTTTTTTGTTTGTTTTTTTGTTTGTTTGTTTTTGTTTTTTAACCACCCCCCATGTTTGCACCTAATCCTATATCAAGTAATACTTCATATTCCCGTTGCACACGTTCCTGGTATAAGCTCTCAAGGTTTGGGTGCTGCAGCAACAACCAGCTGGGTACTGGTTCATGTCACAACATAGATATTTGCCAGCACACCAGGGATAGGCACAAAGTGGCGTCCAAACGGGTAGTTTATTGCATGATCACAACACAAGAAAGGTGCAACGTTTCGGAGTCACACAGGACCCCTTCATCACATGCCTGACGAAGGAGTCCTGTGTGACACCAAAACTTTGCACCTTTCTTGTGTTGTGATCATGCAATAAACTACCCGTTTGGACGCCGATCCTTGGTGTGCTGGCAAAAATCGACGTTAATCCTATATCAAGTGGCATTATTACGTAATGTAGGTTTTTTTAATTTTAAAAACTTACTTTGCAGCCTCTCCCGAGCGTGTTCCCATCTTGTGTGGGCAGCTGAAGCCCACTGGTATGTCCTTCTGGGATATGGTGCCGCTGGCTACCCAGCATTCACCTCCCGATTGCACGCTTAAACATAGCAATGCTATAAGCGGTGGTAGCGCATTGACTCCTGGGATTTATGACCATCATATTCCAGGCACCAATGTGTGGCCAGACATTACATGACTCGCCTCAGCGAGGTACTGCGGAAGCAGAGGATTACAACAAATGTATTTCCACTGCGGGAAAAGCTTACCCAAAAAAATTACAAGAAATTATCACAAACGTGGGGGGGGGGGGGGGGGGATGGGGTGTAGGAAGTTAATAAAATGCTTGGAACTCCGCTTTAATGTGATTGATGAAACATTTTCAGTGCCCCGGTTAGGTGATCGCTAGTTTCTGGCTGCAGTGGATGCATTTTTAGGGAGCCTGGAATTACTCTATGAAGGATACCTGGTGCTATGCATTTGCAAGCTCCCTTTCACAATCTGCTAATTGCCTAGTAGTCATGCTCATCCAACAGCTTCAGCTCTTTAAAGAGGAACTGCAGTCTGCTCACATAATTTGTAATAAAAACATCTTTGCCATTCTGAAGCTTCCCTGCAACCACTTTGCATATTTTTTTACATTTACATTTTTGTTTTTAATGTTTTACTATCCAAAGTTAAAACAACAAGGACAGAAGATTTAATAGATGGAAAGTTGAAAAAAAATGACTGAAGGTCCGCTTTAAGTTGCTGAAACCATATTTTTATAAACCAATCCTTTATTCTGATTTTACTGTCTGAACATCAGAAAGCCAAACCTTTCAAATAAGGGCCAGCATGGCAGTTTACACACTTTACTCCCTTTTGGATTTTCTTTAACATACACTGGCGTTGATTTACTAACACTGGGGGTGCAGAATCTGGCGCAGCTGTGCATAGAAACTAATCGACTGCCATTTTTTTACATTTTTTTTTTTTTTTTTTGCCAATTCTAACAAGCTGAAGTTGGAAGCTGATTGGCTACCATGCAGAGCTGCACCAGATTTTGCACTCTAATGTTTTAGTAAATCGCCCCCAATGTGCCAAGACGTGTTTACTTCTCGGGGGCCATGCTGGATAAAGAAAACTACTTGCTCTTCCGCAACAGATGCTTTATTACAAAATGTGTTGTACATTTTTGTATCATTGTATGAGTCGCACAATTTTAGGATGACCAATTGTATATATGATTTCAATAATCTTTTTTTTTTTTTTATTCTGTAGATTTGGTTTATACTGGAATTGTCCCCTAATGTACATTGCCATTTGTAATTATCCCATTTCTCAAAAGCAATTGTCTAGGACAGTGGTTCTCAACCTGGGAGTCGAATGACGATTTGCCAGGGGTCACCAAATCCTTGGCTGTTCCTGAATCCTGCACTGCTCTCCCAGCCTTTTAGCGGCCGCCCAGCTGGGCTGTCCCTGGAGCCCGCAGCCGCCCATTCAGTTCATGGCCTAGAGATTAGAGGTCAGCTGACTGGTGAGGAATGTGAAGTGGGAGGGGCTGGAGGAGACCCCATCTCCTGATTTCGGCATAGGTGTCACTCCTGCGAGACACCACAAAGTCGGAGACACAGTGAGTAACACTGCCTGTGATTAGAGTTGCCATTAAAAGTCCCCACTACAGTTTTCAGATCAGCAGATGACCTTGATCAAGAGCACCTATGTTGGCTGATCAGAACTCCCCCCAGCATTGCCACTGATCCCATCCCAACTCCACGCCAGCACTGCCACTCATCCCATCTCCACGCCAGCACTGCCACTCATCCCAACTCCACGCCAGCACTGCCACTCATCCCAACTCCACGCCAGCACTGCCACTCATCCCAACTCCACGCCAGCACTGCCACTCATCCCATCTCCACGCCAGCACTGCCACTCATCCCAACTCCACGCCAGCACTGCCACTCATCCCATCTCCACGCCAGCACTGCCACTCATCCCATCTCCACGCCAGCACTGCCACTCATCCCATTTCCCCCACAAGGAGTAAGAGAAGGAATACAAATAGAGAATACATGGAAGGGAGAGGAAAAGAGGGGGAGGAACAAAGAAAAAAGGAGACAAAGAATAAGAGAGAACAAGAAAGACGGCTAGAGAGAGGATGGGGAAAAAAAGAAATTAGGATAGAGAGATAAAGGGGAAAGAAAGGAGAACAAAGAGTGGTACATCCTAAAATGTACCATGAGGGGTTTTAATAGTGTACGAGTGGAAGGGACTCAGGGAGCGCTAAATGTCCGTGGGTTAGGGGCGCATATTACTTATCTTGCCTTGGGTGCTGACAACCCACGCTACGAAAATAATTTTACCGTTAGGGGTCCCCACAACTTGGGAATTTTTATCAAGGGGTCATGGCAATAGAAGGGTTGAGAACCACTGGTCTAGGAGTTGCAAAAAACATTTTGGCTGATCTCTTGCATTAAATTGGGCAACAGCAATTGTTTGACTAGATTGATACAACCTGCTACGGTTTCCTTTAAATCGTAGGTTTGGCCAGCCATTCATTTTTTTAAAATTTACTTTGTCTTGGAATATCTCTATATAGGGTGACTAGATTAGTAAGAAAGGAGTCTGGAATGGACTATATTGCTATGTTCCTTGTATGCAAATATATACTTATGGTCGATTTATAACTAAAGAGTACATTTGTAATAGAAATGCATGTTTAACATAACCAAATAGTTTGAAGTGTCTGAAAATTGGTGTATATGGTGTTAATAATTGCAGCAAATGAGCAGCCTCATTAGAGAGATACTGATTTGTGATAGGGTCATTCATGTGATCGTTATTGGGGGATGTGTGCCGGTAGCATACCTCCCAACTTTGTGAGATGGGAATGAGGGACACCTATCAGCAAAAGTATGTAGGCATAGGACACACCCCCCTGACATGCCCCCTTAAAGGAGAATTGTACAAAAAAAGATGCCTTGTTACAAAATGCAAGTGGAGGTGTGTTACTGACCAGATAGATCACCAGGTGAAAACAGAAAGCAAAAAAGTCAATGGAAAGAAAACTGATGCAGCCACCACAGCTAATTGGTAAGCTGCAATTGTCCAAGATTTGGAAATACTGTAATATTTTCTTTATTCACTAACCGGTTTTGGAGAAATTAAGAATCTTTGAGAAACTCGAACAGCCACAAAGACCTAATCTATAAGGCCGAACATACACGGTTGGAATCTCGAGAGTCTAACCGTTAATGGGCAGGCTGAATGTACCAAGTCGATTGATCAACTTGGGTACAACCAGCCTGCCGAATACTCTTGCCATTATAAACGATAAATGCTGTCTTCTCCTCGGGGGGGGGGAGCAGCAGGAGGGTTTCCCTGCATTAACACTGTCTGTGTTGCTGGGGGAATTGAATACATTTCTTTCTTGCAACCACCAATTTGCTCCGTGTATGACCAGGCTAAACTGTAAACATTATCCACTTTTTTTTTTTTTTTTTTTTTTTTTTTTAATATTTTGATTGTGTTTTAGGACAATTCCCATCACTTGCTGTGTCTGGCACACCCTGTCATCTTCACTCAGGGAGCTTTTAACCCTTTCCCAAACTATCAAAAAACCAACAAAAGTTTTTTTTGGCTGAAGTTGTTCTTTGTGTAAATGTGTTACCGCTATAATCACCTTTTCAATGTATAGGAACTCCTTTATATGTACATTTATTTGTTTTACATGCACCAGGAGGGATACTCAGCATGCCTTTGCAGACCACCTGCTGAGAATGCTACTTTCCTGGCTGTCTCTGGTTTCATATTTTGAATCACTGGCTTGGAACAAGGGTGCAAGTGAAGTTCAAACTCCCCCCCCCCCCCCCTTCTCTAGCCCACTGGATGAACATGGTAGCCAGGCAACTAGTATGTTCACATCGGCAGTTGCTGTTATTCTCGGTACAGTTTTCCTCTTTCCCTAGAGAAAAGGATAGGTGCAGCTGAAAATTTCCATACGCCAAAATCCATATTTGTGAATAGCAGACCCTAACCTATAACAGCTTAATAAAAATAATGTTCTTCAGCAAGGAACATTCATTCCACATTAATAATTAAAAAATGAGTATGTGCTGTAACTTGTCTCCAGCATTGTTTCTTCTTCTTGCTAGAGGCTGCCACCATGAAATGATCTAGCAGGACTTCATTTTCAGACTAGATTACCACTTTAAATTGGTTCTAAAGGCAGAAGTGTTTTTTTTAAACACCATTTAATGCATCAAGGTAAAAAACCTAGGTGCAGCTCCCCCCTCCTCCCCCAAGCCCCCCTTATACCTTTATACTCACCCAAGCCCTATCTCAATCCAGCAATGTGCATGAGAGCAACAGCTCTCCCGGATCTCTCCCCCCTCCCCCCCCCCCACCCCAATTGGCTCTCACAGTAGCGGGAGCTAATGGCTCAAACTGCTGTCAATCACCGTCAGTGAGCCAATGAGGTGAGAGCGGATGGTGGGGCCGAGGCGCGCTGTGTGTGAATGGACAATATCATTCACAGAAGCAAGTGTCCCCATAGCAAGAGGCTTGCTATTGGGGCTACTTCGCATGGGGAAGAGGCCCGAACGGCTGGCAGTGGTCCTAAAAAAGGAGGATTGGAGCTGCTGTGCCAAACCATTGCACAGAGCAGGTAAGTTATTTAAAAAAAAAAACAAGTACATTTCCAAAGGGTACCTGTGTCCAGGTGGCAGACATAAGAGCACCCAATGTCAATGTTGGGTTTGGGGGGAGCAATTTTAAGTGATTTGCGTGGGCCAAATATTACATGAAAAATTTGAAATCGCAGTACCTGACCAGCGCGAACCTTTCCCCCAACGGTGGTTGAGGGTATGTTGGTGAGTATTGGCGACCAGCGCTGAGTTTTTCATTTTGAAATGTAAGGATTCATTCTGTCACCATTTTTTGATCTTTACGTAATATGTCTAGCCTAATATCTTGCCAATTAATAACCCTTCTCCCTTTTTTTTTTTTTTACCTGTCTTGATCAGTCCAGAAGGTTTTAGGGCATACCGAGACTTCTGCCAAAGCCAGCCTGTTCAACAGGTAGCAGTAGAAGGGGTTAACCCACCCAGAGTCCTAGGTATGGCAAAAGCATCTCCACTACTAATGTTTATCGCATGCCCAACAGGCAGCTAGGTTTAAAGCTCTGCGTTGTTGCTAAGTAGCAGCTCTTCTCCCCCCTTCTCCTCCCTCCCGTACTGTAATGGGCTTATTTTGTATTCCATACAGCTCTGGGTCTTATTTTTGTATGCAAGACAAAGTGTTTTGATGGCGGATGGAAGCAGCCTGTGTCTAGAGGCTGTTTGGAGTTTTTATGCTATGTACAGTACACACTGTGCTTTTTGAGCAGAACACAGACTGTTCAATCCTGCATTGTTTCCTCTTCTTGCACTGAGAACATCCAGTGGTTAGGACTGCTCTGTCCTGAAATAGTACAGTATCATTGCTTGTTTTATATTCACAAACGCAGCCTTGCATCCATCCCCTGCATATTTACGAAGGAAAACTTACAGCCGATGGCTATTTAACAGAAGGGGCTTAACGAGTGCCACCAAATATTTCTTAATGCGGAGCACAAGTTGAAGCTTTTGCGTTCAGCTGGTGACTATAGAGCCTCTACTTTTCATACTGATAAAAGACCCTGATAATCCAACAATAGTTATTTAATATATAACAATCAATAATTCCTTATCAATAAACATCACTCTTCAAACAATGTAGGACTGTATTGTGCATTAGGGGTCTCGTAAATTCTACAGATCCATTATCTTTAGGTGGCCATACAAAGAAAGAAATAGTCATTCATTCTGGGTCAACTAGATGGTTATATTACTTTTATTGTAAGTGAATTGTTCATACATTCGACTATTTATATTGGCACACAGACAGATGTTAACACTTGAGTTTTTTTTCCCACTGTCTGAACACACCATCAATGTTCTGGCTCATGAATCAAATATTGTCAGCGGATATTATTCTGCTCAGTCCAAGTCTGATAAAGGAGAGAATCTCCGACTTGTTTGAGCGACTCATCGCATGATTCTCCTGTTCTGATCATCTTATTTGGCACATATGATCAGTCTTCCTAAATTATCAGAATAGCTCAATATGTTCATTCGTGTTATGGTGTTGTTTTTTTTTTTTTTGTTTTGTTTTTTAATGCAACTGAATGATGGACATACAATAGTTCTAGGATTCACGTGGACCTTGTATAACAAATCTGGTGAATGCAAATAAAAACACTATGCTCGTTCACACTAGCTTTGGTCTCTTAAGAGCAATCTGCGTTGAGTTCACTTTCCAGAGTGCCCTCCTCACAATTAGCCTTAAACCCTTGAAACCAACTGTAGCGTTACACACAGTTGCGGGGCATTTGCAGATTTGCCCCATTCCCTTCAATGAGTCACATTTGGAGGGCACAATGCTCGCCGACAGTACAGGGGTAAAATTCCTGGCATGCGTAAAACCCCCATGGCTATGGTATATGTACACCCCCAGCTGCTGCCGCTGAAACTAGGGGGGAAGCAGCTAGGGGGTGGTAAAAATGTACCTCAAGTGTAGGGTTTTACTGCCCCTCAACCACTAGTGTAAAGAGGAATTTTTTGTAACTTTTTTTCGAGGACGTATGCCTAAAGGAGGGGTGAATTCTTTGGGCCTTCTCATGGGATACTGGAAAGGCTCAGGATCCCAAGTTCCACAAGCATGTGCTCTTATACAGTGAAGAGATTTGGGATCTTGGATCCCACATTGAGTCCAGTGAGATCACCGGCACTTACAGGATGCACCTGGAAGTCCTTTACTTAAGAGTTTTCAAATATTTCTTCAAAATTTGTTTTACGTTTTTAACTGAGCTTTTTATATCCAGAGGGATCATGGTTTTAAAGTGAACCTACAATGCTTGGACTCTGAGCGGCCATTCACCATGCTTGACCACCATTACATGGGGCGGAGACCAGTTATTAGCCTTGTGTAAGCAGTGACAGAGCTTCTGCAGAGCCTTTAACTCAAGGCCTTAGCCAGCCAAACAGGCAGTTGTCTTGAAAGCAGCAAATTATTTTGGTAGTCCGCCTCCTATCCTGCTGATAATTCCATTCTACATGCTATATCAGTGGGATAGAAGGTGGGCAATCAAGAGAACTCTGTCCTGAATAGGGACAGTGACAGGCTCTCTAAGTAAAGAGCCATGTTTGTGTGCTTCATGTATGCATATCATGTGACCACATACTTAGAGGGAAACGAAAGGAAGCCTGTTGGCTAAGTTTCTATCCTAGCCTAGAAGACTATGGATCCTTGATTTGATATGCAGCTGATCTTTTATAGCCCATAGATAATCCTAATGCCATCTGAATCTGTCATTTACAAGTATCCGATCTGAGAGATCAAATGTCGTGTCCTCGTCTGTTACCCAATACTGAGGATTTGGACATGTTTTGATTGCTCTTGGAAAATAGAAGTTGACCAGAGGACTATACAACACAAGCAATGGGCTCTACAGTTTCAGAAAATTCAAATTCATTTCAGCAAAAACAATTATAAGTGAACAAGTCAGGGTACATTTTTGTATCATTGTATGGGTCGCACAATTTTAGGGTGACAAATCATATATATGAGTTCAATAATAGATTTTTTTTTATTCTGTAGATTTGATATATACTGGAATTGTCCCCTAATGTACGTTGCCATTTGTAATGATCCCATTTCTCAAAAGCGTTTGTCTAGGAGTTGCAAAAACATTTTGGCTGATCTCTCGCATTTCATTGGGCAACAGCAATTGTTTTTTGACTAGATTGCTACAACCTGCTACGGTTTCCTTTAAATCATAGGTTTAGCCAACCATTCATTTTTTTTATTTACTTTGTCTTGGAATATCTCTATATGGGGTTACTAGATTAGTTAGGGGTCTGGAATGGACTAAATTGCTATGTTCCTTGTATGCATTTTTATACTTTATGGTCAATTATAACTAAAGGGTGCATTTGTATTCACCATAGAAATGCATGGTTAACATAACCAACTATTTTGACATGTGTCTGAAAATTAGTGTATATGGTATTAATTGCAGCAAATGAGCAGCCTCATTAGAGAGATACAGATTTGTACATGTGATCATTATTGGGAGATGTGTGCCAGTAGTGAAGGGTAGGTTTTCATTTTTTCAATAGTTTGCACCGAATAGAGGAAAGGCAGGCTGGATAAATGTAGGATCATTCATTGGTCTGCTCACAATACCCGGCTTTATACCTACCTATAATGCCTAGGCGTTTGGTCATATGATCTCTGCTGAAAATGAGAATTTCCCAATCAGGGATTACATGACCAATTTTTTTTTTTTTTTTTAAATGCACGACAGGAAAGACTGACCTAGCATTAAGTTACTAGTACAAGTTTAGTCCACTTTAGGAGCTTACTGGTCACATAGAATACGCTTAAACACACGTTGCATTTATCTTAATCCCAAAGCATGCATTTCATACAATACAAAGTTATTACTTCAAGGGGTTGGACAGTCTGTAACAAAGCTATAAAAGTAAAACCACAGCGGAGCCAAAACCTGCAAAAACAAAGTAGATTTAACTTTAACATAATCTGTGTAGTCTCTGCTTACAAATCAGCGAAGTTTATTGTACTCTGCTGAAGCATAAAATCAGTACCAGTTCTCTCGTCTATTCCAACGATAAATGAGAAGTCTGCAGTTGCTGTAACAATCAGCAAGCAGCTGAATCTACCATGACTGTCCTTGCCACGACACATTTACAGTGACTGTAGGGAAACGGGAATGGCTCCTAAAGTGTACCTTTCATGAAAATCACATGTTGCACATCAGTAAGTAACATGTCCCCATTACAAAAGCATCATTGCTGCTCCCAAATCTAATACAGGTAAAGATGTCTCTTGTTCAGCTCTGCAGGCTGGTGTCAGCAGAAGCACCCATGGCTTAAATTTTGGCCAACTAGAAATTTGAACTGCGAATGGAGAGCTATAGCTCCACATGACCTAAAGCCTAGGCTAAACTCAGAAGATCTTTGGCCTACAAGTGCACCATGAGTGTTTCATGTCATTAGATCTTGTTTTCAGATAGACATGATAGGAGCCTGTAGATCTTATGACCAAATATGGCCACCTGCATAAATATAAAAATGGCTGCAAATTGAATACATAGAATGGGCACACAGCGTGATTACTTACATTTAAACTAATCTTTTTCATGTGTATATTCTAAAGCAGCCTTTTTCAATCAGGGTGCCTTCAGGTTTCTTTAGGGGTGCCTTGACAAAATGCCTAATAAGTGCCCAAAATTTGTATACAAGCTGGTGTGTGGATGAAGGCTGCCTTTTAGTTACACAAAGCCACAGGTTTTCATTTGCACCATTACAAGCTGCCAGCATCCTAACTATCAATGATGTTATCAGTTAAGGATGTCAGTCGCCTGCATAGCATCCTTGTTTGACCCCCCCAACCCCTCTCCGATTTCTTTTATTGTAGAATTAAAAAATAAGGAAATCCCATACAAAAACTTGTACAAATCAAGAGTCAAACCTGTACAATCATCTCTAGGATAATAAAAAAAAATCAAAAATATGGCTGATGGTCCTTTTAGGGGTCAAAAGATGGTTGTTTTTCCACAAAATCAACCTGTATATGTCTAATAACATGGTCATAGTTCTTAACTGAGACTTAGCCAGAAGGCGAAATGCAAGAGTTGCTTATCTTTAACCAAGAATAAATTAGAGAATGAAAATGGGGGGGGGGGGGGTGTGCTAAAAAATGAAAATTATTTATATATAATTAAACCTGCAGAATTGCTAGTACCTCCCAAGCTATGGGTCTATACACTCAGAAAGCCATATCCTGACCAAAGCTCCCATTTTCGGTAATTGGCATAGTGTCCATAATTGTTTGATGAACCCTTTCCTTGAGCTGAATGGCAGCCATACGTTTCATAATCTGATCCCAAGGGACCTTGTGGGTGCACCAATGCAATTGCCCAGTGGACTGCACTAAACAAGGTATTGGCTAGTTTTTGTTTGGGAGGGGGACCTCTGGTAGGTCATCAAAAAACATTTGGTATGTCTGGGTCAGTTGCATCCCCCGTAATCAGTGCAACCTTGGAGGACACCTTCTGCCAGATTGATTTAATCGACCCACAGTTCCAGAAAATGTGTAAGCGTGTTCCCCTGTCTGGACAGCCTATGAAACAAGACTCTGAGACTGTGGGATAAAACCTGTGAGGTTTTTGAAGGTGTATAATACCACCTTGTATGAAGCTTAACTACCCTTTCCTTCACTGCCATGGATTTTGTGCATATTAGAAAGCATATCCACCCAATCTCCAGGGGAATTTTCCTGGCCAGTCTCCTCCTTCCAGCCCAGCATCGTTGAAGACTTGGCAGGGAGATTCTTCTCATTGAGGTAACTGTACGTAATGGAAATTGTACCCTTCTCCCTGGAGGAGGACATACACATGTTCAAATGTGGAACCTGTTCTGGGCCCATCTCAGGGGGAAATGGGTGGCAAAAAAATGCCTGACCTGTAAGTACTTATAAAAATCTGTTTTGCAAAGGGCATAGTTCGACTAGAGGGAGGAGACAGAGCAAAATACTGTGTCCTTCATCGGCGAGTCCAGGGTGGCAATGTCCTTCTCAACCCAATGGGAGAAGTCACGGGGGAAAGAAAAAAGCAGGAGGGAAGCCAACCTAGGTTTAAGGGGGAGCAGTAAATTATTTCTTCTTGTATAATGACCATAGCTGTAGCGATTGGCCGACCACCAAGTTAAAAGGGGATAGATCTTTAGGGCGAACCGAACCCGACCATAGCAAACCCAGGAGGTAGTAGGTGTTGGTGGAGATCCGCTCAAAGCAAAGCCAAGAGATATTGGCCGGCAGGGCGTGCCACTGCAAGTTGTTTTACCACCCTGGTGGAGAGATAATAAAGCCAGAGATTTGGCAAGCACAGCCTGCCCATAGCCCGTGGTCTTTACACCATCTTGACCAAGCGAGGCTTCTTTGCATGCCATGTAAACCTGTTCACCTCATCCTGTATCATCTCCATCGTTTGAGAGACATAAAAGGGGAGAGCTCTAAAATAAAAAAAAAAAAACAACAATCTCATAAAAATAGACCTCTTTACAGCCTGAACTCTGCCTAAAAAGGAGATGTGGTATGGGACCCATGTGTGCAGTAATTGCCTGATTCGGGAGAATGCTGGTGGGTAATTAGAATGGTACATCTTACAGAAGGATGGAGCCAATTTAATACCCAAATAGGTGAGCTGTACATTTCTTCTGGGGGTTCAAGGTAAACCAAAAAAAAAAATCCCATCAGTGTACTGCTGCAGCAATTGCAAAGTCATGGGAGTCTTTCTCCCACCACTGCATTATCTTGGGTGGAATACAAGTGTAGACTTTGGAGCAAATTGCATGTCAGTCCCCTTTTGATGACCATGGCTGATGGGCAGATAATGGTTTCTAGGTGCAAAGACCTCCTTCCATGGTCCTTCACCAATAAAATAAACTCCTTGGCCATTATCCCTATCAGTTTTAGGTGGATTGGCCCTTTAATCACTGTTTCATTTTGGCTAGAGTTAATATGGATTTATACAGGCATCCATCATCTGACATTTGTACCTATTGACCTTTCAGTTAATAATTATGAACTATTGAAGGCTTCAACTGATTATATTAGGGTTCCATTTCAAATCCTACTGACTGCGTTTTTAACCAGTGGGCTACTTTTATTCATTAAGGTATAGACAGGTCACCACAATGTATGTATTTAAGCACCCTTTCTTAACACCTTCCCAGTGTTGGGTTGTCCATTTCTTCCTCTTGAACCGTGTGCTACTGTGCAGTACATATAGCTGGAGAGGCTGTAGTAAACTCATAGAAAACCTCAATGGATCATTTAAACGCATGTTGTGACCTAAGTATCAAGAAAATTAATGCAGTTTTCTTTTTTAAATATTTTAACGTGACACCAAACAATATCCTCTGACACCCCAAGGGCAGGATAGCTCCTCAAGAGTCAGGGGCGGGCTAGCATTTCACCCAAGGGTTGAGCTTATGGCTAAAATGAGGACACCAAGAAAGGATATTGGACGCCATTTTTATTGCGGGGCGGTTAAAGAGGTGAGGGGTCCAAGATACTGCAGCAGATCACTTAAGCCTAGGACACACTAGTAGTAGTTTTTTTTTTTTTTTTGTTCAACCCAGCAGGGGCTGAATGAAAAAGACTGACTGCTCAGGAGTAGTTGCTGTACTAATGATCTTACGCTAGCACAGCGATCTCCCCTGCTGCTCTGTGTTCTGACAGGGAGAGCGCCCCCCCCCCCATCAGAGCACTGATCAGTGCCATTGGCTGAGAGCGCTGGTCGGCAGATCGTTCTCGATCATGCCCCTTCGACAAAGGCCAGATGGACAGCTTCTGTCAGACCGACACCACTACAAACAGGCCAAATGTCAGCCGGTTTCTATTGAACTGGCCAATGCCATCCCACATTCGACCCATGTGTACTAGGCTTTACAAGCTCTACAGATCAATGTGCAGCTTCAGTGTCAGCCTTTAAGTTGACCCAGCAACACTGTAAGCACATTCCCAAGTTTCAGTGCATCCTCCCAAGTGAGTCACCAGGCCCTTCTGAGAAACCAGTCTCCTGCCTGGCTCTCTCCAGCAAGGGACCCCCCCTTAGGTCTCCTCCCTGGCACAGATTCCTCCAGACCAGGTAAGACAAATTCAGGACCACTTCAGCACACGGGCCCCAAACCAGACTATTAGACCGAAGAGCAGAGCTCCATCCAGCAGCACCCCCTAGGCCTTAGCCCAGGGGAAGAAGGCAAGTAACCTGTCCCATACATTTATACCCTCCTCCAGCATGCACCAGAGGAATAAACCTCCTACTGGATTGACTGAAGGAAATAAAAATTCATGATTTAGTTTTTCTTTGTGAAGTTCCATTCTATGACCAGTGATACTAGTGACATTTACTGGTAACGGTGAGAAATCACACGCCAACTTAAGCTTAGGGGAAAGCTCGGCGAACAACTAAACAATCAGTCTGAGCTAACTACAGCCCAGCAGAAAACTCAACTGACATTGTAGCTCCTGTTTGGGACAAGGGGTTACATCCTTATTCCCAAAAAATATATATACTCTTCCACTACTTGTCTGCTGCTTACTACTTCCATGTAATGTTCTCTATGAGCTGCCCAACCTCTCCTTTTCCACTTCTGTTTGTTTGAAACGAGCTGTGCACATTTGTTGTGTCCATGTGTAGTGTTCTATGCACACTACAGATCTCATAGTCTGTAGTTCATAGTCTCCAATCCATTTTGGGAGTGAGCAAGAAAGGTTTGCTATGTTCCTACATGGAAAGTCGCATCGCAGAAGCAAATAAAAGCAGGAATTTGGAAGAATCGAAGATCAATGGAGGGTATGTTGTGTTTTTTTTTTTTTTTTTTTTAAATCTGAGTTAAGTGTCACTATAATCATTTGCCTAGGACTTCTTTCATAGGACAAAACATGTATTGTTAACTTTTGGGGGGAAAAGACTGTATCATTTAAAGAGTTGGTGTAATTGCAGGGTACATGCCTAAAAAAAAAAAAATGAAATAAAAAAACAAAAAAAATTTGCAGGCCTTTATTATTATTTCATACAGCTGTGCACTTAATTGTAGTTTTTCTTCACACAATATAACATCTCAGATGCGATGGCAATGCATGGCTGTTGTCCTGGCAGGCACAGAGTTAACAAGCCTGTTTTACACCCCCAAAAATGGGACGCATTTTGTTTGGGGTGTGCAGCCAGCATCCAGGGAGGGGTAAACCAGCTCAGTCTGAAACCCCAAAGAACAAGATAAATTTAAAATTGTAATTGGCTGACTTCCACAGGCTTGCGGCTCTTTTAATGAGTCATAATAACTTCATTTAAAGCCAGCTGAGCAGAAAATAGATTGGAAAGAAGCCGGGGGCCATTATGGATTTCTCTATGTGTGCGTGTTTGACAGCTTTTCTTGTAGACAGTCGCACAAGGGAGACATATTTATTAAAGCTTGTAGACTTGAATGTAGGTGCGATTTACTAAGTCAAGGATTCTCAGACTAAATCCAGACCAAGGTGGACAAGGATTTTTATAGGTTTTAAAGTATATACATGTGAAGTGTAAAGAAGTGACTTGGTGACTGCCTTAGATCCTTTCACATACCATATATATCATAGAATGTGATGTCTTTACTTCTGGGGATTGTCTTATCCTAAGTGCAGTATTATGACTGTTATTGATCACCGGTGCTAGTCCTGATTAAAGTGTCCGCCACTATTTTTCTTCCTCTCCAGTTACATTACGTTACCCGCAGACACAAGACACTGCTGGCTCGTGCCAGATTTCGTCAGACAAACAATCCTTCAAACGAAAGATTGTACCATAAACGGAAACGATTTTCCTCTACAAGGAAAAAAATAAAAAAATAAAATGCCTACATTAAAGTGTTAACCCAAAAAAAAAATTCAGATCCTGGTCCCTTAAAGCAGATTAAACAGCACAGCACAGTGCTTGTGCTGTGTAATCTGCCCCCCTCTAAACTGTAAAAAAAAACTCCCTGAATTTGCCACTTCCTGTATCCCCCTCTCTGTACTGACCACGAAAATCAGGGCTGCTGAGCCCTGAGCACCGTGGTCATAGCGCGTCCCTCTGTCATACGCAGGTGTCCCCTCTGCTCTCCTCTCTCCCTCTCCTTTTTGCCTCTCAGCTCCCTCTCTGTCTCTGCCCCGCCCCCAGCCCCCCGCTATTATATTAAAAAGCCTGCAATGGTCACTGTCAGCCCCTCTGTTAGAGCCTGGCGTACAACACTATGTAAGTCATTTCTAAAAATGAGCGTTGTAAATGCCTATTTAGCGCTACCTTCAGGCCAGTCACGTGACTCGCGGACGCTTTACAGCTCCGAGACGGGGCTTCTGCAGGAGGCCACGTGATATCCCCCGCTGACGTCAGAGGGAGATCACTGCCCCTCCTGCAGAAGCCATGTATCGGAGCTGTAAATCAGCCGTGAAACGGCCTAAAGATGGCTCTACATAGGTATTTACAATGCTCGTTTTTAGAAATGACTTGCATAGTGTGGTATGTCAGGCTCTAATAGAGGGGCTGGCAGTGATTTATGAATTTTTTACTTCACAAACACTTTTTTTAAAGTACTAAAATATTGAAATTACAATTGAAGATGCAGGAAATGGGCATGCATATTTACATAAAAAAAATTATTGTAATCCTAATATGGAAACACTTTGACAGCTCATTCGTTTCACAGGAAATGCAACCAAAAGAGCAAGACAGTTAAACAATCAACTTTTTTGATGCTCAACGTTTTAATGCTCTTGTAAACCTAATCACTAAAATCTCATAAGTTTCCAGCCAATAACGATCTTGTACATCATTTTTGTAAAACCCAAAGGTAGTTGCACCATCAAATTACACCAATATTTACGGTGTAATATGAAACCTTGTCCACAGTTATTAAATTAGCTAGGAGATATAGGGACAGGGGATTATTGCGGTGCTTGGATTAGGTATACAAAAAAAGAAAAAAAATTTTTTTTTAAAATAACAAAGTAGCAAACTTTATTTGTTGATAACAATATAAATATACAATAAACATTCAGATTGTTTACACTTAAAATCAACTTGTATAATGCGTGCGACCCAGAAGTATAATCAAGTAGGCCGGATGGAGATGGCTATTGAAATATGGGCTCGATTTCCTACATGTTTCGCCAAGACATTGGTTTCCTCAGGGAACATGAGCTCAAACTGGGTACATAGAAGTCTATATATAGGAGTACAGAAAACAATATGTAAACAGAAATATTTAACAGTACAAAATATAATGTGCATTATTGTGGCTGGACTATCATGCAAAGAGGCGGCCACCAAAATTCCAGCAGCGCAGACGCACCTGAAAACACGACACCCGAGGGGGGGCACGGCAAGCGTCACCTCAGGGAGACGGAGCAAACCACGCCGTATCATTTTTCTTGTCCACAGTTAACCCCCCCGCTTCCTCCGCTTATAGAATTCTCCTTGCCTACTCTAGTCAAATTTGAATTTGGTGTAGCTTGCAGCTGTGCATGGTTCTGCCCCTGCACAGTAATCCATGGATTCAACTAAAAGTCCCTCCTGTCAGAGACAGAGGGACTGTAGTTCCCAAGGGAGCACAGAGGTCACTGTACTTGTACGTTGATGCTTCCTCTGCCTCTGTACTGAAAGGCCCATAACTCAGTATAATCCTGAGCTGAAGGAAGAGTCCGCAGGAGCACCCCTAATCCACTGATCGCGGTTGCAGTAGTTTGCCATCTCAAATGCAAAAAAAATGACTGGCTACTTTTGCTTTTGGTGTATTTATATGGGTGCATTTACAGTGCCTTAAAGTATTCATACCCCTTGAAATTTTCCACATTTTTTCATCTTGCAACCAAAAAACGTGAATGTATTTTATTGGAATTTTATGTGATTGACCAAAGTGGCACATAATTGTGAAGTAGAAGGAAAATAATAGATGATTTTGCTTTTTTTTTTTTTTTTTTTTTTTTTCCCAAATATGTGAAAAGTGTGGCGTGTATTTGTTTTCAGTCCCTCTGAATCAATACTTTGTAGAACCTCCTTTCGCTGCAATTACAGCTGCAAGTCTTTTTAGGGATGTCTCTACCAGCTTTGCACATCTAGAGTGACATTTTTGCCCATTCTCTTTTGCAAAATAGCTCCAGCTCTGTCAGATTGGATGGAGAGCGTCTGTGAACAGCAGCATTTTTCAAGTCTTGCCACAGATTCTCAATTGGATTTAGGTCTGGACTTTGACTGGGCCATTCTAACACATGGATATGCTTTGATCTAAACCATTCCATTGAAGCTCTGGCTGTATGTTTATGGTCATTGTCCTGCTGGAAGGTGAACCTTTGCTTTTAGACCAAAAAGTTCCATTTTGGTCTCCTCTGATCAGAGCACCTTCTTCCACATGTTTGCTGTGTCTCCCACATGGCTTCTTTCAAACTGCTAACATTATTACTTATGGCTTTCTTTTAACAGTGGCTTTTTTCTTGCCACTATTCCACAAAGGCTAGATTAGGGGAGTGCATGCCTAATAGTTGTCCTGTGGACAGATTCTCCCACCTGAGCTGTGGATCTCTTCAGCTCCTCCAGAGATACCATGGGCCTCTTGGCTGCTTCTCTGATTAATGCACTCATTACCTGGTCTGTCTGTTTAGGTGGACGGCCATGTCTTTGTAGGTTTGTGCCATATTCTTTCCATTTTCAGATGATCAGTCCAAAACACAAAATCCAAAAAGACTACCGCTCTAGGTACGATCCCAAAATCACACCATCCTTGCAGTATGGAGATGAAGGGTGCAGACTCAGCAGAAGCAATTGGTAGAAAAAGGAAGATGGACTGCCACACTCCAACACTTTTATTGTAAAAAATAATCCATTCACCAACAGTGGCACAGGTACAGTGTGGATAGTTGACGCATTTCGCACCATTAGCTGTAGGACCCCCGACCCTGTATATCGTTACCTGTATGTCATGCAATATACAATACGTGGGGCGGACTACACGACGGTTGAGAGACCGGCTCTATGATCATTTGCACGACATTAAGAATCATTCAACCTATATTGCTAGACATTGGAACGATATACTTGACAAAGATGTCTCAGGGTTGGTTATACAGGGGATCAAAAGGCGATTCTGAATACTGTATTTTTTTTTTAAAACCGGCGCCATTGGCAGCCGAGTAAACAGGAAGTGACGTCATGACGTCGCTTCCGCGTTTACATTGAGAAGGCTGGAACGAAGCCGCCCACAGCTTCGTTCCAGCCCGCCCACAGCCGCTGGAGGCAGCCGATTGGACACCAGGCCTCCCGATCGCACGGGAGGCCTGGTAAGAGCGGCGGGAGGGTGGGGATGTCCCCTCCCGTTCCTCCGGTATAACAGTTGAGTGGCTTTTAGCCACATCCGTTGTTATACTCGGGTAGCCGATCGCCCGCTGTAAACAACGGTACCGGGATGATGCCTGCAGCTGCGGGCATCATCCCGATATAACCCCGGAAAGCCGAGTACGCATATCTGCGTACGGTTGGCGGGAAGGGGTTAAATGTGCTAATAGTTATCCCTTTTTTCACCCTTATTTCAATTACCTTTAACATGCTGATTACAATTAATTGCCTCCATACCCATTCCTTCTTTTGTGTGTGTGTGAGCTTTGGGGGACCACACCCGATCACAATCTGTAAAGGATACGTTTGGTCATGTGACCAGTAGACTATACCTTTATAAAAGACAGATTGGGGTCGGTGGTCCTACAGCTATGATTAAGCACCACTAATGGTGCTAAATGCATCAGCTATCCACACTACCTGTGCCTCTGTCGGCGAATGTATTACGTTTTACAATAAAGGTGTTGTATTGGAGTGCGGCTGTCCATCTTCCTTTTCCCACTAAACATTTTCAAATGATGGCTTGAACAATGCTCCGTGAGATGTTCAAAGCTTTGGATATCTTTTTATAACCTAACCCTGCTTTAAACTTCTTCACAACTTTATCCCTGACTGGTCTGGTGTGTTCCTTGGCCTTCATGATGCTGTTTGTTCACTAAGGTTCTCTAACAAACCTCTGAGGGCTTTACAGAACAGCTGTATTTATACTGAGATTAAATTACACAAAAGTGGACTCTATTTACTAATTAGGTGACCTATGAAGTCAATTGGTTCCACTAGATTTTAGTTAGGGGTATCCGAGTAAATGGGGGCTGAATACAAATGCACACCACACTTTTTACATATTTATTTGTAAGAAAATTGTGAGCCATTTATCATTTTCCTTCCACTTGACAATTATGTGCCACTTTGTTTTGGTCTATCACATAAAATCCCAATAAAATACAATTTGTTTTTGTTGTAACATGACAATATGTGGAAAATTTCAAGGGGTATGAATACTTTTTCAAGGCATTGTATTTTTGAAACGGTGGATTTCTTCTCTAAGACAATAGATATTCTACACAGTATTTAATTTCCCTTCCTATTTTGCTTAGTTTTTGCTGAAGTTCCAGGGGGTTCCCAGTAACCTAGAGAGATTAAGTTTTATAATTGACATTGGCAGTTATCAAGAACTGTATATTGAACAAAATGATCGTGTCAGATAACCTTAGCACATTGTACACAAATGATGTGCCAACCAGCCAACTTTGAAGATTTTGGCTGATTCTGCTATTGTGAATACTGAGCTCAGCAGGATACAGAACTCGTCCGTCACTAAGCGGCTTGGGTTAATTTTGGGGAATAAGGGCAAAGAGCGCTGTATTTGTTGAAAGTGACCACTCAGACTAAATAATTTTTGAATATTTCAATGGTATATTTTTGTTTGGCTCTTTTATTTTGTAACTGTTAGTGATGTAGGCATTGAAGTTTCATGTGATTTTTTTTTTTTTTTTTTTCCACTGAGTAGCATGAAAATAACTCTTTGCTGGCAAATTCCTCATCTACAGCATCTTGCAATCTGTGTTTAAGTGTCCGTTATGTAGTTCCTGTTGGAAAATTCAGAGTTAAAGCGGTTGTATACCCGCTGAAATTTATTTTTTTCCCCTGCATCGCATACTAGCTCATTATGAAATACTTACCTTAGAACGAGGCGTCAGTATCTTACCTGGTCCACGCCGAGGGAGCTGTCATGTTGCCTCGGCGTGTCTTCTGGGTATCGCGGTTCCAGCGCTGTGAGTGGCTGAGCCGCGATGTCATCACTCCCGCGCATGCTCGCGGGAGATTTCTTACCCGGCAAGGTCCGGCAGTTGCCGGGCCTTCACCCGAGAATCCCCTGTGCGCATGCGCCACTGCAGTCAGCGGTGCATAGCAAGGGGAATTACGGTTTAGGAGATATTTTTTTTACCTACAGGTAAGCCTTATTATAGGCTTACCTGTAGGTAAAAGTTTAAAAAAAAACACTATACAACCACTTTAAATGATATCTATGATTCTGAGACAATGAATGGATTGTTTCAATGAAAGTATGTATACAAGTTGTACATCTTAGCATGGACAGGAAGGTGACTTCCAGCCAAAACCCACCAATCAGCTGTTCTTAGATGCTGTTTCAGATTTATCTCTAGATCTGAAATTCACCAATAGATGGATGATTGGTTATCTGGAAAGGTGTTCTTTTTGTAAATGAAAAATAAACCCTGTAATGCCATCTTATGTGTGTTTATTTGTGTGGGATTTAGATTTTCTATCTCTAAATTGCTCTCTTGCATTGTCATTGTGCTACCAATGGTAACTAGAAGTCAACTCTCCAGAAGTGGGCATATTGCAGTCCCTATTATAGAGCCTTTCTTGAGCAATAGTTTGCAGCCACTGTTGAGAGGTAAGTGCATATAGAACAAAACCAGTTGAAGGAAATCAGGAGCAATGAAGTCCAAAAAAAAAGTTAAAAAAAATGAGAAATATAGTATGTTTTTTACATACAGTTCTTTAGCAAAGTAAATGTCTTTCAGTTCGACCTCATGTAGATTGTGTCCAGTTCTGGAGAGCTCGCTTACAAAAATTTTTTAAAAAGATAGAACGAGTCCAGAGATGGGCAACAAAAATGGTGACGGGTTTGATGGCTAAAACATCTGAGATTTGAGGAACTCTATATGTATAGCATGGAGAAAAAAAGGAAAAGGGTAGGCAGGACTAAAATCTTTAAATACATCAAGGGGGCGAATAAGGTTCAGGTGGGCAGGGGACATGACCTCAAACTAGCAGGAGGAAATTTCAAAATGATATTTTTCAAAGTAGTTTTACTGAGTAGCTGATGCTTGGGACAGACTTTCAGCAGAGGTAGTAGGTCCATCAACAGTAAGTGGCTTCATACAGGCTTGGGGACAAGCCCTAGCTCTTTCTTCAAATGAAAAAAAAAAGTGTGTGTAATCAGACTCCATATAGGGCAGACTCCATGGACCACTTGGTCTTTTTTATGCCGTCATTCTTCTATGATTCTTAGTTTTAACCTAATCACGATGACTGCCTCAAAACCTGCACCTTTAAAAGCAAGGCAGTAGTAATGGCTTCCTGTTGGTTGGCATTTTTGGAAAGTTTTATGCATTTTATGCAATCCCAAGTTTCTTCAAAACACACATAGCAAAACGTATATCAGCCAGAGGAACCTCTAGAATATGGAATAATGGAAATTCTCTTTTTAATTTGTAAGATGTAACATTTTAGATGGTGACTGGATAACTGTTTGAATTCTACAGTTCAAGCTGTTGCTGTCAGAGGGATCAGCTAATCGAAGGAAGATTTATAACCGCATATGTATGTGTAATCTCTGTGTTGGCGGTTATAGTTGGGGGACTATTGCTTGCAGTAAAGGGCTTTGCATCTGATGTGTTAGTATGTTTCACTGGGATAGCATTAGTAGTATTTCAGGATGTTTGCTGATGTCACCAGACAATGGCTTTGCCAGTGACTGATGTCACCTTGCTGATATTCTGCTCACAGAAAGAAAACACATTGCCTGCCCCAGTATACCCATTATGACCCCCTGTGCATCTAACTAGCTGGCACAGTGTGACTGTTGGGGACAGTTTGTACCAGGTCACTGGCTCCTGTCCCAGCAATAAATCTCCTTGTTAGTAAATTTAGAGTCTCGAGTGACACAGTGCATCGTAAGGCTCACTCCTAAATAGCTAATGCTTGGCAGGACACTTCAATTCAGCCTGCAATGTGCTAAATAAATACAGCCAAAATGCTTAACTCGTTCACAGCTAGACATGATGACACCAAGGGAGACTTTTTTGCTTTGTTTAACAGTTGCATTTGTTAGATGCAACTGTTAAATAAGTTGCTTATAGTTTATATTGCTTTGCCAAATTATTGCTTCATATAGGAATTAAGACACAGAGTCAGAAATCCGTGTATCAGTTCTTGAGCATAATGGACTGCTGCTCTTTAATCTTTCCAAGGCCTTTTATACAAACAATAGCATTAGCACAACCCCCCCACACAGGGCAAGGGTAAACAACAACAGGAGTCACCTGGGCTACGAACACAAGCTTCAACACCATGGCAATACAGTTACAAGAAAACAAAAGCAGAGTTTAACAGCCAAAAAGTTACATTCAAAACAGATTTACATGTAGTCATCATATTAAGTGAGAAAAATAAATCCCTGACCTTATCAATTTCCCCCTTTGACATCATCCTCTCCTTCCCCCTGGGTCCTCATGAATAAGTTCTAGTTAGTTTTTCCCCAGAGTCCTTTCCCTGACCGCGGGTTGTCAGAGGGGTAGAACCCATCCCCCTAGGTATTACCAACATCTTAAAATTCAAGAAGAGGAGTTTTATAGGAGTAGGGTGATGTCAATACACATTTATCGGTATGCCCTGTCTATTCTCCTAATTTTCCTATTTATTTTCCTGTATACACATATATTCGTGATTGTAAGTGATATTAATATTAGAATAATAATTACCATTGGACTTAACAACCAGTGAAAGGTATTGGTTGCTGTAGAAGACATTCCACTAAATATATCCCACCAATGTGGTGCAGTATCCTGTTGTATCTGTGAGGAAAGATGTACTAGTCTACCTTTGTCAATAATTGCGGATACAAGGTTATTCTGTAGGGTATGTTCTAGTGTTTCTATGTGTTGTCTTAACAACTCTGATTGTTCCAAAACCTGTTTTAGTGGGTCTAAAGAAATTATAAAGGGTGTAGTGTCAGTGAGATTATGTACCTCATAAACTGAAGAGAATATCTTATCGGCGTCTGGTTCAAAAAGATAGGTGTCGTTACCCCATTGTAATATTTTAATCTTTTTTATACATCCCGCAAACGGCGCCGATTTATTTAATGCTGACATGGTGCGGTTATCATTAGTAATGATACAAATATGCTGGGGTAGTCAAGCTGTCAGCTATGTGCCCCCCTGCATGCTTCCATCTGTTGTTCATTTCTTCTATCTCGACCGAGTTTAAAATTCCCATCCCTGTACCTGTCAGTCCCAATAGTGTGTCGTACCATTCTCGCTTATACTTACACTCTGGTATTGAGGGAAAGGTGATATTGAATTTTATTTTTGTTTTCTGTTGTGATGTTGATACATTTATGCAAGTGTTTGGTACGGGTGTTAATATGGAAGATTCAATTGTTGGCATTACTTCTTCCTCCATTTGTATGTGAAACCCATAGGCCTCTGCACTCCAATACCACCCATCATTTCTCTCTTCCCTCCACCAAGAGGCACAGAGGAAAGTACTGGATTGATTAACGGTAATATCTGTCAGATTAAACATCCCTTCGGTTATATTCCCTCCTTCTGCCATGACTGTTAATATTTGGTACATTTGTCCCACTACCCGTTCCCGGGCTTGTTTCCATGTCTGTGAAAGGGATATTTTATGACACCTATGGTTCTTACTATTGTTAAAGGGGAAACCCATATTATCATTCCACTGGAAAGTTACGGTTACTTCTGAGAGGGGGTCTGCCTGTATCCATGCTATACCTACATCTACATGAAATGGTCGCCTATGTCCTTCAACAGTATAATTACCCACAGTGTAATCCTTATTTATCTCATATCCTGATACATTTGCTACTTTAGGATCATCTATACTCCATTCAAAAGTCATTGTTTCTTCTACCTCTAGTACATTAATACCAGGAGTCCATGCATATATTTGTAAACCAACAATCTTCAACAAAAAATATGTAAGTAGATATTTAATCATGTTGTTTTCTCGGGTTGTTTCTTGCAATGTGATGCGTGTATCCAGGTAGGTTTTCCTTCCAGCTTTACTGAGGTGGCTGTGGTCAAGAGTACTTGGTAAGGACCTTCAAACCTGGGTTCCAATGTCTTTCTGGTGTGTTTCTTTACATATACATAATCCCCTGGTAGCAGCGTATGTGTACCTGTTATTGAATTAGGGTCTGGAAGAGAAGAATACACACTTTTGTGGATCTTAGTTAGACGTTGTTGTAATTGTATCACATATGCAGTCAAACTATCACATTGCAATTGCATACTCTGTGGAAAGTATAAACCCAATCTAGGTGCATTCCCAAAAAGTATCTCATATGGGGATAATCCTGTCTTTCCTGTTGGAGTGTACCTTATAGAGAACAAAGCCAAAGGCAGGCATTCTGGCCAAGGCTTGTTTAACTCTTGCATGGCTTTTTGTATTTTTAACTTTATTGTCCCATTTACTCTCTCCACTGATCCTGAACTCTGTGGGTGGTAAGGGGTGTGAAAACTTTGTTGAACCCCTAACATGGTCATCACATTCTGCATGATTTCTCCTGTAAAGTGTGTCCCCCTATCTGATTCTATGGTTTCAGGAAGACCAAACCTAGGTATTAACTCAGTGATCAGTTTCTTAGCTGTGGCTTTAGCTGTAGCCGATTTTACTGGATAACTTTCGGGCCAACCTGAGAATAAATCGATACACACGAGGACAAATTCAAAAGGGCCGCTCTTAGGCATTTGTATGTAATCAATTTGCAGTCTCTGGAAGGGGTATTGGGCCCGGACCTGGTGTTTTCGTGGGGTTTTTACTTTCTGTCCTGGGTTATTCAGGAGACAGATTTGGCAGGCTGCACAGTAGTTTCTTGCAGTACTACTGAATCCAGGGGCGAGCCATCCTTGGTTCACAATCCTATACATGGAATTGGAACTGACATGTGTGGGTAGGTGAACTGCCACTGCCATTGCTGGGTACAGAGAGGCAGGCAGGCATATTTTGCCCCCTTCCCTCCATACATTGTCAAGGTCTGGTGCTGCTCCCATTCTGACCCACTTATCTTTCTCGCTCTCCCCTGCTTGCTCCTGTAATTTACTCAGCTGCTGCCATGTTGGTTCTGGGATACTCACCTCTACCGCTGCTAAGGTCTCAGGGCTTCCTTCCCCTAGAGCTGCCTGTTTTGCAGTCAAATCTGCAAATGCATTTCCTTTTGCCTCAATTGTTTTTGCGCTCGTGTGTGCCGCTACCTTCATAATGGCCACTCGTTTAACCTTTTGAAGATTGTTCAGGACTCTCTTAATCCCTTCTCCATGTTTTACAGGTGTACCTGCTGCTGTCAGATAACCTCTAGCCCTCCATATATGGCCATAATCATGCGCTACGCCATAAGCGTAGGCAGAGTCAGTATAAATATTCCCTTCTCGTCCTTTTAAGTATTCTAGGGCTTGTTCTAAAGCTTTTAATTCTGCTTCCTGTGCTGACATGTGGGCTGGTAAGGCCTGTGCTTCAATTACCTGCGTATCAGTCACTACAGCATACCCTGTGTGATATTTACCCTTGTCATCAGCAAACCTACTACCATCTATATACAAGGTGTGCTCAGCATTTAAAATCGGTGTATCTGTAACATGTGGGAATCCCATTGTCTCCTGTTCCATGAGCTGAAAACAATCGTGTTCATCTACTTGTTTAAACAAAAGAGTGTCAGGTACCTCATTTCCTTTCTCACTAGTACTATTAGCACTATCATTCCCCCTTGCCAAATCTGGTGACTGAAGAGGCAAAAAGGTGGCCAAATTTAAGGTTGTACAGCGCTGAAAAGTAACATTTGGAGGTAAGAGTAAAGTACACTGTAATCTTAATTGCCTAGCCATTGAAATGTGTTTGGGCTGTACCTGAGACAAGATTGCATGTATGTCATGTGTGGTATGCACTACGACTGGATTGTCTAGAACAATCTCTGATGACTTATCTATGATAATTGACACTGCTGCTACCGCCCGTACACAAGACGGTGAACCTCTAGATACTGGATCTAATGCTGCTGAAAAGTAAGCGACTGGTCTTTGTTTTACATGTGCCTGTGTCAGAACACCTGTGGCGTGTCCAGTGATCTCAGCAATGTACAGATTAAATATCTTGGTGTAATCTGGTATACCAATAGCCGGGGCAGAAATCAACAACTTTTTCAAAGTGATAAACGACTCATAAGCTATTTCTGTAAGCATATACGGTACAATTTTCAAACAATCGTATAATGGCTGCATCAAAGCGCTAGCATGTGGTATCCACTGTCTACAATATGACACGATACCTAAAAACATACGCAATTGTTTGAAATTCCGTGGGGGTAACATTCCCTTTATCACTTGAACCCTCTCCTCAGTGAGATGTCCCGTACCCTGTGATATACAATGTCCCAAAAAGATAACTTTTTCCTGACACACTGGCAACTTTTTCTTATTAACCTTGCAACCTTTTTCTGCCAAATATCGCAACAAATTAAGGGTGGTGTGCAAGCTTTCAGTCTTTCACTTATCTGTGGAATTAATCCTTCCATAAACTGTCTATTGAAGGCTCAGATCGTGACTGGCAGCTCTAAATCCATTCCCTCATCTGCCATCATACTTTCTATAGATAAGTAAAATTCCGAAACATTCTGTCCTGGCATTTGTTTCATGGGTGATATGGACCCCCCCTCTTGTTGTTTTGCCTGACAAAAAGCTTCTAATCTAGCAATAAAAGGGGCCCTTGAGTCTATATGTCTGATTGCCATCCCCCTCAGCTTGTCCTGCAGGTCTGTGTGGACCTATTTCTGTCATAAACTGGTTAAAACAGGGTCAGAGTCATTTTGTGTCTGCATAGATCCTCCCCATCCTGCCAGGTTGCTTCATGTGTATTCATTAACTGTGTCACAAATCTACAAAAAGCAGCTGGCTTTACTATAATGCATGTATCAGTGCGTACGGGAGCTACAGTTTCTGAATGAAATTATTATACTCCACAAACCTGAAAAAAAAAAAAAAAACAAAAACATTCTCTACCCTTAAGTACAGGACATATCTTGTGTGGTTTACGTTCTATGTCAGTATATGGGGGTGGGATGGTTGAACTAAGATTATTTAAAATTTCAACATTTTTTTGTTCTTCTGTCTTTCATATCCCAACCATCACAATCTGGATTATGTTTCCACCCCTCTTCTTTTTCTCTATTTGAAACCTTAATTAAGCACTGAACCTGACTCATCCATTGCTTCTCTAACACCTCTCCTTGTCTGTCCCTTTTTATTTCACTCCATACATCCGGGTCTAAGCCCGCTGCTCCTTTCACCTTAAATTTACGAAGGACATCCTTTAAGTCCTGTGCTTCGGTTTTCCCATAAATGTTCTTAATTATCTGTGGCACCGTATAGTGCGCCACAATTCCCTGACGGGGTTTTGTGTTCCTCTGGCCCATTCTAACAGTCCTGCCTAGGTAGCGTGTGGGACACTTAGTGTACAATATAATGCGGCTACAACATATACAAGAATGAATAATTACTTTATATGCTAGCCCTATAGCATACCAGCTAAGTTACACTAGTTCCTCGTTGCCTTCCTCCTAGGGTGCTAGAATTCTAGAAACCTCTCCGGAATGAGATTTCTGAAACCAAATTACTTTATATGCTAGCCCAAAAATAAATAATTACTTTATATGCTAGCCCAATAACAAACCAGAATGCGGCTACAACATATACAAAAATGCGGCTACAACATATACAAGCATTCCTTTAAGTGGCCAGGTATCCGACTAGATCTCGGGACTTTGTTGAGACCTTATTCCCCCCTCGTATCTGGGAATCCCTCTCATACACTCTTATCCCTGCTTTATGGAGCAGACAGGGCTTATACTCTCAACCCGTCTATGGTTTATGAGTTAGATGTGAGGTTAAGCATAAGCGTCAGACCCCCAAGCTCACAAGCCCTCAGGTTCCCAATCGTGTGAGGTAAGGCGCATTCCGTTGCTTAGTTCGGCAATCCCCTTCTAACTCATACCATCCTTGACAAGGCTCATTCACTTTCTCAACAAGACAGACAAGACAAACACAGATAACAAAAACAAACAAATAATTCCAGCAATATAAACGAAAATATGCAGTAATTCTAGACTCACCACTACAGAGGCTGGTGTTTTAAAACCAGGAGAACCGTAACTGACAGAACGGATAGGCACAAATCAGGGGAGCACAAAATATAAGAAAAATAAAGCTTTTTCTTACCTGCGCAGGTTTTTTTTTTGATCTGTGATTCCCGGAGTGCCTGTCTTTTGGTTCCGTCAGCGTAGCTCATCCACCTCTTGTAGTATCATCGGTGAGTTCCTCGTCCGGGCGCCAAAATGTTAGATGCAACTGTTAAATAAGTTGCTTATAGTTTATATTGCTTTGCCAAATTATTGCTTCATATAGGAATTAAGACACAGAGTCAGAAATCCGTGTATCAGTTCTTGAGCATAATGGACTGCTGCTCTTTAATCTTTCCAAGGCCTTTTATACAAACAATAGCATTAGCACAACCCCCCCACACAGGGCAAGGGTAAACAACAACAGGAGTCACCTGGGCTACGAACACAAGCTTCAACACCATGGCAATACAGTTACAAGAAAACAAAAGCAGAGTTTAACAGCCAAAAAGTTACATTCAAAACAGATTTACATGTAGTCATCATATTAAGTGAGAAAAATAAATCCCTGACCTTATCACATTGAACATAAGGAGTAAGACAGCAGAAGAAGCACCTTTATTTCTTGATGTCAAGAAATCCAGTCTTAATAAAAATCATGTTTAACAAGATCTGTTGAATTCTGCTAAATGTGACTGTAGACATGTAGTCTTGCCCTTTTTTTAATGACTTTAATTTGTTTTCAACCTTTGTCAATGTCCACATTCTCCACTTCAAAATGCTAATTTTCCTGGTTCATGTGCAAAATGATAGCTGAGGGATCTCCCTAGGAGGCATAATAATTATGCCCTCTGTCACCCCTAGTGGGTGCTGTCTTAAATTACTTTTTTCTCATTTAAAGAGGCAGCCCAATTAACCCCCTCATCACCCCCTGGCTAAACAGGAAACCTACTGCTGAGTATTATTTTTCTGTAGTAGACTGTAATAGTTATGGACTTTCAAGTAAGAAGCAGTAAATGGGCTTTACAATAAGCACTCAATGGCCTCTGTAGCTGTAGTAACTGTGGAGTAATTAATCCTCAGATATGTCAGTAGAAGCATTGAAGTCCTTCTAGCTAGTTCTTAGCAACTTGGCTCCATCTCCATCCAAATAAAATAGGCCCCACACCACCCCCAGGTGGATGCTTTAGTGTACAATCTAAACTTATCCACTTTTGGCTCACTAGCCTTATTTTTATATTCTTAGAATATTCTAACCTGGTGTAGTGTCTTGCAATTATAGCCCATCTTGTTCAACAGTGGAAGTGTTGTGTTATGTGACCTTCTGCATATTTGAGTATATGTAGACTTCTTGTTTAGCCATTCGCATATAAATTTCCTCATTTAACAAGTTGTATTCACCCATGAGGAGTATGAGTGATCCCTTATAGCTAATGCTAGGAGCACATAAGCATTGGATGTTAGTGAGCATCTCATGTTCAGGAAAAGAACAAACGTTAGAGTTTATTTTAGTGCTACCTTGGGGGGAGCAATTAATACAAATGAAGGTTGTACAGAGTTATACCTGCAACTTTGTGTTTATTTTGACCACTGGCCTACAATGAGCCATTAGGTATAGTCTTCACTTGAAGGGTGAAGATCGGAGAACCACATGAAACTCCTCTTTTGAGAGAGGCCCCCCCAGCACCAAACTGTTGCATTCTTCTAATGCCTTCCATCCTGCATGGGGCTTTGTTATGGGCTAAAACTCCTTCTCATAGGCTCCAAAGCATATTAATGTATGAAATGCCATCTTATTGCTGGACCATCCTTTTCAATATATGGTAGGAAACCAAATCTTTTTGGTGCTTGGCTCAAACTCTTCCATTCCTGTTAACATCGGCAGCCTTAACGAGCAATAGTGAAGTGCACTCCTTGTGGGGGATAGTGCTAAGTTTGGGGGCTTTCAAGTGGTAAGCATTTCTTGCCAGCTTAGAAACTTACATACTGTTTGAGTGGATGCTTTGGGCGCACAACGGGAAGGAGTATCAAGCATTCCCTTTTAGGTGCTCGTACATAAGGCTGTGGAAGTAAAATAACACAGACATTACAAAATTAGTGAGAACTGAAAAGCCGGTTTTATTCCCATTAGATTAGTTAAGCTCTTCCAAACAAGCATGTTGTCCCTTTCTGCAGCTTGCCATTAAAAAAAGAACTTTAAAAAAGAATAACCTTGATACTATTTCTGTCTCCACTCATTCTCTGCTCTAGTGGAGTTTTTTTTTTTCCCTTCTTGTTTTGTTGACAATGATATAAAAAAAGAGGCGCAGGGAACACTCTGTACTAGCTATTTGAATTTGGCAGGCAGGGGCTGTTCCTGTACTGATAAGGAGTACTGTAAATAAGACTGTACAAAGAGCCTGCCATAAAGCAAGCACTGTCTGTACTCATTGTTCTCTCTCTCCACTGGTTTGTGTGTTATGTATGTGTGTTTTTTTTTTCTTATGCTTTTAATTTTTTTATTTAAATTTTCGGGACGCTGTTTTGGAACACAATGTTCTTCCTAGTCAGACTGAACATGCAGATCTTGTTAGCAAATTGCCAGCATGTTTATTTTTGAAACCCACAGGAATTTTTATGATCTACATATTAAAACAGTTTTTTTTTTTTTTTTTTTTTTTTTTTTTTTTATATATGGGTAGTGTTTTTTTTTTTTTTTAAGGCAGGTGATTGTAAGAATTGCTAAATTTATTTAACCATTCATGCTAAAAAAAAAAAAAAAAAAAAAACTGCTGTGTAAATACCGTAGTTTAAATGATGAGGTAGGGGGTATTCATCTGACATAGTTCTGTTGCTAACTATGATGCAGTGTACCCCCTCAGCCTTCATTCCTTTAAGTTTTAGGATTAGGTCTAGATTAATGTGCAGAGCTAGGCTAGCAAGGTTGCAAATTAGGTATAAGGCAGATGTTTGGGTTTAATTCTACAGGTTAAGGGTAATTTTTTTTTTTAAAGTTTAGGAGGGAGCTAGGGGAGCATCATTAGTGATCATAAAATTTTGGTTACTTTTGGTTTCAAAATGCCCTATGCTGCGTCTTGGCACCAAAAAAAAAAAAAAAACATACTATTAAGAGGCACGATTATCTGCAGGTTAGATAACACGCCAGTGACATCACCATGTGTAAATAAGAACCTAACAATACATAGAACAGTATTGTAAAATGCCACCACTGCGTAGAGCCCATGTGGCAGGGCAGAATTATATTTTTCCTACTATTGGGGTTTATTATTGTTTCCAGCATGGTCTTAGCTGAAACTCTAGCTTGAAGATCATCCTATTCAGAAAGCTTTTACAAAGCCTTTAGCAAATCTCAGAACTTGCTTTTAAACCACTGAAGTAGACTTCAGCTCTAGTCAGGGAATGAAGAATCCAGAACTCAGTACCTTTTGCTGGCTGTAGTGTTGCTAAAAAAAGTGTTTAAAGCTGCAACCATCACTCATATGGAGACCTTTTCATTACACCTTGATTGGAGCTAATGGGGCCTTGAATGGAGCTATTCTGTCAACCCTTGCGGATATGACTAGACAGGTGCTATTGCCGGCCTATGTATGATCTGGGGGTTGTCATCCTAAACCTTGCCTTGCTAAATAGTGGTTCACTAATCTAAAACAAGCAGGTAATTGGTGAACTTTGGAAGGCTTGAACTCTTAACATGCCTGTACATTGAAAAAATTAAAATCCATAATAGCAGATAAGTATGCCATCTAATTTAGTAAAAGCCTAAAGACAGAATTGTTCTCATTCAAGCCTGTACAAGGTTGGACAACTACATGTACATTTTTAGTGTACATGCTTATGAATAATGACTTGGATAGAGTCAAACACCCACCAGTGAGGCTGGTATGGTAAATACCATTTGGTACTGTAAGTTAGGTCAGCTATTGTAAGGTTCAATAGAGCCGCCGCCTTTTTTTTTTTTTTTTTTTTTCTTCCCCAATGGTAGTGCAGGGGTTTAAGCTCGGATGTAGTATGTCCACCAGGGTAAATCAAAAGTTTTAGGATCGATAAAAAAGTATCTGCTGACTTACCCACTACCTATTCTGGAGTGTGCCTGCTGCCGGAAACCAGCTCTGTCAATCACATCTAATTAACTATTTATCTGCTACAGCAGAGTAGCCTGGTTGGACAGTGGTAGCGAATGGAGGTGCGCAGTCAACCATGGATCCTTTCTTGATCCTTTGCACCTAGCAAAATGTAACAAATTGTTACGTATACCTGTACTATACTATGCAGGGAAAATATCCGTTACTGTAAGCTACACAACACTTTTACTTATGTTTTTATAAATGGGGTCTGCTGTGTTATTTGATCATTGACTTATAAGCATGTTGTATGGACAATGTACAGATTATATTTCTGTATTAGATTTGTGGATGTTCGCTAAGTTTTTTTTATATATATTTTTTCTTTTACAGCTGGAGCCAAAGCATTTGTGTGTGAGCAGTGTGGAGCACAGTTCTCGAAGGAAGATGCATATGATGCTCATCGGCGGACGCACAATGGTTAGCAACTTTTTTTATTATGAATATAGACTGCTTGGCAAGAGCACCTTTTTATCTATCCAAGCAGGGATGCCAAACAAGCTCGACTTTCAAATAGGGCACATTTTTATTTTTGACACCAAAGTTATTTGAACTTGATGATGCAGTGATGTATGTTAGTATTAAAGCCTCTTGGACCTGCTGCTTTGACCATATACAGAATTTGTAAAGCTACAAGTAACTGATGTAATAGGCAAAATTGGGGAGATGGGAACATTTTATGTACAACCTGCCCACCCTATTTTTATTCTAGTTTTAAAATCTACACACTTTAAGGTCATCACTTTTGGAAAAAATGGTAAATAGCTGCTGGTCAGTTAAAAGTACCAGTATATTGTTGGTCAGGTGTTTTAGGTAATTGGTCCTACAGATGCCAGGAAGGCTGGCCTCCTAAGAAGTGGATAAGCAAAGCAAACAGGTTCTCCTTTTTTTTTTTTTTTTGTTTTTTTTTTGTTTTTTTTTGTTTTTTTGTTTCCTGCCTGGAGAAGTGGTACTTGTGTCAGCTAGAAATAGTGCTAACTTCTGACTTTAAATAAAAGGGCACTCACCTGTCCAGGGGTCTAGCGCCATGCTCACCTGAATCACTTCTTCTCTGGTCTTTGGGTCCCCAGCGCCAGCATGTTTACTGTGGGCATTCGGATGTGATTCCTTGTGGCTTCACAGAAGGCAGCCCACTGAGCATGTGCGCACCACCAGGCTGCACTTTGTGAATGGTCCCGCAGCCTTCTGGGACCTGTGTTCTGTCCCAGAAGGTTGCAGGCGCAGGGTGTGGGGGAGGAGAAATTCCAGTGATTCGAATGAAAATGGGAGCAGGTACCTGTCAAAAGCAAGGCACTTATCAGACTGAAGTTGGGGCAGATAGGAGGTGAGGCCAGAATCTTGGGTGCACTGAGAAGAATGACGTACTGGGGGCCAATTTAACCTACCAGCATGTCTTTGAAGTATGGGAAGAAACCCATGTGAGCATAAGGGGAACATGCAAAGTCAGTGTAGACCGTGTCCTGGTTGGTATTCAAGTAATGTTTCATATTCCCATCGCACACGTTCCTGGTATAATCTAAAGATTGGATGCTGCAGCAACAACCAGCTGGATACTGGTTCAAGTCACAATGTAGATACTTGTCAGCACAAGGTGGCGTCCAAACGGTTTAGTTTATTGCATGATCACAACACATTGATCACATGCCTGATGAAGGGGTCCTGCGTGACTCCAAAACGTTGCACCTCTTTGTGTTGTGATCATGCAATAACTAAACAGTTTGGACGCTACCTTGTGCTGATCCTTGGTGTGCTGGCAAGTATCTACACTGGTTGGTATTCAAGGCCCTCAGTGCTGCAAGGTAGAAACGCCAAACACTGTGCTGCCCTACATATTAATGAAAGATTTATTTCTCACCACATTAGCCACACACAGCATATCTGCACTGCCCTGATAGAAGAATTAAAGAGGAAGTATTTTCTCTATTCATCACCTAATGCTAAGAGCTCCTGGATTTGCTGTATATTATTATGGCATATCGCCATACAGAGTAAGATATGCCTTTATTTGTGGCACCCAGGAGCCATAGCTGATTCTCTAATTTTGACTATAGACATGCCTTACAGTATACTGACTATATGTGGGTACACTGCCAGTACTTTTACACATGCATGTATATGGACATATTTCCACAAATGCTAACTTTAGCATTTTGAAAAGTACATCTGTACCCATGGCTGTGTGAACGCATGTACTGGTGATTTCTAGCCACATGCAGTGTATTCTTTAATCCATGTCTATGAGGGGGAAAAAATGCACAGCAGCTGTAACTCCTGGGGCAGATATTTCACTCCGTAATATACAGCCCTGTGCAGGAGCCCCAAAAGAGAATAAGCATGCCATCAGTAATTTATAGTGAACTGGGGAAGACTATATACCATTATTGCTATGGATATTATCATTATTGTTAATATTATGTATGCATTCTATTAAGAAAAAGAAATGGTTTTAATTTATATAATCCAGGTCATATTAGTCTGGTAACAAAGAAGATTATTACATAAACTTTTAAAAGCCTGTTCCTGAATTGTCATAAGAGAAATGTTCATGAGCAATATTGCACATAATATGAGTAACCTTTCTTTTATATGTTAAAGTAAATGATTCTGTATAATCGCTTCCTACCAACCTAAGCGGTATTTATGCTTCTAAGACACCAGGTGGCAGTATTGATAACATGCTGCATACGGAGTCCATGCAGTAGAACACAACTTTCCAGGTGTATCATATGCAAAACCCAAGTCAAAAAGAGGACTGTAACGCTGCATCCCAGAATGAAATGATCCATGCTGTTATGGGGTGGAGGACAGGAATAATTCTTAAAATGCGACTACAGAAATCTCAGCAAGTAAATAACCAGGCCTTGCTACTGCATAATTGTAAATGTTAGTGAAGCGGTATATTATCCCAACCACATGTCCAGTTCAGTGTTCTGCATCCATGTTCTCATTGGTGAGGAATGTAGAATATTAAATGTTGCAGTTGGAATCAACTCTTAGAAACTGAAACCTTTTAGTTGCCATTTCAGTTTGTCATTTAAAGTGGAACTATGGGCAGAAGGCAAAAAAACCTATAGGATGTGTTATGACCTTGAATAGCATTACCAATGAGCCCTCCATAGCATTATTACCTGTTGATCCTGCCAGTAAATCTGTTTTTCTTCTTCTTTTAACAGGCTAAGCTGTCAAGCAAACATTAATACTGACAGGGGGGGCTTCCAACTGTCGGCTTTTATTTATATTTTTTAGGGTTAGTTCACAGTGAAACGCAGCAGTTCTGGTCGGTGGTGCCCTTCACTTTTAATACATAGGGCACGCTTAAATTTATTTTTATTTTTTTTATTATTTAACTTGTCTCAGTGGGGTTGGGTTACTAAAATTAAAATAGCTAAATCTGGTGCAGCCAATCGGCTTCCAGGTTTTATTGTCAAAGCTTAACTGAACAAGCTGCCATTAGATGCCGATTGGCTACCATGCACAGCTACCCCGGGTTTTGCACCCTATAGCTTTAGTAAATCAACCCCGTTATGACATTTCGTTCATTGCTATGTACTGCAGCTCAGCTGTGTCATAGACGCACAGAAACTAAACGGGCGAGCTGCGGTGCAGGACAGAAAAATGACAAAATATTGTTTTGCGTTTTTTTTTTTTGTTTTTTTTCTTTTTGAGTGCTTAAACCAAGTATGAACAGGGCAACATAGAAAACAATAGTTTTCTGTGTACCCTTACAGAGGACTGGCGTTTTTCTGCACTAGATAAATGCAATCTCCGTACAAGTGTCAGCAACCCCCCAAAACCATATAATATGAGGTCAAACCTTAAGAGTTTCAATTTGTATGCAATCAGGCAGGCCCTTGCACTACATGGTTTTGGTAAATCTAAAGACAAAATCTAATGGTGTGTATGGGGCTTTTAGGCTGCGGCACGATATCGCTTCAGAATTAACAGTTGTGACATTAATAGAAGTGAAGAAATCTAGATCTGCCAGCAGGGTCAACAGGTACTATACTATGTTAACCACATCTGCTCCGGAAAGGTTTTACCCCCTTCTTGACCAGGCCATTTTATTGCAATATGGCACTGCGTTATTTTAACTGACAATTGCGCGGTCATGTGACGCTGTACCCAAATAAAATGTATGTCCTTTTGTTCCCACGAATAGAGCTTTCATTTGGTGTTTATTTTTTGCTATAAACAAAAAAAACGACAATTTTGAAAAAAAAAAAAAAAAGAAAACCTTATTTTTCTGCTATAAAACATATCCAATAAAAAAAATTAAAAAATCAGATTTCTTCATAAATTAAGGCCAATCTGTATTCTGCTACATATTTTTGATTAGAAAAATCCCCAATAAGCATAAATTGATTGGTTTGCGCAAAAGTTATAGCATCTACAAACTATGGATAGATTTAGGGAATTTTTTATTGTCTTTATATTTTTTTTTACTAGTAATGGTGGCGATCGGGAGTTTTATAATTGTTTGGTTTTTTGGGGTTTTTTTTGTTTGGGACAGCGACATTGCGGTGGAAAAATCTGACACTAAGTGACACTTTTTGGGGACCAGTGACACCAACACAGTGGTGCTAAAAAAAATGCACTTACACTGGCAGGGAAGGGGTTAATGCCAGGGGCCATCAAAGGGGTTAAATGTGTTCCCTATGTGTGCTTTATAAGTCTGGGGGGGGGGTGATTTTGACAGATCCATGTTTCTGCTTGGCACAAGATCTCCATTTTCCTCTCTGGCAGAACAGGGGTCTGCCTTGTTTACATAGGCAGACGGCTGTTCTGCCTCTCTCCAGACAGTCACCAGAGCCACTGATCAGCTGTGTCCAATCACGTGCGCGCGTCCACGAGCTCAAGAAGAAAATCATGTACAAGTACGTGATTTTGCGCTTAAGGGCCACTCTGCCGCAGTATATGTACGTGGGGCGGTCCTACACCGGTTATAGGAGTACTCAGAGAAAAAAAAAACTGCTGTGCCAATCCCAGTTAGACTGCATCGTGCCATTTTTTTGTTTTGCCCTTAGATTATAATAAGACCTTTAGCAAACCTCTTCTTGTGGTAGGGGAGGAGGAAAATGTTTAATATTTAACATTTGTTTAAACATTTAAAAAAAAGCGCGAATGTTCTTTACTTTGGTGGCTGCCATTGGAGCTGGAACTGATCATGGTTTTCTGAAAAATGACCACCATTATGCAACTTAAAGAGCACAAATGACAGTTGTATAGAGCTGGTGTTTAGTCATGCGTCTGTCCTGCGTCCTGTTCAGCGCCTGAATGGTGATAGAAATAACGACCATTGATCCCCCCCATGTGAAACGCAGACATCAATACTTTCTGACACACGAATGATAGACCACGACTGGTGGTTTTTTTTTTTTTTTTTCCCTGGGAAATAAAGGGGTGGGATGTTTGTAGTGACTTGCTAAATATCTGAAGCCTTTCCGAGACAGAGCAATACGTATTCAGCCGCTCTCACAATGTCTTCTTTTAAAACCAGTATAGTGGGAGCCTTTTTTTTTGTTTGTTTTTTTTTCCACTTTTCTTTACTTTTCTTTTTAATATAGGAAAGTTTTATGTGTCATTATCTCATTTTAATGTCACAGTCCTTTGTACTTTTCTTTATGTCTACAAAGGTCTGCCTGTTTTTTCTCTAACATTCAGTAGATTTATTTTAAGGCTAAGAGGCCAAAATCTCATGTCTGTAAATTCCCCTACTCATGACCTTGCTATAGGAGTATCTCATTTTAGAAGCATGCGGTTTCGATAGGAGCCTGTGGTTGAACGTTCAGGCATTGGTTATGCTTGCCATGGTAGGCAAAAGAAATTGCCATAATAAAACCACAAATACCTAAAGGGATTGTAAACAATCACCTTTTAAAACCACCCATTTGGTTTAAAATGGAAATGAAAGGCAAAACATTTTTGTATAGATATTTTAAAAAAATATAACTTTTTTTTTTTTTTTTTAAATAAATGATCATCTTCTCTCTGTTCTCTGCTGCATAAGAGCTGGGGGGGAGGAAAAGCAGTAGCACATGGAGCTTCCCAGTGAATGGCTGTGCAGTGGGCGTGTGTCAGGACAAGTCTGATCATTGTAGGAGAGTACACTGAGTTCCTAGCACAGCTAGAGTACTGACCATGCTGCTTAGAGTGGTCCGTTTTTCATAGGGAAGGAAGGGGACTGGCAGGAACACCAGGGATTTTGCATAAAGGAAGCAAGACAAAGAGAATGGGATACTTTCTCATACAAGTATGTGGTACAGCAGGCACATATCAGGAATGTGAAGTGTTAGGGTAACAAATGCTTTAACTATTCAAACATTAATCACTGAGGTTGATTTATTTAAAAAAAAAAAAAAAAGAGGGAAAAAAGTCTGTGTTGCCTGTAGCAACCACTCAATTGTTTGTTTTTTAATTAGGAATTGACAGTTGAAACATTATTGGTTGCTTTTGGTAATGTTAACACCTAATTATCATATTTTATAATGTATAATAAAAAAGATATTATTATTATTATTATTACAATTTATAAAAAATATATATTTTAATGGTAAATATTGAGACAAGGAAGGTCACCATAATGGCAAGGTAACGAAGAACAAATGTTCAGTTTCCTTACAGCAGCTGTTATAAATGGCGCAGTAAAAATGGTAGCAGCACAATGGCCAACTTAAAAAGTCAAGGAAAGCATCTTTTCCAGCGCTCCAGTTCTGTGAGTGTCACAGTACTAGCCAATAAACATCCCTTTAAACTACTGAAACAAGGTTCAAAAACAGTCATTCTGGGTCCATATTTCTTTTTTCTCCGTGCCCAATATATGACCGTGCTGAGTAGTGTATTAAACAAAAAAAAAAAAAAAAATCACATAGCTGTTCATCCATTGAAACTGCATGTAAATTCATTTTGTACAGATGTGGTGAAATCAAATGTTTTCAGACTACAGTGGAACCTCGGATTGCAAGTAACGCGGTTAACGAGCGTTTCGCAATACAAGCGCTGCATTTTTAAAAATCGTAAACTCGGTTTGCGAGTGTTGTCTCGCAAAACGAGCACAATTCAGGCCAAAGCGTGTGCAGTACCTCGTTTGGCCTGAGGTGGGGGGTACGCCGGAGCTGAGCAGCACCGATCGCAGGCATTCGGAAATGCACGGAAAGGCCCAAGGACAGCTCAGCTGACCTTGGCAAACATCGGGAACAGAATCTTTCCAAGGTTTGCCAAGGTGTCCTCGGGCCTTTCCGTCAGTTTCCGAGGCTCTCCGGCGCCCCCCCACCTCTGGCTGCATGCGGTATTGCATGCCATTGAAGTCCATGCGGAACGAATTATTTTCGTTTCCATTGACTTCAATGGGGAAACTCGCTTTGATATGCGAGTACTTTGGTTTAGGAGCATTCTCCTGGAACGGATTATGCTCGTAATCCGTGGTTCCACTGTATATACTCTGCTATTCCAATGTGCGAATGCAGGAAATCGTGCATTATGGTCACTAGCACCTATTTCTTTTGACAGTTGGCGCCATCTAGTGCCCATAATGCAGTATTTCCTGCATTTACACATTCAAACTGCAGAGATTATAGCCTGATGAAAACATTTAGATTTTACCCCATTCACTCAGAACCAATTTAGATATGGTTTTGATGGTAAGAACAGCAATTTTTTTTTTTTTTTTTAGAATTGCACCCCCCAAGTCTTAAGGTTATATAACCGAAATGGAAGTTGAAGCTCCACACCACTAAGTGGTTCATGTACAACTTAGAGGAAGTATACTCTTGAAAAAAACTATTTCCCCTCCCCTGCAAAGTAAAGGCATGATGTGCTAGTATGCATCGCATACTAGCACATTATGTGACACTTGCCTGCAAATGAAGCCCACATCGTTCCCGCTGGAAGCTGCATCCATCTTCCTTCTGTGGCCGCGGACTCCAGCTCTGTGACTGGCCAGAGCCATGTGACGTCAATCCCTGCACGGTCACAGCACTGTCTTCTGAAGAAACGGCACAGATGGCCGTTTCTTCAGAGCGTATGCGCCGATGACATTATCGGCGCAGTATACAGTAAAAATCTCCTAAACTGCGCACGATCGGATATTTACAGTGCATATAGGTAAGCCTTGTTCTAGGCTTACCTAATAGGTATAAAGTATATACATGGAGGTTTACAACCTCTTTAAATCCAAAAAAAAGTTAAAAGGACAATACAAAAGTAACCAAAAGTTTATTCGTTCTAAAGACGCCCCCTTCATAAGAAACTTGAAAACATTGTGAATAGACTAAAAGTGAACTGGACCTTCAAGGTCCTTTCTTTCAGAGAGAGTACAAGCACAGTCCTGTTGGGCAGCTGTTTTGACAGCAAAACCAAACCAGCTGATGACAAGGCCTGTGCTTATAATCGCACTGGAAGAAATGACATTAAAGATCCAGTTCACTTCTAGTCTATCCACATTGTTTTTAAGCCCTGATAAAATGCGTTGGTTACTGTATGTTTTTTGTCCCTCCTGACTTTTTTTTTTTTTTACTCTCAAATTCATTACAAAGTATGCGAACACAGCGAAAACAAAAGAATTAACTGAATACAAGTTCTCCATTAGAAGTGTGTATTATTTTTATTATATATATATATATATATATATATATATATATATATATATATATATATATATATATATATATATATATATATATATATAATTTTACATACACGCAAAGAGTACAGCACTGTAGGCTATTCAGAGCCCAAAAATCATCTACCCAAACCGCTTTAACAAAGGTATCCAAATACAAGCACACCAAACACACATAAATCACACATACCAACGCCACTTCCCCCACAACAATACAGGAGAGCTAGCCCTAGTCTTATTTTTAGTAGGATAAAGTTGAATCTGGACCTCTTAGCAATGGTTTAGTGCTTCAATTTCAATGTTTGTTACATTATGCTACAAGCCAAGGAGACCTTGGAGATCCTCTGGGGTGCAGACCCCACCTGCCCTAAATCCACTTTATTTTCATCAACATCAGTACTTTAAAGATAGCAATACCAATAAGAGAGCCTATCAGGTTCAGCACCATTTCCCACTTTCTCAACTACCCCTAAGCCTTGAACAGAATGAGAAAACCAAAATCAAACAACCACAGCAGAAGCTTTGGTTGCCACCAGTTAACCAAAATTAGATTTGACTGATTTGGAGAATTTTGGCTAGTGCTCTATTCTTTGCCAGAGCAGAAATATAAGCACAAACATGTTCCCCATTGTCCAAACATGGCTGAATAATATCTTTTTTGTCTTTAATTATCTATACATTAAACACCCTTTAATTGCTAGAAATCCTATGTAGGTATGGCAGTAGGACTGCTTTGGGCTGTTTCTATAAATAGAACTTTTCTGTTCTGTTTTTTCTGTACTTCCCTTTTAGATCCCCCCCCCCCCCCACCACAAAGCCAGCTAAATTTTTCCCATGACAAGACCATTGGTTGGGGATTAACCATAATGCAGACTTGACCTTTCACCTCTTGTCCACAAAAGCATTATGGCTATGAGGCCAGAGCAGTTTTTCCCTATACTGTGCCATTGTGGCCACTTTCATTAACCCCCTTTACCATGGGAAGCGTTGCACAGCTGTAGTCATAGCTGAAAAATTTGACATTCATTTCTCCTTTCAGTTCAACTTTGGTTAACCCTTTTTTGCCCAAACACTATAATGGCCATTGTGACGTGTATTGTTGCCTGACTGTAGTTTATTGCAGTGATGGAATGTCTTGCTGCATCACCCCCCCCCCCCCCCCCCAAATTTAATTTTTTTCATTCTTTTTTCACCTTCACTTCTATTGACTTTGTGCTTCTTAACTAAAGCAATGTACAGCAATGCACAATATGCAATATATAAATATTGGTGGACTGGTATTTTTTTTTTTTCATTCTTTACATTGAGTTATGGACTAGCTTTAGGAGTGATAGTATGCTTTGTCCAGTCACAAGGTCATCTTGTGCTTTGACCTAAGCCCCACTTCTTTGTACATAGAGGGTCTGATCTTTATGCAGACACAAAGCCTCCCCTCCCATTCTTTTTATCCCACACTTATTTTTTTTCTCAGAAGACAAGGGAGACGAGAGGGAACAGAAGGGGATATCCCGTTTTCCCTCCATTTCCACAATCTGGCTGAAATGCTTATTTGCATTTCTTTCCCCAGAAGAGTGCTTGGCTAGTGCAGCAAACTCATTCATCAATATCGAGGGTTGATATAAATGTTTAGTAGATTCATTTTGGCTATTTAAGCCTTAAGCAGACTTGGCAAGCACATAGGATTTGCATACTTTAAAACTGTGTATTTCAATACAAACAAACTTTCCTTATTTGGTGCTTTATTTCTCTATTAAATATACCACTGGATGAGTTTTTTTTTCTTTTTTTTAATATCTCATTGTACTTGTTAATCCTGCCAGAATTGTGAGCTGATAACTATTATCCATCATTACCATTGTTCCCATCGCTTTCTGTTGTCTACAGAACCTATCCCATTGTGTTAGGTTTGATTCCCTGGTCATCTCCCGCCTTGACTACTGCAACTCCCTCCTCATTGGTTTACCTCTAAATAGGCTATCCCCACTTCAGTCCATCATGAACGCTGCGGCCAGGCTCATCCACCACACAAACCGCTCAGCGTCTGCTACACCCCTCTGCCAATCCCTCCATTGGCTGCCACTCAGTCACCGAATTAAATTCAAGATACTAACTATAACTTACAAAGCCATCCACAACCTGGCCCCTAGCTACATCTCTAACCTAGTCACAAAATACCAACCTAATCGTTCTCTTCGCTCCTCCCAAGACCTCCTGCTCTCAAACTCCCTTGTCACCTCATCCCATGCTCGCCTTCAGGACTTCTCCAGAGCCTCCCCCATCCTCTGGAATGCTCTTCCCCAATCCGTCCGATTTTCTCCTACCTTATCCACTTTCAGACGATCCCTGAAAACTCATCTCTTCAGAGAAGCCTATCTGGCCCCCACCTAACAACTGTACATTTATCTTCTCAATCAGCACATCACCCACAGCTATTACCTCTTGTATCTCTTAACCTTCCCTCTTAGATTGTAAGCTCTAAGTGAGCAGGGCCCTCTGATTCCTACTGTATCAAATTGTATTGTATTTGTACTGTCTACCCTCAAGTTGTAAAGCGCTACGTAAACTGTTGGCGCTATATAAATATTGTATAATAATAATAATAATAATAATTCACACCTATGCATTTTTAGTGCTTTTTGCATTTTGTAGATTTGCGCTACAGAACGTGTTCCATAGGAAACCATGTTAAATGGACTGCAGTGCAAACCTGCAAAAAGCACTAAAAACGCATAGGTGTGAATCGGGCCTTAGGCAGGTGAATAGTGGGGGAGGTTTTCTGTATCCCTATCCAATGCTCCTCCATGAATATGGTAAAGCGATGAAATGTTGTCACATTAGGACAAGGGTTGCTGGCAGGATCACCAGGTGAAATTAAAGGGGGGAAAAAAACCTAGGAAAAAAGCAAATATAATTGTTCACTATATTTTTTTGTTGTTTGGATTTTAATAGGCTTTGAAGGAGAGGTGTAGCCTAAGCTTGTTTGGCTGTACTTCTCCTGTGGATCACAGGAGTGCATTTCATTCTGCACTCCTGTGACCCATTTTCAGCAGACAGGGCTGAAGCCCGCTGTCTGACGTCACAGAGCCGGTCCAGGCTCAGGCAAGATCGCCTCAATGAAGTTGGGATCCACCCACGTACCTGGACCGGCACCCAACTCAGCCTCTCAGCGAACAGTTGGGAGCCTGAGCCAGCTGCTCCACAGTCCAGCGCACCAGTGAGCATGGAAGGGGGGGCAGAGAGCCAGCTCTTTGCTCACCCTGCTCTGAGCAATGGCGGTGTTTGCTCGGTTCTCAGTAAGGATGCGCTCCAGCGTGTTCGCACAGCCCACGTGCAGAGTCCGCCAGGAAGTTGGCACGGTGCTGATCACAGGCAGTGAGACGTTGTCCTGATGCGCGGCTGCAGAGATCGGGAAATGTCTCACTGCCTGTGATTAGCGCAGCGCCGACACGTGGGCTCTGCACGTGGGCTGTGTGAACATGCCGGAGCTCGTCCTTAGTTCTCAGTGTTGGTGGTGCCGGGGGACAGATGCAGCATCAGACCGACGCTGCATCCACCTGGGCAAGTATGATTAAAAAAAAAAAAAAAAAAATGCCATACTTCTCTCTTAAAGCTCAACGCCAGGTAGATAAAAAGGTATGTGTACTTTAACAAAATGAGAAAATGTATTTTAAGGGAACTAATAAAGGGGCTCATAAGCGCACATGGTTAGGAGGCGTATGGGCACCCAAAAGCCACAGGTGGCGTGTACAGCCGACCATTGAAGCGAATGGCTGTGCGCGCTAGTACTCCTATAAATGCTGATGCTTGCTTGTATCTGCATTTACAGGGAAACCTGCTGGGATTTTTGTGCTAGAGCTCTCTTGCACCTCTCAACGTTTGTGTACATGAAAAATATGTATATATATATATATATTAATATAATAAATTTGTGAGCCCATCTACAGCTGCATCTCAGGAGCGATTCGGAGGAGCTGTACTATATTGCCAAAAGTATTGGGATGCCTGCCTTTACACCCACATGGTGTTTAATGGCATCCCAGTTCTAGTCTAGCTATAACAGCTTCGACTCTTCTGGGAAGGCTGCCCACAAGGTTTAGGTAGGAGTGTGTCTATGGGAGTGTTTGACCATTCTTCCAGAAGTGCATTTGTGAGGCCAGGCACTGATGTTGGACAAGAAGGCCTGCCTCGCAGTCTCCACCCTAATTCATCTTAAAGGAGTTCTATCGGGTTGAGGTCAGGACTCTGTGCAGGCCAGTCAAGTTCTTCCACCCCAAACTCACTCATCCAATTCTTTATGGACCTTGCTTTATGCACTGGCCCAAATCATTTGGTGGAGGGGGAATTATGGTGTGGGGTTGTTTTTTAGGGGTTGGGCTTGGTCCCTTAGTTCCAGTGAAGGGAGCTCTTAAGTCATCAGCATACCAAGACATTTTGGACAATTTTATGCTCCCAACTTTGTTGGAACAGTTTGGGGGTGGCCTCTATCTGTTCCAACATGACCAGTGCACAAGCAAGGTCCATAAAAACATGGATGAGCGAGTTTGGGGTGGAGGAACTTGACTGGCCTGTACAGAGTCCTAACCTCAACCCAATAGAACACTTTTCGAATGAATTAGAGGAGAAACTGTGAGCCAGACCTCGCCCAACATCACTGCCTGACCTCACAAATGCGCTTCTGGAAGAATGGTCAGACCTCCCCATAGACACACTCCCAAACCTTGTGGACAGCCTTCCCAGAAGAGTTAAAGCTGGTTTAGCTGCATAGGGTGGGCCAACTCAACATTGAACCCTACGAACTAATATTGGGATGCCATTAAAGTTAATGTGTTTTTTAAAGGCAGGCATCTCAATACTTTTGGTAATCTAGTGTATTTAGTCTACTGGTGCTCTTCCATTGTCCAATCACAGGCAAATGGCAGGGAAGTCAATAGAAGAAAAGGGGGATGTTACCCCAGATTATGTGGAGATCCTCCTGAGCTGTCGGGTGCAGGATGTGCAGTCGCTCAGCTGCTAAGTAAACGGATAGAAGACAATCCGCAACTCCATACATGCTCTTCAATAAGTTCAAATTTATTGTAACTCCATAAAAGATAAATGTGTACAGCAGATGTGTTGTTCATAACCCTGGCAGGGAAGTGACCAGGATGAATTTAACTACACTAGGAATGGGTCAGGTCACCATCCTAGTTCTGCTGTCTTATAAGACTGTATAATTCTCTGTATTGAAAAAGCGGAAATACAAATCTTCTGGTAACTCAAGTATATATTTCTCTTGTACATTTAGCCTTTTACTTGATGTTTAGCTGTAAGTTACCCTTGGGTAGATTCTGATTGTTGCATTAACTGTGCATCAGTGCGTTCATGTATGCACAGAAAATTGTCTCAGCAGGCAATTGGACTGTGGAGATGTCTTTCCGTTATCTCTACTGCTTAGAAGCAACGATGAGCCTGTACAACATCTTCCACCCTACAAAATGCCAATTCAACACACAGTATCCAGTATATGTGTGTCCAAGTTAAAAAAAAAAGAGATGTATTTAAGTGAATTGAGGGATAGCCTGCAAAGTTATGGACGGTTATTGTGGATGACCCAACCAGGTTAGGGGCAAGACATTGACAATGTATTCCAGATGTCCAGGGCATCCAGGTATCAGACCGGTGTACAGATCTGTTTTCTGACAGATAGCTTATATGGTATATGACTGCCATCAAATGATGGATATCCCGGTGGGCTAGTTTTTTGAGTGCTACAGGCCTCCATCAAATTATATATACCCAGGGTGAGTGGGTGGGTATGTGATCAGTGCAAGACTTAGTTGTTGGAAATCCTGCACAATTTTGGTCCTGGAATAAATTCTTAGTAAGGATGCAATTTTGTTTGTATGTGTTGCTTTCATGTGGGATTTCTTTAGGAACACTAGAATACTCCTACATCCCAGTCAGTTCGGCTCAAAATAAAATCGGCCTGCATTGTTGCTTTAAAGTTTGTCATTAGATCGTAAGCTGGTTAGGGGAAAAGAGAGCTTTTTAGAAACACACTTAAGAATGTTGGTGTTGTATGAACATATGTAAATATTGTACGTTGGGGTCTTGTTTTCAAGTAGGTGCACTTTAAGTAAATCCTAGCATTGTGTAGTAATGCTTAATCTACTGAGCTTATCAGATATTTAAATGATATCTGTACTGTATTCCATAAATATAAACAAAGGCTGGCATTGCATAGAAGACATCTTACTGTGCTAGACCCCCTTCCCAAGGATCCAGCGCAGATGCAATCTGCTGGCATTCCTATCAGTCTAAGCAGATCCTCCACATGGAAATTCTTGAGCCTAGGGGCATGCCCTTCGATATTGAGCACATCGTAAGAGCATGGAATGGTGCAGGCCTATTGTCCCAGTATATGAAAGTTTTTTTCTGTTTTCGGGGGAAAGGATCGTGGTTGTCCAGTGATACAGTAAGGTTCAATGTAACATTTTTAACAATTGTGTCCCCCCCAATGTAGTTGGTTTTAGCTATAGGCAGTGAAGTAGCATTAAGTGGTTTGACACTCGTTTTACTCTTTATAGTAGGATAAAAAGTCAGTTGGGTTAATGTTTGCATTCTTGTGCAATTCTGATCAATACTTTTTTTTATAAATAGCGGTGGTCTTGGCTTTTTTCAATAGGTGTTGGGTGCCTTTCACAACACCGCTTCGGAGTTGGATGGGTAATAGAATTGATGCTTGATAATCCTTTTTTTTGTTCCTATTAGACATGCCACTTTTCTATGAATGCTTTGCCCCATTAACCCTTTAGAAGAGGGAAAAGGGTTAATATGTGTGTTACAGTAGGATGGCAGCTCCTCTAGTGTCAAAGGCTTTAACGTCTTTCTGTTGCTGGCTTCATTCAGCCATCCATGGGGACGTCCCTAGCATGTTTGTTAGTGGCGGCCCCTCTCTTTGGGACCTATTGGGAATGCAGACAATGGCCAGGGGAAAAAGAATGAACCTTGGCTTGTCCCTGCTTGAAAAGACTAGGGACAGAGGGGTCAGAGTGAAGGGGGTGTGACAAATATGGCCTCTCATTCACAAGGGACAGGTCTTTGTGCTCACGCTGGCCAGATGGCCTCTGGAATAAATTAAATCCAGTCTAGCACCGATCTTCAGCTTTAGAAATATCTTACCTCATTATTTTTTTTTTTTTTAAGTTTTAGGATTGCTCATTTCCTCTTTGATAATGCTACCTATGAAATATATTTATCGCCACAACCACGATCTTCATCACTTTATTCTAAAATTCATATGTATATACCAAAACCATAGAGTGGTAGGCATACAAATGGTATCCCAATAACCAAATATAATGGCATGTCTAAAATAAAGTGATATTGCTTATGTATATGATTTACTATAAAGAGAGTGCGACTACAATATATATTCAAAGACCTTGCTTTGTACTTCGGCAAACATTTTTTTTTTTTTTTACATGACTATAGTAGTCACAAGACATGAGAAAACCTATTTATATGTGAGGCTATTAAACAAAAAATGCATTAGGGTAACTATTGAATATATGGACATCACTTGCCTAACAGATTTACTTGGCCCACCAATTGCATAAATGTAAGAAGTGTGGAAGTGAGCAATACATTGTCAATTTGTCTTTTTGACAAGTAATCCAACTGTTAACCCCAGCCACCAGTATACGCGTCTACTTTTACTGAATTGTCACACAAACAGAAAAAATGGGGAAGCAACCAAAATCTTCTAAATGAATAAAATGACCCTTCTGTAGCCCTTGGCTTTTCAGCCACTGATCTAACATTCCTGGTACAATTACATGAAGTTGTTACTATTCCCAACTTGTGTGTGGCCAGCCATCTTTGATGCCAATAGTTGACTAACACATCCCTTGGGATGGGATTTTGGATTGCATGTCAAGTGCAAGGTACCCAAGTAACCTGTAATCTCCTGAAAAAGTGTGATTTTATCACGTGTATGAAGATGTACACTGTTATCTCTAATAAATCTGTGCATAAGGTGGACAAAGAGGTGACTACTGTGCTCACTGCCTGAATTATCAGAGTAAAACTGGTCAACTGGCTAAGTATAAATTCCAGCTGTGGTCATTTATTTAGGGGGAATTTCATATGGTCGCTTAGCTGGTCATGCCTAAGCAAAATTAATTCCAATCGAACAAACCCATGTTTTGTAAGCATTTATATCAACTGCAGTCAGCTGCAGTGTTTTTTTTTTTTTTTTTTTTTTTTTTCATAGCCTAAAGTGAAACAATACTCCAAATATTAACATAGGGCTATGAAACTGCCTTTCTGAAACTGATCGAAGACACGAAACTGACTGAAATGCTGAATTTTCCTGGTGTGATTCCTGTTTTTATATTTTATACAATGTTGCCCACATGTCTGATGGCCTAGTAGTAGTGTAATTTCCGCTGTAGAGGAGGTCAAACCTCTGGTTGATTACTTGCTTCAAAAGAGACACCTATTCTATTCACACATGTGGTCAGCCCTGGGAGACCTTTTATTACTACCCATGTTTCCACCCCTGTAAGACATAGCTTAGTTTTAGGTAAAGTATGGCTCCACTTTAACATAATGTGGACTTAAGCTTGCTACATAGATATTGTTGTTCTTCGATGGTAAATGTTTTTGAATGATGAAGTATAGTTTTAGGTTGCTAACTATGAATTTTTAAGTCAGAAATTGAAGGAGTCTGTCTGGGTAGAAATTTGGTGAGTGGCTCCTTTTTGGCACTTTTTTTTTTTTTTCCTGAAGATGCAGGCCATGGAATTGTCATCTGTATCCTATCTTTACTACTTGATAAGTCAATGACTCCTATAAGAAATGCACAGTGCTTGTTTCAGGTTAATAACTTATAAAGTAATGAAGGATAAAGATAGCACCAGAAGTCAGCAGTGACTGGGCTCATTTGTTGTTTTGAAAAGGTCCTTCTAGGGATTCTGGCTCATGTTTGTACCATTCTTAAGACTGTTTAAAATCTGCTAAACCTGTTTCATGTACTTAAAATTACTATTCATTTCATAGCCATGCTTTAGTTGTCAGCATGGTTTCTCTTCCCTTTATTTGCCATATAATTCTTAGGATTCATGTGGTGATGAACACAAATACGGAGCAATATGGGAAGTGATTCCATGGGTACTGGGCTTCAGTTAAGCTCTATAAAGTCACACAGCACCATGCTACCTTCAGGGGACCAAAATGCTGTAGAATGCTTATGATTCCTAAAAGTAGCAATAATGTTTTCCCTGAGTGAACCCTTCTACATTTCCAACCATTCTCCTGGTTTTGTGCTTTTCTTTTCTATCATCTTTTATGTCGCTCTGCCTCATCCCTTTTTGATTTTCACTCTCTTGAGCATTTCTGGTGTTTTCTTAATGTCTCACACTTCTTTGCTGTTTCTTGGTCTCTTCATAGGCTCTTGCTTTTGTCTGTGTGTTTTTTCTTTTTTTTTTTTACTTCAATTTGTTTCACTTTGTTTCTTCTTTTGATTTTCTAAGTCCACTTTACCCTTTTCTTGTTCTTGATTGCACATTCCAAGCTTTCTTGTTTTTTCTTGCTCTCCCTGCCATTCTCTCATTAGCGAGTGGGACATGTCACGATGTGACACACAATGTTTGCTAGCCTAAGCCATATATGTAAGACTCATTTCTGTCCTGTCAAGCTTGCTAAATAGTAGCCTCAGACTGCATAGAAGCTAGGTTGCACAACATTGCTTTTCTCTAAATGATAGTTTCTCATGCTTCAACCTGGTTGCAGAGGTGTAGGCCATTGACTGATTCTTTGACAAATCTGGAACTTGTACAAACTTTGGATTATCTTTTTGGTCAAAGCTTAACAAGCGGTTGTGCAGCAGAAATGTATGGATAAGTTGGCCACCAATTTACCGTAGCCTGGAACCACCATTTTTACAGCAGTGACTGGTCTTTTTCTATGTAATCTGTACTGGAAAAGGTTATTATAGTTGCTCTTCAGTATATTGCTAGGCAGTCTTGAGTACATCAGGTTTTTTTCCCCTTGTCCAGTAATCACAGTCGGGGAGGGAGGATGTGGAGTGAAAAAAGATTCGAAAAGAGAAGGTACTCTGCAGAAGTCAGCCTGCCTCCCTTAACATTTCCACCCGTCCCCTCTCCCTTCCTCTGTATGAATCTGCTGTATCTCATTCCAAACACTAATTCCAGTTTAATTGCCACTGGCCCCGAAGCCTCTTCAATAGGAGCTAACAAATGGTTTGCAGCCCTCAAAGCTCCGTCAGGCTGCATTTTAAACTAGCCTCCCTCCGTCCGGCTCGCATGCCAATGAGCTAGCAGAGAAACGCCATGTTTACTAATTACCCGTTCTGACTTCACGCCACACACTCTTCGCTGGCTCGCACGTCTCGGCTATGTCGCAAAAGAAATTGGACCCACAAATACATCAAAGTACTTTTTCTTTATAACCCTTAAGATACCTAATAGATTTTTGTATAGTTTTGTCTGTATTTGGATTAGTAAAATGTATGCTAAGGTTATAATCTAGAAACCACTTTTCTTTCTTGTTTCCCCTCAACGTGTCGTGTTTTTTTTTTTAGTTTTTTCTCAATTTAATTTTGCTTAGCATTATGATTTGTAGCATGTGGCTGAAATTTATATAAATAGGTTTGAGTAGGTGTATCTTTTGATAGCCAATGCAGTATGAGCCCTTTATGTTCCTATTGTTCCCATCAGCCTGGGCAAATATTTCTTAGTCTTTGGAACCAAGCTCTTCCTCTGAAATAAATCCTGCACAATTTCAACAGGATTTGAGTCAAGCTGGTCACTGATATTAGTGTGTGTTCAGACATGCACGTACCATCCAACTGCTCCCATCAAGTCATCTTAGCCTGTCTTGGTCCTAAACAGTATAGTAGCACGAGCAGTCTTGTTTAGGACTAAGAATGGGCTCGGGCATGTTTGAATCAATCCCGCCAGAAAGCCGGCACTGCACACCGTCAATCATAGGCAGAATGTGTATGTGCAGCTGCTGGTCGGGAAATGCCTCGCTGCCTAGGATTGGCGGTGTGCAGTGACGGCTTCCCGGCAGGTTCAGTCCGAACACGCCTGAGCCCATCACTATTTAGGGCAATAAAAAGGGAGGAAGAACCAGGTGCAGATAGTTCCAGCACCAAGCAAAACATCACATTTGGGCAAGGTAATCTAACCTGCCCAGATGCTTATTGCTAGAAGACGCTTAATCGGGGATTTTGTATAATGGCCTTGTAGACACTGAAGACACCAAAATGGCCACATCAGTAGACTGTTATTGGATGGCTGTGGGGAAGCTTTAGTTTGTCCATGTACATTTAAGACCAACTCTGTCTTTAAACAGAGTTTACCAAGTACATTTTGAAATCTGACTCGGAAGTCTCGGAAATTAGTCCAGACTGCCAGAGTGGGCAGAGCAGTAGAAGTGGTTATATGATGCATGATTTCTCATTGTATTGACTGAATCAACTATCCAATATTCATGTGAGTATCTATCATCCCCAAAAGTGGACATGGGCCCATTTCTATTCCATTGTAATTTTAAATCCATTTAATGTGACTTATTTTATGATATTTGTACCATATTTGATAATTAAATTTTGGTATTGGAAATGGAATACAGAATTCCATGTAGTTCCTTCATGTATGAAACTGTTAGGTCTTGCCAGCCCAAATGTCATTTGAGACCAACTCTACACTCCACTGGTCCAGGTGTCACTTCAGAAGTCTAATTGAGCAGCAAAACTCCACCCTGATTTTTCAGACAAGCCATCATGACTAAGTGGTAGGTCGTTCTACATATGGGGCAGGGGGCAAGTACATGAACAAACAGTCATACTGATGAGTTGATTTACTAAAGGCAAATGGACTGTACTTAGCCAGGGAATTATCCTTACAGCTTAGTGAACAAGGTGAAGCTCTGACTTCCACTGTCCAATTGTGTGCAAGCAAAAATGCATTTTTTTTTCTCCACATTCTTGTAGCTTTTACAGAAAATTAATTTGCATAGTACCACTTCCCTTGCAAAGTGAACAATCTATTTACCCCCCTAGAGTTCTATATATATATTTTTTGTTGACAGGTAAATAGTTTCATATTTAATCTATACTGTATGTTACTCAATTAGTCAGATAGTGAACTGCATTAAAATAGATTGTCTTTTAAATGTATGTTGACCACATATATATCAGATTAGTGTCACAGGTCAGACACGTGTTGGTCCTATCCATTTGCAATTTTTGTAGTGAAGAAGGATTAAAAGTTGTACCAAAGTTTCTGCTGCTTGCTATGTCCTTTTTTAAATTTTCAGAACTTCTGCCCCTTAGTGTTGCAACTTAATAGTGTTTTACTGGGGTAGGGGATAAGGCAAAGTCTCCTCATTGGGGATATAGCACAGAGAAGCCTGATGGATGTTCAAACCCTTCCACACCTAATCAAAAACTGAAAGTTTTAGCTGGCGTTAGAATTTAAAGTCAGTGCCTATGTACACTGCAGATATTTTTTTGTACAGAAATCCTTCACCTAATCCTCCAAGATGGGATATATGGGCAAAATCAATTTACATGGTAAGCCTGTAAGTGAATACACGACCCGCAGGGATATTAAGAGTATGTAGATGTTCCCAATGCTGACCTTCCTCTAAAAATGTTGGTTGCCTGGATGTCTCTAAATTTTAGTATTTTGCAAAACTTGCCTGGAGCGAACATGCTGACCAGGAAAGTTAAGCAGTCCATACATTTTATTACAGGTACTTGTATAGCCTTGTCAATTTGTGCAGCGCTTCACATATGTATTATACATTCACATCAGCCCTTGCCCTCAAGGAGCTTACAATCTAAGGTCCTTAACTCGCATGCACACTAGGGGCCAATTTAGACAGGAGCCAATTAACCCACCAGCATGTCTTTGGCGTGTGGAGTAAACCGGAGTACCCAGAGGAAACCCACGCAGGCACAGGGAGAACATGCAAACTCAAGGCAGATAGTGCTTTGGTTTGGATTTGAACGGATGACCCTAATGCTGCTAGGTGGAAGTGCTAACCACCTAACCACCAGCAAGTTGAATGAAAAAACTGCCACGAATCCCCCATCCTACATTTTGAGGTGGATGGGGGATTCCTCCCCACTGGGCTATTGTGTTCTAACCATGGGGAGACTTGGTCGGTAGTGCTGATGGAGCCACAAAACTCTGACATGGTGGTTGTACAGAAGTTGATCAGTAGATAGACTTCTGTACAACCACCCTGCCCATTCATGGATAGAAATTCAGCCAGTCCCTGCTGAACTGGCTGAATTTCAATCCAAGTTTTTCCAGCTTTGGTATAAAGTTCTGATCTACATACTCCTGCATGTGCACCTTACAAAGAAGCAATGTTTTTTTTTTTTTCCTGGTGAACATGTGATGCATCACCTGAGTGACTTAAAGCAGAACTCCACGCAAAAGGAGAAGCTCTGCTTGTCTGCCACATCCCCCCTACCTTTTTGGGGCGAATGGGTACCTGGTTTTGATAGGTACCCGCTCCCAATTCCAGCACAGTTTGCCCCCTTCCCCCACAGCTGGCCTATTCACAAAGCTGCAAGGCTTCACTGCTGGTTTTCCTTAGTCAAGATGGCGGCACCAGGACCTGATAGCCGATTAAACAATCAGCTTGGGTGAGGACACCACTGGATTCCTGGACAGTTAATTTCCCCCAATTTTGGGAGTAGCCTGGTGCTCCTCTTTAACTGGATTGTTCATAATAATTGGGGGTAATGCATGCAATGGTTTGTGGAAAATGTATGCAAATAACACTTAGGAGAAAGGGATTCTGTTTTGTGCGCTTTTACATGGTTTGTACTGAAAGCCCAACACTGGGCAAAAAAAAAAAATCTCTTGCTCTTCCTGCACTGCAAAAGTTATTTGCCTGTTTATATCTAGGGGAAAATGAAAGATTTAGTGATTGGATTTACTGATTTACTTCATCTTCTGCTCTTCCCTGCAACTAGACCAATTTCTGCTGTGTCTGCACCCCCACACCCCATTAGTCTATGGTCCTGATGTCGTCAAGACAAGACCAGAGCAAAGTTCATAGCCCTGCTTGCCAAGGGACCGTTCCCCACCAGATTGTCAGGGAGTGCTTATTATTTGCCCAGAGTTGGACTTTAAGTGAACGTTCTACCCACTTGTCTTATAAAGCATCATTCTACTCAACCAGAATGTCCTTCTGTGCACGGTACAGTTTGGGCCTCCTCAGCACAGGGTGATCAGCAAATGAAACACTCCAGCAGTGACCTTAATAGAGCCCTACATGCAGAGTTAGAAAGGTCCAAATTCAACACTGGTAAGGAGTTCTGGGGTTTGGAGTGCTGTACCTGTATATCTGTGATGACTTGTTATAAGGCCTGTCAAATGTATACTGACACTTCTGTTGGCCATTAACTAAACTGTTTCTGTATGACCCTAGAACAATATGTTAGTTTCAATGCAAAAACACTGAGATTGATTTACTAAAATATAGACTTTGCAAGTGAAGGTGTATGATTATTTTTTAGAAAAATGTAAGTGTGGTAAAGCTTCAATTTGTAAAGAATGCCCAATCAGGTGCAAGGAAAATAAAAAGAGCATTTTTGCTTGCACATGATTGGATGATGGAAATCGGCAGAGCTTTACCACATTTTCTAAACACTGAGGAAAATTAGTGCAATTGCACTTGCAGATTGCACATTATTTGCCTTTAGTAAGTCAACCCCTCTGTGGCTGATCATTTCTGCAGCACAAAAGCCCGCTTCTAGACCATGCATGTATAAATCAATCAGATCTAAGTTCTGCACTGTACAAACCCATAAGTTTTCACACTCTGTGAATAGCGTTGGACCAATTAACATTCACATGCAGAAAGCCTATGTTTTCCATGTTGTAGAGCTCTAGCAACCCTTGCATTTCCTTGGTGAAATCCTCTCTCCTACCTCTGAGCAAGAATCCAGTGTAGTGTCTGAGTGGGAATAAACTCTCCAAGAAGCAAACAGCTTTTCGTTTTAAATTTTTTAAACAATATAAACGCATGCATAAGCCAGCCACCAAATTTGAATGCATTTCCTCAGACTTCTTCAGTCTAGGCACCTCTGAAGAAGTCTGATGAAACACTACATTCCCCACTAGATAAATGAAGCTGGAACATTCAACCTACCAGATTATGAAAGAAGCTGAGCATGGCATGTTTTTGTTGGTGCCTTCAGCATACGTCAGACCCTTGACATATGGTGAAGCCTAACTCCACATGAACAGGTGCACTTGGTGCACACATTATATTAACTACTTCAATACTGGGCACTTACACCCCCTTCCTGCCCAAGCCAATTTTCAGCTTTCAGCGCTGTCGCTGTTTAAATGACAATTGCGCGGTCATGATACACTGTACCCAAACAGAATTTTTATCATTTTGTTCCCACAAATAGCTTTCTTTTGGTGGTATTTGATCACCACCTGCGTTTTTATTTTTTGCTAAACAAATAAATAAAACCTAAAATTTTGAAAAAAAAGTTTTTCTTTTGCTTCTGTTATAAAATGTTGTAAATAAGTTTTTCTCCTTCACTGATGGGCACTGATAAGGGGCACCAATGAGTGGGCAATGGTAGACAGCACTGATGGGTGGCATTGATAGGTGGCACTGGTGGGCACTGATGGGCGGCACTGAGAGGTGACACTGATGAGCACTGAAAGGCTGCACTGATGGATACTTATGGGTGGCACTGATAGGTTGTACTGATAGGCACTGATATGCAACACTGATAGATGGCATTAATGGGCATCACTGATGGCACTGGCAGGCATTGGGGATGGGCACTGATTGGCAGCTGCCTGGGCACTGTTTGGCATTTCCCTGTTGGTCTAGGGTGGCGTACCTGGTGGTCCAGTGTGGTGGCAATCCCTGGTGGTCCTGAGTGGGCATCCGAGGGGGGGCTGCGCTGATAATCAGCACAGACCCCCCCCCCCATGTCAGAGCAGCTGATCGGCTGTCCTCTACTCGCGTCTGTCAGATGCGAGTGAAGAAAAGCCGATCAATGGCTCTTCCTGTATACATCATGATCAGCTGTGATTGAACATGGCTGATCACGTGGTAAAGAGCCTCTGTCAGAGGCTCTTTACTGAGATCGGTGTAGCGGTGTGTGACAGAGTGACACTACACCACCGATCGCTGCGATGCGCGCCCCCACGGGCATGCAAGATCAGTCATTCTGGAGGGCCATCATATGACGTCCACCCAGAATGAGAGCCGCGCCGCCCAGCCATCATTTGGTAGGCGGGTGGCAAGTGGTTAACTGTAGCCTCAGCTCCATGTACAAAATGCTGTGATCCAGCAGCAGGACAAACACTTCTGATCCCACTCCAGGGACCATATAAAGTTGGACTGAGCACCGCTCAGCCATTATTTGGAAGCTTTGTGTTCTTTGAATTAATATGGGTGAGTCGGAGATCATGACGTTGTGACATCTGCCTCCCCACCTCAGTCAGAAGAAACTTTGCATTCATAAAATACAAAGCTTACCATGAATGGCTGAGCAACCTGACTATTTTGTTCTGGGAGTGGGACTAAAAGTTCTTATTCCACTGCTGGCCCTCAGTGCTGTATACTCTATGTAGTGGAGGCTATGTACAGTTAAGACAGTGCACCCAACAAGAACACCTGTTGGCGCAGTAAATAGTTCAGTGTGGCAAAACATTGTTTGGTTCTTGACTTTTTCTTTAATCCTTGCTGATCTTTCTTTCTGCAAATGCTAGTTGCCTGGTTGTCCTGCTGATCCAGTGGCTTAACCACTTCAAAGCCAAGCCGCAATGTGTATATATACATATTCCGGTCTTGAATCGGTTTACCGAGGTTATGGCTGAAGCTATCGACCATAACCCCAGTATTTTTTCAGTTTTTTCAGAAGTGGCGGGAGGGGAGGGGACCCCCCACCTGCTGCTCATTAGTGTTCCTTGGGCTTACTGTTCAAACTGGTGAGCCCAGGGAACGATCTGACGGTGCGGCCGGCTAGTCCCAGAGTAGATCGTCTGATGGCCTCCATGGCCTTGGAGGACCGGAGCAACGCCATGGCATCACTTCTGATCCAGGGTGGAAGTATCTTTTGTTTTTAAAAGTAAAGACGAGATTTGGGAGTTCTTGTATAAGGTGGTCTGTAGTGGTACAGGTTCGCTTAGGGAAGCGATTGAAGAAGTGGATTTCGTTCCCAAAGCTCTATTATGTTGGCCAGAAGAGAGCACCAAAAAGTCTGTGTTCCCCTGTCTGATTTACATACATTTTTGATACTAGAATTTTATTGGGTTTTATCACAGAGAGAATATATAACAAATGTAAAGGTAAGTTCCAAAAATTAAATACATAAGATTTACAGTTATACAGAATGTATACGTAGCAATTGCACATATAATGTAAATGTATAGGGGAAAACCGCTTTGTAAATGTCAAATAATCTGTTAGTAAAGGTGTAATGAAAAAGATTTCGTTAGATTATAACCTAGGTCTTAAAAGTGTAGAATATGATGGGACGTACGTTCACTTGTAACTGGTGTTCAAAGCCGAGGAAGAAAAACTATAAACAGAAACAAATGAAAAATGATAGGAAAGTTTACACTAACTTGACCCTTCTACTAAATGACTTGGCCATGATTATATTATAGAGTGCAAGGTGTGCAATGCATCCTTGTCAAGGGGGTTGATTTACTAAAAGCAAATGAACTGCACATTGCAAGGGTTCTGAACATTAGTAAATACGATGAAGCCTCACTTTGCAAAGCATACCCAATCACATGCCAGGGGTAAAAAGTGTTTTTGCTTGCACATGATTGGATGATGGAAGTCCGCAAAGCCTCCCCTCATTTATTAAGCTTTGGAGCAAAATCCCCTGCAGAGTGCAACTACATTTGCAAAGTGCACAGTCTATTTGCCTTTAGTAAATCAACCCAGGGACACTTTTTTTTTTTTTTTTTTTTTTTTTTTATCAAGGTCATATGAGAGAAGCAATTTCTGATTGGATGCTATGGCTTGCCACACCTGTACTCTGTGGTTTTTATATTCGGATTAAAGTGCTGCAAACTGGACGAAGCCTTCTACATCACTGGCTTATTTCACAATTAGCAGCTGCTGTTTCCATTTAGACCAGATGAAATCTGCTTGAATTTGTCTTTTAGACGTTGGCATAGCCTGCATAACAAGAAGATGCTATTCCTTAGCCTTTTGTACGTTTTTAATGAACTTTTTTTTTTTTTTTTTTTTAATTTCCTGCTAAATGAATGGTTTACATTTCTCTCTTGACAGTGCTTGTCCTTGTGGCCGTGTGGCCCTATTGTACCCAGTACAGTACAGGCCTCTTGCAGACACTATTTTGGTTACCGTGGAAATGAATAACAGGCCTTCCTATTGCATCTTCTGTAAAATGTCTTTAACTGCTGCTTAATTTGTAATCTTCTTCTAAAAGAGAGAAAAAGCCATTAAGACGTCAGTTCCCTGAATAAGCCTTGTGTCTGTGTGTGTGTTTATTTTAATTTATTGAATGCAAATTTTTTTTTTTTTTTTTTTTTTGCTTTTTTTTTTTTTCTTAAAAAGAACTCAAGGGGGGGGGGGGGACACCCGCTGAATAGCTAATTCTACAAAGTGGCAATTCTAAGTAATTTCTTTGTGAATGGTCCAGGGCGAACATTAATTGTCAACATACACTCCCTTCAGATCATATTTTTTTTTATCTCTTAAGTCATTTGTGAGCAGCAAATAATTGCATCAAATAGTACATTTATACTTTTAGCATAACAGGGACGCTTGAGTTTGTCTCAAAAAGAGAATAATAAGTATTTTATTGTATTTTATTCCTACAGATCTTTTATTTTTTTATTTTTCAAGACAAATGTTTGAATGTACAAAGTTCCTGCGGTCTTCTGCATTCCAATAACCCAGGGTATGTTGTCTTGCGTTGGTAGTTCTACACCATCTGCTGGAAGCATTTAAATCACTGGTAGACATTGTACAGACTGACATCACTCTTTATGCAGAGCGCACACTATATAGTGCATGCAGGGTCTGAGTGCCACCAATGTCTGGAATGCATTATTATTATTATCCAATGACTAAAAGGCAGTTTAAGGAGCGTTAACGTGTATGTCAAGGCAAAATTAAAGGGAAAAAAAAAATACACAGTACATTTTTGCAATACATGCACATTTCCTTTATACTGCGGCATGTCAGCTCCTTCCCACGAATTGCCGTAGCTGTACGTTGGCTCTTTTAAGAGCTATAGCAGGCGCATGCCTGCTGCACGGTGGTAGAGCCAATGCGTGTGTCTGCTGGGTCACCCGTGATCGCTTCACAGAGAGCCAGAACGGGGATCTGTCAATATAAACAAACAGATCCCCGTTCTGACGGGGGGTAGAGAGAGAGAGAGAGCGTCTGTTCCTAGGAACTACAATCTCTCTCCTCCTCCAATCAGTCCCCACCCCCCACAGTTAGAAACACCTCCCAGGGAACACATTTAACCCCTTGATCACCACTAGTGTTAACCCCTTCCCTGCCAGTGTCATTTATACAGTAATCAGTGCATTTTTTATAGCTCTGATCGCTGTATAAATGTCAGTGGTTCCAAAAAAGTGTCAAAAGTATCCAATCTGTCCGCTGCAATGTCGCAGTCCCGATAAAAATAGCTGGTCACCGCCATTACTAGTAAAAAAAAAAAAAAAAATTATAAAAATGCTATAAATCCCCGATTTTGTAGACACTAACTTTTGCGCAAACCAATCAATATACACTTATTGCAATTTTTTTTTTTACCAAAAATATGTAGAAGAATATATATCTGCCTAAACTGTGAAAATTTGTGTTTTTTTTAATTTTATTTTTTTGGATATTTATTATAGTATGTGTGTATATGTATATATATGTGTGTGTGTGTGTGTGTGTGTGTGTGTGTGTGTATATATATATGTGTATATATATATGTGTATATATATATATATATATATATATATATATATATATATATATATATATATATATATATATATATATATATATATATATATATATATATATATATATATATATATATTTTTATAAAATAAAAACCGCGGAGGTGATCAATTTCCACCAAAGGATGATAATTTTGTTTGGGTACAATGTCACGTGACTGCGCAATTGTCAGTTAAAGTGACGCAGTGCCGTATTGGAAAAAATGGCCTGGTCTTTAAGGGGGAAAATCTTCCGGTCCTTAAGTGGTTAAAATAAAGTACAGAAAGATACCTGTTAATCTGACAAAAATGCACTCGGCTTCTCATTTTCTGTTCTGGACTGACACCACCGTCCCTTTTCTGGACTGAAATCACAAAAAAATTGTCAGCCCTGCAAAGTTGTCTTTTGTGAAACTGCACTATCCCTCCATCTCTCCTCATCGCCACAAAATTGGGGAGGGATTGTTTTCTAGGGGGCTAAAAAAACACGAAGTGTACACAGGACAGCTTTGATTTTTCACTGCTTGATGCAAGTTTAATGCTCGGTACAAACTGAGGTTTTTTTTTTTTTTTTTTTGTTTTTTTTTTTTCGTTCAACCCAGCAAGGTTAGCAAAAAAAAACCTTACTGATCGCTGTACTAACACATCCAATGTTAGTACGTTGAACTCCCGACACTGCTATTGTGTTCCAACAGGAACTCCAAATCCACCCCACGTAGTGCTCAGCAATCTGCTGCGAGCCCTGAAAGGATGCTGATTTTCAAAAACGATTGTCCGATAGAAGCCAGTTGGGACAAGGAGCTGTACACACTGACTGAAACTAACTGTTGGACCAACCGCTTTTGGCTGATTTTTAGCTCATGTGTACCTAGCTAAGACTCCTTTCTCACTGAGGCGCTTTTCAGGCGCTTTTACACTAAAAAAAGCGCCTGAAAAGCTCATGAAAACCTATTAACATTAAAATCAATGAATGCTTTCACACTGGGGCAGTGCACTGGCAGGGCGGTGAAAAAATGCCCCTCTCCATTGAAATGAATGGAAAGCTCTTCAAAAGCACCTGAAAAACTCTTCAAAAGCGACTGAAAAGCTCTTTAAAAGCGCTCAGGGTTTTACTGGCAGTTTAGAAGCGCCTGTGTGAAAGGGGCCTTAAGTTCACATGTCTGACCTGTGCGTTCTGCATTTAGGAAGCCCATTCTCTTCAACTGGCTGCCCTACCCTCAAACAAGGGAAAAAAAAGTCCCTGACTCGTTGCATGGCACCCAGTCGCAGGGTGCTGCTGTAGCAATGCATGGGGGTGCCATTAATTTGTCACTAAGGCCTTGTAGGCTGAAACGTGTCAACTGATTTTATCTGCATTTGTACACTGTGGTTTTTCTATTAAAAGAGCGACAACTGGTTGTGCGGATCCTCTTAAAGCGGAGCTCCAGCTCCCTCCCTCCAAAAATTAAGTCAGCAAATACAAATACTGTAGCTACTGACTTTTAATATTAGAACACTTACCTGTCCAGGGATCCCAGCCGATTTTCTGATCGGCTCTCGGGTGCTGCTGCCATTTGCAGTAAGGGAAACCAGCAGTTGAAGCCTTTTCGACTTCCCTACTACACCTGCGCAAAGCGCGCTGTGCTCTCTAACTAGTGTGGCGGAGGGGCCAAACTTCCCGGGGACCCAGCCGTAACCGGGTCTCCCGGACATGGGGATGGGTACCTGCCCCCCTCCCCTGGAAGGTGCCAAATGTGGCACCGGAGGGGGGAGGAAGCAAAGACAAGTGGCGCTTCCACTTTTGAGTGTAACTCCGCTTTAAGCATTTTTAAATCCTTTTTTTTTTTTTGTAATTGGTGATGAGGGCTCTTTAACCACTTGCCTACCGCATATTTACTGTGGCTCTATTGCACAAAATCATGTACCTGTACATCATTCTGTGCAATAGCCACTAGGTGGCGCGATCGTGCACTGATTAGACATGCAATCGTTCCCCAGAGAGGCAGAACGGCGATCTGCCTATGTAAACTAGGCAGATTGCCGTTCTGATGGAAGTAGATGGAAATCTTTTGTTTCTGCTAAGCAGTAACACCGATCTGTCTTCATCCAGTCAGAGCAACATGTTCCCCCCACAATGGTGCAGTCCCACTAAAAATCATTGATTGCCGCCATTGCTAGTAAAAAGAAAAATGCCATAAAAATATTCCTATAGTTTGTAGACACTAACTTTTGCGCTAACCAATCAATATTCGCTTATTGGGATTATTTTTACCAAAAATATGCAGAAGAATAAATTTTGGCCTAAATTAATGAAGACTTTTTTTTTTTTTCTTTTGGGATGTTTTTAAAGCAAGTAAAAAATATTCTCTTTTATTTTTTTTTCAAAGTTGACGCTCTTTTTTTTTTTTTTTTTTTTTTTTTTTATTTTTTTTTTTTTGTTTGTTTATAGCGCAAAAAATAACCACAGAGGTGATCAAATACCACCAAAAGAAAGCTCTATTTGTGGGGAAAAAAATACATTTTATTTGGGACCACGTTGCATGACTGCGCAATTGTCAAAGTAACGCCGTGCCATATAGCAAAAAATGGCCTGGTCTTTAAGGGGGTAAAACTTTCCGGGGCTGAAGTGGTTAAAGGGTGTATGTCTGGGTGTCATTCAAAATGAAAGGCGAAGAAACTTACGGTAGTTTTTGCTTTGAAACAACATTTATCGTTTACCCCACATTACTTCAACACAAAGGTGCAACTCCAACTTTACAGTCCCTTATACTACCCACAGTTACATCATTTTACCAACAGTGTTATTGCACATCTCCCAGTTTTAGCCCATTCCCATCCCTTATGAATTTCAAACAATTGGATTTTCGTTTATGGAAATTCCTTAAACTACTAATAGTCACTATTAAGCTACTAAGCAGTGTTTATGTTGCCCTCGGTTGACTATTTAATTAATTTTAATGTCCTGTGTATTGTGCTTTTGATAATAAATACTTTTCAGCTTAGCTAGGTCCAGAATTTAATTCCTTATACTATCTCATTTTTTCATTGTTCTGCTTTTATTTTCATTTAATGAGGCTTTCTTTTTATCTGAATTTCAAATGCCACTGCTTAAAAAAATCAATGTTTTCATAATGCGTTTTTTGTATTCGTGTGTGGTGCTAACCAAAATATAGACACAAATGGAATAAAGACATATTGGCACTGCAGTTTTCTGAAGACACAAATCACTTTCAGTAAATGTAGCTGATGCAAAAACTCTTTAGTTAAAGTACAGTTTTTGCATTTTTGTAAACTTGTATTTATATTGCTGCTAAGGTGACACTAAACGCTAGTTTACAAAAAATTCTATTGGTATAGAACTCAAAAATGACTTTCTATTGCTCTCAGCATTTTTTTTTTTTTCGCGGTTTTTATTTATTTTCTATTGGAAAGTGGCTACATTCGTTCTTCATGGTCCCACTGTATGCTCTCAATATTAAATAGGGACTGTGGGACTATAGTGTGCATAGAGCAGTGACCATGATGGCACCTAATGTGTACAAGCACTATTCCATTCCCTTTTAATTATATATTAAAAGAAAATCAAGGTCAGGTGAAGCAACTTTGAGTTTTTTTCCAGGTCTTCAAATGCTGCAGGACATTGACCTCAGTGTTGAGTAACAGGAAGTGTGTGTGTGTATTGTGAGGTTTAGCACTAAATGGAGAGCTTACCTGGGACCCATTCGACTCGAACACTTTTTTATTCATCAGCTGAAGTACCTTTACAACAAGGTTTACGCTCAAGGAGGTTCTTGGCATCACCCAGATATAAAGTGAATTTGGTCTGCTTTAGACCCTTACCAACTGACTGGACTCATTGTCTTTCAGTGGCACACTAAGCAGCCAGTTTCCAGTGCATCTCGCACCTGAACTGGCCAATATCTGCATCTTTACACAATAGCAGACTGTCCATCTATCATATATTTCCACTTTGTTTGGACCCAGGGATTGGAACACAAGGAACCCCACAATGACCAGCTTCTCTTACCATCAACATATCCACTTCAGTACTGTAAGCCTTGGCACCTTTTTTAGGACAATTCTCTTATCACCCTCATGGATACTCTCCTACCTTGTACAAGTCAAATCCTGACTAAAGTAAGATGTCCACTTCAGGACCTGTATGACTTATAACCACAATCCTTTCTACCATGCCTTTTCAGACTGGAGATACCTCTAACACAGCTGCCCAAATGACATGTAGAAGGTTTTTCCCCAGTATGCAACCAGAGAGCACACCCTTGTCTATAAGCTCCCCAGCAGCACCTAGAACTTGCATAGCAAATCTACTTCTATCACATTGTTACGCATTGTTGCGCATATGGTCTAGCAGCCTCTGGAGAGCCTTTCGTCCACCAATTACTTGGAAGCATTGCCGTTACCAAATATTCTACCAAACTGTACCAATCAGATCCACCTTTTGTAGAGTGCAGCTTTTAAAACACAATTCCTAGTGTTAGTACACTGCAGTACCAACCTATCCATTAGAGGAGCAGACACAGACGTACATAGTGGCTAAACATTTCACCGTTTTATACATTTCCTTTATGTCTGTTGAGAGGAACTTTGAATGACTAAGCTTGTGAAGACTCATTTGCTGACGCTTTAGAGGATGTATTTTTTTAAAGTGACTCCATCAAAGCTGAAGGTAGTGTCACCCATAGCTGGTACAATATCCCGGTGCTTCTCAAGAGCGTTGCTATGTGCCATATCCACTGTCATACTCTCAGTAGGCATTCATGAGCTGCTCCTCAACTTACCAGGGAAATGTCACTTTGGCACACCATTTTATTTTTCAAATCATATGAATTTTTTTCAACCTTTTGAGAAGGTAGATGTTCTACTGAGAAACTAGTAGCCCTGGCACACAGTTTCTCTGTTTCACCTGAAACTGTTGCTTAGGGAAATTGCACACTTTCAGTGATGAGCTATTTTTTTATTTTTTTTAAGTAATACCATACACTGTGATTAAAGCATTAGATGATGTATAGTTACAGTAGAGGATATGTACAAGACTTTATTTTTCATCCATGCTGTGAACGCTTAGTAAATTCATATTTATGTTTTTTTTCCAGGCTCTGATATGGCTGTGTTCTGTCTCCTCTGCGGGAAACGTTTTCAGACTCAGACTGCACTCCAGCAGCACATGGAGGTCCATGCAGGAGTGAGAAGCTACATCTGCAGTGAGTGCAACAGGACTTTTCCCAGCCATACTGCACTCAAACGCCATCTCCGTTCACACACAGGTAAAAAAAACTTTATACTTCTACAGTACCATGTACAGCACTTTATGGCTTTCTTTGATAGTGGATTAGCTCTGGGATTTCTTCCATGTGTGGATGTTCCTAAAACATTCCAAATATTTTTAATTTGGTTTCATTTAAATATTGGCATTTAGACATCTACATCTATGTAGTTACACTACATATCCAATCCCAAAGAGATGTTTTTCTACGCACTATGGTCTTACAGTACCACGGACAGCACTGTACAGTTTTCTTTGATAGTGGATCAACTGTAGGATTTCTCTCATGTGTATGCCCTTGGAACATTTAAAAAAATTACATTTTGGTTTCTTTAAATTTGTTTTTGGCATTTAGAGATCTACAGCTATGTAGTTAAGCTACATATCTGGTTCTGAGGTAATATTTATTTTTATTTTTTTGTATGCACTATGATCTTTTCCAAATTTAATCACACTAAAACACATTGCACCTTACACTTGCATACAAGGTTTTTTTTGTTTTTTTTTAGTTCCACCAGTGGCTTGAAAGAAAAAAATCTGACTCGATTCCCCCATCCACACGCTTGATGTGGATGGAAGAATCCTCCCTGCTAAGCTATTGTTTAAACAATGGAATACGCTCATCAGCATTGCAGGGTATAGCCCGCAGCACTGATTGAGTAGCAAAATTCCAACAGGGCAGACATACAGAAGTTAGTCAGTAGATCGACTTCTGTACAACCTCGCTGCCAATACATAGATTGAAATTCAGCCAGTAATAAAAAAAAGACAAGTAGCAGGGTACAAGGGTTTACACTTATAACCGCACAATATGTATCAAATTTAGCATGTGTATAAAAGTTTTAACATCTAGAGATAGAGAGATCTCGATCTACATCTATCTCAGATAGAGAGAGAGAGAGAGATATCTCTGCTTTATTTTTTTTGTTAAAGGCTTTCATTGTTTGTCGACATGAGGGAATTTATATTTTTAAATATTGAATAATACTGCAGACAGCTTTTTTATTGTGTAATGGCAGATAAAAATTATACTTTGAGTCAGCTCAGTGACAAATACCTGTCAGATATGTCAAGTATTGTCAAAGTATGAGGATGTTAGATATAGACTTTGCGATGGTTGTAAAATTCCTATTAGAACTGGATCAACTTGTATTCCAGGTTTCTAGGACTTACGATTTCATCCAAAACCCACTTGTCCTTTGATTTACAAAGTCTTCAGGTTCTTTTTAACAAAATCTTTAGATGACGGGTTGGTGAAGGTGAAGTAGGACATCAGTGGATAATTAAGTATTCTTGTCAATAGTAATACCATTAAAGCAATGATCTATATAGTAGCCTTTTTTGGACAGAGCAGATTTTAAACATTGGTGCAGTGTGTGTTGTCCATAGTGGCTGATCAGATTGCAAGGGTCATACCCTACAGCTGGAAGTCAGAAGATGGATAGAGTAGAATCTGCTAAAATGTAGCCCAGAACTGAGTGATAGGATAATTTTTCTAATAGTTTAGTAAAGTGTAACTTCACTCTCTACATCAGAGGTCTTCAAACTTTATTAGCAAAGTGCCAGATTAATGTCTTTCACACCTTACGGGGGCCAGACTGTGGTCAGTGAAAGTAGACTATGTCTCACAATTGGAGATCAGTAGGAGGAGGAATAGTGTCCCATTGTTGGTGTCAGTGGAAGGAATAGTGCCCTGTCAGTGGAGGGAATATTGTCCTATCATTGGTGTTAGTAGAAGGAATGGTGTCCCATCGTTGGTGTCGGGGAAGGGAATGGTGCCACATCGTTGGTGTCAGTGGAAGGAATAGTGCGCCATGATTGGTGCAAGTGGAAGTAAAAGTGCTCTATCATTGGTGTCGGTTAGAGGAATAGTGTTACCATCATTGGTGTCTGTGGAAGGAATAGTGCCCTATTGGTGTCTGTGGAAGGAATAGTGACTGATATCAGTGGGCGTAACATAGCCTTGTATTGGTGGTAGGAGCATTGCCCCAAAGGCCGGATAAAGGCAATGAAAGGGCCACATTTGGCCCATGGGCCGCAGTTTTGAGAACATGGCTATACATCAACATTGACTATTTTTAATACTTTTTTTTTTTTTTTTAATCCTATTTACTTGTGTTAAACTTTTTTTCTTAACATTTCTTGAGTTACTTCCTGGTTTCCAGGCCTAGGCAAATTTCATTCATCCCAGTTGTCCTCAGGAGGGAAAGAAGGGCTTGCTCAGCTAAGCACTCCCTATTGCTTGCTTCCCTGAGCTAAGGGCAGATGGATGGCAGGAAGTAAATTCTTCATGAATCCATCTGCCCCTGCTCAAGATGGCCATGGCTAGAAATGCTAGGGAGATGTTTTTCAAAGTGATTTCTTGCCAAAATAAAGTGTGAAGACATGGCTGGGTTGGGTAAGTGCTTTGAATATGAAAAATTGCATAAATGGTGGTTTTGGTTTGTGGTGCTCAGATGCAGTGTAGTTCCACTAACATGCTCATCTGATCAGCTGCTAGGTGTTACACTCTCATTTCTTAGTTTCTCAACATTTTTAGCATCACAGCCAAGAACTGCACAGGAACCAGGTCTTACAAGGTTGTCACCTCTGAGACTGCTTCTCAGTCAAGTAAGTAGATGTTGACCATGGATGATGCCTAGCAAAGATGTGATGACTTTCAGATGAAGGCATTATCAGGGGGAGTTCTATGATTTGTGTGGGAGGTCATAAATACTTGTCACACTGTAGCATGCTTGCGCTTATGACTAATCTGAGACCAGTCAGTTTAATATAATTAAATGTGGGTGCTAGTCTGCAGTGTTTACTTTTTATTTAAACATTTTTTAAAAGTATTCAACAGATTAAAATGAGGCTGTTGCCTTTATATTGGGGAGATATTCCTCTACTTGTCCAGGAGATGCAACAGGCAGTTAAAAAAAAAAAAAAAAAGTTTTGGCTATACATACATTATAGGCTCCTTGGACAATCACTTTAGTCAAAGGCTTACAGATGAAGCATTTTGGTGGTAGTACAATGATCTGTTCAAATACAGTCTGTCAGTTCACGAAGATGGTCATATTACTGTGGCATTTGTTGGAGAAGCAAAACAATGCGAGTGTCATCCATGGAATTATCAACATCAAATGTAAAATGGTGCATTTAATGTATTCACCCATATTGAATATGTTAATTGCTCAAGTAAATGTTCTAGCAAGAAAAGTCAAATATACACAGTAAAATGCAGTAAGGAGAAATCGGGTAATATTCTTACATGTGGGGAACTTAACACACTAAGAATGCTTATAATGTTGGACTCCAGGCAAACAGCTAGATAAACAGTTGAAACGCAGATATGGAAAATGCTTAATTTGCCATGAGGATTTGTATTTCTGTTAAGCCAATTTTGTGATCCAGGCACCCCTACCAGACTGCCTGGTCTAAGACCTACCACAGCCTGTATACGGAGAGTGAAGTCAACGTTTTGCTTTGCCTTCCTTTCAGAGTTGGCTGGACCGGTAATAATTATCACACTAGAGCCTGATGTATTACTTTTTTTTTTTTTTTTTCTTTTAATCCATGACTGATTTATATAAGCAGGACACTACCTGCCTGGAGTTTGCATGTTCTCCCTGTGCTTGTGTGAGTTTCCTCCGGGTACTCCGGTTTCCTCCCACACTCCAAAGACATGCTGGTAGGTTAATTGGCTTCTGTCTAAATTGGCCCTAGTATATGAATGTGAGTTCGGGACCTTAGTTTGTAAGCTCCTTGAGGGTAGGGACTGATGTGAATGTACAATGTATATGTAAAGCGCTGTGTAAATTGACGGCACTATAGAAGAACCTTAATAATAATAGGCTTTTATATTTGCCCATTATTAGATTTTTATGGCCGAGCAAATATAGCACCATACATATTGTGACCATGTATGCCCAGTAAGTGTCCCCATAGGAATGCCATTGATAGTTTGTAAAAAGCAATGAAAATGGTAAAATTCCATGTAATGCTGTTTCCTTTAATTACCCCTTATTTAGTTGCATAGTTAGGTTTAAAAAAGACTCATCCAAGTCCATCTAGTTCAACCAATACAAAAATTTAAAAGAATCATACAATCCCATACACCTATAGCGGGAAGAGCATCTAGCTTGGTAAATGGACTGTTCTTGCCTTCAGTGCTTTGAGTCCCTGGCAAGCATGCAGCATGTGAGGTCTGAGAAAAGGTCCTCTTTCGTATACGTCTTTTTGGGTCAGTGATGTACGTATGAAAGGGGTGGGTTCAGCAAACAAGCCAAACTACTGGTATTTCAGAATAGGCCAACATATAGCAGCCTACGCATTGCCTTTTCTTTAATACTGCCTCTTAAAGCCCAACTCAAGCCAGACCATTTGCTTTTGTTTTGGATAGGGCAGGTAAGGGTTAGTGTTCCTCTGGGATTTTTACTGCCATGTGTATCCTATCCCTACTGGTAACACTTATCCTCGCTCTCTCTCCTGATTACAGGGTATACGAAGGGCAGGAAATGATGGGACATATCCTCAATGAGTACAGAAAGCTCAAGAAAAACATTTATTTAATAGAGCAGGGAGATATAAGAACACCTAGCATCATGTTTTTATTACTATGCATCTCCTGGCCCCGAATTTCTTGTTCTGGTATCAGCAGGACATTAAGTGAGGGGACATTTCCCCAGTTAGGACACAGACTGCCAAAAAACAGATTCTGACTATTACCCACTCTATGGAAAACATCTATTTTAGAGTCCTGTCTATGTATGCACGATTGCTGCTCTTTAATGATTAGAAGGTATTACTTTTCCCATAGACATCTCATATTAACAGCAAAAGGAACAGCAACCCCTGTCAGAACAAATGAGCACATATAGAACTAGACCTGTCGGTGACAGAAAAAGGACTGTGTGAAAACACTTAAGCAACTTTTGCATAAGTCACCACTGGCCAGAGCCTGACCAGTTTCTCTGATAAGGAGGGTGGAAGGTGTAATGGGTAGACGATTGATCCCCCCCCTCCTAGTCTTGTGCTGCAGAGTGGCGCGTGCTTTCATTAATAATGCAGGAGGTGTCTTCAGCATGCGTGCCCAGTCTGTGTGCTTAACATTAGCAGCTGTGTTTGATAGCAAAGCCACTGTCAGCCTCCTGGCATTGATTTAGTGGAACTCTTCATATACTATCATATTAACTGTGGAAAAAAGGGATGATGGGGTCACAAGTATTGCGCCTTTTCTGCCAAAGAAAATGTTGTGTTTAAAAAAAATTAATAAATAAATACTAAAATGACAGAGAAAATTAAGACCAATGTTGCTGACCTGCTGCAAACAAGTGTTTCCTAGTTTTCAAATTGATCCAGTGACTTCAGTATTCCTAAGACACAAAACAAGTATACAGATGGGGGAATTTTAACATCACTGAACTTATGATCTGCGTGCTTGTTCCAGGTCAGTGACTCCTAAGCTATTAAAGCTAGAGGCAGCCAGGCAACTGGCATTTTCAAAAGTCTGTAATGGCACATCCACATTTCTGTCCAAGTTGATGTGCTAAAAAAGTAAACAACTACCAGTATGTTTAATAAAGGTAATCTATATCTGCCGGATGTTCATTTAAAACACCCCGCTTTCACATTTTTTTTTACCTACAGGTAAGCCTATAATAAGGCTTACCTGTAGGTAAAATGAATATCTCCTAAACCTGCACAGTTTAGGAGATATTCACCTTGCATGCAGCCGCTGGACAGCGGCGCATGCGCTCTGAAGGTCCAGTGGATGGTGTCGGAAAGAGGACTCCCGCGTGCATGCGCAGGAGTGACGTCGTCATGGCTCTGGCCACTCGCAGTGCTGGAGCCGCAAACGCGGAGGAAATGCCGAGGGAATATGTAAGCTCTCTCAGCCATGACCGAGAGGTGATGCTGGCGCTTTGTTCTAAGGTAAGTATTTCATTGCATAATGAGCTAGTATGAGTTGCATACTAACTCATTATGCCTTTGCCTTACAGGTTGTTTTTTTTTTGCGGGTATACAACCGCTTTAAACTCTGTGAGGGCTATCCTTTGCTATCCTTTCTTCCCTGTCAAACTGTCCAGTTTTATAATATAAAAATACCTGCACTAGTTGAAATACTATATAGATTGAATGAGACAATGAATAAATAAATTAATATATCCCTTAAGCAGCCAGCACAAAATTGATTAACAATAAAAACGATATACAAAAAAGGTGCCATTAAGGTAATGATTCCTTAATGAAGACTCAAGATAAACCATACATGATGGGATAAACACTTGATCGTGTAGAGACGGAAAAGAGCCACCACTGACACCCAAATAAACTGCCTCTTACCCTCCTCTGTGGCAGTCTGTCACCTGTCCTAAAATCGGGACCCTATCTCCTGATCTTAGGAGAGGTGACAGACTGCCGCTGCCTGACACGTGGAAGAAGCCGGAAAAAAAGTGCCAGCGATATCCCCCAAGAACATTGAGAACGCATTGTGGAGAGCCGATTGTCCATGTACACCTTGCCTGGTTTACTCATCGTTGGTGATCAAGGTTTAATTGTATCCAAGGCCCATCTGACCCCTGTAATAAGGGTCTAAAGAGGAGGGTAAGAGGCAGTTTATTCAGGTGTCGGTGGTGGCTATCTTCCTTCTCTACACGATCAAGTGTTTCTCCCATCATGTATGGTTCATCTTGGGTGTCCATTTTTTTAGTTTAGATCTAGTTTTATTGGTTGATACACTCCTTGTGGGTCGTTAACTATATATAATGATGCCAGGATCAGGAGGACCACCCTGGATATTGTACCCATTTAGAGAGTTTTCAAAAGTGTATATAGCAGGAGGCACTTGTAGGGCAAGAAATTATTGCACTTTAAAGTGTCTACAGTTTGAGTCACTGCAACAAACCCAGTTGGTTTGTTTTATTTCTGCAGTTTTTTTGGTTTTTTTTGGGGTGGGGGGGGTAATATTTTGTTAATGAGATTTCCAAAATGAATTGAGCGCATTACCCATTCATTTGGGTTGCAATAAGATACAAAACCAGAATCTTCTCTATTAAAATGACCAACAATTAATAAGCAAAAATCAGCCTGGGCTCACTATGGGAGAATAGAGAAAAAAAAAGTCTACTGGGATCCCCAAGGCATCACAGAAGACAATATAGGCCTAGTTAAAGGTACCACATTGTGCACATTAAATACATTAAGCTCCCCAACCATTCAAAAAAAAGTGAAGGGACTTTAAAGGTACCAAGTCCATAAACTAGTTATATTTAAAAAAAAAACACAATTTTTAGTTTTCCTTTTCAAAATCTAAGAGAAGAGGAGATTAAGGGGGAGATATGATCAACATGTAAAAATACGAAAGGGGTCCATTTAGTGAACTTTTAGTGTTAAGTTAATCACTTTTAAGGTCATCACAGAGGACAAAGGGGCACTCTTTAAGTCTAGAGGAACATTAGAGTATTAGAACATTAGAGTATTTGATACTAAATACGGAAAGGTTTCTTCACAGTAAGAGCTGTGAAAATGTGGGATAGACTCCCTTAAAAGCTGGTTCTGGCCAGCTCAGTATATTGCTTTAAAAAAAGCCTGGATTATTTTCTAAATGTACATAATATAACTGGATACTAACAATTATAGGTAAAGTTGATTCAGGGATTATCCGATTGTCTTTTGGAGGATCAGGAAGGATTTTTTTTTTCCCCTGCTGGAGCAAATTGGATCATGTTTTGCTGTTTTTTTTTTTTGCATTCCTCTGGATCAGTGTTTCTCAACTCCAGTCCTCAAGGCTCCCCAACAGGTCATGTTTTCAGGCTTACCATGATTTTTGCATAGGTGATTTGATCAGTTTCACCGCCTTCGTAAGTACCACAGCCGTTTCATCGGAGAGAAATCCTGAAAACATGACCTGTTGGGGCGTCTTGAGGACTGGAGTTGAGAAACACTGCTCTGGATCAACTGTGAATATGGGATTGTAAAAAATGTTTCGTTTTCCCCTTTTTATTGGTTGAATAAATATATTTTTCCTAATAAAACTAGTTTGTGACTTGGTACCTTTTTTAAAGTCTTCTAGCTTTTTTTTCTATTAGGGAGCTTTACAGAACTAAACAGCCACTTGGGCTACCATTTTAGCCTCCGTCTGATGGCAGTTGCCATGGTGTTGAACATGTGATCAGTTATGACACCAGCTATTTGATAGCTTTATAGTGCGATTGAGAACATAAGCAAATGTGACAGTTTTTCATGGCATGCCTTGAATGTAATCTGTTTTGTACAACCATTATATCAATGGGCTTAGTTCTGCTTTAACAGTGGTAGATGTCTATTTTTTTTTTTAACTTCCTAGGAGAGCAAGTCCTTTGTGTTGAGCAATATCACTCCCAACTAGACAGTCCTTGTCTTTAAAATACTGTATTTTCAGATCTAATGTTTTGAATGCTTTGAGGTTTGGTTAGCTTTTATTCCGTTTTAGTAAAAACAGAGACCACATTTTAATTTGGGATTTGGCCTCTTGGTAATGCATTCTACTACTATGCTTCCATGTGTAATGCAAATTGAATGTACTTCCACAAGCACATTCACTCTTCATGCCATGAACACAACTGTGACTTGCGGCTATTTGTTATATTCATTTAAATGTATTAATGTTGTGTGTTTGTTTTTTTTTTTTATGTGTATGTTAGTGCCAGCCTTCAGGCTTTCTATCGACATAGATTTCATAATGTTATAAAATACAGCCTTGACTGTATCAATGAGCCTATTTGCTTATGTATCTTGTAGCAGTCCATTGCTGTTTACCTCTGTCTGCTTTATGCAGCTCGTACACAGACTAAACACGTGTCAAACTCTTGCTTCCTCACAAGAGGCCGATTATGCATTGCTTACGCTCAATTATGTATTGGGAGTCTATTAAGAATTAAACTTATTAAATAGATAAGGAGCTCAATTTATTATTTCGCAGCAGTGCGTAACCCTTTCTGGCATATTCATGGCTGGCGAGGTCTTTTCCCCCCCTTTTTTTTTTTTTATTTTTTTTTTTCCCTGCCTTTTTTTTTTTTTTTTTAATCAAGTGTTTATAGTTTTGCAGTTGGAAATAAGGAGTGTAATAAAAGAATACAAGTAGATAGAGCACATGTAACCAGGAGGACAATTTATGCAGAGGCACAGCCGCGGCCTGACACCAGGATAATGAAAAAACGTAGGTCATTGTGGATGACTTAAAGTCTCTGGGAGTCGGAGAAAATGTATGAAGCAACGAGAACATTACACGCTTGGCAGGCTGGCCGAGGAAAAAATACAGGCGCCCCTGTTCCCCCGCCGTAAACGCAAGGGCCTCCGATCCGCAGCCCGCAGAAAATTGCAATTACAGTGACAAGTGGAATCAGTAATATTTTAAATATTCATGAGCTGGGGCTGCGGTGATCAATCTGGTTTTATTGTCCTTGCTCTGCCTTCTGACATAAATAAGGAGCCACGGGCCTGTCACCCTCTTTATTATATTTTCTGTCACCAGACTTGGCTGACTGCTGGAAAGGATGTGTGCCACTTAAGTTCTGTGTATGTTTGTGTAATGCACAGAACTACTACTGTACATAGACTGATATTAATATGTGTGATCAGCTTTATGCTCTCTAAACATCTAGAGTGAGCTGTAAGGGTTTTTTCACTTGTAACCTACTTTGCATGAATCTAACTTAAAGTGATTCTAAACCTTTTTTTTATTTTTTATAAAAAAAAAAAAAGGTAATGCTTGCGTGCTCTGTGCAATGGTTTTGCACAGAGCAGCCCTAAACCTCCTCGCTCCCTGCCAACACTCCTGGCTGCTACTCTTCTCTTCAGCGAGTGCCCCCATAGTAAGCCACTTTCTAAGGGGGCACTTGTGCAGGCTCAATCCCTGGCCACACTGCCTTCATCCACAGTCAACGCAGCTCGTCCCCACCCCCTGCTCCCTCATCACAGGATTTGATTGACAGCAGCAGGAACCAATGACTCCCCCCTGTCCTGTGAGGAGAGCGAGCCACTGCTCTTGGGCACAGCACTGGATCGAGATTGGGCTCAGGTAAGTATTTTGGGGGGCTGGGGGAAGCAACATTTGAAGTGAGTGGTGGTTTTCTTTTTTGTGTTTTTTTTGTAACCTGAATGCAGAGAAAAGCGTTAAGGTAAAAAGCCTTTAGAACCGCTTAAAACGCCTCTGTGTGTAAATACATGCATATTTATATAAAACTGTAATGTAAAATACACTATAGAATATGTATCTATAGCTGATGATTAAAATGTATCTCAACCCATGAACTAATTGTAATAAATTGCAGCGTAAACTTGACAGCTACATTCGTTTTCATGTTTTCAGGCTAAGAACATTTTCAGCAAGTACAGAAAATACCTAATCTTGCCAAAAATGTTTCCTGTCATTTTTAGTGAACTGAACTAAACTGGAAGAAGGGAACAATGTTTTCCTTTTTTCTGTAAACTGCTAACCCTTTCATCTTCCATGTAATAGAAATGGGCAAAGCCAGAAATGTCCAGCCTAGTGTGACAACCATGGTTCCTTCCATAGATACAGTAGTGGAGCAAACCTAGCCATGCAACAAGAATTGTGTTTTTTCCTTTTTAAAGCTGTGACAGAGATGATACAAATCCAAAGATATCAATGTGAGCTTCTGTGTCATCATGTTGCACTAGTGATGAGCTTCCACACTTGAATTAGTAGACTTCAGTGCTCTTCACTTTCTGCAGGAGGCATCCAAAGCCTCTCCAAATTATAGAAATGTGTAGAGATTCACAAACTCTTTGCCTTAGGCCCCTTTCACACTTGTGCGACTTGTCGCATGACAAGTCGTTTCCCATGGTTTCTAATGATAACCATTCATATATGTGTGACTTCAAGTCGTGACGACTTCCCAGTAGTCCCCATACTACATTGGTCTGACTTTCATGCGAGTTGAGGTCTATATACCTCAAGTTTACACAGGCATTCCCTCAAATCGCATCAAAATCGTGGCACTTTGAGGTCGCAGTAGTGTGAAAAGGGCCTTGGGCTGCATTCACACCTGAGCGTTTCAAAGTTGCGCAATTGTACCGCGGTTTTGTGCAGGTCATCAATGTAAAAATGCCTGCCCCAAAGAAGCTCATGTTCTTTTTTGACCTTAACGCGTTTTTCAGGAGTTTTGCTTCAGTTGACAAAGTCCGATGTGGACAGGTGCCATTAAAATGAATGGGATTTTTCTTGTTGGGTGTTTTTTCAGGCAATTTTTCATGTGTTTTACAAGCATTTTATGAGCTGAAAATGTGTGTGAATGCCGCCGAGATGGGTGGCAGCCTTGGTCTCTTTTAAAACCTTGCCTTCTCTTTTTAATTACTCTCTTCCCTCATTTCATAAGAAAGATGAATGCCTAATGTTCTATTGCATCTTGGATGCATTTAGGAAATTAAAGCATAAAAACAAAAATTTAAAGTAGAACTAAAGGCAAAACTTTTTTTCATAAACACCTGTCAGATTGTTTTTTTTTTATTATTTATTTTTCCCCTTCTGTGTGCCGTTTCAGAGATTTACCTTCATTTCCTGTCCCATAGCCAAACAGAGTAATGCCCCGTACACATGGTCGGATTTTCCGATGGAAAATGTCCGATCGGAGCGTGTTGTTGGAAATTCCGACCGTGTGTGGGCTCCATCGGACATTTTCCATCGGATTTTCCGACACACAAAGTTGGAGAGCAGGAGATAAAATTTTCCGACAACAAAATCCGTTGTCGGAAATTCCGATCGTGTGTACACAAATCCGACGGACAAAGTGCCACGCATGCTCAGAATAAATAAAGAGATGAAAGCTATTGGCCACTGCCCCGTTTATAGTCCCGACGTACGTGTTTTACGTCACCGCGTTTAGAACGATCGGATTTTCCGACAACTTTGTGCGACCGTGTGTAGACAAAACAAGTTTGAGCCAACATCCGTCGGAAAAAATCCTAGGATTTTGTTGTCGGAATGTCCGAACAAAGTCCGACCGTGTGTACGCCCTATAAGAATACCTGCAAATTAAGGGAATTCTTTGTGGTCCATCCAGGTCGCCAGAACCAGTATCCCTATTGGAAGGTTTTTCCTCGTACTTTTCTGGGGACAAACCAAAATGTGGGGTTTTCTTTTACTTCCAATGATAATGATAAACTGGATAAATAGAGAGGGTGAATCTTTTAATGGGGCCACTAAAACCTGACAGGTTTTCTAATCCCTCTCCACTCTTATCCAAAACTTTAAAAACAAAACTTTTTTTTTTTTTTTTTTTTTTTTTTTTTTGTTATACTTTAATGTATTGCAGCTAGCTTACCAATCATTACATGTGGAGACTGTGTCAGTTTCTTTATTCTTTTTTGCCCCATCTTGGGGTGGCTACACTCACTCCCACAAGCTTTGGAAGGGCAACTTAACCATCCTTGGACAGTAACATTGTCAGTCTTTGGAGAGGGTAGTGTTAATTGCATTATTAGATTTGGATGGACTTTGTGAGTGAACAACAAATTAAACCTCGCTCCAACTAACACTTCTTAAGCAGTTAGGAGAAACCTATTTTTTTATTTTTCTTAGAGATAAATGTTTTAACTAACTAAAAAAAAAGCAGACCATTGTCAACTCTTCTGTCAGTGTTAAATGGTTTGTCTCAGCCATCTAACTACCACTTTTCCTGGACAGCTTGGTCTGTTAAAAGAAGTTAGGAAGATAATAGACTTGCTGGCAGGAATGTAGAAACAAGGTATTTATTAAAGGAATACAGTCAGCAAATCTAAGCACTGGTAAGGTGCAAAATATTACACTTTTATTTTTGGGTGTAGATGCGCTTCTTTGCTATGTCCATTTTTTTTTTTCTTTGCAATAAAGCTGAAGTTTCACTTTTAATCTAGAACCACAGAAATGTAACGAATGAACGTTTGTAATTTCAGGTGATCATCCATACGAGTGTGAGTTCTGTGGTAGCTGTTTCCGGGATGAAAGTACGCTGAAGGGCCATAAGCGTATCCATACAGGGGAGAAGCCCTATGAGTGTAATGGCTGCGGGAAAAAGTTCAGTCTCAAGCACCAACTGGAAACACATTACAGAGTTCATACAGGTACATTTTATTATAGAGCTCTTCTGTGTAGGGACAGAACATATAGTAAATATGGGGTTGTTTACTGAGGGGGAAAAATGTGGTCCAGAAATTAACACTGCTGTAAAAAAACCTAAAAGATGAGGGTATTTAAAAATTATCTGTACTGCTTAAAGGATCAGCCCACTCCAAAACCAATTGGGTAGATGTAGGGTCACTCATCCAACGAGTGTTAGGTCTCAGGTGCCCTATTTTGAAGTGTCTAGTATCCCTGTGTAGTAAGAAGTCCCAATACCCAGGGAGAGAGAAAACCAGTAATATCTGCAACAAATGGCTAGTTCTGAAAAATTTGGGAGCAAAGATCTAGTCCTAGGAGATGTGATGTTTTCTTTGGACTGACCCTTTAATAAGAATATAAGAAGGTACACCGTCACATGCATTATTATTTCTTCTTTCTTTTTGTGTATGCGGTTTTAAAAAATCTGTTATTGAAGCTGCTGCCCCAGCAATTAAAATAAACAAGGATCACTTATGATATATTTTCTCTTCTTTAGTCATAAACTTTTATTTGCAATAAGTCTTGCTCTTGAACCCTACAAAAAGGGCACGTTGGATTTTTTGTAGGCTGCATAAATAACTAATCGTCTTGGTTAAAAACTGCTTATGAATGAAAAATCTGGTATAATTCTTACTAATGGTTGTAGAAAACCTTTGGAAGTTACCAAACCTTAGATCTCCCTGCATGACTAGCCTGCAAATGAATGATCTTAAACTGCATGGTTCCAAAACTTGCAGAAATTCACCAGAGCAAATTATGATTTTCACCATCTTTTTGATTTTCTCAGGCGAGAAACCTTTTGAGTGCAAGTTGTGTCACCAGCGTTCTCGAGATTATTCTGCTATGATAAAACATCTCCGGACCCACAATGGAGCCTCACCTTATCAATGTACCATCTGCCTCGAATACTGTCCCAGCCTATCTGCCATGCAGAAGCACATGAAGAGTCACAAACCTGAGGATATCCCTGCTGACTGGAGAATTGAAAAGACCTACTTGTATTTGTGTTATGTGTAGTAAAATAAGTTCATATGTTTGTAGGAGAGGTGAAACCGTAATATGGGGAGAGCTGAGCAATAGACATGTTGAAAATCCACTTTAAAGCAAAGAAATCAAACACATCCTCCCATTTTTGGCCTTCTCATGGGATCATTTGCTGCTTTTCTTTTTTGGGTTTGAATGTGTGCTCACTGATAAGATTAAATAATCTTGCAAATGGCATTAATCTATCCCAGTTTCCAAATAAATCCAATATTTGCTTAATTTTGAAGAACATGTAATTGTTTGGAGTAACTTGTGTATAAAAGATTTTCTCCATGACTACAAAGTCCTTATGTAAATGTGCGTTGGGCAAAATATGTTCTGTCTGTTCCTGCTGGTGAGGGGATATTCACCAATACTAAATCTGTAATCTTTTAGGTACTGATAGGGAGTGTGTATCTACCATTTTGGGGGTCACGTTGATTTCAAATTAGTCATCCATAGGTCTTTGAGATGATTCAAATGCCATCCAAAGACTTGTTTAGAGACTTTTTAAAATGTTTGAAATTTATGAAATAATTTGTTTAATGCTCCTTGGATCCAGCTGTTAATGTAAATGACCTAGCCGAGTAAGCTGGATTGTTTAAGAAAGTATCCTGCTCTAGTGTGGAGCATAACCTGTAATACCATCCGGTATTTTTTTTTTTTGTAGCACTGAAGGGGTTTGGAACCTCAAATTAAAAGTTTGTCTTCAATTTTTTTTTTAGTCCACTGCTAGTCTCTTTTTTCACAGTACAGTCCGTATGTATGCAACATTGTCATTCCCTAAGCTTCTCTATGTCAAAGTACAGTAAAGGAGTCAGTGACTTGCTGTGGTGGCTATAAAAAATATGAAGTGGAGCACTTTGGAAAATATTTACTTTCATTTGGAAGGAAAATTATTAGCAAAGATGGCGACACCATTTTTGGTGAATTTAGCTGATCGAAAAATTTGTCAGCGTGTGTGTACTGACCACAGGAAAACTGGTCTATTAGGTCCTGAGAGATATGCAAGGCAGCAGATAAAGTTCAATTTTCATCTGTGGCTAAAAAAATTGGTTCTAAGAGCATAAAGGGCAACCCTTTACCTATGTAATAGCCAAGTTAATGGATGTGTTTGATTCATTTGCTTGTTTCCCCTTTCTTCGCATCTGAAAAAAATGAATTCCTAGCATCCTCTTGTGAGTCAGTACGTTTTCACAGAGGTCAAATTTAATAGGGAGCTGCTTCTATGTACATAGTCTGTTTAATTTTGTTTAGCACATTGTACTTGAATTTTTGATTTCTTTTTGATGACCTCATATTTGCCAGTGCCTAATTTAAGGCATTTTGTTTCCATAAGACACAATGTAGGAAAGGAATGTGCCAAATACAAAGTGGGCAGGATGAAACAATGTGTCCTTTTTTTTTTTTTTTTTTTTTTTATTTTAATTTTTTTTTTTCTGTACCAAATATGGTATTCAATCTAGGGTTGACACGGCCCTTTTGCGTAATGCTTGGGCTTTTTTTTTTTTTTTTACATTCATAAAAGCTACCTCTTAACCTGTATGCTGCAAGAGGTGCCTACAACACATGTAACAATGCTTTATAGGTCCCTCTGACAGCGAATGGGTTAATATTTTTTTTTTTATTATTATTGCCGTTCCATGTTAATCTTATGTTATGCTTAAATGCTATCGTTTTCATCTCATTTTTATTTCTTGCTGTTTTTGTGATTAAGCTGCATTTATATATAAAAATAAATATAATTGGTTTAGAGGGATAATATGGTAGATAGCCTTATTGGGGAAAAGCAGAAGAGACATTTTAACCTTCTTTACTGCAGAGTGGTTTTTCTATTTTGACCTCTGTTGTACAAAGGGCTAAGATACTGCTGTTGTCGTCTTTTGCCATTTGAAATGCCAAGAGCCATTTTTGGGCTTGTTCAGTAAGGCTGAGAAGAGCAAGATAGACATGCAAGGTACAGTGACCTTCAGTGGCCCATCAGATTTGCAGTAGGCTCTATTGAGAGGTGATTACTGATTGGTTGCTGCATGTTTGTACACTTGGCACATCCCATTGTGCTTTGCATCCTCTTACTGAAAAATCCAGTGTGATTGGTTCAAATGGCACCCCATATTAGAGACATTTTATTGTAGCTCTAAGGGGTAGTGGGAGGGTGAGTGAAGGATCTGTGGTTTAAACTTGAATTTGTGAATAGAAAATTTAGTTTTTTTTTTTCTTTTTTTTTGTTTAAAATTCATAATGTGAAGGTGATTAAAGTATTAAAATTTCTTGGCAGATATACATTATATATATTTTTTTGCAGTATGTACCAATGCAGACTCGTACAGTAACAGATGAATGCCAGCCAAAATCTTCAAGGCAAAATGCTTGATGGATTTCCTCATCATACACAGGGAATAAGGGATTAAAAGTTGATCCAGAAAAGCAAATGGCAACAACCTTATATATATATCCCTTCCCTGAGGTTCTGCTCTGAACTTTCTCCTCCTCACACATGAAAAACAAAAACATTACAAGGGGCAGGACAAATATTTGCAAAGTTGTGATATTTTTGTAATATTTGTTAGTCTTTTTGTCAGTTTTGGCCCTATATATATTTTTTTGTAACGTGAACAGGACTCTGTGTGTATGTGTGTGTGTACGCGTGTATGCACGCCTGGTCAATAAGTACCTTGCGTGCTCAGTTGTATTGAAAGTCATACAGTATTGTGCTTAATCAGAGACTCTGCTTCTGCTGGTGTGGGAATGTAAACACTGCTTACGCTTTTTGGTGTATTGTCTCCTCTAATTTTTTACTGGACTTTCTAGAACATGCCTTTTTTTTTTTTTTTTTTTTTTTTTTTTTCCATTCTGTCTGTAAAGCAAAATTTATAGATGTCATGTAAAATGGAGAGACACCCTGATTCTAAAGTCCTATTTTAGAGCAATATGTTTTGTACCTTAAAACCCAAGAAGGAAAAGTGGAAATATACTGAGAAAAAATTTGGCCTATCTGATGTAAGGAAAGGTAAAGAAGCAGCTGAAAAAACTTATTGCTGCAATAATCGAAATCCCACATAATTTACTGGGTTGTAAGACACTTAAGGCACTGGTCGCATGGGGCTTCTGCAGGAAGGTATGCTAATGGCAACATTTCTTCTTGACCAGTCACTAAATTTTTGTTTTTATAACCTTTCTTGGACGTTTTTTCCTATACCATAAAGGCTACATTTTAAAATATTTGACACTTTTTTTTTCAGTATACATCTGCTTTTATATTGGACAAAAAACATATTAAATACTCCATCTTTCTAATTAATTTGATATCGTAAAGCAGGGCACTGAAATAATTTGCTGTGTTATTAGTGTGCATTGCCCCTCTAGTTCCTGATTCGTATAAATTACAGCCATTAAAAAAGGTTTTTAAAAAAACTACAGCTAGTGGGTCCTATGAGTGAGCTGTTTCCTATAGCTATCTTGTTGCATGTGAAAGTTAACCGCTTAACTCTGGCCAAAACTTTTTTTTTTGGCTATCCCTGTTGTGGAACTTTCCTTTGCTTCCTGTTTTGCTGACTAACTGGGAACTGCTGCAGGTTGCAATTCCTTGTTTCAACCTCCTGAGGATTGTTTGGTTTTTTTTCCATTGGTTTGGGTAAACTTTTTCCCCTGTACTAATACTTTTTCTAGGAAAAAGAGCCTGCTAAGTGAAGACCTAGCCAAAAGTGTCTTCAAAGGTTATCCGATTGGAAGACCTTATATCCCCTACTTCAAGTCAGTATTATACTGTACATACATATTGCAACATTAACAGTTATAATAATGCCAATTTGAGGCTGTCACATCACTGTCCACAGCAGATTAGTGTAACCTCGCTTTATGTACCAAGTTATTAAACAGACTTGATATGGAGCATTTATCAGTGCTGCAAGATCATGAATTGCATTCATTTGTAATCTGTTTGAAATCCCAGATCTCTTCATTTAACCTCAAACCGTAACGTAGTGTTTTCTGTTCTTATCAATGCCAGCTGTATGTTGACAGAGAAAAGGCTACTTTATTCTTTGTGCCTCAACATTTTTTTTATTTTAATTAAAATAAAATGTAAAGAAAAAAATAAAAAAGCAGCAATGGTGTCAGCTACAAAATATGTATGTATAAAAAGTCTGCTGCAGTATATCATTATTGTTCTACTTGTAAAAGAAAAAAAAAAGCAGCATTTTTTTGGATTTAGGCCAGGAGTGGCTTAGTTGCTAATGTTTCAGTAGTCATACATGCTAATAGACCAACCAAAACGTATTGATTTTTTTAAAATGTGACTGTCTGCTCCTAAAATTTAGGGAGACTCTGCTTATAGAATAGGCTAATATCCACTTCTTAGTGTATTCTGTTTTGATGGCTGTTATTGGCTTGTCCAAGCAATGACTTCTTATTCTCACTTACATATCATTTAAGATTTCATTCCTGGTAATTGGTCTGTTTAGATCTCAAAATTCACAATTTAGTTTTGTCATCTAAAACATAATTTAAAAGGATGACAATTATGTAACGTAACTAAAAAGGAGTATCAAAAATGCAAAAAGTATGACAATACTGCTTTATTCAGTTAAAAGGCTATATAGGCGAAAGCTAATTTTGTCATACTTACTGGGCAGCGTAGCACTAAGGCGAATCGGAAATCAGCTTCTGGGGTTTAAAATAAAAACCACTTGATAACAGTCAATATCTAACTGGGTGCTGCACTGCTCTGTAAAAAAAAAAAAAAAAATGATGGAAGTCATAAGCATACACCAGGAAGGTAATGTGCACAACAGACACTTCTCTTTATGAACAAGGAATTGTACTTTTGCTGCAGAACGTAACGATTAACTATGATTATCTCAACTACCATAGTTGTAGATCCTAGTCTTTTAACAAATTTCAAAATCTAAGCTGTTCCATTGACTCGGTTTACATTACCCACGGTGCCACCCCTGGTCAGTCCAAAGGATTTTGTCTGCTCTATTGTCTTTGCTGTACTTCTCATGATGTGTTTTGCATGTGCTCTGCTCTGTAAGAGGCCTGGTTAAACAGCAAAATAATCTGTCCATATATATTTTATGTGCACAATTATTGTAGCATTATGGACCAACTGCCATGAGGGACCTAGCAAAATTACTTCCTTTGCCCTCTCCTGTTTTCTAAGTTTTTTTTTGATTTTTCCTTTTTTGTTTTTTGTGTTTTTTTTTTTTTTATTTTTTTTTTTGACTCTGTTTCTTCTGCTTGCCTCCGTGTTATAACAGCACAAGTGCCAGTCGCAATTGCTGTCAGAAGTAAATTAATAGAAGTCAAGAAAAAAATAAAATAATAAACTATAGTGTTTTATCAATAGGTTTTGACCATTTTTTTTGCTGGTTGGTTTGGCATTTCCTTGTCTACCTGACCTGCATCGAAAATGATTAAATGTTAAGTCTACCTCAGCACCCTCTGCCTAAGTTTATTGGGTGCCTACTGGTTATGTTGCCTACAATACCTTTTTTCCTTTCTTCTCTGTATGTTCCCTGTCTTCTTTTATTTTCCGGACTTTATTCTTTATTATATCTTTATTTTTAACAAAACAGTGGCTCATATAAGGTGTAAAACAAATGTAACCATAAAGCCAGATTTTGCTGCAGAGTAAAATAGATTCACCTACTTGGTCTGTAGTGTGGTGTTCTATATTGAGTACAACCCATTGAATCCTTGCTTTAGCTGAACTTGACTGAAAGAGGCTTATGTAATTATAGTGGCTGTAAACCAATGCTTAGTTGTGCAGTTTATGCTGAGTACCACTAGTACTAAAGTGATTGTTTTTACAACTCACATGTTCTGTTCTCTCCCTTTTTTATATCCTTGGGCTTCGGCATCCCTTTTGTTTTCATTTAGAAGCCCTGCAAAGAATCTTGGTTGTCCCATGGTAACAATGGAGCTAAGCATTTAATAAAGAGCTGTGAAGGTATTGCCCAATCAATTGGATTACATCATTATGCCATTATGTGCTTTGAAAGCTAATAGTGTAGCTAGGTGCTACACTACTTGTACACCCGCTTTCTGAAATATAAACAAATCTGACCAAGTAGGTCATTAGGTCTATATGATTTAGGTAGTGTAATGGTTTTCGTATTGGGGCATTTCTCCTATCGGATGAGCAATCAATCTGGTGTTAGGTAGTACAGTACTGTGGAGGACAGGGGGGAAATTGGGTGGTGTTGTTGCCCTTACTTTATAAGCACAAATTGAAACACCCTTGTTTGCCATGTATGTTCCTAATTTAAGAAAAAAAAAAAAAAAAAAAAAATATATATATATATATATATATATATATATATATATATATATATATATATATATATATATATATATTTATGAATATATAACTTCTGACTTGGCATGGCTTCTCTCATATTTGATTTGTAAAATAAGCTACTGAAGAGAACCTACATCAGCCTTAATTTTTTTTTTTTTTTTTTGCATTTATTAAATTCTAGTGTCGTCATAATGTATGTATGATTCTATCATTAAAGTACATCAGAAAGACACTGGATGACTGAGAATCTCTAGGAGTTGTTTTAAAACCTCTATGGAGAAGAAAATTTGTTCTACATTTTGTAGTTGCCCCGATGCCATGTTATGTCTGGTTGTTAACCATGGCTATCAAATAAATATAAAGCATTTTTATGTCAGATGACTAAGGTTTCCTTGACGACTTGGTATATTCATGAACCTCCACGTATTATTGGGGCTCTTTTAACTGATCAAACTATACCCAGTTTGCTTGTAAATGGATGTGACAGATTTAAACAACCAGGAATTATTGCTGGTAGTGTTGATATGTCTTTGCTGACCAATCAAAATCCTACATTTTGAGGATATCTGTAGTTTATCCTATTGGCTGTCAGCAGTTTTAAGTGGCCTTCCAAAGCAAACCTGATATTATAAATGCTTTCTGCCAGCTTAAATCATCCACGGATTTCTTGTATCTCTTGCTTGAACCATTGCAAGTTGACCTGTTATATTCTCCATATTGTAATACAAATTTTAAAACCCCCAGCAAGAGCCTCAACCTTGTGATAGCCTTAAACACATGTGATGGACTTTGTTTCAGGTACAAATTTGTACTTCCTTCTTTTGGAGTCCCAAGGGTTATAGGTCAGTTTGTGATTCAAATGTCCCAGTGTAAAATTTTTGGTGGTTATTGAGGGTGGTTATAAGACTGGAGTTACCCATGTGTAGTATGTATTGCCTGTTTTGTTAAATCCACACATATAGTTGTAAATGCTGAGTTCCGTTTTGCTTTAGAAAGCAGCACTGTGATCTGCTTTGATAGAAACTAAATTGTATCCTGAATGTGGCAAAACCTAGCTTATGTTAATTGTATTTCAAGCTAAAGGACATAGCCAAAACCTTAATGAGCTTCTGCCTTTCTTGTTTTCGTATTGCTTTTGTTAACTTGTATTTTTGTTCTTGAAAAGTCGTTTTTTTGTTTTTTTTGTTTTTGTTTTTTGCTGCGCATATGCAGTACTCTCAAGAGGGCATAGCTACATTACTGACTCTCTCCCTCTCTGTGCCACTTTCCCTTGCCATGCTGTGTAGATGAGCATCTCTTTGTAACTACGGTGTTTCTCATTCTCTCTTCTTGGGTTTTGTTTTTTTGTTTTTTTCATTTTGATAGAGAAAAAAAATTTGAATAAAATGCTGCAGGATTTTTTTTCTCTCTACATTGTCACTAAGTGAAGTTTGTGCCTTGTATAGCAAAGAAAATATTTTTTACATCCTACTAACAGTAAAATAAATTTTTTTGTAGTGAACATTTTTTGTATTTTTATTTATAAGTCTCATAAAAAAAACAAAAATAGCAAATGTTTGGTTGTATACCTTAAATCTGCAGTTAGAATAAAGTTAATTCCACTGTCACTTTCGTATTTTGAAGTTTGTGTCTTCTTTTCTTATAAGGAAATGGCTTTGTATGATTTGTTTCTATGAAATGTACCTGTCAAAAAGAAACGTTACCAAACACTAAAACATGCTGGCACCAGAATGTCCCTTCAGAACTCTGCAAGAATGTCATGGGACCCTTGAAACCCGACGTGCTCCAAGTTTTTAATCCTTAAAGTAGAACTAAAGGCAAAACTTTATTTTGGATAAAGTAGGGGGAGGGTTATAACCCCTGTCAGGTCTTTGCTTGCCATCTGTGTCCACTTTGGGGAAATTTACCCTCATTTACTGTCCCATATTCAGAACAGGAAGTGAGGCAAAATCCCTGCAAAACAAGGGAATTGATTGGGGCTCAGTAAAACAAGTGTTCTCATTGGAAGATCTCTCTCTATTTTCTGGGGACAACTCAGAATTTGGGTTTTTCTTTTACTTTCAGGCTGGGTTCACACCATTGCGAATTGGATACGGAATCTCCGCATCCAATTAGCAATAACAGAAGATTTTGCCCGGCTCTCTATGGAGCTGGTTCACATATCTCCTCAGCAGGTCTGGTGCGTTTGGCAGAAAAACGTTGTGCGTCTTTTTCAGGTTGGACTTCAGCCCAAAATTCGGGTTGAAATCTGACCTGTACCTGAACCAGCACGCACCGGACACCTGCTGTGAGCCACATGCGGCTCATATGTGAACTCAGCCTTAATGATAATGGTAAACATGACAAATAGATTGAATGAATATCCCTAACAAGGACACAGATGGCAATAAAAAACTAATAGGTGCTCCAATCCCTCTCCAATATGTGCATAAAAAGTTTTATTTAGTTATACTTTAACATTTTTTTGATACTATAAAATTCCTGCCTTTTTCCCACTTCTTGCACATTCCTATTGACCCAAGGAGTAGGTGGACAGGGCTTTAACACTAGCAGGGAGGCTTATGTGGTTTTAGAATTCAACTTTTGGTCTACAAAGACATTAATTCCCAAGTCCTAGCTTTTGTGTCATAAAGTTCTACTCCTGCCTACAATAAACATGTTTTAAAATGCTGAAGAAAAAAACAAGACAAATGAAGGCTGTCTCTAATTGGAGACCCTGTCCCTTTGCCCATTCAGAGCAAAGTGATCGTATCCGACGATAGCCACACCCTAGTAAGTTATACTCGCTCAGCAGTTCTCGCTGCCTCTATTGGAGTCCAGTCATGACACAGGCACCATTCAAAACTGGAGTTTCCGAAGGTTGGTTTCCTGCACTCAGGAGGCAGTGAAGGAGCAGGAAATATACCTTCTAGGCCTTCATAAAGCTGGATACACACTATACAACTTTTGTTGTTAGATTTACCTACAACTACGGTGCAAGAGCCTGCCTGAATGCATACAAATTGAAACTGTTTAGGCTTGTCCTCATGTTCTATAGTTTTAGTAAATCTAAAGGAAAAAGAAAATTCTATAGTCTGTATCCAGCTTAAGACACTGCCACTTTGGGCAAAATGGCAGCATCTCTTTAAATGCCACACTTCAGATTTTGTTTTTCAAAAGGGAAAGAGACCATATAAGACACAAAACATGTCACCAATTTGTAGAAGTTATGTCACTTATGCTTTTTATTTTTCATTTTATTATTCATTTTTTGCAGAAATAAGTTCTACAATATTACATTAAGCAGTAAACTATGTTTTTTAACTATAGTGGAAAATTTGTGAATGTGCTCAAAGCTTGCATCTTGCTACAACGTATAATCATTCTACCCAGCTCATACCATTTTAGTCAATGTGTCAAGTATGTGCTATAAGGGACATCTTGTGCAAATTAAACATGGCATGGTTACTTAACGCACAACTTTCAATGGAGTTTATGGTGTCTTAATGTCCAAGGCAATTCTGTTCCTGATACAAAGCTAGGAAAGAGAAAGCGTGAAGATCATGTAGAACGGTAAATTGTATAAGAAAGGAACTATGGTTTCTAAAGGCATTTCTGCCTTGGTCTTCTGTATCTTATTTTGGTTCCATATATTACAGACACTCATTTCTAATTCTTCATCTTCAACCTCTGCCCTTCTCCAACCTTTGTTGTCTCTGGAAGCCACGGACACTAATATTGTCGGTCTTTGCTTTTCTGCAAAAAAAAAAAAAAAGTATGACGTGTTAGATTCCTGTGTAAGTGTCTGCTCCTTTTAATTCTAAAACGCAACTGTGTGTAGTTTAGATGTTTAAAGATACACTGTCACCACTACTAAGATTATTATTATTATTATTATACAGGATTTGTATAGCGCCAACAGTCTGCGCAGTGCTTTACAACATGAGGGCAGACCGTACACTTACAATACAAATCCATACAGGAGGGATCAGAGGTCCCTGCTCGTTAGAGCCTACAATCTAGAAGGGAGGGTCAAGTGGAAACATAAGGTAATAACTGTGGGGGATGAGCTGATAGAAAAAATGAAAATACAGTTGTTAGGTGTGGGTAGGATAGGCTTCTCTGAAGAGAAGGGTTTTCAGGGATCGTCTAAAAGCTAATAAAGTAGAAGATAAGCGGACAGATTGGGGTAGGGCATTCCATAAGATTGGAGAGGCTTTGGAAAAGTCCTGGAGGCGAGCATGGGAGGAGGTGACGAGGGAGCTAGAGAGCAGGAGGTCTTGAGAGGAACGAAGAGAACAAGTAGGTTGGTATTTAGAGACTAAGCTAGTGATGTAGCTGAGGGCTAAATTGTGGATGGCTTTGTATGTAGTTGTTAGAATTTTGAATTTAATTCTTTGGCCGAGCGGAAGCTAGTGGAGGGATTGACAGAGGAGTGGCAGACACAGAGCGATTGGTAAGGTGGATGAGTCTGGCAGCGGCATTCATGATAGATTGAAGAGGTGATAGACTATGTAGAGGCAAGCCAATGAGAAGGGAGTTGCAGTAGTCGAGGCGGGAGATGACAAGCGAGTGAATTAAGAGCTTTGTTGTGTCATTGGTTAGAAAGGGGCGTATTTTGGAGATGTTGCGGAGGTTGAGGTGGCAGGATTTGGACAGTGATTGAATGTGTTGCTTGAGGGAGAGTTCAGAGTCTAGGACTACACCTAGAACTTTGGCATGTGGGGATGGGCTTATAGTTGTGCCATCGATTTTGACAGAGAGATCAGGGGAAGGGGCATATGGGGGAGGAAATAATAAGTTCGGTTTTGGATAGATTGAGTTTGAGGAAGTGGTGTGACATCCAGACTGATATATCTGATAGTAAATTAGTGATACGTGAGGAGACAGAGGGAGTGAGCTGAGGAGTAGAGAAATAGATTTGGGTGTCGTCAGCGTAGAGGTGGTATTGGAAGCCATGGGAGGCTATCAGTTGACCCTAAGATGTTCTGTAAATTCACTTAAAATATGAGAGCCGTGACTGCCTCCTTCTTCTTCTTTTTTTTTTTTTTTTTTCTTTTTTCTTTTTTTTCTTGTGTTCTTTACTCCAATCTGACCCCATAGCCCCCTTCCCCAACCCTGATATCACCTGTGCTCCAAGTAGCTGTTGGGGTCCCCTCGCATGATCTGCATAGTCTAAGATTTGACTCAAATTTAGCTTTTCATATGAGGATTTACTGATTTGTGGCTTACATTTTTTATTTTTTTATTTTCTTCCTATAGAAGGTAAATCTGGCCATGTCCTTTCCTTCTTTGGAGCCCCCCCCCCCCCCTTCAGGTTCTTTGATCAACAGTCTTCTTCTATAGTAACTGTAGTTTGAAAATACTGTGGGATAAATTCTCAAGATGACTTCCACATATCCTTTTCATCTTCATATGCTTAATTTGATTTACAATTTAATTTGGGTAGGGAGTAAAACCTGTTTAAGATACTTTAATGCCTCTATGTATTTCTATATCTTGTGCTATGTACAAACCGCTGTAAAACTCTGTACCTATATAACATTGCTTAACATGAACATCATTTATTGCTAAAAGGAAATATGGAGTTCCAAATCAAAGCATTTCTGCTTCACTTCCTGCTCTTTAATTTACCATATTCCAACTATGCAGTCACATAGAGACAATACCTTAGGCAGATGCTAGCCGGGTATATCATGCATAAAATATAAGACCCAGGACAGTGCCGACAGATGGGATACTGAAGAGATTTGGTTTAGTGTGTGCTGGAAGGGGCAGCATTTGCTAAAGCGCCTGTCCTGCACTGGGTGAAATATTGGTGCTTCATTACAGTGAACACACAATACCACAAAATACAGTCATGATGATATATTCCTCCCAACATGGCCATTTCAAGAAATTGGCAAACGCTATTAAAAATAAATAAATAAGGCAGCTATGGTCATTTTAGTATCTCTTTACATTTTGTGACATTTCGAGTAATATGAATATTTCACTGCAAATACTACAACAAATGGGCATAAATATTTATCTTACTGCAAATGTTACAATAAATGCGCTTTTTATGTTATGCTCATTAGAGGAGGGTGTTATATGTACAGCAAGTCTGAATAATGGCAAAGTGTGCACGCGGGGTTGGGTGGAGTATGGGATTCTGGAGATCCAGATTCTGAGCTAAAACCTTCCATTTACATATTGATAAACCAAACAAATCTTCAGGAACCTGGACCTGAAAAAGTGATCAGCTGTTTAGAGCAGGCCACCAAACATCTTTTCTCTGCCCTATATTTACATTCATACTTCCATAACATTGATGCCTAATGAGATACAATGGGGTTGATTTATTAAAACTGGAGATTGCAAAATCTGGTGCAGCTGTGCATAGTAGTCAATCTGCTTCTAACTTCAGCTTGTTCAATTGAGCTTTGATGATAAAACCTGGAAGCTGATTTGGTTTCCATGCAGAGCTGCAGCAGATTCTGCACTCGTCATAAATCAACCCCCTTGTTGATTTGGGCTTTTGTGGTGCTTAATGTCACAAGAACCATACTACATATTATGTGTATAGGTGCCTGTATATGTGACAATTTGATTGCCTGGTTGTGTAATGATGTGGAAATTGAACAACCTAGCCCAACTGCTAGTAATGAAAACTCAAAATTTAAGAGAATAGTTAGACGTATGGGCACTATTCAACTGTCCCAAAAATTTCCTATAGAGCTGTCCGCAAACTAGTCTCCTCAGCCAAGCATAAAGGTGTATGCCACTCGAGATAGATAAGGTCAAACAGCTTTAGCCCCGCCTTCTATGTGGGAAAACATTGGTTTGCACAATGCAGTCTGGTCCTTAGAAAAGAAGGGGAACCTTTCAATGCAATAAGTCACTTTCTGTAAATCTGCTCCATGTGGGAGTGAAACGCATTAGAGTGAAACTGCTGCCATGACTGGGCGAAACAACGTTATGTTTTGTCGCTTCGCCTTTTGGCCACTAGGGGCTCGTGTGCCCGACCCCGATGTGAGTCCCTGGATGGCGAGATGACCGCCAGGCTCCCGTAATCGCTCGTGACAGAGCGAGAACCAGGATCGGTGTGTGTAAACACATCGATCCCGGTTCTTTCAGGGGAGAGTAGACAGATCGTGTGTTCATACTATGTATGAACACCTCTCCCTCTCCCTCTCCTCCTAGATGGTCCCATATTCCCACAGTTAGGAACATGGTTAACCCCTTGATCCGCCCCCCTAGTGTTAACCCCTATCCTGCCAGTGACATTTACACAGTAATCCGTGCATTTTTATAGCACTGATCACTGTATAATTGTCAGTAGTTTCAAAAAATGTGTCTGATGTGTCCGCTATAATGTCGCTGTCCCGATAAAAGTCGCAGATAAAAAAAAAAAAAAAATTAATAAAAATGCCATAAATCTATCCCCTATTTTGTAGATGCTATAACTTTTGCGCAAACCAATCAATATACGCTTATAGCGATTTGATTTTTTTTTTTTAAACAAAAATATGTAGAAGAATACATATTGGCCTAAACTGAGAAAAAAAAATATATATTTTTTTTTTATAACAAAAATGTGGGATATTTATTATAGCAAAAAGTAAAAGATATATATATATATATATTTTTTCCAAAATGTTCGCTCTTCTTTTGTTTATAGCGCAAAAAAAAAAAAAAAACCCAGAGGTGATCAAATACCACCAAAAGAAAGCTCTATTTGTGGGAAAAAAAAAGGATGGCAATTTTGTTTGGGTACAGCATCACATGACTGTGCAATTGTCAGTTAAAGCGACACAGTGCCGAATCGCAAAAAAAGGCATGGTCATTGAGCAGCCAAATCTTCCGCGGCTGAAGCAGTTAAACAAATTAAACTTGGCTTTTATTACAGCTCCCCTTCATTTTTAAGGATTTGTCTGTGATGCACTTGGAGCAGCTGTATCCTCTCCAAAATGGTTGGCCTGGGCTTGTCTGCAAGTGTTGTAGACAGGATATTGATACCTGATCCAGGAGAAAATGGTTGTCACATTTATGACCAACTGCACAATCATGTGAACGTTGGCTTATGGTTTTAAATTGAGATACACTACAGCGACCATCCTCATTGTTTTGTTGATGTTAAACCAATACGGGATTCAATATATTTGTTCAGTGGTCACATCTTCAAGCCAAACTCCAGAAAAATAGTTCCCTAATCATACGGTACAGGACACATGCAACATTTTCATATACCATGGGTTTGAGGAACGTACCTTCAGGTGATCCTCAGTTTTGTGCTATGGCCTGAAGGTGGTGAACCTCTTTTGTGGAAAAATCTGCTTCACTAATTATTTTTCTTCAAAAAAAAAAAAACGCCTCACTCTATTTGAATTCCTGCATTGAAGCAGTGTATCTGGATCAGTTCAACCTCAGTACAGTAAACCTTGGGAGCTGTACCCAGACCCACACTGTTGGGACAGCCTGTAATGTTTGCTTTGGTCACTAAATCCTTTATGGGGACCCCTTCATCAGGCTTGCCTGACGAAAGTGTCCTGCGTGTCTCAGAAATGTTGCACTTTGTTCACTGTGATGTGATCATTCTTAAATAAAGTTTTCAGGTGGTACTCGTTGATCTGTGGTGTATTGAAGAATATGTGCAGGGAACTTTTCAAACCTGGCCCTAGTTACATCGCACCAGTGGTCTCACACTTTAATGCCACTTTCTCCCAGGGCCTGTTTAAGGAACTTGTGATTCTTTTCGCCATACAGATTCATTACAAGAGGTCTACACCTGGATTACCACAAACTATTTCAGGACATGTTTACCCCATCTCACACATTCTACTCCATGAGTATCCCACAGGGAGACCAGAACAAAGGGAACCAATTTAAATCTGCAGACAAATATTCACTCTATCAAATGTCCACACAAGACTCAACCTCAGAGTGACGATCAGTCACTTGCACCAGAGCAGGACCCTGTTCTAATCCTGATGTCTGCATCCAATTCTGGCTCAATTTCAGGCATGCAACATGTGACCTACCTGACAAAAGCAGAATTTTCTGCATCTATGTCACAATTCCCTGGACAGATTACAGCGTTAATACAGCCATCTTTGTCTAGGGCTCAGAAAAGCTCTTTCTCCTACTCCTGTTTCTCAACCTGAGTTGTATCTCCATATGCCTGTCCTAGAGGATACAGACACAGTAGGTAATGAAGAGGATATTGAGACAGTGGTGGAGGAAGTTGTGAAAGATTCTCTTCCCCAGAATACCATTATGTTGAAGTACGAGCTTCACACAACATGCTTGCTAACATTAAAAACCTCATACATTGCCTCTGTTCGCAAGAGCTTTTCCAGTGTGCAGCCTGACACTCCTCCACCTTGACATGCACCTTTTAGGTACCAAAAAAATCCACTAAATGTTACAAAACATTCCCTCACAGACAGAATATACAGTCTACGATGACTGGGTCGTGCCAGAAAGTATTTTCACTCTTAAAATCTTCTGATCTCTACGCGGAGGAAAGAGTTTGCAAATAATTGGGCTATTTCTAAGGTTGATCTGTCATCTCTTTTATAAACAAACATCTCACTGTACCTATTGAAGATGTTCCTTCTTTCAAAGATTCTGCAGATAAAAAGTTTGAGAACACCTAAAAGCTTTTTTTTTTGCTCTCGTAGGCCCAGCCACCAGCTCTCGTTCTCATTCAACATATGTCAAACTGTGTCTAATTTGACTAGGACAAAGCACAATCAGCACAATCCTGAAATCCAGGGTCATTCTGACACAGAGCAACTACAGCAATTGCCTTCTGCTCTGCTTTTTTTTTTATTGTAGGCACCCTAGAACATATCATGAGACAAATTTCCAGAATGACTCTAATATCTGTTCACATGCACAGAATCCTATGGATTCAAGCTTGAACAAATGAAGCTGTTTTTAAAAGGTGCTTCACATGTATGCTCTTCCAAGAAAGATGGCTGTTTGGTAAGGCACTTGACCAATCTATCAAGGGCTCCATTCACACCAATGCATCTTTTCATGCTTTTTGCAGAAACGCAGGATGTTTTTGTTAACATGGGTTCCTATGGAACATGTTCAGATCAATGCATTTTTGTATGTCTGTGTTTTTGGAAAGGGTCAAGGACTTTTTTTAAAACGCAAAACTGTGCTTTTTTGGTTCAATAAATTTCAATGGAGAAGCTGCAGATAAGCATGTAGTGTGTTTTTGCCACGATGATTTGCGTTTTTAAATCTGCCCAACAACAAATCCCCCCCCCCCAAAAAAAGCATTAAAAATGCAAAAAAAAAAATCCCAGTAGAGCAAAAAAATGCTGGTAGCCCAAAGTGCTAAACCACAAAAAACTGTTCTAAATGTAGAGGTGCAGCTTTGAAAAGCCAAGGGTGAGTACTGCATAACCGTATGGATACAAGAAAGAAGGGAGAAAAGCTAAAACTCTATAGTGTAGCATATATTAAAAAGTAATTTTATTAGAAGGTCAAATATGCACTCACAAGATTGTGGACTTGTGCTAAATGAGACAGACTGGGGAGCCTCTGGACCAGGAACCCCCTTCCTTGGCCACAGCATGGGGAAGAAGAACGCTGTGTGGACTAGATTCTGCTGTCATTGGTCTGCAATGCAGAAAGCAGAAAGCTGATGTGGAACCCGGAACTGGAACGATTTATACTTTTATTGAAAAATAAGCTAAAATCACATTAAATCTTGGCCATAAAAATACTTAACACACTGCAATCATTAGCTAAACAAACAGCTTACTCTTGTGCAAATCAGATTCCATAAATCATATTTAGGCTGAAGAGTCCACAAAATCTGAGACAGTTAGTCCATAAAAGACATATATAAATGTGCTCTATGTATATTTATTCTCCAAATATGGATTCTTCAGCTAGAAAAAAAAAGGTGTCAATCCAACTACTGGAATTGGCATAAATGGCGTCACCACGTAAACAGGAAGTGACTTCACCATGTATACAACGTAGTGATTGTCACTGTATGAATTTGAAAAAGGTGTCAGCCTGCAGCCAGGTACCCATTCGGAAACACTTACAACTCCACAAAATATGCCACATTATGGAAATGCTCTTGCACCATGGGAGCATTGATTGGTCTAAGTACAGAGACAGTTCTGGCCAGCCTACTAGACCCACATAGTATGGTCTTTGCAAATCTATTGGATTTAGTCTGGTATACTGGGACAGCTTGATATTCAATGTCTTTGGCCTTTGCATCCTATAATTTCTACAGCTGCCATCTATACCATACAGATTACTACAAAGAGTCATGGCAGCTGGTGATATGTATTTTTCAAGTTGTGTCTATGTGTGAAGAATAAATATACAGTGTATATTTAGCACATTTGTATACATCTTTTCATGGACGTCTGTCTCAGATTCTTTGGACTCTTCAGCCTATATATGATTTATGGAATCTATCTGGTTTGCACAAGGGTACTTTGTTTAGCCAATAATGGCAGTTTAGACAATGACAATTAAGAAAATGGAATTTTTGACTTTTTCTAAACGGTTAGAGGAACGAGGGAGGATTATAACCCCTGGAAGGTTTATTTTTTGTCATCTTTGTCCCATTGGGAGGTTTACCTTCTTTTCCTGTCCCATAGCCAAAAGGAAGTGAGAGGAAATCCTTGCAAATTAAGGTAAATCTCCAAGTCACCAAAACTAGTGTCCCAATTAGAATACTTCCCCTCTATTACTTTTCTGGGGATAACCCAAAATTTGGGATTTTCTGTTACTTTCACTTTCAATGATAATGGGGTGAATTTCCCTAATGGGGACATGGACAACAATAAAAACTGACAGGTGTTCTAATCTATCTCCCCCTCTATCCAAAACAAAAAAAAGTTTTGCCTTTAGTTATACTTTTTGTTTAACAATTTTTTTTATTGAGATAAAAGATTTACAGTACAGAGAAATATGGTAGGATTGCAAATCTATACCAAAACATTTTAAAGGGGTGATAAATGAATATTACAGATTACATAGAATTGTAGAAATGATTCACCAAATATTTGATGTCCAATAGCTAAAAACGCAGGAGCAACTGGAATTTTCTTCATTCCATTATTGGACGAAGAGTTAATACTGTGTATAAATGTTATCACATCTTCAAAAATAAAATTTAACTTTAAAAACTCGGACAAAAATAAAACAGAGTATGAAACCATTACATGAGATCCCAAGGAGATGGTACCCAGCTTCACTAAATGAAATCAATCCTGGTGACGGTAAATGAACCATGGGTCCCATTTAGCGTCAAAAGAAAAAGTGGAATCATGTAATGTATGAAATTTTTTTTTCCATCATTATTTGGTCAATACGAGCAAGTACTTGAGAGAACGGTACCATATTAGATTTCCAGTTTAGGGCAATTGCCCATTGCATAGCAACACATAACACATATGGTGTGTATAAGATTTAATAGATGTTTAGGAACATCCAGGATTTTTTGGCAGCATGCAGGATCTCCTCTTTAATCAAGAAGTCCTTCATGCAGAGAACTATGTCACGTGGTGGTTTATCTGCTGGTGGTTTAGGCCTAAGGGCTCTATGGATCCTATCCCATGTGATGGCCGCAGATTCATGGTCAGGCAGGACACCTATTTCTGTTGTCCAAGTCCTCCACCTGTGCCTGTATTTGAGTAAATGCTGCAGATAAGGAGTCACACTCTCTGCTACGATTACTGTACGCCAGGCCTAGTTTATCATGCTTCATTTCCAATCTATCTGTTCTGGTTCCTAAGGCTGCAATCTCCTGTGAGAGTGTGATGTCTTATGCAGCTCAGACTGAAACTTTGCAGCTAATTTAGTATACATGGCATTATGACTAGCATTTAAGTCTGCCTTATGCCGTGTACACACGACCGGACTTTTCGTCGGACTGAACTTCAAAGGACTTTTTGACGGAGTTCCAACGAAACGGACTTGCCTACACACGATCACACCAAAGTCCGATCGTTTCGAACGTGATGAGGTACAACCGGACTAGAATAAGGAAGTTCATAGCCAGTAGCCAATAGCTGCCCTTGCGTCCTTTTTTGTCCGTCGGACAAGCATACAAACGGATTTTTCGATCGGACTCGAGTCCGTCGGAAAGATTTGAAACATGTTCTATTTCTAAAGTCCGACAGATTTTTCGACAGAAAAGGTCCGATGAAGCCCACACATGATCGAATTGTCCGACGGAATCGTTCCGTCGGACCAGTTCGGTTAAAAAGTCTGGTCGTGTGTACACGGCATAAGAGAGAGAAGATGCATAATCACAACCCACTGCAGTAGGAGAGCTTGGAACTGGTGGTAGGGGAGATGCTGGAGCAACAGAGGAGCCGTCCTGATCCAACGCGCCATTTTGAGACATGCTTTCTAGCACGGAGCAGTTAGTGTGTCGATGACTTCTGAGCTAAGCTTCCTCTCCGAATACGGCACGCACCGGGTTATAGACTCTCGATTGGTGATGAAATTTAGTTAGGACAGGCAGGTTATGGCACTTGGGAAGCCGCTGGAGTCCCTGTGGTAATTGGAGCTTCTACTTTAGGCGTCCATTTCTCTCCGCACTGCACATGCGCCCCTGCCTTTAGTTAAACTTTAAGCTATTAGGTTAATATAATATAAGATAGTATCATTCCATGGGATAAAACAAAGCTAGAGAGTTATTGGGAGCCATGAATTTCACTACATTTCTCATTAGCCAGCATTGGATCAGTAATAGTGCAAAGCCTAACTTCCATTCTTTGGACAACTGTATACAAGGCTTTACAGTTCTACACTAAATATATTCAACAATTAACAAATTTATTTAGCAGGTGATGATCAATATGCTGCAAAAGACTGTGGATATTTTCTGTACATGCATTTTAGACAGCGTTCATGAAGACCTCTGGTAAATAAAGTCTTCCACCCTAACAGGAGTCAATGCTTGACACGGCTACCTCTTGTCTATTTGCCATCCTGTTTAGAGCCCATTTTAGCTATTTCAGGTAGGGTGATCATGGATGAGAGTGAGATCAGAGTCTTTCACCAAAGATGTGTGAGAGGTTTTGCCACTGGATGGTCATGAAAGAAAAATGTTTTGAAGGGCTAAGAAGGTCGTGATGGGGGGATGACCTGCTAATGTTTGAAAAGCCTTTGTCATGGAGTCCAGGGGTTTGTATCTGTGCTTGCTCTCTGACCCAGATATAATCTTCTGGATGGGAAGGGCTCTCCTTGCAGAGAAGTTTTCAAAGCAAAACAAAGCCTCAGTGGCCTCCATTATGCTGTATTTAGACAGCGTGGGATAGAGAGGGGGATGGGCATAGCATGATTCTTCTAAAGACAACATAAAAAACATTCGTCAAAATTATTTGTGACTAATGGTCACTTTTTCTTTAATAGTAATATGAAGTGGCAAAGTCACGTACACTATAGATGTTCCTAACTGTACCAGTCAACAAGGTCAAGCAATCCAGCTTGCTCTGTATCAAAACTACTATTTTAAGAGTTATTGTAAATCACAGGTTATTGTTTGGCTATATTAATTGCAGTTCATTGTTTTTTTTCCCCTAGGTCATGTAAACACTGAAGTATCTATCATCTCTTTGTATGGGTGAAATATATAACCCAGTAGAAAGGCATCACAATACATAGCCACAAGTCTCCTAACAGATGTTCAGTAAAAGGATGGAATTACATTAGGCATTTCATTATTTAAAATAAATGTTTGTCTTTTACAATTGACTAAAAATCTGAGCAGGGAAATCTCATTTGTTTTAAATACTCAACGTTTCTTGTGGAACTTTATTAAAAACAACTAAAACTTCCAGTAGCTGTGGGCAGTCGGAGATGAATGTAGTTGGGACAATGGGAGGGGCCCGGTCACCATAGTTCTGGATGTTATTTGTCTTGGTTTCTCTGTACTGGCCTGCTGTTCCTTTGCCAGAGGAATCTGTTATTTACACAAAAGGAATGTTTTTCCAGATCTTACAGTTTTTTTTTACAATGTACTTGGAAGTTATATTGTATGTTGATCAGTGCAGTTGACGTGAAGTTCTTTGGCAGTACATGCACTGCAAATAGCTATAGTGTGAACTCAGTTACATTACTTTATTCGGGTTCTTATAATTGTATAGAATTGCTTGATTGCATGTATCCAAATTAACTTTTGGAGCAGCTGGCATGGAGGATGTTGTGAACATGTACAGTTCACAATGAAGCCACTATTGGGATAGATTTGCTAAAACTGGCGCACTCAGAATCTGGTGTGGCTGTGTATGGTCAATTAAGTTTTGGAAAAAAGCTGGAAGCTGATTGGTTTCTATGCAGAAGTGAGACCGATTTTGTACTCTCCAGCTTTAGTAAATAAACCCCTATGTGTGCTATTGAGGTCTGGTTCACACCTATGCATTTTTTAGTGCATTTTCAGTTTTGTTCAAACACACTACACTCCATTTAACATGGTTTCTTATGGGACATATTCACATCTGTGCATTTTATAAAAAGGGCCAGCAAGTTGTGTTTTTGGTTCCATTCACCTGGAATATGCATAACTGCAACCTGCATAGGTGTAAACCAGGTCTGATGAGATAACCACACAAGGGGGGTTATTTACTAAAGGCAAATCCACTTTGCACTACAAGTGCACTTGGAAGTGCAGTCGCTGTAGATCCAAGGGGGACATGCAAGGAATATAAAAAACAGCATTTTAGCTTGCACATGATTGGATGATCAAAATCAGCAGAGCTTCCCCTAATTTCAGATCTACCCCTCAGATTTAAAGCGACTGCACTTTCAAGTGCACTTGCAGTGCAAAGTGGATTTGCCTTTCGTAAATAACCCCCAATGTATAATGTGCACATACCTATGAATGAATAAACCTAGCCTTACACTAGTAGCTTTTTGAACAATCATCTGTACGAAAATCTTTTAGTTGGTCAAATCTACGAAGTACTGATTTTCTTTGATGTTACAGTTGATTTTAGAATTAATGGACATTACCAAACAAAAACCACAAAGACTATTTGAAATTTTTTTTGACAAAATATTTCCATCCTGCTCCTTTGAATTTTCCTGTCTCTGTGGTCGAAAACAATTTTCGATTTAACCCCACTATTAGAGAATTGAACGAACATACTTAAAACTGAATATTTCAGACAAAATTCTACTAGTGCGTGGCCAGCTCAAGGTGGAGCTTTAGGCAAAACTTTTTTTTCATTTTGGATAGAGTAAGGCTGGGTTATAACGCCTGTCAGATTTTTTTGCCAGCTGTGTCCCATTGGGAAGATTTATCTCTCACTTTTTTCCCATAGGCAAATAGGAAGTGAGAAGAAATCCTTGCAAATTAAGGGAATTCATTGGAGCCCACCAGGTCACCAGAAGTAGTGTCCCCATTAGAAGATTTCTTCTTTATTACTTTTCTGGGGACAACTGAAAATTTGGGATTTTTCTTTACATTCACTTTCAATAATGGTAAACAGGAGAAATAGAGAGGGTGAATCTCCACATTGGGACACAGACCGCAATAAAAACCTAATAGGTGTTCTAATCCATCTCTCCTGTGTCCAAAATTTAAAAAGTTTTGCCTTTAGTTATTTTTTAAGATTTCCCTAGCTGTCCACTTGCTTTATACATTGAACCACACATTAAATCAGTGATTTTTTTTTTTTTTTTTTTATGTCTTTTTTTTTTATTACTTTGCTTGCTTATCAAATTCAGTACAATTGCAAGTAATACAAAACAGTAGACTACACAAAAACAATAGAGAACAAAAGAAGCACAGCACTGGTGGCTACAAGAGCAATTCCAGTTATCCGCCATACAAGGGTTGAAAAGCAAAATCATTCAAAGGGGGTTATTTACTAAGGGCAAATCCACTTTACACTACAAGTGCACTTGGAAGTGCAGTCACTGTAGATCTGAGGGGGACATGCAAGGAAAATAAAAAACAGCATTTTAGCTTGCACATGATTGGATGATAAAATCAGCAGAGCTTCCCCTCATTTCAGATCTTCCCCTCAGATCTACAGCGACTGCACTTCCAAGTGCACTTTCAGTTGACTTATAGTGCAGAGTGGATTTGCCTTTAATAAATAACCCCCAATGAGTAAAAAGTAAGTTTTAAGACCGGACAAAAAAGGTTCGAATCTTGGCCGCTTTCTGCTGAACTGGCCAAGATTCAAACCATTAATGGGCAGGCTAAATGTACCAAGTTGAGCGATCAACTTGGGTACAACCAGCCTGCCTGATTGTCTTGCGATTTTTGCTAGTGACTGCTATAGCATCCCCACCTGGAGAAGACAATTGCTGATTCCCCTGTCAGCACTCTGTATTGATGGGGGAATCATGTGGATTTCTTTCCTACAACCTGTGATTGCAGTCAAGAAATTCATGCCATGTATATGTTCTGTAAACTACAAACTCCTTACCCCTATGTATTGGAGATGAAGTGAGAAAGATGCATTTGTTGTCCAAATTAGGAGATCAGCCTAATAAAAACTATGGCTCCTTACACACACACACACTAGAGTTAACAAGTGTTGCCACCATAGAATAGAGGATTTTCAGCAGTGCAGTGTACCATAATGTGCTGTACTTTAGGTGCATTTTTAGGTACTATACAAGTTAATTGGAGCACCATTCGAAATGGTTGTAAACACAACGTACATGATATTATTACCATGTGTTGCATTAAAATTCACTTTAATGCCTGATGCAATGTTTTACCACAATGCTTCCGTGTAAATGGGGCCTAAAAAGTAGAAGCTCAAGGGTTCCATCTTACACCTGGCTTTACTACCTTGGCAGTGACATACAACATGCATGTGCCCAATAGAGTCTAAACACTTATCCTGTATAATTGTTCTGGGTCAAGTACTTACTTTACGCAGTAGAACCAGGATCAACTCTGGAGTCTGCACCTGCAACAAGTCACCAGTGGTGGCCCCCATATTTCTGTTCCCAACAGATAACTTTAAGTAAAGATGGTTTCTCTTGGACTTCAAGTTGCAGGATAAACTACACTCACCAGCTACTTTATTTAGTGCACCTTGCGAGTACCTTTTTCCTTCAGAACTGCCTGAATTCTTCGTGGCATAGATTCAACAAAGTGTTGGAAACATTCCTCAGAAATTTTGGTCCATATTGACATGATCGCATCACGCAGTTGCTGTAGATTTGTCGGCTGCACATCCCTGATGCAAATCTCCTGCTCCAACACATCCCAAAGTTGCTCTATTGGATTGAGATCTGGTGAGTGTGGAGGCCATTGGAGTACAGTGACCTCATTGTCATGTTCAAGAAACCAGTTTGAGATGATTGGAGCTTTGTGACATTATCCTGCTGGAAGGAGCCATCAGAAGATGGGTACACTGTAGTCATAAAGGGATGGACATGGTCAGCAACAATACTCAGGTAGACCGTGGCGTTTAAATGATGCTCAATTGATACTAAGGGGCCTAAAGTGTGCAAAGAAAATATCCCCCACACATTATACCACCACCAGCCTAAACCGTTGATACAAGGCAGGATGGATCCATGCTTTCATGTTGTTTATACCAAATTCTGACCCTGCCATCTAAATGTTGCAGCCGAAATCAAGATTCATCAGACCAGGCAATGTTTTTCCAATCTTCTAATGTCCAATTTTAGTGAGCTTGTGCAAATTAAAGCCTCGGTTTCCTGTTCTTAGCTGACAGGAGTGGCACCCGGGGTGGTCTTCTGCTGTTGTAGCCCATCTGCTTCAAGGTTCATGCGTTGTGCGTTCAGAGATGGTATTCTGCATTCCTTGGTTATTTGAGTTGCCATTGCCTTTCTATCATCTCAAACCTGCCAATTCTCCTCTGAGACCAACAAGGCATTTTTGTCCACACATATATTCTGTCCTCACTGGATATTTTCTCTTTTTTAGGCTATTCTCTGTAAACCCTAGAGATGGTTGTGCATGAAAATCCCAGTAGATCAGCAGTTTTTGAAATACTCAGACCAGCCCATCTGACACCAACAACCATGCCACATTTAAAGTCCCTTAAATCCCCTTTCTTCCCCATTCTGATGCTCGGTTTGAACTTTAGCAAGTCGTCTTTTCCATGTCTAGATGCTTGAATGCACTGAAATTCTGCCATGTGTTTGGCTGATTAGCAGTTTGTAGTACCAAGCAATTGAACAGGTGTACCCAATAAACTGGCCGGTCAGTGTATATTATAATGTGCCCAGCTGAAGACTGAGAAGGGAGACCATCTGCAATAAAGCTACAGCTGAGTACAATGTTTTTTGCATTACAGGACAAAGTCACAATATAACAGGTTAGCAGCTACTGTTTAGTACAGTTCATAAATAGTTACAAAACAAGGAATTTGTTAACCTTCTTGCCGGTAATTTTTTGCTAGGCACTAAAAGGGGTAGAAGGTCAAATACCACCAGTAGGTTGCAGAACACTGTAGATGTGCTTTGGTTGCAATGCAGTGCAATACACATATTGGGGGGGGGGGGGGGGGGGTGATAACAGATGTGTATGGCAAACAATAAATTTATATCTTCAGTTTGTTCAGTTAAAGTGGTTGTGAAGTTTGGAGGTTTCTTTATCTTAATGCATTCTATGCATTAAGATAAAAAAAACCTTCTGTGTGCAGCAGCCGCCCCAGTAATAAAAAACCTTCTGTGTACAGCAGCCGCCCCAGTACCCCCTAATACTTACCTGAGCCCCGTCTCTCTCCAGCGATGACCACAAGTGCCTCAGCCATCCAGGACACTCCTCCTGATTGATTGATAGGAGCGGGAGCCAAGGCCAAAGTCAGTTAGCCAATCAGGAGAGAGAGGGGGGTGGGACCGAATGGGGGCTCCATGTCTGAATGGACACAGGGAGCTGTGTCTCGGCTCATGTGCCCCCATAGCAAGCTGCTTGCTGTGGGGGCACTCAAAGGAGGGAGGGGCCAGGAGAGCTGAAGAGAGACCTGAGAAGAGGACGATCTGGGCTGCTCTGTGCAAATCCACTGCACAGAGGAGGTAAGTACCATTTTTTTTTATTTTTAGAGAAAAAAAAATGAGACTTTACAATCACTTTAAGCTTTGAAAATGAAAGATAGATGGAAAGGTTTTCCATGCACTTAATGCATTCCCGTAACTTTGCATTACCCAGTGCATTACAAGCTAGACGACCTATTATACAACCTGATTAACAAATGCTCGTTTGTAACTATACAGTTCTTTTCTATCAGCATTTTTTTGTTTGCCAAAGTGTTCAAAATGGCTGCACGGCCTTAGAGATCAGATAACTATGGCTGTTTTACCTTAGCTTACTATTTCTGCAATCACTTCCAGAAAAGCTAGAGTCCAGGAATGCTTAATTTCTGAACCTCATAATTGCCACCAGCGAAAGCGTGTGACTAACTCCTCCATTCAGTGGCAACTTGTTCTTTTAAACCTGAGTGTGGAGCACTTTGAACCCCTACTGTGTTAATTATGCCATAGTTCCAGTTGATTGCAGTACACTAAGTTTAAGGCTTCTGTTATTTATTTACTGACTACATTAACCAGAGAGCCGCCTTTGCTCTTATCTGCCTTGTACACACTTCACGTATGAATAGGGGCATGCCCTGTAAAACCCATTTTTATTTCATCTTTTTTTTTTTGTCCCTTTTATCTTTTTATTTAAAGGCAAAAAAGTGAATTGCAGGTTGCTGGAGGCAGAGACAAAATCTTTTATCCTCTAATTATTCGAATCATTATTCTTTGTGTATAAGTAGGAAAAAATGTTTTAAAAGTACCAGCGTCTCTAAAATTGGTGCGTAAGAGTCAGTGGCTGCAAGTATAAAGCTGACCATGAGACGGCTGCTGGATATTAGGAAATGATCCAAACACTGAATGATATCTCAGCTGCCTAACATCCGCACAGACATGCTTGAATGTATAATATAAGTGTGCATGTCTGTGTTTTGTGCAGTGACTCTGCCAGCATTATCCCAGGGGAGCAATGTCTATCCGCTGTGAAAATCCAACATAGCTGACAGACTTGTCCCCTGAGTTCTATGACCAAGGGATGCTTGTAAAGGCTTGTATAATACCCATAGATATAGCAGGATTTATAAGCTGAAAATGCCATGGTCCAGAGCAGTGATGTACTTAGAATATTTGCCACCAAGCATGGATCATTTTGAACACCCCGCCACCTCTGAAAATTATATTTTCACAGTGGTATAACAAATACATGTATAGCGTATAAACATAGGTGTGCGCAGTGGATGATCAGATCAGTGGATGGTGTCAGTAGAGCCGTGGACAGTGTCAGTAGGGATGAGATTGTTGTCAGTATTTTTTTGTTTTTATTATTTTGTTATTTTTTACAATTTTATTTTATTTTTTTTTTTTAACATTTTTTTTTTTTTTTTTTTTACAATTTGTTAGGAGTTTGATGAAATAGCAGAGAAAATGACTGAGGACAGAGATTCCCTAGTCTCATTCTCTGTAGCCTCAGCTGCCACAGGGGAAGGGGCGTTTAGCAGGGGAAATCTGCATCGCACAGGGTGATTAGGGTGTGCCTAGGCACACCCATTGGGAGAACGGGACCACTTGCAGCTGCTATCCTCAGAGTTGTGACCAGCTCTGTGTGATTCAATGGGAGAAAGGAACAAAAGGAAGATGGCGCCAGCTTAAGTGCAGTATCCCGGTTAGATGCTTTAATAAAAATGGATTAATACTCACAAGATTAAAAAGGTAAATGCTCATCTGGTATGTAGATGTAGATTCCTGATATATCCATCCTGCAGGACTGCTGTGAAGTGTTCCAATTGCTGGGAGAGGAGGATGACCCGCTCAGGAGCCTGGAGGAGCCCCAAGAGGCCACACCGACCAGCATAGAACGCACTCCGGAAGTGACATCACTGGAAGGATAGAGGACCAGATGAAAAGACAAAGCCTTGTCTTATATCTAAATACTCAGCACCAGATGAACATTTATCTTTTTAATCTTGAGTGAGTGTTGTTAATCCTTTTTTTTTAAAGCATCTAACCGGGATACTGCACTTAGCTGGCATTTCCTTCCTTTTGTTCGTTTCTCCAATTGAATCACACAGAGCCGGTCGCAACTCTGAGGATAGCAGACGCAAGTGGTCCTGAGCTTCCCCCCTCTGCCTTTACATATTGCCATACAGGATCAGAGATTATCTTTGGAGTATCCCATACCCCTATCAGGGGTTTCATATACATTCTATTACCTATTGGACTATATAATCTTGGTGCGCCAGATTACCTTTTTTTTCTAGGCACACCCAGCACACCCTGTGCGCACGTCTATGCGTATAAAATGGCAAATGAGGTTTAATGTAGAAAAATGTAAAATAATGCATTTGGGTGGTAAAAATATGAATGCAATCTACTCACTGGGGGGAGAACCTCTGGGGAATCTAGGATGGAAAAGGACCTTGGAGTCCTAGTAGATGATGGGCTCAGCAATGGCATGCAATGCCAAGCTGCTGCTAATAAAGCAAACAGAATATCGGCATGCATTAAAGAAGGGATTAATTACAGAGATAAAACGATAATTCTCCCGCTCTAGAAGACTCTGGTCCGGCCGTACCTAGAGTATGCTGTCCAGTTCTGGGCACCAGTCCTCAGGAAGGATGTACTGAAAATGGAGCGAGTACAAAGAAAGGCAACAAAGCTAATAAAGGGTCTGGAGGATATTGGTTATGATTAAAGGTTGCGAGCACTGAACTTATTCTCTCTGGGAAACGCTTGATTTCAATTTACAAATACTGTACTGGTGACCCCACAATAGGGATAAAACTTTTTTACGGAAGGAAGCTTAAAAAGACACATGGCCACTCAATAAAATTAGAAGGAAAGAGATTTAACCTTAAACTACGTAGAGGGTTCTTTACTGTAAGAGCAGCAAGGATGTGGAATTCCCTTCCACAGGCGGTGGTTTCAGTGGGGGGGGCATCGATAGTTTAAAAAAACTATTAGATAAGCACCTGAACGACCACAACATACAGGGATATACAAGGTAATATAATCACACACATAGGTTGGACTTGATGGACTTGTGTCTTTTTTCAACCTCACCTACTATGTAACTATGTAACATAAATGCATCTCAGCGATGCATCCCTTCTCAAAATGATCTCAACATTTTATAAAATGGCAGGCAAATTCTCCTGGTATGACACCCAAATACTCTAGTGCTGGCTATACACATGTCAGTTTTGAGGAAACGTCAAAAGCTTTCATTATAAAAACCAGAATAATTTTTGTTAAAAAATTTTTTGGGTGAAATTGTCTGAAAACCACCATGTGCATAGCCACACAAAATAAAAACATAACAATGATACAGTATCATTAAGTATAAAGGCACAAATACATCCATTTATGAATAAAAATCCACAACCAAATGTGCAGGGTTTAGGAGGGTGCTATGTACAGAGTGCAGGGTTCAGGAGGGTGCAGAGTACAGTGTGCAGAAATCAGGAGTGCACTTTGTACAGAGTGCAGGGTTCAGGAGGGTGCTACATAAAGAGTGCAGGGCTCAGGAAAGTGCTAATTACAGAGTGCAGGGTTCAGAAGGGAGCTATGTACAGAGTGCAGGGTTCAGAGGGTGCTACATACAGAGTGCAGGGTTCAGGAAGGTGCTACGTACAGAGTGCAGGGTTCAGGAGGGAGCTACGTTCAGAGTGCAGGGTTCAGGAAGGTGCTACGAGTAGAGTACAGGGTTTACAAGGGTGCTACGTACAGAGTGCAGGGTTCATGAGGGTGCTACGTACAGAGTGCAGGGTTTATGAGGATGCTACATATAAAGTGCAGGGTTCATAAGGGTGCTACGTGTAGGGTGCAGGGTTCATGAGGGTGCTATGTGTAGGGTGCAGGGTTCAGGAGGGTGCTACGTGCAGAGTTCAAAGATAAATAGATAAATCATGTGCTGCGCTATCCTCTTAATGATCTGCTGAACCTGCAGCAAAAACCTAAAAAAACAAATTGTTAACAAAAGTGATGTGTCTATAAAATCAAACCCAAGGCTGAAATAATAATATATAAACGACTAATGTCATCTTACAGCTTACAACATCATATAGCGTGAATTTACACACATTTAATAAAATATAAATATTAATACAAAAAAGTGATCCATAAAGTGCTCAAGTGCATATAAGTCCGTGATACTCTGACCACCCAGAGTCAGTTTTCAGTATCTTTAATACAAAGATAATAAACGTGCCTTGATAGGTGACTGTGAATATAGCGATCAGCAGCAGTGATTACACTCAGGTGCTCCCCACCCCAAGGTAATGGCCGCTCACCTCAGAGCGTGTGACCTCGCAATTAAGTTTGGTCGATACACGCTTTTGAATCATCAAAACGGATTCCAGGTCAGGTTGCAAGGTCCAAACACTGCTCAAAGATGTAGCCTCCTCATATATAAATATAAAAAAGAAACTTCCATAGTGTGATACCGTTTCAAAAGATTTTATGTACTGCAAACAAAGCTCTATTATAAGGTACTCACATGGGTCTGGTGTGTTAGTGCACTACTCTATAGCATGCCTTAAAAGCGCCAAGCTGTGGATGAGATTGTGTATGCCTACTCCATAAGACAGACCAGCTGTCTCCTGCGCAGTCCAGTCCCCTCCCCTACTCGTGTCGATACAAGGGAAATATCGTATCTTCATCAGGGGGATACTAATTGGACGGTGGTACTGTCTGTTAAATATCGTCCATTTTCTTGTAGTTCAAAACATATGATTTTTCCATTGCCCATTTTCTTGTAGTTTATTACATAGACATGTCCGGCGGCCATTTTAGTGTAGTGCAAGGTCATTCAAATACTCATAAGCTTAATCCCTCTGGCAAAACTACTAACAGGTGACACCAACAGAACTATCTACGCTCCTTCCTGCTCGGTATAAGTAACTTGAGGGCTAACTCCATAAAATAACGCTTGTACCCTGGACGGCGTTATGGAGCGAGCGCACAATCTCATCCCCAGATCAACATATATAAAACATAACATTTAACAATATCGTATATATTAAAATCATAATAATCCCATCATGAGAAACTACATAAATATCCCTATTTTTAATATCAAACCATTATAAAATCTGAGAGGAATCCAAAGATTCTACTTACCTCCATATGTGCATACCTCCAGGTGTATAACATTAACCACTTCCGGACCGCCGCACGGCGATGTACGTCCTTACTTTGAAGAGGAATATCGTTGTTATGGCAGCAGCTAGCTGCCATAACCCCGGTATCCTCTTCTTCAGCCAGCGGTCTGGTTTCCGATAAGAGTGGTCTCTGCGGCAGATTCGCTGCAAGATCACTTTTATTGGCGGTGGAAGAGGGGCCCCACCCCTTCCACCGCACTTTTTTTGCCCTCCGCCGCTTACCGGAGCTGTCGGCAACGGTGGAGGCAATCGGATCTTCACTCTTGCTGGGCATGGAGATGAGTGAGGATAAGATGGCCCCCACCCGTCTCCATATCAATGCAGGGTGGAAGCGAAGTCAAAATGTCACTTCTGCCCATAGCTCTTAAAGAGCTATTTTTTTAAATTACTTATTTAAATGACATTTTTTTTTTTTGCATTTAAGTGTAAATATGAGATCTGAGGTCTTTTTACCCCAGATCTCATATTTAAGAGGTCCTGTCATGCTTTTTTTCTATTACAAGGGATGTTAACATTCCTTGTAATAGGAATAAAAGTGACACATTTTTTTTAAAAAAGACAGTGTAAAAATAAAAAATAAAAGGTAGAATAAATAAGAAAAAAAAAACATTTTTTAAACGCGCCCCGTCCCGCCAATCTCGCCATTCCACAAGCGGGCACAATTTTGAAGCGTGACATGTTGGGTATCAATATACTCTGTGTAACATTATCTTTCACAGTATGAAAAAAAAATGGTCTAACTTTACTGTTGTCTTATTTTTTAATTCAAAAAAGTGTATTTTTTCCAAAAAAAGTGCGCTTGTAAGACCGCTGCGCAAATACGTGTAACAAAATGTATTGCAACAACCGCCATTTTATTCTCTAGGGTGTTAGAAAAAAAATGTATAATGTTTGGGGTTCTAAGTAATTTTCTAGCAAAAAAAAACTGTTTTTAACTTGTAAACAGCACATCTAAAAAAGAGGCTCGGTCTTTAAGTGGTTAAAAAGGTTTTAGTTTCTATTCATCGAGGTGTCTTAGAGATCAATAAATCCAAAAAAATGTATGTTTTCCTTACTGACATCCCATGTCAAGCTAATATTTGGTCATTACTGTTCATGGAGTGTAATAATGATTCTACATCTTCAACTGTTCCTCTCCATATCAACAAAAGGTCGTCAATAAAACACCTATATAACATCACCCTTGGGTCCAGGTTATCTAAAATGCCCTCCTCCTCCCATCAGGCCATACACAGATTCGCTACACTTGGCGCGAATTTAGCACCCATAGAGACACCTTTTACCTGAAAATAAAACCTGTTCTCATACCAAAAATAATTGTGCTCCAAACAAAATTTTAGGCTTTTCAAAATAAATTTATGTTGGCTACGTCTCATATTAGAATTCTTATATAATGCCCACTTTACTGCCCTCACTGCCCCCTGATGATCGATGTTCGTATACAGCGAGGCCACATCTGCTGTGGCCATCACTGTATCCACATCTGTAACACATTCCTTCAACAGCTGTATTGTATGCTTTGTGTCTTTTAAATATGCCTTAGTCCCTTTTACTGGTGGTTGCAAGTGTATTGTTTTGTTGGATTAGATTCAAGTACCTGATATGTTCCCCTATCATCTAATATTTTGCTAATTTCCGTCTTATATTGTTCCAATGAGAACACCACAATCCCCCCCCCCTTTGTCCGTGGGCCACATTACTATATCTTTTCTGTCATTTAATGACTTTAGGCCCATCTGAACATCCTTTTGCTCATATACTGTCAGAGAACTCACACAGCAAGCACCCGTCTCCATGCAGCAGCTGCCAATCCTCGTTCTGCTAATGCCAAGGTGCATGCACGGAACCATAGCCAGAGACAAATGAGATCCAGGGTGGGCATGCACAATGGCACCTCTATGCGAACGCGCACACGCGCTAACGCGCACCCGCGTGTGCCAAAGCGCTAATGTGCTAACGCGCATGCGCCAAGGTGCTAATGTGCTAATGCGCATGTGCCAATGTGCTAAGTTGCTAATGCGCATGCGCGTACGCACGTACGCTGGCGCGAATCCTGGCACACAGCACCCTACATAAACAGAGAGTCTGCCTAGCATCAGTGCTGGATTGTCTTCAGCTTGTTCCTGTGTTCCTGTTGTTACTCTGCCTGATTGACCTTGTTCCTGAAAACCCGGCTATCTTCTGACCATTCGGATCTCCCCTGCCTGCTGAACCTGCCTCTACCTGCAATACTGACCTTGGCTTGAACTTATGATTACGGCTCTGCCTCCTGATTCTGTACCCTGCTGTCCGTCTGTTGCCAACCCCTGCCTGTTCCTGACTACGGTTTTGCCTTCTGACTTGGTACCCCGCTGCCAGCCTGTTGCCGACTCCTGCCTGTTCCTGATTCTGCAGTTGATCCTGATCTGGCTCCCGCTGAACAAGTTTGGTGATCAGTTTCCACATCTCCTCAGCAGAGGTTCATATATCTCCAAGTTCCAGCCCCCTGCCTGCAGGCACCTGCACCCTTTCGTTGCCCTCGCACTCTCAGGACCCACCACCAGGGGTGCTTGGACCGGAACCATGCAAGAGTCCACCCTCATCATTTCGGGCTCCGCTGTAAGGTACGTGACATATACCTTTTTTACGGGTAATTTATCTAATTCGGAAGTGACCAATTTTTTGAACATATCAACGTGTTTATTGTTCACTATGTGAGGGTTAAAAACTGATTGATTCCTTAATTTAGTAAAATCCCCTTCTACTGTTACTCTTTCAACAAGATTAGCACGTAATATTTTTTAATGTTAAGTCTTCAAATAAATGTATTAATTCCTATATAAGTTTCAAATTTATTTAAACCCTTTTTAGGAGCATACTTGATGCCCCTATCCAAGGTTAATATTTCTTGCCTGGTCAGCTCAATCCTACTCAGGTTGTATATTCCTTCACCTAATCCTCCCGTCTTCTTTTTTTGTTGTACCCTTCTTTTTCCTCCTCGTTGTCCCCCTTTTCTGCTTTTCTTTCTCCTCTCTTCCCTTCTCTAAAAAATAAGACTCATAATGGTGTTCCTGATTCGGTAAATTATATAAAGGCTGGTAGCTATTATATATAAGGACTGTCATACCTGGTTCGCTGTGGTTTAGGTGAGTAGTAATGTCCCTCATCCTGAGGGGGTCCTCTGTAAGGAGGTGGTACCCCTTGATGAACGTAATCCCCTTGTGGAGGGCCCCTAAAATGTGAAGGGGCACCTCCTCTTTGGTGTGTTCTATTTTGATAGCCCTGTGCATGGTAAACTCCCTGCTGGGGTCCCCTATTGTAGGGAACGTTCCCTGAGTGATTCCCTCTAGCTTGGTAGTTGTTCCCCTGATAACCTCTATTCCAATTACCGCGGTTGGTGAGTATCTTTGGTATGAGGGCCTACCTCCATTCCCATTAGAACCTTTATTGTCATAATAGGGTTTTCTAGTCTTGTATTGTGGTCCATAAGAGTTATCCAGTCCTCTCTCTGGATAATATATTGTGGGTTGTTCCCTCTTTTGTGTGGCAGACTGCTGATGTTGAATATATTGCTGGGAAGCCTGCAGTGTTTTAAATCCCACACTTTTATCTCCCATTTTATTTCCTTGTTTAGAAGGGGAATTTGGTCGGTTACCACTACCCCCACCTCCATATTGGCCTGCCATCTAAATACTCTTTTTTTCTGATAATTTCCTATGTCCCTAAGATACTTCTTTTTCTTTACATTTTCGTTTTCTAAATCCTTTTTTTTGCACATTTTTTGTAATATTCCCATCTGCTTGGCATATTCCGCGGTTGTCTTAAAAGGCTCTATTTTCTCCCTAAATTCCTTAATTTGACCCTCTACCATTTTCATTTTGCGTTGCTTTGGTTTTATAAGAAATTCCATAACCTCTTTACCCGTATTATTAAAGAACATATACCATTCTTGAATGTCATCCTCTCCTATTAATCCATCATTTAAAGGTACATCCCATCTTAATTTCCTGGGCACTATGTCATCTTTTAAATATTTCTCCATTGTGAACATATCCCACCATATATTACTCTTTTTTGTACATACTATGTCCCAATTTTCTAAATGAGTGTGCTAGATCATTATCCTTGGTGTCTATCTCTGCAAACACTTATTCTAAGTCCAACTCCCTGTTGTCAAAAAAGGTAAATAAATCCATGGTGCTACAAGCAAGTATATGAGATATAAATAGTAAAGGTCTTGCGAGCCACCAAATCAAAGTTCCCCTATCATATAATAATATAATGACAGCTGCTAGCACTAATCATGTCTCATACTAACGTGTGAGATTCAAAGATAAATAAAAAAATCATGTGCTGTGCTATCCCCTAATGATCTGCTGAACCTGCAGCAAAAACCTAAAAAACAAAATTGTTAACAAAAGTGATGTGCCTATAAAATCAAACCCAAGGCTGAAATAATAATAATATATAAGCGACTAATGCCGTCATACAGCTTACAACATCATATAGCGTGAATATACACACATTTCATAAAATATAAATATTAATACAAAAGTGATCCATAAAGTGCTCAAGTGCATATAAGTCTGTGATACTCTGACCACCCAGGATCAGTTTTCAGTGTCCTTAATACAGATATAATAAACGTGACTTGATAGGTTACTGTGAATTTAGCGATCTGCAGCAGTGATTACACTCAGGTGCTCCCCACCCCAAGGTAATGGCCGCTCATCTCAGAGCATGTGACCTCGCAATTAAGTTTGGTCAATACACGCTTTTGAATCATCGAAACGGATTCCAGGTCAGGTTGCAAGGTCCAAACACTGCTCAAAGATGCAGCCTTCTCACATATAAATATCAAAAAGAAACTCCATAGTGTGATACCGTTTTAAAGGTTTTATTTACTGCAAACAAGTAAATTTGCAGTTTACCCCCCATGCGTGTCGATACAAGGGAAATATCATATCTTCATCAAGGGGATGCTAATTGGATGGTGGTGCTGTCTGTTAAATACCTGGCCATCGATGGGCGTGGTTTGGCCGCTCGAGTTAATGGCCGCTTAAACCGAGAGCTCCGACGGGGAGAAACACCAGCCAGCTACTATCTAGCACCTCCAGCCCAGGAAAAACAACCGGTGACTGCCGCCGACCTCCAGGATGTCCCAGATCGGGACAGCCCAGAAAGCTTACAGACTTCTTCCCAGGCACAGGCTGTGAGGGGATCCAAGATGGCGACGGAGGAAGCATGGACCTTTCTCCCTCACCCTCCACAGCGCTGTTAACACATCTCGGCAGCCAGGAGCCTCACTTACAGGACCACAGACTGGATGAAAAACAGTCTCACAAGCGCCCAGCAGATTCTCCAACTGCCTCACCAGCATCCAAGGGTCCCGTGAGTAAAAAGCAGTTCTCTTCACCAGAGAACAGTGACCTTACACAGATCCCACAAGATTCACTCGCAGCATTCCCCACCTCTGACCGCCCTGCCTCAGAGTCCACTCTAAAAGAGATGCTGTTATCACTATAAAATGATCTGCAGGCTGAATTATGTAACTCCGTGTCAGCACTACAGGTGCAGGTGGAACAATTAGAGGGCAGAATGGATATCACAGAACAGAAAGTGAGGGAATGCGTATCTGCCCATAATGTCCTAGTGGACAGTTATCAAGAACGCGATGCTGACATACAATGGCTGAAAAACAAGGTCACAGACCTCGAAGATAGGACCAGGAGGAACAACCTGAAATTCAGAGGTATCCCTGAAACAATTACTCCTCCTGAATTCTCACAATACCTACTTCAATTGCTAAAAACCCTCCTTCCTATGGAAAATGCCGTGACCTGGTCATTGACAGAGCTCATCGTATAGCTAAATCCAATTCCCTTCCGGATTCCGTCCCAAGGGATGTATTGGCCAGAATTCATTTTTTCCATATTAAAGACAGAGCCATGGCTGCAGCTCATAAAGCAGGCAAGCTCCCTGATCCATTCGCCCACATCAATATCTACGCCGACCTCTCGGCTACCACTCTAGCCCATCGCAGACAGTTTGCACCTATTACAGCAGATCTAAGAGAGAAAAAGATCTTGTACAACTGGTTCTTCCCTGCCACCTTACAAATCACGCATCAGGGGCAAAAATATATCCTATATTCACCAATGGATGCACGGAAACTGCCCCGACAATGGGGTATCTCTACTCCGCATGCTACAGATGGGGAACGCTCCAATATCCCTCGTTCACAAGCTCAACCCCGGTCCGCTCCTTCTGGACTAGGCTAACACAGTTGCGCCACATATGGGCCACACACTATACCTATCAAGGGCATGACAATGCTTAAACTCAGCGATTCACCTCCCCTTGGTTTGGAACTCTTTACCTCGCACCCCTACGCATCAGTTGCTGTTGGTTTGGTTATTGACCACAGGGCTTAATATCCCTCTTTATTGCTTGTTTACATTTCATAATCTGTTACGTACTATTTAGAAGATTTAATACACTATTTGTATTACATAGAACTACTTTCTAAGCTCCTATAGCCGTGTTAACTTTAGTATATATCTGTTTCAGCTGTGGTACATCTCTCTAACTGTGTGCACTTCTCCATAGCAACACATAACGTGAGAGTGGGACACTCCCAGCTCCTCACATCATACCTCCTACTTTAGTGCCCCATCATTTAGGAAATGTCACTTAAAATCGTTTCCCTAAATGTAAAGGGCCTGAATAGCCCCTACAAATGATCCCTGCTCTGGAGAGAAGCTCTCTCCCAGAAATGCGACATACTATGTGCACAAGAGACGCACTTAACTCAGCCCAACACACCACGAGTCTCTCACCATAAATTCCCACACTGCTTCTTTGCCAACTCGGATAAGAAAACCAAAGGTGTGCTGATAGCTATTAGAGACACAATCACCTTCTCACAGAAATTCGTAGAATGTGACCCCAATGGTAGATATGTAATCCTAGGAGCAGAGCTCAATCACCAACCTTTCACACTAGTGTCGGTATACTCGCCAAATACAAACCAAAAATCTTTTTTACGTCAGTTACTAAAATGTGTTCACTCGATCCAAGTAGGCCAACTTATAATCTGTGGAGACTTCAACGCTGTTTCAGACACCTCACTGGACTCCACAAGCTCACGCCGGAAACACTCACAGAACCTCACACGAGATGAAGGTTTATATGATGTATGGAGAAGTATACACGGCTCTGAGAAAGACTTCACTTTCTTCTCTACTGCTTTCCATGTGTATTCCAGGATTGACATGTTCCTCGTGGACAGGGCCACCCTTTTCCAAGCCACTGAAGCACAGATAGGCACTACCCTATGGTCCGATCACGCGCCAATCTCCCTAACCTTAACTCTTCACCAACATACGCAACCCACAAAACTATGGAGACTAAATACCAACCTCCTAAATAACCCTGGCTACGAGGAACAGGTCATGTCCGATATAAATGTTTTTTTTACACAAAATGCTAACTCAGTGACGAACGCACACTCCTTATGGGCGGCTCACAAAGCCTACATGCGTGGAGTGTTCCTCAAACTGGGTGCCCAGGAGAAGCATAAGAGAACGCAAAAGATTAATGACTTTACCCAGACCATAACAGACCTTGAGACCCAAAATAAAATCAAACCCTGCATCGAATTAGTAAATAAACTTCAAGAGACTCGACACAAACTCTCCCAATGTTTTGTGTCACAGTATGACCTTCTCCTTAAAAGACTCAAACTAAACTACTATGTAGCTGGCAATAAAATAGGCCCTCTACTGGCAAGGCAAATAAAACATAAAACAAATAAGAGCAAAATAGACCACCTATTAGATACACAAAACCAAAGGCTAACCAATCCAATGCATATAGCTAATCGCTTCGCCGAATACTACACTGAACTTTATAACTTAGAATACGCCCAAGTGATCCCACATCCTGATCAGGCTCAAATTAAAGAGTTTCTACGTTCCCTCTCGCTACCGCAGATATCCTCTGCAGACCTTACCACACTATCCTCTCAGTTCTCCAGTCAGAAAATCCAAAAAGCAATTACCACACTTCATTTGCACAAATCCCTAGGTCCAGACGGGTTCGGTAATGAATATTACAAAAAATTTAGCAATTTCCTGATTCCCCACCTACAAGCAGTCTATAATGCAGCAGCGACCTCGGCAAGCTTTCACAAGGAAGCACTCGAAGCACTAATAGTAACACTGCCCAAACCAGGAAAACCCCCGTACCAACCAGCTAATTACCGTCCCATCTCCCTCCTCAATTCTGATATTAAGATCTACGCTAAAGTCATCGCCTCTAGATTAGAAAACATCATACCCAAATTAATTCATCCTGATCAAGTAGGATTTGTGAGAGGTCGTCAAGCCTCTGACGGCACCAGACACATCCTCAACGTCCTTCAATGGGCCGAGTCACATCGCACGCCTGCTCTGCTTCTCTCTTTAGATGCAGAGAAGGCGTTCGATCGGGTACAACGTTTTGTACAGACCTAAATGCACCTCCGGCATGGGAGTCCCCAGTTTGAAGCTATACTATCATGCCGTGATTATGGATCAAGCTGCCGTATGGTGGTCACCCTTGGAAGGAAAACAATGGGCCTCTATGGAACAATCCATAATGGGCCACCAACTCAAAGGCCTCATATTCGCACTCCTTCTAGGTCTCCCTCCCGTATCTCTCCACTACTTCTCGATACAAGCCTCTATGGCCTCATGGCGCTATTCTCAAAGGCGTATACACAATAAAATCCTTATGGACTTACACTCCATACCTTTAGGTACCTTGGAATACTTCACTGAAGACCTAACACTTGACAGCTGGTCAGAGGCAGGAGCTGTTACTATTGGACATCTACTTGACAAAACCAACCTCCTAACCTTTGAAGATCTGCAGAAATGCTCTTGTTTACTGCACAGCGACTTTTACAAATATCTGCATATTCGGAACATAATAGGACACATCCTTAAAACGGAGGTAAGGGTTCCACAAGAAGCTCTTGCTTTCTGCGCATCTCCAGCAACTACGAATAAGGGCATCTCATACTTCTACCGACTCTTTTTACTCTCCCCACCACAGGAAAAAACTCTGTCCATGAAGAAGTGGGAAAACGACCTCGACTGCACTTTTAATCAAGTGCAATGGAACGCAGCAACTAACAATATACTAAAATTCTCCCATTGCGCAACATTGGGAATCACACCTAAAACTAACACACCGCTGGTACTACACTCCAATTCAGCTTTCCAAATTCTCCAAAAGTACCTCCCCACGATGTTGGAGGAATTGTGAAGAATCAGGATCCCTAATTCACATCTGGTGGCATTGCCCCAAGATTCTTCCCTTTTGGAGGAAGGTATTCCACTTTATCTCTTCCATCACTGGCAATAACTGCCTTCTGGACCCAGCCATGGCTCTCCTATTACTGAACTGTGAACGTTGGCCTAAGAACTATCTCCCCTTAGTGCTCCATTGTCTGACGGCCGCTAAGAAATCAATAGCTTCATGCTGGAAACAACAAGACCCCCCAGAATTCTCCTCTTTCTTAATAAATCTCAACACTCAGAGCCAATTCGAACTCCTGTTCTCCATGAAAAACGGCAACAGTCAACTCTTCTACACACAGTGGTCAGTATGGCTTCAACATCCATTATGTACGGTGCACATGTAATGGTGATATGACTCTCCTTCTGGTTTCCCTAGGACGTCACCCTCCTAGCATTACCGTCTTCCTTAATGTCTCCAACTATACCTCTCTTCCCCCTTTTAAGAGATGTACCCAGCTAATGTTCTCTTATTAATCTTTCCTGATACTTTCCATGCCTTAACACTGTTAAACGACTTTGTTGCATAATCCTATTGTACTACTGTGCTCTGCAGTTATAGCATTGATTGTGATATATTTTGTGAACTCCTCTTCAAAAATAATAAACAATATTGAAATATAAATACCTGGCCATCGGCTCACATGCTCTGAGATGAGCGGCCATTACCTTGGGGTGGGGAGCACCTGAGTGTAATCACTGCTGCAGATCGCTATATTCACAGTCACCTATCAAGTCACGTTTATTATTTTTGTATTAAGGCCACTGAAAACTGATCCTGGGTGGTCAGAGTATCATAGACTTATATGCACTTGAGCACTTTATGGATCACTTTTGTATTATTATTTATATTTTATGAAATGTGTGTATATTCACGCTATATGATGTTGTAAGCTGTATGACGACATAAGCCGCTTATACAGTGGAACCTCGGATTGCGAGTAACGCGGTTAACGAGCGTTTCGCAATACGAGCACTGTATTTTAAAAAATCGTAACTCGGTTTGCGAGTGTTGTCTCACAAAACGAGCATGATTCAGGCCAAAGCGATGTGCAGTACCACTTTTGGCCTGATTTGGGGGGGTGGTGCCAGAGCCGAGCAGAGCTGAAAGTCACCGATCACAGCCGTTCAGAAATGCATGGAAAGCCCGAGGACACTTCGGCTGACCTTGTCATATCTCGGGTAGGAAGGCTTTCTGAGGTTTGCCAAGGTCAGCCGAAGTGTCCTCGGGGCTTTTTGGCCATTTCCAAGGCTGTCCGGCGCCCCCCCGCCTCTGGCCGCATGCATTATTGCATCCCATTGAAGTCAATGCGGAACAAATTATTTTAGTTTCCATTGACTTCAATGGGAAAACTCGCTTTGATATGAGAGTACTTTGGATTACGAGCATTCTCCTGGAACGGATTATGCTCGGAATCCGAGGTTCCACTGTATATTATTATTATTTCAGCCTTGGGTTTGATTTTATAGATACATCACTCTTGTTAACAATTTTGTTTTTTAGGTTTTTGCTGCAGGTTCAGCAGATCATTAAGGGGATAGCGCAGCACATGATTAATCTATTTATCCTTGAATCTCACACATTAGTATGAGACGTGATTAGTGCTAGCAGCTGTCATCATACTATATTAAGATAGGAGAACTTTGATTTGGTAGCTTGCAAGACCTTTACTATTTTGACATATATATCTCATATACTTACTTATAGCACCATGGATTTATTTACCTTTTTTGACAGCAGGGAGTTGGACTTAGAAGAAGTGTTTGCAGAGATAGACACCAAGAAGGATAATGATCTAGCACACTTATTTAGAAAACTGGGACATAGTATGGAAAAAAAGAGTAATATATGGTCGGATATGTGCACAATGGAGAAATATTTAACCACTTAAGCCCCGGACCATTTGGCTGGCCAAAGACCAGAGCACTTTTTGGGATTCGGCACTGCGTCGCTTTAACTGACAATTGCACGGCCGTGCGATGTGGCTCCCAAACAAAATTTCCCCACAAATAGAGCTTTCTTTTGGTGATATTTGATCACCTCTGCGTTTTTTATTTTTTGCGCTATAAACAAAAAAAGAGCGTCAATTTTGAAAAAAAATGCATTATTTTTTACTTTTTGCTATAATAAATATCCCCAAAAAATATATAAAAAAACATTTTTTTTCCTCAGTTTAGGCTGATACATATTCTTCTATATATTTTTGGTAAAAAAAATTGCAATAAGTGAATATTGATTGGTTTGCGCAAAAGTTATAGCGTCTACAAAATAGGGGATAGTTTTATGGCATTTTTATTAATAATTTTTTTTTTTACTAGTAATGGCTGCGATCAGCGATTTTTATGGTGACTGCGACATTATGGCGGACACGTGGGACAATTTTGACACATTTTTGGGACCGTTGGCATTAAAGCAGCGATCAATGCGATTAAAAATGCACTAATTACTGTAAAAATGTCACTGGCAGTGAAGGGGTTAACACTAGGGGGCAGTGAAGGGGTTAACACTAGGGGGCAGTGAAGGGGTTAACACTAGGGGGCAGGGAAGGGGTTAAGTGTGTCCTAGTTTGTGTTCTAAATGAAGGGGGAGGGGACTGTGCAGGGAAGATAACAGATCATCTGTTCATACTCTGTATGAACACACGATCTGTCAGTTATCCCCTCAGAGAACCGAAAACTGTGTGTTTACACACACAGTTCCGGGTTCTCCGTGTGCCCCGAGCGATCGCGGGAGCCTGGCGGTGATCGAGACCGCCGGGCAATCGCATCGGCTCGGGGGGTGAGCGGGTGGCACGCATGCGCCCCCTAGTGGCCACAGGGCGAAGCGATGTTATATACCGTCGTTTCACCCAGCCATGCCATTCTGCCGCAGTACAACTGCGGCGGCTGGTCGGCAAGTGGTTAAAAGATGACAGTGCCCAGGAAATTACCATGGGATGTACCTATAAATGATGGATTAATAGGAGAGGATGACATTCAAGAATGGTACAGGTTCTTTAATAATAAAGGTAAAGAGGTCATGGAATTTCTTATAAAATGAAAGCAACACAAAATGAAAATGGTAGAGGGTCAAATTAAGGAATTTGGGGAGAAAATAGTGCCTTTTAAGACGACCGCTGAATATGCCAAGCAGATGGGAATATTACAAAAAAATGTGCAAAAAAAGGATTTAGAAAATAAAAAAATGTAAAGAAAAAGAAGTATCTTAGGGACATAGGAAATTATCAGAAAAAAGAGTATTTAGATGGCAGGCCAATATGGAGGTGGGGGGGGGGGGGGGGTTAGTGGTAACCAACCAACTTCCCCTTCTAAACAAGGAAATAATATGGGAGATAAAAGTGTGGCATTTAAAACACTGCAGGCTTCCCAGCAATATATTCAACATCAGCAGTCTGCCACACAAGATAAGAGGGGACAACAACCCCCAATATAATATCCTGAGAGAGGACTGGATAACTCTTATGGACCACAATACAATACTAGAAAACCCTATTATGACAATAGAGGTTCTAATGTGAATGGAGGTAGACCCTCATACCAAGGATGCCCACCAAACCGGGGTAATTGGAATAGAGGTTATCAGGGGAACAACTACCAAGCTAGAGGGAATCACTCAGGGAGCGTTCCCTACAATAGGGGACCCCAGCAGGGAGGTCACTATCCACAGGGCTATCAGAGTAGAACACCCCAAAGGGGAAGTGGCCCTCCACATTTTAGGGGCCCTCCACAAGGGGATTACTATCATCAAGTGGGACCACCTCCTTACAGAGGACCCCCGGGATGAGGGACATTACTACTCACATAAACCACAGCGAGCCAGGTATGACAGACCACCTACTGAACAGTATGAGGTCCCTATATATAATAGCTACCAGCCTTTATATAATTTACCGAATTAGGAACACCATAATGAGTCTTCTTTTTTAGAGAAGGGAAGGGGGGAGGACACCAGGGGAGAAAGAAAAGCAGAAAAAGGGGACAACGAGGAGGAAGAAGGGTACAACAAAAAAAGAAGATGGGAGGATTAGGTGAAGGGATATACAACCTGAGTGGGATTGAGCTGACCAGGCAAGAAATACTAACTTTGGATAGGGGCATCAAGTATGCTCCTAAAAAGGGTTTAAATAAATTCGAAACTTATATAGGAATTAATAAATTTATTCGAAAACTTAACATAAAAAAAAATACGCGCTAAAACCTGTTGAAAGAGCAGCAGTAGAAGGGGATTTTACTCAATTAAGGAATCAGCTTTTAACCCTCACATAGTGAACAATAAACACGTTGATATGTTAAAAAAATTGATAATAGATAAATTGGCCGTAAAAAAGGTATATGAGCAAAAGGATGTTCAGATGGGCCTAAATTCATTAACCACTTTAATACCAGGCCATAGTCATATGACATCCGTAGATGGGATCTCCCATCCTGGGCGGGCGTCATAAGACGTCCTCGGTTTCTCGCGGCTCCTGGGGGCCCACATTGTGGCGATCGGGGATGAGGTGTGTCCCTCGGACACAGCCCATCCCAGATCCATGTAAAGAGCCAATAAAAGATGGCTCTTTACCACGTGACCGGTCACATGTACTGTCCATGTGCACGCCGCTCGTGCATGCCCTTAGGGCGCGTGCAGAGCGGCGATCGGGGACGAGGCTTGTCACCCTGACACAGCCCAACCCCGATCACAGTAAAGAGCCAATAAAATTAGCTCCTTACCGAGTACCTGACTACCTGTCACAGCCCATCTGAGTACCTGTCACAGCCAATCTGAGTACCTGAGTACCTGTCACAGTTCATCTGAGTACCCGAGTACCTGAGTACCTGTCACAGTCCATCTGAGTACCTGTCACAGTTCATCTGAGTACCCAAGTACCTGAGTACCTGTCACAGTCCATCTGAGTACCTGAGTACCTGTCACAGTTCATCTGAGTACACAAGTACCTGAGCACTTGTCACAGCCCATCTGAGTATCTGTCACAGTTCATCTGAGTACCTGGCACAGTCCATCTGAGTACTTGTCACAGCCCATCTGAGTACCTGAGTACCTGTCACCGCCCATCTGAATAACTGTCACCACGCATGAGAGTACCCGAGTACCAGTCACCAGCCCATCAGAGTACCCAAATACCTATCTGTAGCCCATCAGAGTACCCGAGCTCCTGTCACCAGGTCATCAGGATACCCGAGTACCTGTCACCACCCATCAGAGTACCCGAGTACCTGTCTCAAGCCCATCAGAGTACCCAGGTACCTATCTGCAGCCCATCAGAGTACACAGGTACCTATCTGCAGCCCATGCCTCATAGAATATGTACGTGAATATACGTTGAGGTGTTTGCTTTCCAAAATGGGATCATTTTGTGGGTAATTCCACTGTACTGGTGCTCAAAGACCTTCAAAATTGTGATAGGTAGGAATGAAATGAGATGTGTATTTTATGCTCCTAGAATGCTTGAAGGTACTACTTCAATGCTGGGCCTCTTTATGTGGCCAGGCTGTGTAAAAGTCTCACACATGTGGTATCGCCATACTCAGGAGGAGTAGCAGAATGTGTTTTGGGGCTCAATTTTTGCTATATACATGCTATGTTTTAGAAATATCTTATAAATTGACAACTTTGTGTAAAAAAACAAAAGATTTTCATTTTCTTTCCACTTTTTCTGAAGACTTGTGTAAAAAAAATGAACCATTCAAAAGACTCATAATGCTTCATAGAATATATGTTGGGGTGTTTGTTTTCCAAAATGGGGTAATTTTGTGGGTAATTCCATTGTCCTGGTGCTCCAAGGCCTTCTCAAATGTAATAGGTCTTTAGGAAATTAGAGGTGTAATTTATGCTCCTAGAACCCCTGACGGTGCTCCCTGCATGTTGGAACTCTCTGCATGGCCAGGCTGTGTAAAAGTCACACATATGTTGTATCGCCATACTTGGGAGGAGCAGCAGAATGTATTTTGGGGTGTAATTGGAAGTATGCATATGCTGTGTGTGAGAAATAACTTGTTATTATGACAATTTTGTGGAAAAAAATCTTCATTTTCTCAAGAATTGTGGGAAAAAATGACAACTTCAAAAAACTCACCATGCCTCTTAATAAACACCTTTGACTGTCTACTTTTAAAAAAAGGGGTCATTTGGGGGGTATGTGTACTTTCCTGACATTTCAGAGCCTCAAGAAATGAGATAGGCCATCAGTGCATCAATTTTCAATGATTTGCACCATAGCTTTTAGACCCTATAACTTTCACAGAGACTAAATAATATCCACTAATTTTGGTTATTTTTACCAAAGAGATGTAGCAGTATAAATTTTGGCCCAAATTTATGAACAAAAATGACTTTTTTGGAAAATGTCATCATAGAAAGTAAAAAAAAGTGTTTTTTTTTCAAAATTTTCGCTCTTTTTTCACTTATGTAGCAAAAAATAAAAAAAACCCAGTGGTGATTAAATACCACCAAAAGAAAGCTCTATTTGTATGAAAAAAATGATAATTTTGTTTGGGTACAGTGTTGCATGACTGAGTAATTGGCATTCAAAGTGTGAGAGCGCTGAAAGCTAAAAATTGGTCTGGGCAGGAAGGGTGTATAAATGTCCTGTATTGAAGTGGTTAAATGATAGAAAAGATATAGTAATACGGCCCGCGGACGGGGGGATTAAGGTGTTGTCATTGGAACAATGTAAGACTGAAGTGAGTAAAATATTAGATGATAGGGGAACATATCAGGTACTTGAATCTAATCCAACGAAACAATACAAAATCCAACTGGCACGTTAGTTAGTTCTGTATGGAATTGAGAATGAAGTGCTGAACAAAAGGGAAGAAAAATACTTAATCCCCTCTGTATGTAAAATACCGATCATATACTATATCCCAAAAATCCACAAAAACAAGGAAAATCCCCTGGGGAGACCAATTGTAAGTGGGCTACAATCACTCACCTACCGATTGGGAGAATATATTGATATACACTTGCAACCCCTAGTAAAAGGGACTAAGGCATATTTAAAAGACACAAAGCATACAATACAGCTGTTGAAGGAATGTGTTACAGATGTGGATACAGTGATGGCCACAGCAGATGTGGCCTCGCTGTATACGAACATCGATCATCAGGGGGCAGTGAGGGCAGTAAAGTGGGCATTATATAAGAAATCTAATATGAGACGTAGCCAAATTTATTTTGAAAAGCCTAAAATTTTGTTTGGAAAACAATTATTTTTGGTATGAGAACAGGTTTTATTTTCAGGTAAAAGGTGTCGCTATGGGCGCTAAATTTGCGCTAAGTGTAGCAAATCTGTATATGGCCTGATGGGAGGAGGAGGGTATTTTAGATAACCTGGACCCAAGGGTGATGTTATATAGGCGCTTTATTGATGACCTTTTGTTGATATGGAGAGGAACAGTTGAAGACGTGGAATCATTATTACACTCCATGAACAGCAATGACCAAAATATTAGCTTGACATGGGATGTCAGTAAGGAAAACATACATTTTTTTGGATTTATTGATCTCTAATACACCTTGAGGAATAGAAACTAAAACCTTTTTTAAGAATAAAGACTGTAACTCATATATTCCCACTACCAGCTGCCATTACAGACCCTGGATCAATAATATTCTAAGAGGACAGTTCACGTGGATTAGAAAAAACTGTACAAATTATGTGGATTATGAAACACAAGTGGAAAAATTGAGTGCAATGTTTAGGGATATAGGACCGATTTTTTGAAGAGTGAAAAAGAAAAGTTTGGGAATGTGGATAGGGAGAGTCTCTTAAGGAATAAAGATCAGAGCATAACACAGAATGGTGATATAGGTACCCGTATTGTCCTTGATTATAATGTACAAAATAGGGAAGTTGAACAAATTATTAAGAGGTATTGGGAAATTTTGAAACAAGATGTCCACCTGAGTGGCAGTTTATCTGACCGACCCAAAATAGTTTACAAGCGAGCCCCTAATTTGTATGATAACCTGGTGCACAATGTAGTTGAACCGCCTCCAGTTAAGCCATCGATGTTTTGGGACATAAAGAGATTTTTCGGATGCGGTAGATGTTATAGTTGTGTAAGGGTCCCAGGGAATATTAGAAAATTGAAGTCTTTTATAAATCCCTGTACTAACTGCTCACATGTAATTAGGGACTTCATTTCATGCAACACTATAGGGGTGGTGTATGCAATTAAATGCCCCTGCGATTATTATATGTTGGCAGAAGTAAGAGGGAACTGAAAGCAAGAATGGAGGAACATGTGAGAAGCATTCGAAAGGGATATGATAAACATTATTTATCTATCCACTTTAGGGACAAAGACAGACAAAAAAGACAGAGGGAATGCAATTTTGGGGTATTGAGGCCCCTAAGCATCATTGGAGGGGTTTCAATTTTGTCAGAGAAATCAGTAAGAGGGAATCATGGTGGATACACCAGTTAGGCTCTCTTTCACCAGGGGGGTTAAATAAGGAATTTGATTTGAAATGTTTCCTTAGTAATTACTAAACATCATTTTTTTATATAATTTAGTTTTTTTTATTTTTATTTTTTATTTATATTTTACTTTTAGTTTTAATTTTGTTGATAAGTGGTTCTGATTGATATGGGTTCAGAGGATTATTGTTGCTGCTGGTTTCATGTGTTTCTTGTTTATAGGTGAGGTATTAGCGACAATTTTGGGGTTAAGCGAAGTTTTTACCGCCCTTTTTATAACATGGCAGTAGGTCATATGTATGGGGGTGGATGACCAAATGCATTTCATTAATGGATTTTTTTACATACATACAGGTATTAGCGACAATTATGGGGTTACGCCAAGTTTTTACCACCCTTTTTATGACATGTTTTTACCGCCCTTTTTATAACATATGACACCTCCAGGTCATATGTATGGAGGTGGATGACCAAATGAATTTCATTAATGGACTTTTTAACATACATACATAGGGTTTGATTAGTGCGCATTAATGTCATACACCTGGAGGTGTGCACATATGGATATTTTAATTGAGTTAAGTAGAATCTTTGGATTCCTCTCAGATTTTATATTGGTTTGATATTAAAAATAGGGATATTTATGTAGTTTCTCATGATGGGATTATTATGATTTTATTATATACGATATTGTTAAATGTTATGTTTTACATATGTTGATCTGGGGATGAGATTGTGCGCTCGCTCCATATCGCCGTCCACGGTACAAGCGTTATTTTATGGCGTTAGCCCAAAGTTACTCATACCTAGCAGGAAGGAGTGTAGATAGTTCTGTTGGTGTCACCTATTAGGGTAGTTTTACGAGAGGGATTAAGGTTATGAGTATTTGAATGTCTTTGCACTACACTAAAATGGTCGCTGGACATGTCTATGTAATAAACTACAAGAAAATGGCCAACGGAAAATCATATGTTTTGAACTACAAGAAAATGGTCAATGGCCAGGTATTTAACAGACAGCACCACCGTCCAATTAGCATCCCCCTGATGAAGATACAATATTTCCCTTGTATCGACACACGTAGGGGAGGGGACTGGACGGCGCAGGAGGCAGCTGGTCTGTCTTATGGAGTAGGCATACACAATCTCATCCACAGCTTGGCGTCATTAGGCATGCTATAGAGCAGTGCACTAATGCACCAGACCCATGTGAGTACCCTATAATAAGGCTTTGTTTGCAGTAAATAAAATCTTTTAAAACGGTATGACACTATGGAAGTTTCTTTTTGATATCTATATATGAGGAACCTACATCTTTGAGCGGTGTTTGGACCTTGCAACCTGACCTGGAATCCATATTGATTCAAAAGCGTGTATTGACCAAACTTAATTGCGAGGTCACACGCTCTGAGGTGAGCGGCCATTACCTTGGGGTGGGGAGCACCTGAGTGTAATCTCTGTTGCAGATCGCTATATTCACAGTCACCTATCAAGTCATGTTTATTATCTCTGTATTAAGGACACCGAAAACTGATCCTGGGTGGTCAGAGTATCACGGACTTATATGCACTTTATGGATCACTTTTGTATTAATATTTATATTTTATGAAATGTGTGTATATTCACGCTATATGATGTTGTAAGCTGTAAGATGACATTAGTCGCTTATATATTATTATTTCACCCTTGGGTTTGATTTTATAAGCACATCATCACTTAACAATTTTGTGCTAGCAGCTGTCATCATACTATATTAAGATAGGGGAACTTTGATTTGGTAGCTCGCAAGACCTTTACCTCAACCATCTACTACTCTGTCTTGGCATCATCGAGTCTCCCTTGTTTCCCATCATACTTTGCATGCCCTAGCTTAAAGCCCATAATCCACAAATTGACTGGTCCACTGGAAAAATCAGTTTTCACTTCCCCTACTGCCATCAGCATTGTCTACAGGGAGCTATTGACGTCTCGTCTTCCTTGCTGTGTCTGGAAACCGATGCTGAGACCTACCAAGCTGTCCCGGAGGCATACCATAGTTTTCTAGATGTGTTCAGCAAAAAGGGGGCAGAGACACTTCCTCCACATAGACCCTATGACTGCCCGATTGAACTTCTCCCCGGAGCAGAGATTCCCTTTGGGAGAATTTTTCCCTTAACCGAACTGGAGCTAGGTACCCTTAAAGACTACATTGATGATAATCTGAAAAAAGGGTTTATACGCACCTCCACCTCTCCAGCAGGAGCAGGAATTTTCTTAGTGGAAAAAAAGGATCACTCCCTACGCCCCTGCTTAGATTATCGGGACCTTAATAAAATTACAATCAAGAACCACCTTTGGTACCTGAACTCTTTCAGAGACTCGGGACTGCATCTATATTTACCAAACTGGATCTTCGCGGAGCTTACAACCTAGTTCGGATCCGAAGCGGGGACGAATGGAAGACTGCCTTCCGCACCCGCTTCGGACACTTTGAGTATCTTGTAATGCCCTTTGGGTTATGCAATGCTCCTGCCACCTTCCAGCATTTTGTTAATGATATTTTTAGAGACTACCTTGATCTGTTCGTCATAGTTTATCTGGATGACATCTTGATTTTCTCCTCCTCTCTGTCTATCCACCGGGAGCATGTCAGAAAAGTTCTAACTCGGCTTCGCCAACATGGCTTGTACGCAAAACCTGAGAAGTGCGAGTTCGAACACCAAAGCATTCAGTTTCTGGGCCTGATTATTTTTATAGATGGTGTCAAGATGGATCCGCAGAAGGTCTCCGCCATCCTGGATTGGCCAGCCCCTACGGATAAGAAGGGAGTTCAGCGCTTTGTGGGGTTTGCAAATTTCTATTGCAAATTTATCAAGGGATTCTCTTCCATCATCTCCCCCATCACAAGACTGACTCGGCAAGGTACCCGATTCCAATGGTCCCCTGAGGCTCAAGCTGCTTTCACCTCCTTGAAAGATCAGTTCATGTCAGCTTCTGTCCTGAAGCATCCTGACCCAGTTTTACCTTACATACTGGAGGTAGACGCCTCTGAGATAGCAGTAGGGGCAGTACTTTCACAGAGACAAGGATCCAAGGCTCTATTACATCCAGTGGCGTTCTTCTCCCACAGGTTAACAGAAGCTGAGAAAACTTACGATGTTGGGGACAGGGAGCTACTTGCAATCAAAGCCGCACTTGAAGAATGGAGTTACCTCTTGGAAGGAGCGGCCCACCCTATTCTGGTGTACACCGACCACAAAAATTTAGAGTACCTGAAAGTTGCCAAGAGATTGAAACCACGTCAGGCCAGATGGGCACTCTTCTTTACTAGGTTCGCTTTCCATATCACTTACAGGCCAAAGAATACCAAACCGGATGCGCTGTCCCGGATGTTCAGCAAACCTGAAGTTCCTTCTCCTCCAGATACCATTCTTGCTCCTGAAAATGTTCTCATGCTTCAAGGAGACCTACTGTCCCAAATCAAACAGGCATCCTCAACGGCTCCCCATCCGACAGACATCACCTTACAGTCCAGAGATGACTTATTATGGTACAAAGACAGAATTTTTGTGCCACAACAAACACGGGTTGCCGTCCTCAAATCTTGTCATGACCATGAACTAGCTGGCCACTTTGGTATACACAAGACCTCCGAACTCCTTTAACGCACATTCTGGTGGCCCCAGCTATTGAAAGATTGCAGACGCTATGTGGAATCATGCATTACCTGCATTCAGAACAAGGGCAGCAAGACCAAGGCTTGGGGGCTGCTAAAACCTCTACCTGTACCGGAAAGACCATGGAGGATGATCTCCATGGATTTCATTGTTGAATTACCACCATCAGAAGACTATACCACTAACTTAGTAGTGGTCAACAGACTTTTCAAAATGGCTCACTTCCTGCCTATGAAGGGTTCCCCCTCCGCCTCTGAAACCGCAGGGATCTTTAATAAAGAGATTGTAAGACTCCACGGTATACCTGCAAACATCGTATCTGATCGGGGGGTACAATTTACATCCAAATTCTGGAGAGCTCTATGTGAATCCCTGAAGATTGACCTTTCTTTCTCCTCTGCTTATCATCGCCAGACTAATGGTCAGACTGAACAAACAAATCAAACACTGGAGCAATACTTACGATGCTATTCTTGTTTTTCTCAGGATGACTGGGTACCCCTATTACCTTTTGCTGAGTTCGCCTATAATAATTCTGTTCATTCTGCAACCAATCAGTCTCCATTTTTTGCGAACTATGGTTTCCACCCCTTGTTTTTGTCTAACAACGTTCCAGAGTGTGCAGTACCAGCTGCCCAAGAAGCCCTGAATTTCTTTAGCACAAATAACAAGCTACTCCAAGGAGACAATGGCAAAAACTCAGGAACATAACAAGGAGACATTTGACAGAAAGAGGAGGGGGGAGCTTGACCTGAAAACTGGAGATCAAGTCTGGCTGTCCACCCTGAATCTGAAGCTAGCATGCCCATCCAGGAAATTGGGCCCTACGTTTGTGGGTCCCTTCCCAGTGGTAAGAAAAATGAATAACGTGGCTTATGAATTGAAACTTCCAGTCATTTCGTATACACCCAGTCTTTCATGTGGCTTTACTGAAACCTTCAGTCTCGGACCCCTTCTTCAACCGGAACACCGGTCCTCCTGAGCCTGTGCTCATCAACGATGAAGAAGAATTTGAGGTTGAATCAATCATAGACTGCCGGAAGAGACGCAATCAGGTTCAGTATCTGGTGAAATGGAAGGGATATGGCCCTGAGGAGAACTCTTGGAAACCAGAGACTAATATTCACGCCAAGAGACTGATCCTAGCCTTTAAAAGATCTCACCCAAGTAAATTGGCCCAGTTGGGCATCCTGAGGCTGCCCATTGGAGGGGGCAATGTCAGGAAAAGACTTCCAACAAGCGTTCTAGCAATATGAAAGCTAGGAGAATGCCTGTGCACAGAAGGGCAATCCGGCACGAATATCGGCGCACGGGCACGCGCAGGAGTGCGCGCACTCCTCGTGACAGCACTTGGCACAAAGATGTGCTATTTAAAAGGGGACTGATGCCTTGCTGTCCGGTCTACATTGTTTCCTGAAGACCCCTGCTGCCCTGTTACCTTGTTACCTGAAATCTATTATCTACTTAGCCTGTTCCTGACTTCCCTGTTTGCTGCCTGCCCCGATCCCGGCTTGGACTTTGACTATTCTTTTGGACTGCCCTTCTGTACCTGATCTGCCCACCTGTGTTTAACCCAGCTTGTCTGCACCTCCTTGCTGTCTGCAACCTGCTGCTGGACTACAGTGCACCTCCCTGCTGTCTGCAACCTGCTGCTGGACTACAGTGCACCTCCCTGCTGTCTGCATTCTGCTGCTGGACTACGGAGCACCACCCTGCTGATTACAGGATCCATCCCTTTACTCCAGCCTTCCAGTCAGGCACTTGTGCCCCTTTGTACTCTCGAGCCCCTGTCAATACTACCAGGGGTTCCCGAGTCAGAGGTATATGAGAGGCCGTTCCCTGCATTCTGGGCTCTACCTACCAGGTACGTGACATCCCCCTAGTATGTATGATGCATGCACATTCTTAGCTCCCAAGTGCAGAACTTTACATTTATCAATATTAAACCTCATTTGCCACTTAGCTGCCCAAATAGACACCGCATTGAGGTTTGCTTGTAAATTGGAGACATCCTGTAAAGACGTTATTCCACTGCATAGCTAAGTGTCATCTGCAAAGACAGAAATGTTACTTTTAATCCCAGACCCTATATCATTTATAAAGATCAATACCATATATTCATAACAAAAGCACATAAAAAAATATCAACAATTTTATCAATAATTATATCCTTATAAAATATATTGTAAAATGTATATAATAAAATATGTGAACTCAAAGATTATACAAACAATGAAATTAATGAAATTATATAATTTGTACACATACTCATTAACTGTAAAAATCGAAATACTTTATATATCCTAAAGTTATTTAATTATCAGCGATGAAACAATTGAAGTCCAGCTCAACTTGTAATCCATCATGTATCAAAGTATCCAATTGATAAATCAACCTGATTTGTAATTTAGAAACCTCTATTGTCTTGTTACATCCCCACTGTTTTCTTTATTCTGTTGACCCCTTGTCAGGGCTGGGCTCAGCCCTTCCTTCTCTGAGCTGGCCGCTCAGCTGTCAGATAATTGCCAGCTCCTATCTCTCCACAGTAGGGATGAGCCGAACACCCCCCTTTTGGGTTCACACCAGAACATGGGAACAGGCAAAAAGTTTGTTCGAAACACGCGAACACCTTTAAATTCTATGAGACACGAACATGAATAATCAAAAGTGCTAATTTTAAAGGCTTATATGCAAGTTATTGTCATAAAAAGTGTTTGGGGACCTGGGTCCTGCCCCAGGGGACATGGATCAATTCAAAAAAAGTTTTAAAAACGGACGATTTTTCGCAAGAGAGCGCCCTTCCCCCTCCTGAGCTGTACCAGCCATATGCCCTCAACATTAGGAGGGTGATTTGGGGTAGCCCCCCAAAGCACCTTGTCCCCATGTTGATGGGGACAAGGGTCTCATCCCCACAACCCTTGCCCTGTGGTTGTGGGGGTCTGTGGGCGGGGGGCTTATCAGAATCTGGAAGCCCCTTTTAGCAAGGGGACCCCCAGATCCTGCCCCCTGTGTGAAATGGTAAGGGGGTACAAAAGTCAAAAATGTTAAAAATGACAAGAGACAGTTTTTGACAATCCCTTTATTTAAATGCTTCTTCTTTCTTCTATCTTCTATCTTCCTTCGGTTTCTTCCTCCATCTTCTTCTTCTTCTGGTTCTTCCTCCGGTGTTCTCATCTGGCATCTTCCTCCGCGGCGTCTTCTTCCCTTCTTCCTCTCGGGCCGCTCCACATCCATGATGGGAGGCTCCCGCTGTATGACGCTTCTCGTCTTCTGACGGTTCTTAATTAATGGAGGGCGTGGCCACCCGGTGACCCCACCCCCCTCTGACGCACGGGGACTTGACGGGGACTTCCCTGTGGCATTCCCCGTGATGTCAGAGGGGGCGGGGTCACACAGCAGGAGCCTCCCATCATGGATGCGGAGCAGCCCGAGAAGAAGAAGGGAAGAAGACGCCACGGAGGAACATGCCAGACGAGAACACCAGAGGAAGAACCAGAAGAAAAAGAACTTATGTGTTTTGTCAGACTGGCAATTCATTAATAGCTGCGAGTAGTTTTAAATGACTTTTTTTCCTTTGAAATGTCATTTTGATGTCAGACTGTTCTAAACACAGGAAACATGTGCCCCTTTACAGGGATATTATAGCCCCCCCCAGGTACGAAATTTAAAGGAATATTACACTTTTATTGTTTCACTTTAAGCACTATTAAAATCACTGCTCCTGAAAAAACAGCCGTTTTGAAAACTTTTTTTTGCATTGATCCATGTCCCCTGGGGCAGGACCCAGGTCCCCAAACACTTTTTATGACAATAACTTGCATATAAGCCTTTAAAATTAGCACTTTTGATTATTCATGTTCGTGTCCCATAGACTTTAACGGTGTTCGCGTCTTCGAACAAATTTTTTGCCTGTTCGCATGTTCTGGTGCGAACCAAACAGGGGGGTGTTCGGCTCATCCCTATATGGAGGCATTCCCAGAGGTACTGCCATTTGACTGAGTCGAAGGCCTTGGCGGTATCTAAGGCCACTACCACTCTAGTTCCAGAGTTGTCATGATGGGCCTGGATTTTCTGATGTTCATAGCGGTATTTTTCCCTGGCATAAATCCTGTTTGGTCTGGGTGGAATAATGAAAGTATGACTGCATTTAATTGAGAAGCGAGAATTTTGGCCAGTATTTTAATGTCAACTGTTAACAGGGAGATGGGGTGGTATGACCCAGAGTAGTGGGGATCTTTACCTGGTTTGGTGAGAACTATAATTTGAGCTTCTTGCATTGAGGCTGGAAGTATCCAGGGCCTTTAGTTTGGGAATGAGTATTTCCAAAAAAGGTGGTATAAAATTCTAGGGGTAAACCATCAAGACCTGGTGCTTTAGATTTGGTTAGCTGGGTTAATGCCTCAGTGGTGTCACTGGTAGTTATGGGTGCTTCTAGCATTTTGAGGTGTTCGGGATTAAGATGGGGGAACTGTAGAGTATGCAGGTAATCTTTGATGTCCTGTTGGGCATGGGTGCACTGTGACTTGTATAGGTTGCTATAAAAGCTTTTAAATATGGCCACGACTTGGGGGGAATCAGTTAAGGTATTGCCATCTGGATCGGCTAGGGAAACAACTACTGGCGGTTTATCATCCAAATGAGCCAAGTATGTCAGAAGTTTCCCCGACCTTGCCCCATGCTCAAAGACCCATTATTTACAAAACAACAGTTGTTGCCTAGCCTTCTCTGTATACAACTTTGTGAGCGTACGGGCCTGTAGTTTGACCCTGTGAAGATTTTCAGGAGAGCGATGCGTATTGTATGCCTCTTCTAGTTCTTGCAATTTTACCGATGACAACTGTATCATAAGCTTGTATCATAAGCTTGGATGAATGTTTGAGTCTATTTATCCATGTGGATAGGATCCTGCGGGCGTGTATTTTAAATGTGTCCCACACCATGTCATACGTAGATGAGTCTTGGTTGTTATCAAAGAAAAACTGTAATTCCCTAGCTATAGTATTGTGTTCAGGCAGTACAGACAGCCAATAGGTGTTGAGTCTCCATACATGAGTGGGGGATGACACTAGCAGGGAGGTCGTCATCCAGCAGGGGGAGTGGTTAGATAGGGCTCTAGGAGCAAACCCCGACCCTGTCACTTTTGGTAGAAGTGCCTTGGATACTAGTATAAAATCTATTCTAGGCATTGTGTTGTGGCTGGTAGAATGACATGTATATGCTCTAGTGGTAGGGTTTTGGTGTCTCCAAACATCAGTGCAAATTCAGTCAGTGTGCGGCACAGACTAGTCTGCTGTGGTATGGTGGCATGTGTCCCAGCCTGCTCCGGACAGTGCGGGGATCATGGTCATGTTAAAATCTCCCATCCACACAGCTGGGACCGTTGGGCTCTGAGCCATAAAGGCTAATCCCTCCATGACCAGTTCCAAGCTGTATGGGGGAGGGACATAGCAAGCCAATAGCAACAGAGGAGTTCCCCTGTTATAGCACGGAGGAACAAATACCTGCCCTGCTGGTCTGATAGTAAGGAAATCAATTCAAAAGGAGTAGACTTAGCAATGAGGATAGAGACCCCCCTAGACAAATTTGTGTAAATGCTATGATAAGCCCATCCAATCCAGGGACGTTTTAGAGCAGCCTGCAGGTGACCTGTAACATGGGTCTCCACCAGGACCATAACGTCTGCTCTCTGTGATTTAAGGAATGTGAGGGCTGCGGTACGCTTGATTTTGTTACGCACCCCGCACACATTCCACGTCAGAAATTTAACAGAGGTCATGGAATCTGTAGACTAATATTGACAAAGCGGACCAGAAGGGCAGTACCAGGGTTACAGATAGGAACCAATACCTGTGTGCATGTAATTGAGCAAAACATAATGTACCAATCAAAGTCCTGATGTGCGATCCAATAATAAAACCTGAAATGAATAATACAAATTAACTCATAGATCTGTCGTACTGATCGAGCATTCCCTAACCTACCCAGCTCCCCAGCTCCCCACCTCCCCACCTCCCCAACCTGGTGAGAGCATACAATTCCCATAATCCAGCAGATGAATGGTCATCCAGCAGGTTAAGCTGGCTTAAAATGTCTGAACTCAAGGGAACAGTAGTAAAAATCTTTACTAAGGGAGCGACTTTTCACTGCACAATGCGTGGTAAGGTAGTGGAGGAAGGTCAGACCCCCCTAGAGTTCCTTCCGTGGGGACCACTTGCATTCAATCAGAGTGATAATGTAGACTATGTCTGTCATCAGGGTCATCTCTGGACAAAACAAGTGGTAAAGGGTCGAAAGCACCAGGGGCATGTTTGATATCTGGAAGGGAGCTCTCAGAAGGGGGTTTGAGTCAATGGTATATCTAGGTGTAGTCTTATCCCCCCCTTATGGGTGAGTTGTGACACCAACAAGTCACGGGCTCTAAAACAAGGAGAAAAAACAAGGTGGGGGAAGGGTGAGAAAGACACCCTTCAGATGAACATAGTTGCCGTACTCACTGGGGTACTAGCTTTATCGAGCAGCTAAGCAGGACGTCCACGCTGATCCAGCCACGCGCGGCTGCAGCTGGGTCTTTAAAGAATTGTACATGCCCATCCTCTTCCCATCCTCTTCCACCCTCAGCCTGGCGGGGAATGATAAGGTCAGGGATTTAATTTAGAGTTCTCACTTAATATAATGCCTACGTGTAAATCTGTTATGAATGTAACTTTTGGCTGTTGAACTCGATTGAAGCTGCTTTTGTTTTCTTGTAACTATATTGCCATGGTGTTGAAGCTTGTGTTCGTAGCCCAGGTGACTCCTGTTGTTGTTTACCCTTGCCCTTTGTGGGGGTTGTGCTGATGCTATTGTTTGTATAATTGCCTATAAAAGGCCTTTGAAAGAATTAAAGGGAGCAGTCCATTATGCTCAGAAACTGATACACGGATTTCTGACTCTGTGTCTTAATTCCTATAAGAAGCAATAATTTGACAAAGCAATATAAACTTAAGCAACTTGTTTAAGAGTTGAACCTAACATTTTGGCACCCGGACGAGGGACTCACCGATGATACTACAAGAGGTGGCTGAGCTACGCTGACGGAACAAAAGGACAGGCATTCCGGGAACCACAGATCGAAAACCTGCGCAGGTAAGAAAAAGCTTTTATTTTTCTTATATTCTGTGCTCCCCTGATTTGTGCCTATCCGTTCTGTCAGTTACGGTTCTCCTGGTTTTAAAACACCAGCCTCTGTAGTGGTGAGTCTAGAATTACTGCATATTTTAGTTTATATTGCTGGAATTATTTGTTTGTTTGTTGTCTGTGTCTGTCTTGTCTGTCTTGTTGAGAAAGTGAATGAGCCTTGTCAAGGATGGTATGAGTTAGAAGGGGATTGCCGAACTAAGCAACGGAATGCGCCTTACCTCACATGATTGGGAACTTGAGGGCTTGTGAGCTTGGGGGTCTGACGCTTATGCTTAACCTCACATCTAACTCATAAACCATAGACGGGTTGAGAGTATAAGCCCTGTCTGCTCCATAAAGCAGGGATAAGAGTGTATGAGAGGGATCCCACATACAGGGAGGGAATAAGATCTCCATAAAGTCCGGAGATCTAGGCGGATACCTGGCCACTTAAAGGAATGCTTGTATATGTTGTAGCCGCATTTTTGTATATGTTGTAGCCGCATTCTGGTTTGTTATTGGGCTAGCATATAAAGTAATTATTTGTTATTGGGCTAGCATATAAAGTAATTCGGTTTCAGAAATCTCATTCCGGAGAGGTTTTTAGAATTCTAGCACCCTAGGAGGAAGGCAACGAGGAACTAGTGTAACTTAGCTGGTTTGTTATTGGGCTAGCATATAAAGTAATTATTCATTCTTGCATATGTTGTAGCCGCATTATATTGTACACTAAGTGTCCCACACGCTACCTAGGCAGGACTGTTAGAATGGGCCAGAGGAACACAAAACCCCGTCAGGGAATTGTGGCGCACTATACGGTGCCACAGATAATTAAAAACATCTGTGGGAAAGATGAAGCATAGGACTTAAAGGATGTCTTTCGTAAATTTAAGATGAAAGGAGCAGCGGGTTTAGACCCGGATGTATGGAGTGAAATAGTGAGAAAAATAGTGAAAAAAAAAGTGAAATAAAAAGGGACAGACAAGGAGAGGTGTTAGAGAAGCAATGGATGAGTCAGGTTCAATGCTTAATTAAGGTCTCAAATAGAGCGAAAGAAGAGGGGTGGAAATATAATCCAGATTGTGATGGTTGGGATATGAAAGATAGAAAATGTCGAGGCTCCCAGCTCAACCATCCTACCCCCATACACTGACATAGAACGTAAACCACACAAGATATATCCTGTACTTAAGGGTAGAGAATGGGTTTTTCAGGTTTGTGGAGTACAAGAATTTCATTCAGAAACTGTAGCCCCCGTACGCACTGATACATGCATTATAGTAAAGCCAGCTGTTTTCTGTAGATTTGTGACACAGTTAATGAATACACATGAAGCAACCTGGCAGGATGAGGAGGATTTATGCAGACATAAAATGACTCTGACCCTGTTTAACCAGTTTATGACCGACTTGCAGACTGAGCTGAGGGGGATGGCAATTTAGAGGCAGGACATGTCAGACATATAGACTCAAGGGCCCCTTTTATTGCTAGATTAGAAGATTTCTGTCAGGCAAAACAACAGGAGAGGGGGTCAATATCACCCATGAAACAAATGCCAGGACAGACTGTATCAGAATTTTACTTATCTATAGAAAGTATGATGGCAGATGAGGGAATGGACTTGGCCCTGCCAGTCACAATCCGAGCCTTCAATAGACAGGTTATGGAAGGATTAATTCCACAGATAAGTGAAAGACTGAAAGCCTGCACACCACCCTTAATTTGTTGCGATTTTTGGCAGAAAAAGGTTGCAAGGTTAATAAGAAAAAGTTGCAAGTGTGTCAGGAAAAAGTTATCTTTTTGGGACATTGTATATCACAGGGTACGAGACATCTCACTGAGGAGAGGGTTCAAGTGATAAAGGGAATGTTACCCCCACGGAATTTCAAACAATTGCGTATGTTTTTTAGGTATTGTGTCATATTGTAGACAGTGGATACCACATGCTAGCGCTTTGATGCAGCCATTATACGATTGTTTGAAAATTGTACCGTATATGCTTACAGAAGTAGCTTATGAATCGTTTATCACTTTGAAAAAGTTGTTGATTTCTGCCCCGGCTATTGGTATACCAGATTACACCAAGATATTTAATCTGTACATTGCTGAGATCGCTGGACACGCCACAGGTGTTCTGACACAGGCACATGTAAAACAAAGACCAGTCGCTTACTTTTCAGCAGCATTAGATCCGGTATCTAGAGGTTCACCGTCCTGTGTACGGGCGGTAGCTGCAGTGTCAATTATCATAGATAAGTCATCAGAGATTGTTCTAGACAATCCAGTCGTAGTGCATACCACACATGACATACATGCAATCTTGTCTCAGGTACAGCCCAAACACATTTCAATGGCTAGGCAATTAAGGTTACAGTGTACTTTACTCTTACCTCCAAATGTCACTTTTCAGCGCTGTACAACCTTAAATTTGGCCACCTTTTTGCCTCTTCAGTCACCAGATTTGGCAAGGGGGAATGATAGTACTAATAGTACTAGTGAGAAAAGAAATGAGGACAGTGACACTCTTTTGTTTAAAGAAGTAGATGAACACGATTGTTTTCAGCTCATGGAACAGGAGACAATGGGATTCCCACATGTTACAGATACACCGATTTTAAATGCTGAGCACACTTTGTACATAGATGGCAGTAGGTTTGCTGATGACAAGGGTAAATATCACACAGGGTATGCTGTAGTGACTGATACACAGGTAATTGAAGCATAGGCCTTACCAGCCCACATGTCAGCACAGGAAGCAGAATTAAAAGCTTTAGAACAAGCCCTAGAATACTTAAAAGAACAAGAAGGGAATATTTACACTGACTCCGCCTACGCTTATGGTGTAGCGCACGATTATGGCCACATATGGAGGGCTAGAGGTTATCTGACAGCAGCAGGCACACCTGTAAAACATGGAGAAGGGATTAAGAGAGTCCTGAACAATCTTCAAAAGGTTAAACGAGTGGCCATCATGAAGATAGCGGCACACACGAGCGCAAAAACAATTGAGGCAAAAGGAAATGCATTTGCAGATTTGACTGCAAAACAGGCAGCTCTAGGGGAAGGAAGCCCTGAGACCTTAGCAGCAGTAGAGGTGAGTATCCCAGAACCAACATGGCAGCAGCTGAGTAAATTACAGGAGCAAGCAGGGGAGAGCGAGAAAGATAAGTGGGTCAGGATGGGAGCAGCACCAGACCTTGACAATGTATGGAGGGAAGGGGGCAAAATATGCCTACCTGCCTCTCTGTACCCAGCAATGGCAGCGGCAGTTCACCTACCCACACACGTCAGTTCCAATTCCATGTATAGGATTGTGAACCAAGGATGGCTCGCCCCTGGATTCAGTAGCACTGCAAGAAACTACTGTGCAGCCTGCCAAATCTGTCTCCTGAATAACCCAGGACAGAAAGTGAAAACCCCACGAAAACACCAGGTCCGGGCCCAATACCCCTTCCAGAGACTGCAAATTGATTACATACAAATGCCTAAGAGTGGCCCCTTTGAATTTGTCCTCGTGTGTATCGATTTATTCTCAGGTTGGACCGAAAGTTATCCAGTAAAATCAGCTACAGCTAAAGCCACAGCTAAGAAACTGATCACTGAGTTAATACCTAGGTTTGGTCTTCCTGAAACCATAGAATCAGATAGGGGGACACACTTTACAGGAGAAATCATGCAGAATGTGATGACCATGTTAGGGGTTCAACAAAGTTTTCACACCCCTTACCACCCACAGAGTTCAGGATAAGTGGAGAGAGTAAATGGGACAATAAAGTTAAAAATACAAAAAGCCATGCAAGAGTTAAACAAGCCTTGGCCAGAATGCCTGCCTCTGGCTTTATTATCTATAAGGTACACTCCAACAGGAAAAACAGGATTATCCCCATACAAAATACTTTTTGGGAATGCACCTAGATTAGGTCTATACTTTCCACAGAGTATGCAATTGCAATGTGATAGTTTGACTGCATATGTGATACAATTACAACAACGTCTAACTAAGATCCACAAAAGTGTGTATTCTTCTCTTCCAGACCCTAATTCAATAACAGGTACACATACGCTGCTACCAGGGGATTATGTATATGTAAAGAAACACACCAGAAAGACATTGGAACCCAGGTTTGAAGGTCCTTACCAAGTACTCTTGACCACAGCCACCTCAGTAAAGCTGGAAGGAAAACCTACCTGGATACACGCATCACATTGCAAGAAACAACCCGAGAAAACAACATGATGAAATATCTACTTACATATTTTTTTTGTTGCCGATTGTTGTTTTACAAATATATGCATGGACTCCTGGTATTAATGTACTTGAAGTAGAGGAAACAATGACTTTCGAATGGAGCATAGATGACCCTAAAGTGGCAAATGTATCAGGATATGAGATAAATAAGGATTACACTGTGGGTAATTATACTGTTGAAGGACATAGGCGACCGTTTCATGTAGATGTAGGTATAGCATGGATACAGGCAGACCCCCTCTCAGAAGTAACTGTAACTTTCCAGTGGAACGATAATATGGGTTTCCCCTTTAACAATAGTAAGAACCATAGGTGTCATAAAATATCCCTTTCACAGACATGGAAACAAGCCCGGGAACGGGTAGTGGGACAAATGTACCAAATATTAACAGTCATGGCAGAAGGAGGGAATATAACCAAAGGGATGTTTAATCTGACAGATATTACCGTTAATCCAGTACTTTCCTCTGTGCCTCTTGGTGGAGGGAAGAGAGAGTTGATGGGTGGTACTGGTATGCACAGACCTATGGGTTTCACATACAAATGGAGGAAGAAGTAACGCCAACAATTGAATCTTCCATATTAACACCCGTACCAAACACTTGCATAAATGTATCAACATCACAACAGAAAACAAAAATAAAATTCAATATCACCTTTCCCCCGATACCGGAGTGTAGGTATAAACGAGAATGGTACGACACACTATTGGGACTGACAGGTACAGGGATGGGAATTTTAAACTCGGTCGAGATAGAAGAAATGAACAACAGATGGAAGCATGCAGGGGGACACATAGCTGACAGCTTGACTATCACAAGCAAATGGTTACCCACCACTTTTGAAACCCAACTGCAAGAAATACCCCTATTACAATTTTTGGGAGGGTTAATAAATCACACGATAGGAGCAGAGCTCCAGCTGTGGAATCAAAGTCAACAGTTTGTAAATTTCACACAGTGCTCTTTTAACCTCTTATCCTATCATATACAAATAAATAGGGCCAGGACTGAACTACAGTTGGGAAATTATCATACCTGGATGAAATATTTTAAGGGTTTAACTGACGATGGTGTATGGTTCCAAGTAAAAGGGGATAAGATAGAATGTGAGGAGAAATGATGTGTAGGAAGGTTCGAAGCATACCGGGTAGCAGATGTAATGGAAATGTGTAAAATAGTGGTCATGCCACTAGTAATTAAAGACGAGTTTTGGTATCCAGAAATATATGGGAAATATGTAGATAAAGGAAACAGAACCCATGATTTAACTCTATGTGAAGGAACCAATAAGGGAATGGTATGTGGCAGAAGTTCCCCAGTATATGAACCTTGCTTGTTAAAATACCAAACTAGCATATGCAAAATGCAAAGAACACCGATAAATGTGAACAATAGATTCATAGAAATAGGACCCCAGCATCAGCATTAAATAAATCGGCGCCGTTTGCGGGATGTATAAAAAAGATTAAAATATTACAATGGGGTAACGACACCTATCTTTTTGAACCAGACGCCGATAAGATATTCTCTTCAGTCTATGAGGTACATAATCTCACTGACACTACACCCTTTATAATTTCTTTAGACCCACTAAAACAGGTTTTGGAACAATCAGAGTTGTTAAGACAACACATAGAAACACTAGAACATACCCTACAGAATAACCTTGTATCCGCAATTATTGACAAAGGTAGACTAGTACATCTTTCCTCACAGATACAACAGGATACTGCACCACATTGGTGGGATATATTCAGTGGAATGTCTTCTACAGCAACCAATACCTTTCACTGGTTGTTAAGTCCAATGGTAATTATTATTCTAATATTAATATCACTTACAATCACGAATATATGTGTATACAGGAAAATAAATAGGAAAATTAGGAGAATAGACAGGGCATACCGATAAATGTGTATTGACATCACCCTGCTCCTATAAAACTCCTCTTCTTGAATTTTAAGATGTTGGTAATACCTAGGGGGATGGGTTCTACCCCTCTGACAACTCGCGGTCAGGGAAAGGACTCTGGGGAAAAACTGACTAGAACTTATTCATGAGGACCCAGGGGGAAGGAGAGGATGATGTCAAAGGGGGAAATTGATAAGGTCAGGGATTTAATTTAGAGTTCTCACTTAATATAATGCCTACGTGTAAATCTGTTATGAATGTAACTTTTGGCTGTTGAACTCGATTGAAGCTGCTTTTGTTTTCTTGTAACTGTATTGCCATGGTGTTGAAGCTTGTGTTCGTAGCCCAGGTGACTCCTGTTGTTGTTTACCCTTGCCCTTTGTGGGGGTTGTGCTGATGCTATTGTTTGTATAATTGCCTATAAAAGGCCTTTGAAAGAAGTAAAGGGAGCAGTCCATTATGCTCAGAAACTGATACACGGATTTCTGACTCTGTGTCTTAATTCCTATAAGAAGCAATAATTTGACAAAGCAATATAAACTTAAGCAACTTGTTTAAGAGTTGAACCTAACAGGAACAGCATGGCGTACTTGAGGTGCAGGGTGCATGCAGGGTTTGACATCTTGAAAATGGGATCTCCTTCTCTGTACCTTCTCTGTACCTCATTAGAGAAATCCGAGAATACTGCCACTTGAACATTCCCCACAGGCATGTTGCCTTTCTCTCTGGTGAGCCGCAGAATTCTATCTCAAAAAGAAATTTGGCTATAAATGTACGAGGAGATGCTCCCTGTGGTGGGGGTCTTGCCAGTATGCGGTGCGCCCGTTCTAACGCAAACATAACGGAGAAGGCTTCCCGGCCATAGGCCTTCATGAGGAGATTCTCCGAATATTCCGCCTGGATCATTATGAATCAAAGATTACGGCGGCGAAGGTGGTTCTCCATGTCGTCTTGGTGTGAGTGCAGTTGCTGTATTTGCCTCTGAATTCCTTCTGTGGTATGCCGTAATGGGTGCAGGATATCCTCTGCTGTTCCTATACGGGTTTCAGTCTCCGTAACTCTGTCTTTTAGTTTGGAGAGATCCTGGCGGAGAAGAGAGATGTCCATTTTGGCCTCATCGATCTTTGCCGTGAGAGTGCCCTGCAGTGCAGCGATAGCCTCCAGCACCTTGGCAGTGTTGGCCGCGTGGTGGTCTGTGTCAGAGCAGGTGCCGGCGCCATTTTCAGCCTGCTGGTCCTTGTCTTGCCGGCGATATTTCGCTAGCTGATTTGCCGTATTGGTGTTCCTTTTAGGTGGAGACATGTCCCTACCGAATCCCGGGACCCAGAGCAGGCTATGCAGGTAAGTTTCAGCAAGCACGATAGTATACAGGATAATTAGCAAGCAGAGCTCTCACAATCCACAACCTACTCCATTGCTCTCCAGGCCACGCCTTGGTGCCAAATGTTTTAGGTACGCCCCTGCATTAATAAAATGTTTTGTATCTTTGATGTATGAAAGGGTGATAGTTACAATATACTGTAAAAACATGTCATGCTAACCCAAGCTGGATGCAACAAAATTTGCCACTAATAATGGGTTTTTAATGTGCCTATGACAAATACATAACTGGCATGTGAGACAGAATGAGTACAAGAAATATTTTTTTTTATTTAGAGTCCTTCAACCATATTTTCAACTCAGTGGGATAGCCATTCAGCACCTTACATGTTTCTGTACTTGCCAATAACCTTTACAATTCGTTTAAGTAATCATACTTATGAATTAACATTAACCCCATCTACCTGCGGGTTTGATTACCAAATCTTTTTTTCTCCATAAATTCCTTTTTTTAACTTTAAAATTATAATTATTTGTTTGTCTTTTCTTAATATTCAGCCTGTTAATGTCATCTATAACCATCTCTTAAAAAATGGAAATATATTTATTATCCTGATTAGGAAGATTCATTACTGAAGCATTAGCTAATTGAGTATGAACAAATCTGTTGCTCTGGCTATTTTTTCATAATCTGGTTAGTCAAAATACTTTTTAAGATTAATTCTCCTAAAAAAACCTATGTACATCAAAGTATGCCTGAAACTTGTTTAGACGTTTATTAGGTGCAAATATTACCCTTCACCAAAAATCAAAAATTTTATTCTGTCTGGCCTAATTCCACCCTACTCAAATTAAAAACCCTCTTACCTACCAATTATTTTCTTCTTTTTACATTTGTGTGCATTTATCAGTTTATAATAAAAACATAGCATGCCTTTTATTAAAAAGTGTGTAGCACTGATGGCATAGGAAGCTGCTGGAATGTTGGGTTTTCTGGCCATTCCAAATGGTGAACCTCCCTAACTGAGCTCAACAACTCAGACTCATAGTAGTGAATACAATGGTCTTTATTTAAGAAAGAATAAGCACTGCAAGGGAAGTACTGGTTTAACAGTTTCAACAACGATAGAGTTAACCCGATATCAAATGTAGGGACAATTTTAGGTGCAACAAGATAAATGCTGTTTATTCCCCTAGCTGCCCGTGGAATAGCCCTGCTATGATGCGCTAGGCAAGGGAAAGAGAACAGCTTTATACAACAATAACAGAAGTAAATGAAGTAAATATCCTGATAACTCAAGATAGTACAAATACGAATGGAGCCTTAACTAAGGTGTACAAGTCCTGTCTAGCCTATGACTAGTCTGCCGGCAGTAGGGCCCTTGAACTCTAATTGAAGCGCTCAACCTCAAAGTGAGAATACTTGCAACCAACAAAAAAAAAGGGAAGGGTGATGCAGTCCCCCTAATGGTCTGCCTGCTGCTGTCTGTGCCCCGATCTGTAATGTGATGTCAGTCTCTGGTTCTCCTCTTTCTCTTAGTGTCTCTAGGTGGGCTGTTTGCTGCTCTTTTTACCCCACTCTGTGAGTTCCCATGAATTAGCTTCTTCTCACTCTCTGCTTGCTTAGGTTCAGCAGATCTCCCTGCTGCCTAGGAGGTTTCTGTCCTCTTTACCCTGCCCTGACTCCTTCAGGCTCCTTGCTCAACACTAACAGAAGGCTAAGTGCAGTATAAACAAGATTTTTATTGCCCAAAGGATAAAAACACTTACTAGAATTAAAAAGAAATACATACACATATTTATATTTTGCATCAGATATTAATGAAACATATATCTGGCCACTCCTTTTTTTTTAGTTTTCCCCTAATGCCAAGCTCTGTGAAGTAGATATGTAATTGGACTGTGGAGTTCTATCTCTTTAAGAGTATATCATCCCATTATATATTTCTTGGAGAGGTATCGCCCTGTGCATATAGTGAGATCCATTTTTAGTGTTTTTTTAGTGTTTCCACTGATTTATAGGTAGTGCTGGTACCTACAGTTCTACCAGCCTTTTCTGTGTGTTTTATTTATGTTCCTTTCTTGCCTCTGTCTATTTTTAATGTCACTTTGATTGTTTTTGGTTTTTAAATGTTCCTATTTCCACTTTTATTTGTATGGGATGCCTTTTGTCATATATGCCATATCACTACCCATTTTGTCTTATTTGTCTTGTCTTATTTATGTGGCTGCTGTCTCTGTTCCTGCCATAGCACTGCCTCAGTTGCTATAAATAGCTTTCACACTGACTTTCATCCATGGCATGAAGACGGAGCTATCAGGCATGCTCTGAAATGCGTCCCACGTCTTTTGACATCACATCCGAATACCCGCATTCCAAGCGGGTCCCGGCAGCATGGTTGCCCTTCCTGGATATTAAACACACAGCTCCCCATTGCTGGTTGGCCGGGATCCTTCCGCTGATGCTGTCAACCCCTTTGGGATTTCCTTTCGGGACAGTGACCACTGGACATCTTATGTGATCTGACAAGCCTATATACTTTTTAATTAGTTTTTTTTTCCCCTCTGGGCAATAAAAGTCTTGTTTATACTGCACTTAGAAGCACCTTCTGTTTGTTTTCTGATTTTACTAAAGAATTGCTTCCCTCTTATGGAGTATTTTCCCAGGATGTCTGTTTGCCTGCCCTATCCTTCATATATACTACTACATATATTACTTCTGGTCGGTCTAGCTTACCCAGAGTGCTCTACATCCCACTTGCCCTGCTCAACACCAGCCCACCAAAAACTCCACCTCCTCCTTTCATAGCTTCTCTGCCAGACCCCCCTCTCCCAGGCTGCGGCTTAAGTCTGAGGTTGCAGGAGCAACCAATCCGGTTTCCTTTCTGTCCTCTCTCCGTCACACTATCCTATCAGTGGTTAGGAGGAGAGCAGCAATAATGGCTAGGCTGGGCTTCTCCCACTGCTTGAAGGGGTCACCTACCAAATGAAAGCTCTTTTGCTTAAAAATAAATTTGTTTTTTTAAGGTATAAAAATTAGTCAGATAGGTGTAAATAAGGTAACTAATACATAGTGATGCTATGGATGCAGTCACCCATTTTTATAATTTTCAGTATCTCTGGTACAAACCCAGTTCTGCACCCTGTGTTGTGGCGGGGCAGTAAGCTGTGGACTGACCTGGAGCTTTACATTACAGAGAATGCATTTGCTGTCGCAGGGGTGCTCAAAATCTATGATTGGCCCGCAAAAGAGGCAAACGATCTTGGAACCTCTTTGAACATTGACTGTTATACTCTAAATTTCTGATGATGTGGATTTCATTTCCCAGAAACAAAATGTTGGTGTATGGTTCATGATCAAATAAAAGCATAAAGTCATATGCCACATGTGCAAAAGAACAGACAAGCACCCATTTTTCTGATGCAGTGCATTTCCTTAGTGCATTCAAAATGAAAAGCACTGCATTGCAAAGGAGTGCTACAGCCCTAAAACTTATACTATTCTTTCTCTGTAACCCTAACACTAAATCTCACACTATCCCTCCCTGTTGTCCTAACACTAAAAACAAAAATACATATTATTTATCTTTGTGATCCAAACACTAAAACAAATACTACCCCCCCCCCCCCCCCCCCCAGTACCCTCAAACATACACTTTAGCTCCTACTATCCCTCCTTTTACTACTAACCCTCACTCTAATCTTCCCCTAACAATCTCTTATGTAAACTTAACCCTTTGTTTGCAAACTGACCCAATTAGCCATTCTCTTTTCTAGAGACCAACCTGCTGCCTCAAAAGATACTGGCCTTGCAGTTTACTACTTAGAATGGCCTTGCTACTTTTCCACATGCCGTTGACTGCAAATGTCTACACACCTCTTAAGGAATATTTTTAAAATTTTCGTTTCAGTATGCAAAATACCTCTCAGCTCAAAACTGAATGGAACACAATGTCATTTAAAGTGATTGCCATTTTTTTTCCCCTCAACTGGAGTTCTCCTTTCAGTAAAAATAATTGTCTTTTCCAACTCATTTGAAAAAATATATTTTTTCAGTTCTCTCAAATATTGTGCATGTCATATATTGCATGCCCTCTCGGCATAGCTTTTACCTGTATGGCCGCAATGGATCTTAATAGGGAGTCTATTATGCTAGCACTTTTCCTCTAAGAAACACAAGGGTTAAATTGTACCACCCCTGCTTTGCCAACAGAACACCCCATGTCAAAAGCAAAAAAAGAACTACAACAGCGTATAGATAAAAATATACATAGCCCTCCTCCTTCACCCCAGCATTGCCCTCCCACAGAGCTTGGCATTATATTAAAACATAGTTTAACGCTTCATATTAAGTGGCACTAATTAAGCTGCGATGAGAGTGGTGTAATTAAGTTTCCTCCAGATTATGGTCTGATGCAGGATCATCCTCACTTTGTGCCGCTCCACGTCAGCAGAACGGGACCATCTCAATGCCATCTAATTGCAGGCCTGGCTCTGGTTCAGCTCGTGTTGCTGCTTGGGGTGAGTTGGCAAAGAGCTAGACAGTTAAAGTGGCACGTGTGAGTTAACGGGATTCTGCTATCATACTGCGCAGCTCTTATTTCACCCACACCCCCTGAAAATAAACATCATGAGCTTTACAATAATGGAAAACACAATGGCATTGTATATTTGTCGCTTTCAAATAAGGGGATTTTTAACTGCGCTGATTTTCAGTTGCTTCTCCTGTGCCATTTGGATATACGATGTAGGCATATGTGGAGAATAACCACTAATTCTGTTGGCAGCTATAAAAGGTGAGAGCAAACAAAGAGAGAAAGTCTTTAGACTGCTTTCTTGTGTCAAAATCATATCTGTGCCTTTCTCTTTGTTTATTATGCTTTTTCAAGCTGTCCTTATTCATCTAGTTTTTCCTTCGTTTGGGTGTCTTTTCTCTATAGTTAAAAAAATCTTATATTTGTCCCTTTTCCTGTTAACAAAAAAAAATAAAAAATTTTATTAAAAAGTTTTTTTTTTTTTTTTTTATAACAAAGCTGTAGCAGTGCTGGGACGAGATCTTTAGATGAAGATGGAAAAGCACCCCGTTCCCATTTCTGCACCCTGCTACAGACCTGCCACATAAAGTGGTCTGCATGAGAGCAGGCTGCAGAAATGGGTGGTCAAAGGGCAGTTGAACAACATAGGGGATGTTGCACTTTGGTGAAACCAGTGGGATGTAGTCATAATGAGCATCTTAAAACAGAATCCGTTTTTTATTACCATTACTGTAATATTATCGTAACCAAAATTTGGACTTCCAACTATAATTTATCCCTTTTATAATGGCGCAAAAATGGGGTTTTGGGTACAAAGAATTTTAAATAGCAGCAGTACAAAAATGAAAGAAAAAACCCCACAAATTAAAGTTTACATATGAACAATACAAAAAATGCTGGGAAAGCCCTTGGAATTATAACACAGAGGTTTAAATTATAGTAGGACTTATTAGTAGATAGAAAGAGGTTATGCTACATCCATATACTGTAAAATCACTACTAAACATATCTAACCCCTAAGTAGAATTCCTTAAAGTAGAACTATAAACAAAACTTTTTTTTTAATTATAGATAAAGCAAGGGAGGGTTATAACTAGAGGTGCGCATCTTCACTGGTCTCGCGATTCGATTACGATTATCTGGTCAACGATCCAATTCCGTGATGCATCACGATTACCGACCAACTCCCACTTCCGCTTGGGCCGCCTAGGTGGCCCTTACTCCCTGCAATCTTCTAGGACACATTACAGGTCCAAGAAGATTGCCCGGCCATTCAGGACAGCGCAGTGAGACATGCGCACCCAGCTGCGAAGCTGCAAGCTGTCACAGCCGGATGCCCATAGTAGTATTGCCAGCGCCGTGGAAAGGCGGGGGAGAGAAGGGAGGGATTGGGTGGCCACGTGGCTGGATTGTGGGACAGGTGAGTGTCTTTTTATTAAAAGTCAGAAGATACACTTTTTTTTGTAGCTGCTGACTTTTAATAAACAAAAAATTGACTGGAACTCCGCTTTGAATTAAAAATAACCTCACTCCCTTAACCACTTCAGCCCCAGAAGATTTGCCTGCTGAATGACCATGCCATTTTTTGCGATTCGGCACTGCGTTACTTTAACTGACAATTGCGCGGTCGTGCGACATTGCACCCAAACAAAATTGACGTCCTTTTTTTCCCACAAATAGAGCTTTCTTTTGGTGGTATTTGATCGCTTCTGCGTTTTTTATTTTTTACGCTATAAACAAAAAAAGAGCAACAATTTTGAAAAAAACACAATATTATGTACTTTTTGCTATAATTAATATCCCCATTTTTTTTTTTTTTAAAAAAGCAAATTTTTCCTCAGTTTAGGCTGATAAGTATTCTTCTACATATTTTTGGTAATAAAAATCGCAATAAGCGTATATTGATTGGTTTGCGCAAAATTTATAGTGTCTACAAAATAGGGGATAGATTTATAGCATTTTTATTTTATTTTTTTTTACTAGTAATGAAGTTGATCTGCGATTTTTATCGTGACTGCGACATTATGGCGGACACATCAGACACTTTTGACACATTTTTGAGACCATTGTCATTTATACAGAGATCAGTGCTATAAAAATGCATTGATTACTGCAAAAATGTCACTGGCAGGGAAGGGGTTAAACACTAGGGGCGATCAAGGGGTTAACTGTGTTCCCTAGTGTGTGTTTCTAACTGTAGGGGGAGGGGACTGACTAGAGGAAATGACAGATCGTGGTTCCTAGCTATTAGGAACACACGATCTGTCTCTCCTCTCAGAACAGGGATTTGTGTGTTTACACACATGTCCCTGTTCTGCCTCTCGTGCCTGCGATCGCTCGTGACCGGTGGTCATCACGACCATTGGCTACGAGCATAGTCACCCCCGATGTGACTGCCCAACCCGCCTCTCTCCTCTCACTTCCAGCTATCCTCTCATGTCTCTCCTGACGTCAGCGGGGAATTCTCAGCCCCGCCTGCCTCTCTTCTGATTTGATAGCGACAGTCAGAGGGCGGAGCTGAGAATTCTCCACTGATGTCAGGAGAGAAGTGAGAGGGGAGCTGGAAGTGAGAGGAGAGAGGTGGACCGGGCAGTCACATGAGCAGCATGGATTGTACAAAACAAGGGATACGCTCGGAGCGCTCTTCCGTGAGGGGCGGGGCAATGACGTCACCGGCAATCGATCTTTACGGTCGCATGCATTGATGCCTCATCGGGGACACCTGAATCGCGATGCAGCGATTCATTTCAGCACCCCTAGTTTTAACCCCAGTCAGATTTTTTTCTGCCATTGTGGACATATTCCTTCACTTCCTGCTCCATAACCAAACAGGAAGTGACATGAAATCCCTGCAAATTAAGAGAATTCTTTGAGGAGCCCCAGGTCACCAGAACTAGTGTCCCCATTGAAAGATTTCCATTCTATTACTTTTCTGGGGACAGCCTAAATTTGGGGATTTTTTTTTCTTTTAGTCTCACTTTCAATGATAATGGTAGGCAGGACAAATATAGAGGGTGAATCTCCTTAACGGGGGCACAGACAGCAATAAAGATTGACAAGCATTCTAATCCTGATCCACTCTGTCCAAAACTAAAAAAAAAAGTTTTGCCTTTAGTTATACTTTAAATACTTGCCGACCATCCGCTGCAGTTGTACTGCAAAACAGCATTATGTAACGTCGATTCGCCCTGTGGCCACTAGGGGGCGCGTGCATGTCACCGGAGGCGCGCATCCCCCTGCTCGCCCACGGAGCCGATGCCCGCGAGTGCCTGCGATCGTTCGGGGTACACGGAGAACTGGGATCTGTGTGTGTAAACACACAGTTTCCGGTTCTCTGAGGGGAGAACAGACAGATCGTCTGTTCATACAGAGTACGAATGGCGATCTGTCATCTCCCCTGCACAGTCCCATCCCCCCTTCAGTTAGAACACAAACTAGGGAACACATTAACCCCTCGATTGCCCCCTAGTGGTTAACCCCTTCACTGCCAGTGACATTTTTACAGTTATCAATGCAATTTTATAGCACTGATCGCTATAAAAATACAAATGGTCCCAAAAATGTGTCAAAATTGTCCGACATATCTGCCATAATGTCTCAGTCCTGATAAAAATCGCAGATCGCCGCCATTACTAGTAAAAGAAAAATTAATAATAAAAATGCCATAAAACTATACCCTATTTTGTAGACCCTATAACTTTTGCGCAAAACCAATCAATATATGCTTATTGTGATTTTTTTTTTGCCAAAAATATGTAGAAGAATATATATCGGCCTAAAGTGAGGAAAAAAATAGTTTTTTTATACATTTTTGGGGGATATTAATTATAGCAAAAAGTAAAAAATATTGCTTTTTTTCAAAATTGTCGCTCTTTTTTTGTTTATAGTGCAAAAAATAAAAACCGCAGAGGTGAACAAATACCACCAAAAGAAAGCTCTATTTGTGGGGAAAAAAGGACGACAATTTTGTTTGGGTGCAACGTCACACGACTGTGCAATTGTCAGGTAAAGCGACGCAGTGCCGAATCGCAAAAAGTGCTTTGGTCAGGAAGGCGGTAAAATTTTCCGAGGCTGTAGCGATTAAAACTGATTTCCAGGAACAAACCTTTTTTTTCAATATATATTCCTTAATAGCCACAAAGGCTATAAATTTACTTGCGCGCACCAAATACTGTTGAAAACCTAGACAATGAATTGTGAATGTAGCAGCGGTATCATCCTTGTGCTGCACATAGCTTGTGCAGAGAACAGAGCTTTGGAAGGGACCCAGCAGGCCTAGGCACTACAGGTTGCCTCTTGTATTTAGGCCATATTTGTTTAGTCTGTCGTCCAGATTTTAATCTCATACGTGATTATCAAGTACTCTCTATCAGTTCAGGATCTGAAGAGAAAGAACTGCTTGGCTATCAAAGTGTACAAGAAGGAGGATCACAAAACTGCAATGTTACAAGAAGTGAGCCCTCCAGGCAGGAGGGTATCTGAAGGTACCCATGCTGAACTTACTGTCACTCACTTCTCAACCTCCATCCTCCCAGGTGCTGCATTCTACAGTGGCTAGGTTGGAGCAAAGGAAATTCAGCTCAGACAGCGTCTGCAGTGACATTTCTGAACGGTTCTGCTTTCCTCTGAATCTGGACAATTGTCATCTTCAACCTCTGTTCTTGGCTAGGAATGCAGCTGAAATTGGCAGTGGTGTTGCTCCACAGGGGTGTTGGGGATGTTGCTGCTCTTCCACGTTGTAGAATGCTACACCTGAGGTTGCCTTCTCTGCCCAGCCAAATCCAAGCTATAGCGTGTTTGCTGGATTTGGTGTGGGGACACATTGGATGGCTTCAGCTGCCAATGTGCTCTTGCTGGGCATCTAATGTGTCCTCCTGCCAATAAGGAGGAGTGGGCTCTCTCCAGGTATACCTGCCCTTAATTTATCCTACTGCTATATAAGATCCAACTTGGAGAACCTCAAATATAGAGTTAGCACCTCACTATACAGAGGAGACTTGATGAAGCACTGCGGCTTCCACATGTATTTGCAAATGTGTACAACTAAACCTTGTTTTTACCATGAATTGTTAGACAGGATCAGTGATTTGTTTCTCTCTTTATTCTGTAAACTATGTAAGCACACTTCCTTTTCTTTTTAACCTTTAAAAGATTAAGCTCAGTTTACCAATGCATATATTATGTGCCATAGTAATGGATACTTTCAGTCATGTGACTGTTATATTTGGATCTCATTGGCTCTCACAGCTGGTAATATTTGTTATGGCAAATAATGGTCATTATATTCTAACAAATTGAGCTTTGTGTCTCCTAACTAGGAATGAGCATGTGCAGAGAAAAATTAAAAGAAAAGTATGGGGTTAACTTTTTTTTCCAGATTCATACTTACCTAGCTGGATGCAGCATCGGTCCGATTCTGCATCAGTCCCCCGACGCTTCTAAGACTGAGAATCGAGCGATCTAACACCACAGATCGCTCGGTTCTCAGAGCTCTCTGAGCAGAGAGCTGGTGACTATCAGTCACAGCTCTCTGCTCTGCCCCCCCCACGCTCACTGGAGCACTGGGCTGTGGAGGGGGTGGGAGCGGCTGGCTCAGGGGCTCGCTGAGAGGCGGAGCCAGGTGTCAGTACAGGCATGTGGGCGGATCCTGACTCCACTGTCACCATCTTACTCGAGCCTGGACCGGCTCTCTGTGACTTCAACAAACAGTGGACTTCAGCCTGCTGTCTTCTGAAAACGGGTCACAGGAGTGCAGAATGAACTGCACTCCTGTGATCCATAGGAGAAGAACAGCCAAATGAGCTTTGGCTATACTTCTCTTTTAAAGCATAATGGGGCTCCAGGGAAATAGCTTTGACACCTACATCCCCTTAACTGACAGATAATGATGGAAATAGGGTCAGAGAAACCTATTTTAGTTTATTGCAGGAGGATGAAGTTTGTAGCTGTGCTCCCTGGACATCCAATGGGCCGTAGGCCCCTGCCTAGGTTGCCTTATATATGATTCAATTTTGAGAATGTGCCCTTGGCATTCATCAAAACATTACGATATTGGACAAAATGTTAAATTTAAACTTTTTAAGAAGGGATAGCCAACATATTATTTGGAATGGTGGAATGATTTGTTTACACCACCTTACAGCAAAGAAAAGCCATTTTAAGAAGGAAATCAGCAATGGCACTCTCCGTATTTCTCTCAGTCCAGCGTGGACCAAGGCTAACTATGCATGTGCCATAAATTAAATAAAATAAACTGGCAGATCCCTGTAGAGGCTATAAATTACTGTAGTAGGCACTGCTACTACAGTGCTCATCACTAGCTTCTGGGTCCCATGTCAAGCAGCTGCCCTGATGCATACTAAACACAGGAAGAGGTTGCTTGCATGGCACGTACACCATTCGGAGAAAACTTTGCATTTTCTCCATGAATGTAAAATGTTCTCTGATAGGATGAGGTGGAGAGGTAAGGCAGCGACATCACTATCTCCACCTCATCCAATCAGAGAATACTTTGCATTCATTGACAGAATGAAAAGTATTTTCTGAATGGCTCCTGTGCTGACTGAGCAACCTCCTATATTTCCAATATAGCAGGGCAGTCTCTTGGCATGGGACCCTGAAGCTAACTGCAATCACGGTAGTAGCAGTGCCTACCACAGGTTTCAGGTGCCACTGGGATCGGACAGGTATGGCACATGCCTATTTACATTGATCCAAGCTGGACTAAGGTAACTATCCAAAAATATGCAGACCTGGAATTCAAAAAAGAAAATCCTGACTATATCTGTTCTTAAAAATGTTCCCTCCCCATCCTACCTATCGTGCCTAAACTGTTTAAAAAAGATGTGTGTACTTACCTATTTTTAGTCTGATCCATTCACATGATCCTGCAGGTCTGTTTAATCACTTAAGGACCAGAAGGATTTGCCCCCTTAATGAAAAGGTCATTTTTTTTGCGATACTGCACTGCGTCGCTTTAACTGACAATTGTGCGGTCATGCGGCGCTGTACCCAAACAAAGTTTATGTCCTTTTTTCCCACAAATAGAGCTTTTTTTTGGTGGTGTTTGATCACCTCTGCAGTTTATTTTTTTTGCGCTATAAACAAAAAAAAGAGTGACAATGTTAAAAAAAAAAAAAAGCAATATTTTTTACTTTTTGCTATAATAAATATCCTCCAAAAACAAATAAAAGAAAACAAATTTGTTGTCTTCATCAGTTTAGGCCAATTTGTATTCTTCTACATATATTTGGTAAAAAAAAAATCACAATAAGCGTATATTGATTGGTTTGTGCAAAAGTTATAGCGTCTACAAAATAGGGGATAGATTTATGGCATTTTTATTATTTATTTATTTTTTTACTAGTAATAGCGACGATCTGTGATTTTTAGCGGGACTGCAACATTGCGGTGGACAGATCTGACACTTTTGACACTTTTTTGGGACCATTGATATTCATACAGGGATCAGTGCTATAAAAATGCACTAATTTCTGTGTAAATGTCACTGGCAGGGAAGGGGTGAACACTAGGGTGCGATCAAGGGGTTAAATGTGTTCCCTGGGAGGTGTTTCTAACTGTGGGGAGATGGAACTGACTGGAGCTGGAGAAAGATTGCTGTTCCTGATGACTAGGAAAAGCAGATCTCTTTCTACTCCCCTGTCAGAACTGGGATCTGTTTGTTTACATTGACAGATCCCAATTCTGGCTCTCTGTGGAGCGATCGCAGGTGGCCGGCGGACATCGCGGCCGTCGGCCACTCGCATTGGCTCAAGCGTCGCGCACGCCCCCCCGATCACTATTTAAGGGGCCTATCTACATCTACAGCGATTCGCGCAGGAGAGCCAACTTGCCACAGTATAATTATTGCGGCTGGTCCTTAAGCAGTTAAGGAAGCATTCAACAGCAGTTGTGGATTTCAAGTGCCATGACACCACCCATTGGCTCCCATGGCCCAGACATTGTTGGTGTTCCCTCCTATCCTCTGCAGCAGCTGCTCACTGACACAGGGGTGCCGGAGCTGTGGGATCACCAGACCAGGGTGGATTAAAAATAGGTAAGTACACACATCTTTTTTTGTACAGGTTAGGCAGGATAGGTAGGAATAGGGGGGGGGAGTAAAACTTTTTCAGAAAACATGAGAACTTTCCATTTGCCACTTTTTAGGTTTAATTTGTATTCATTTTTTTTTTACATTTTTTATGTTTATTGGCTGGAAAGATGAAACAAGGAATCTGGTTGATAACTATGGAAAAAGTGTTTTTGTTTAGGGAGAATTTTCCTATTTGTATATACAGGTGTTTACATGATCTTCATCTGATCTTGCCAATACTACGGGACATGATATCAATGGTATACAGCAGAACCCTCCTAAGGTCTCTTCCATGATTAGTAAGGCTTATTGGCTATGGTTTCCAAGACAAGAGGGGAAGCCTAATGCATGTAGAAAGCCATGTTGAGTACCAGGAAATAAGCTTGCATATCTAATAAAGATCAGATCTAATAAAGACCCAAAAGTCATCTTTACCTGATCTGACTTCAGTAAAAAGAAATCAGATTGATTTTTATGGGTTATTGCACTTTGTTCATTCTAACAGCTGCTTGCACTGGTTTAAAGGGTTATTTCACCTTCACATACTTTTCCCAAAAAGGTCCCTATGCATTACAGTATCCTTATATAGTAAATGTTGTTTGTTGATATTATTGCCCCCCCCCCCCCCAATCAAATCTGCAGATGGCAGGACATACCCAGTGTTAGATGCATGATCCTGGAAACTCATGAATGAGCACTCCCAAATGTGGCGTGCATTTGTCTTCAGCCCCCCTGAGACAATACTTTGTAGATCCACCTTTTCTTTGCAATTACAGCTGCAAGTCTTTTTTGAGTTGTTTCTACCAGTTTTCTTTTCATTCTTCTTTGCAAAATAGCTCAAGCTCTGTCAGATTGGATGGAGAGTGTCCGCAAACAGCAATTTTCAAGTCTTGCACCAGATTCTCAATTGGATTTAGGTCTGGACTTTGACTGGGCCATTCTAACACATGAATATGCTTTGATCTAAACCATTCCATTGTAGCTCTGGCTGTATGTTTAGGGTCGTTATCCTGCTGGGAGGTGAACCTCCACCCCGTCTCAAGTCTTTTGCAGACTCTAACAGGTTTTCTTCTAAGATTGTCCTGTATTTGGCTCCATCCATCTTCCCATAAACTCTGACAAACTTCCCTCTCCCTGCTAAAGTAAAGCATCCCAACAACATGATGCTGCCACCACCATGTTTCATGGTGGGGATGATGCATTCAGGGTGATGTGCAGTGTAATGCCTCATACACACAGTCAGATTTTCTGATGGAAAATGTTCGATGGGAGTTTCTTGTCAAAAATTCTGACCGTGTGTAGGTTCCATCAGACATTTTCCATCGAAATTTCCGTCACACAAAATTTGAGATCTGGGTCTCAAATATTCCGACAACAAAATCCGTTGTTGGAAATTCCGATTTTGTGTAGACAATTCTGACGCATAAAGTTCCACGCATGCTCGGAATCAAGCAGAAGAGCTGCACTGGCTATTGAACTTCATTTTTCTCGACTCGTCGTACGTGTTGTACATCACTGCATTCTTGACGTTCGCAATTTCCGACCAACTTTGTGTGACCGTGTGTATGCAAGACAAGTTTGAGCCAACATCCGTCGGAAAAAAACATGGATTGTTGTCGGAATGTGCGATCGTGTGTACGCAGCATTAGTTTTCCACCACATATAGCATTTTGCTTTTAGGCCAAAAAGTTAAATCTTGGTCTCATCTGACCAGAGCACCTTCCTCCACATTTTTTCCACTGTGTCCCCCACATGGCTTCTCACAAACTGCAAGCGCAATTTTTATGGCTTCCTTTCAACAATGGCTTTCTTCTTGCCATAATGGCCAAATTTGTGGAGTGCACTACTAATAGTTGTCCTGTGGACAGATTCTCCCACCTGAGCTGTGGATCTCTGCAGCTCCTCCAGAGTTACCATGGGCCTCTTGGCTGCTTCTCTGATGAATGCTCTCCTTGCCTGGCCTGTCAGTTTAGGTGGACGGCCATGTCTTGGTAGGTTTGCAGTTGTGCCATACTCTTACCATTTTCAGAACTGAACAGAACTGGATTGAACAGTGTTCCGTGAGATGTTCAAAGCTTGGGACATTATTTTTTTTAAGCTAACCCTGCTTTAAACTTCTCCACAACTGTATCCCTGACCTGTCTGGTGTGTTCATTGGCCTTTATGATGCTGTTTTTTCACTAAGGTTCTCTAACAAACCTCCGAGGTCTTCTCAGAACAGCTATATTTATACTGAGATTAAATTACACACAGGTGGACTCTATTTACTAATTAGGTGACTTCTGAAGGCAATTGGTTCCAGTAGATTTTAGTTAGGGGTATAAAGCCGCGTACACACGGGCGGACTTTTCAACCAGACTGGTCCGACGGATTTTTAACGGACTTTTGAGGGACTTCCGACTGACTTTTTAACTAATGGACTTGCCTACAGACGATCGAACCAAAGTCCGATGGATTCGTTTGTGATGACGTACACCGGACTAAAATAAGGAAGTTGATAGCCAGTAGCCAATAGCTGCCCTAGCGTTGGTTTTTGTCCGTTGGACTAGCATACAGATGAGCGGATTTCTGGGTCCGGTGGAGTTACGATGTAAAGATTTGAAGCATGTTCCAAATCTAAAGTCCGTCAGACTTTCGACAGAAAAAGTCCGCTGAAGGTCCGATGGAGCCCACACACGATTGGATTGTCCACTCGACTCGGTCCGTCGGACCAGTCCGATAGAGAAGTCCGCTCGTGTGTATGCTGCATGAGAGTAAAGGGGACTGAATACAAATGCACGCCACACTTTTCAGATATTTATTTGTAAAAAATGTTGAAAACCATTTATCATTTTGCTTCCACTTCACAATTATGTGCCACTTTGTGTTGGTCTATCATAAAAAATCTCAATAAAATACATTTATGTTTTTGGTTGTAAAATGACAAAATATGGAAAATTTCGGGGTGGGGTATGAAAACTTTTTCAAGGCACTGTAAATACCTGTAATAATAATGGGTTGACTACTAAAAAACTCACTTCTGATATGTGTTTACTTTTTTCTTAAATTATTGGATTGATGAAGGTGAATTTACGGTTTGTGCTGTATCGACGAATAATTTCAGACATCCAACCAATTAAACTGATCAGAACGAATGGTCGATCGCATGCAAAATCGATGCGTCTGCGGGCAGCATTAGATGAAGCAGACAATATAGCATCTGATTTTATTAACAAACAATACATTCACCGTGCCACTGATACTACCAGCAAGACATAAAAGGCAGACGGCGGACGTACATAAGAGTTTACGGAGTCCTTTTAACCTGTGTACCAGAGAAGAATGTTAACAAAATGTGTCCTGATGTCTCCCTGGCTGGTGTTAGTAAGACCTTTGCTTTCCATTACATCTCTTGCAGACTGATACTTGTTGAAGGACCTGTTGGGCATATTGATTACTGGAAGATGTGTTATGTGAGAAGATTTTATTGGTAGTGCAGCACTACCCCAGGGAAGCTGTTATCGCCTCCAAAAAAGAGAACACTTCTGACATCTAGTGGACAGAAATATTTCTGCAGCAGTCAATTTTTTTTTTTTAAAGCCTCCAAATAGATATGTCTGATATCAGGATTAGTTCACTAAGATGTGTGACTTATTTTAACTGTCTTTTTTAATCTCCCAATCATTTTGACATCAAAATTTCAAAATAAATATCACATGACGGTGCAAGCATTTTACGTGAAATATTTGTTCTGCCATTGTAAAAACCTCTATTATGAATCATCATTTTATCTCTGATAAAAACAGCTTCTTTCTCTGCTGTGCTCAAAAGACACCCCATAGTAGCTCAAAAGTAATTCAAGGCTAAAGAAAGTGATATTGTAAGCAGCAATAACTGCACAACACTGATAATATAGCATGTATGCATTATCTTCAATCCATCTGATAACATCTTGTACATTGAAGAATTTGTTTTCTGGTAAAAATGAAAAAATAAAAATAACGCAGGGTAATAAAAATACCACATGCACTATATTTTAGTAAAGTGGTATGGGAAGCATCTATGGTGTTTAATTACTAAAGGCAAATAGACTGTGCACTTTGCAAGTGCAATTGCACTCATTTTCCCCAGAGCTTAGTAAATGTGCTAAAGCTCTGTTGATTTCCATCATCCAATCATGTGCAAACACATTTTTTTTTTTTTTTTTTGTAATGCTTCTTAGTTTTCCTTACACCTGATTGGGGGTATTCTATACAAAGTGAAACTTCACCACATTTACATTTTCTAAGAAAAAGGAGTGCAACTGCAAATTGTTTGTTTTTAGTAAATCAACCTCAATGTGTATTATTTTATGGCAGGTTTAAACCATATGCAAGACAAAGCAAGAGGTTTGCTATAGTGACCCCCATCCCAACCGGACATACTTGCCTTGCCTCTATCAAGCAGTGGCGTCTCCAGCTTTCATATTTAGGGGGGGCACATGGGGGGACAGGGACAAAAGTAGGGGGTAAACTATAAAATGCAATTATATATATATATATATATATATATATATATATATATATATATATATATATATATCCTGGGGCCCTTTACTACGATCCCACAACGGCTCTTTCACATGTTCTGCAGTGAGCTCCCTTCCTACTGTATTGGGGCCCCCCCAGGGTGGCAGAAAACAAGAGATATATGTCACCAGCATGCCAAGAAAATATAAGGGTCCAAAGCAGTGGGAGAACTATCAGGGTTGCAAAGGTTGTCTTGCCACCGGGCCCTGGTGTTCTGCCACTGTGGGGTTCCCCAGCCTCCTCTTGCTGTCCTGCCCCTGCTATTGACAGCGCTGGTCTAGCATTTCTTGGAATTTACAGGCTGGTTCTCCTGTTCTAAGGACGGGAGAAATCAGTCTGTTTTTTCAGTAACTGAGAGTCCTGGTGGAGTCCTTCCTGCAACTCCCTCTTCTCCCTGCCAATGAGGATGCAGAGGAAGGAGCAGATCGGGCGGCTGTGGTTGTGTGAGAGCTCGCATTATGCAGTGTCAGCGAGCAAAGGGAGGGGGGAGGAATCACCCGCAGGAGCTGACTGGGGACACTCTCCCTCTTAGACATTGCCTTTTTGTAAAAAAGAAAAAAAAAATTTTAATGGGGGGGAGAGGGGCACATGGTGGGGCACATCATATTGTTGGGGGGGTCAGGGCCCCCTCTGCCCCCCCTAGGGACGCCATTGCTATCAAGCTGCCAGGAGCAGGAAAATACTAAATAATTGGTTATTTCACGGCATAGAAAAAAATGTAAATCATTCCTTGTGATAGCGCTGGTGATCGGAGCATTGTTGTCACATGGGGTCAGGGAGATAGTCTTCAACCCCATGCAAGCTCTGACTAGAGTGACTCAGAGCTTATACAGGACTTTCCTTCCTCACTTTTAATGGATAAACATGGCGTAGGTAAAATAAAAGAGAGCTAATGCTGGGTTCACACTGTTGCGAATTGGATGTGGATTTGCAGCATCCAATTTGCATAGCAGGAGATTGTGACCGGATCTCTATGGAGCCGGTTCACACATCTCCGGAGTTGCTCCGGTGTGAATTGCACAGGAGTCCTGTGCATCTTTTGGTCCGTTTCAGGTCTGAATTCAGCCCAAAATTCTGCCTGAAATCAGACCTGAAGTGGTGAATGGAGACGCACCGGACTCCTCCTGTGAGCCAAAGCGTGCTGCAGTGTGAACCCAGCCTTACAGGTCATCAGTGTATCACTTTAACTGACAGAGTGTGAGGCGAGGAGAGCCGATTAGCTGCATCTCCTTGCAGCGGAGACCTGTACAGATAGTCAGGGCACTGATTACAGTACAGCCCCAGCAGTGCCCATCAGTGACACCAATCAGTGCCCATTCGTAATGCCAGTGAGTGCTGCCTTTCAGTGCCTGCTCATCAATGCCGATCAGTGCTGCCTTTCCGTGCCCATCAGTGCCAACTATCAGTATTCACCAGTGCCAGCTATCAGTGCCCATCAGTGTCGCCTATCAGTGCTGCATATCAGTGTCACCTATCAGTGCCCATCAGTGCGGTATATTAGTATCTCCTCATCAGTGCCACCCAGTCAGTGCCCTTCAGTGCTGCCTCACAAGTGTCCATAAGTATCACCTCATCAGTAACCATCAGTGCAGCCTATCAGTGCCGCCTCATCAGCGCACATCAGTAAATGAGAAAAATTACTTATTTATAGTGCCTATCAGTGATGCTAGTCAGTGTTGCCTTTCAGTGCCCAGCAGTGCCTGCTTATCAGTGCTGCCCATCAGTGCCCATCAGTGCCACCTATCCATACCACCTATCAGTTTCCACCAGTGCCGCCCATAAGTGCCACCTATCAGTGCCCATCAGTGCGGCATATTAGTGCCTCCTCATTAGTGCCACCTAATCAGTGCTCATCAGTGCCCATAAGTGCCGCCTCATCAGTGCCCCATCAGTGCAGCCTATCAGTGCTGCCTCATCAGTGCACATCAGCGAAGGAGAAAAATTACTTATTTACAAAATTTACTGACAGAAACTAAGAAAAACTTTTTTTGTAAAAAAATAGAAAAAAACACAGCAGTGATTAAATACCACCAAAAGAAAGCTCTATTTGTGTGAAAACAAATGATAAAAATTTAATTTGGGTACAGTGCTGCATGACTGCGCAATTGTCATTCAAATTGCGACAGCGCTGAAAGCTGAAAATTGGCCTGGGCAGGAAGGGGGTAAAAGTGTCCAGTAGGCAAAATTTTTTTTTCTTTAATTTACCTTTATTGTAATCATAAAGGGCTAATAAAGCCCGGTGATAGCAAATGCAGAGGACAGGTTCTCTTTGGAGGGCCATCAGGGGCTGTTAACCACATGCCGACCAGCCGTCGCAGTTGTACTGCGGCAGAATGGCACGGCTGGGGGAAACGGCGTTATGTAACGTCGCTTCGCCCTGTGGCCACTAGGGGGCGCGCGCGTGCCCCCCGCTCGCCCCTCGAGCCGATGCGAGTTCCCGGTGGTCTTGATCACTGCCTGCTCCCGTGATCGCTCGGGGCACATGAAGAACCCAGAACTGTGTGTGTAAACAGAGTTTCCAGTACTCTGAGGGGAGAACTGACAGATCGGATGAAGTTGCGAGGTGCAACGTAACACGTAGGGATTGGCCGGGATAGCCGCAACTGGAAGTATGGTGAGAAGGCGAGGAACAACGCCAAATTTGTTCCCTGTGTTGTTTTTAATGTTGCTGTGTAAGAGTCCACTTTACTCTGTTTTAATAAATATGTTTTTAGCCCCGACATATTGCACTATTGGAGGTTTCTGTATTTTGTCCCGCATCTCATACTGAGGTACCCCCTCATACTATTGCGATCTTGGAGCGAATCGTTGCGCCCATAGGAGGAACACTGAAACATCTGCCCACCCATGGAGGCCAGTGGAAATCTCAGATGGTGATTGCTTGTTTTCCATAGTATTGAGGTGAGAGTTTTGGGAGACTATAATATAAAGAAGCCACAGCAGGATTACTTATGGACACTCTTCTCTATCAATCCTGATAGCAACAGAATTATATCCACCTATTTATTCACCTAAAGAGGACTTGAACATTTATTAACACTTTTGTATTTTTATTTTTTTATTATTTATTTTTTATTTTTTATTTTCTAATTATTCGTTTTTTAGTCTTGTCCTTCCCTCACGGAATGTGTCACACATTATTTTTAATGGCATTTTTCACATGATTTTACATAAGGACACTTTTGAAGTATTCACTGCATGATTTAGTATTATCAAGTATATGGTTTATATACGCAGTATTATATATTGTACATTGTCACTTTATTTACATGTTTTAGAACACATTTGTATTCAACTACATACCCTATCTGACGCAATATTTATTCAGTGTATTCATTACAGCAATTTGCGCGAAATCACTTTATTCACCAGAACTGACAGATCGTCTGTTCATACAGAGTATGAACAGACGATCTGTTATCTTCCCTGCACAGTCCCCTCCCCCTTCAGTTAGAACACAAACTAGGATGCACTTAACCCCTTCACTGCCCCCTAGTGTTAACCCCTTCACTGCCAGTGACATTTTTTCAGTAATCAGTGCATTTTTAATCGCACTGATCGCTGTATTAATGCCAATGGTCCCAAAAATGTGTCAAAATTGTCCGACATGTCCGCCATAATGTCGCAGTCACGTGAGCACTAGTAAAAAAAAAAAACATTAATAAAAATGCCATAAAACTATCCCCTATTTTGTAGATGCTATAACTTTTGCGCAAACCAATCAATATACGCTAATTGCGATTTTTTTTACCAAAAATATGTAGAAGAATACGTATCGGCCTAAACTGAGGAAAAAAAATGTTTTTTTTTTTTTTTTATATATTTTTTGGGGATATTTATTATAGCAAAAAGTAAAAAATATTACATTTTTTACAAAATTGTCGCTCTTTTTTTGTTTATAACGCAAAAAATAAAAATCGCAGAGGTGATCAAATACCACCAAAAGAAAGCTCTATTTTTGGGGGAAAAAAGGACGTCAATTTTGTTCGGGATCCACTTCGCATGACAGCGCAATTGTCAGTTAAAGCGACTCAGTGCTGAATCGCAAAAAGTGCTCTGGGCAGCCAAATGGTCCGGGGCTTAAGTGGTTAATGTCAACTCTGCACTATGTTGCAGCCAATAGAGTACAGATTGTGCCAAAAGTAGCTGAGGTTTTATGGAAATGCTCAGGTCTGAGGGCTTCATGGTTCAGAAAGCCATCACTTTCTACATAGTACTACACTACAAGGAATGCAATAAGAAGTGTAAGAACACAATCAGGGTGGACAAAAAAAGACTACAAAAGGCATAGAGCGGAGGAGAGTAAAGAAAATCAAAAGAACTTTATTAGATACATTAACAGTAAAAAAGGCAAAATCATAGCACATTGCCCATACAAAAGACAAGGATGGGAGGATGGTTACAGATGACACAGAGAAGGCAACTATACTAAATGCATTCTTCGCCTCAGTTTTTGTGCAGGAAAAGGAGGGGTATACCGACCGCAACAGTACTGTTAGTGACACATGACAGGGCATATCCTCGTGGCTAACAGAGGCTGGAGTTAAGGAAAGACTAGATAAACTTAATACAAACAGGATTTTGGCCAGCATACTAACAGGATTTGTACCATCTGATTAGAGAAAAGCTAATGTGGTATCAATATTCAAAAAAGGACAGAGACAAATCCCTGGAAACTACAGGCCAGTCAGCCTAACATCAATAGTGGGTAAATTATTGGGAAAAAAATATCATAAGTAGTTATCAGCATGAGTTTACGAAAGGTCGTTCTTGCCAGACCAATCTGTTAACATTCTACGAGGAAGTGAGCTGCCATCTAAACAGGGGAAGGCCTGTGGATTTAGTGTAAAATAGTAAAAAAAGTTGCGCTAATGGGGTGATACAAGTAGCAAATAAATGCCTTAGGAACTTATATAAAATATAAGTAAAAATATAAGTAATAATCAATATATACAATGAATGGGTGATAATCAATATTGTAAAACAGATTAGAAACATAAATGATGTCCATAAACTTTGTGCACAATGAACAGTGATTGGTTACAGTCCATATGTTGTGTAAACCAAACAGGAAAAAAGATAAATGTCCCCAAGTGACAGGTGAAAAAAATATGTGAAAACATTTTTTAGAAGTAATCTTGCTGAAGTGAATAGGGTGCGTAGATGAAACCTACACCTTCAAAAAACTGCTGCCTCTTACCAGAGAGCATTGGTCCTTTAATTATAGGAGACCTCACAAGGCAGGCGGCTGTAACCCCAGCCAGGGATCTCAGAGACAGGCACTGGGTGTCATCCGGTCCACAGGAACCCTCTCCACAGACCGCAGCAGGATGGATTGAATGTGTCAGCGTGAAAGAGATAAATAGCTCCACATGGCGTAAAATCCTCACATTTATTGAGTAAATAAAGCAATAAAATACCTTTACAAACAGCGGTTGCAAGAAAGCATATAGAGAAAGCTGGCCGGCTCCAAAACAGCCCGTGTCTTCCGGGTACTAGAATAGCGGTGAAAAAAACAAGTAAATATCTGCGCTAACTGAAAAGAACACAAAAAGCAGCTAGCATAGTTTGTAGATTGCATCAAACATAAGTATAAAAGTCCACATGCAGCGCTAAAATAAAATAAATGTCCAAATAATGATAATAGTCCATAGAACTCAATCAGCAATAAAAGATGATGTGAAACCTCCACCAAGCTTCAGTGTGTAAAAGGAAAGCACACCACACCCACGTGCTATCAGTCTGCTTACCAGAAAGATATAAAAAATAGGCGATGTACTCATATATTGCAGAGGGTCAGCAGCAAATCCAAATGGCACACTCCATCATGGGCAGGCACAGCATGGAAACAATCAGGTCACCACATATCAGAAAGCTCAGGACTCGTATTAACGATGGACAGGTTGGTGCAGTCATCAGCAGGAACAAACCAGCAAACAGAAAGCAACAAATAGTGAAGCCCGTAAGGTAAAACAGTCCTAGTTTATTGTAGTCTACTTACAGGTATGAAGTAAAAATCATCACAGAAAACAGGAACAATCCGCGGTTCTCAGCGTACTTGCATTGACCAGCCTGACATGTTTCATCCTATGTGGATATCATCAGAGGCGTGGCCAATGATGCAAGCACGCTCAAATATATAGTGCACTTCTTAAGTCATGCTGACCCCTGATAGGACAGCATGACACATACAACAGCTGTTTTTAATAGCACATTCCGGCAGCACCTGCGCACTACGGCCGTGCTGTCTTTAAACTAGGAAGTGCCAGGACAGTCACGATCGGCTGCACATGCGCAGTACGGCCGTGCGTTCCAGCGTGGCAGGAAAACAAAACCAGCCAGCCGCACATGCGCAGTACGGCCGCGTGTCCCAGCGCAACAGGAAGACAAAACCAGCCAGCACATCCATTCATTATAAAGGATGGGAAGACCTGATTAATGCCGTCCTTGCTGGTTGGTATGAACGACTCGACCGCGCATGCGCGGTACGATCTTACTAACCAGGAGTTATTTCATGCATGGAACAATAGAACCAGGGGGAAAAAAGGAAGGGGAAGGAGAAAATAAAACATGAACCATATATGTGAAATTAAGCTGTGCAAGGCAAAAAACAACAGCCTAAACCAGCCCAAATGTGTTCTCCCCATGATGGGCGGAACAAAGTCACCGCCAGCCAAAAGGGGAAAAAACAATAAGGGACTGCACATGTGCCGTAACAGCATCCGGAGGGTGAGTGACGCCCGAACCGGAAATAGCTATCAAGGCACATACGTGTAACACATCAGCAGCTACATAACTATAAAATAATTAATCAAATGTTATTATACATCAACAATATAAAAACCTTCATGGACCAATACAAAGTATAAAATTTAAAAAGAATATATCGGATATTACAGAGAAAAAAGGAGGAAGTTCTCAGTCTAATATAGCGATAATATAAACCCTGAAAAATATGTGCATATAACCAGGGTGAAATAATGAATAAAAATAATAATAAAATGAATGAAAAATAATAAAAAATATAAAAAATAATAGCAATATAAATATGGACACTGCCCCCAAGTGTCAAAACATATACATGTATAAACAAAAATACATGTACTAAAAAAAAAAAAAAAAAAAAAAAAAAAGGTATATTAGCTATTATTAATAAAACAATTTACATCCCAGTCGACGTTCATGCCGAAAGGGGTATAGCATTTTAAGTCGTATATCCAGCGGGTCTCTAATTTGGAAATTTCCCGTTTGGACGAACTCCCACGCCAGTGAGGGTTAAACCTATCGATGGCCACAAAGGTCGTTCCCATAGGGTTCTTATTGTGGTATTCCAAGTAGTGCCGGGAGACAGTGTGTTTCGGGAATCCCTTCTTAATATTAGCGATGTGCTCATTTACCCTAACATGCATAACCCGTGTTGTACGGCCCACATATTGTATACCGCAGGGGCAAATCAATAAGTATACCACGTTAAGCGAGGTGCAAGTAATGAAGGTGTTAACATCAAAGACTCTACCCGTGGCATAAGATTTAAACTGGCATATTTTCCTGCTCTTGTTCTTATTGATAGCACAAACGTTACAACAGCGGCAAGGATGATAGCCTTTAGATTTTTGAAAAAAGGACACTCTATTAGGGGCGTCTAAAATGTTGGGTGCTACTTGGAGTTTAAGAGGGGGAACACCTTTGAATATGACTTGTGGCCGATCAGGAAGTACCGGACCCAACACCTTATCATTTTTGAGGACTCCCCAATGTTTAGTTAGAATCTTTTTAATCTCAGAGTGTTGCTGAGAATAGGTCGTGACCATTGAAAAATTATAATCAATCTCACTTGACGAGGATTTTTCTTTGATCTGTAAGATCGAAGCTCGATCTGTAGCGCCCACCTCATTGATAACTGTACTCAACTCATCAGGTGAATACCCCTTTTCAATGAACCTTTCTTTCAAAGTGGCAGCCTGTATAAAAAAGTCTTCTTTAAGGGTACAGTTCCGCCGTAGACGGAGGAATTGACTCCTAGGTACCGATTTGAGCCACGAAGGGTGATGACAGCTACCCTGCCCAATATATCCGTTCCTATCGGTACTTTTAAAAAAGGTAGACATATTAAATGCACCATCTTTGACTTGTATAGTTAGGTCCAAGAAATTAATTCTGCTGGTGCTGCTCTCAAACTGTAAAACAATACCCAATGGATTATCGTTGAGTTGATGCATGAAGGTAGTAAGCGACGTCATGTCGCCATCCCACAGGAGGAGGATGTCGTCTATATATCTCCCCCAGAAGATCAATTCCGATCGTCTGTTGGAATAGACGACATCCTCCTCCCATTTAGCCATGAACAGATTGGCCATGCTTGGTGCAAATTTTGCACCCATGGCAACACCTCTGTTCTGGAGGTAGTGAACTCCTCCAAACCAGAAATAGTTATGAGTCATGGCGTATCTCAGTAAATCCAGGATAAAATCCCGTTGGGCAGGGATCAATTCAGCATCTCTATTCAAAAACTGTTCCACCGCTTCTAGCCCGTCTAGATGGGAGATAATGGTGTAGAGGGATGCCACATCAGCAGTGGCCATGATGTATCCCTCTTTCCATTCTAAATTTTCAAAAGTACGAACTACTTGTGCAGAATCTTTAATGTAGGAAGGGGTGCCAGATACAAGAGGTTGTAGAAAACCATCGATATATTTACCGATTCTGGAGGTAATAGAATCCAACCCGCTTATGATGGGCCTTCCCGGAGGGTTAACCAGACATTTATGTACCTTCGGCAAAAAATATATAATTGGTTTCCTAGGCGCCAGTGGGATCAAAAAATCTTTTTCCTTTTTGTTAAGCAGTTTGTTACGGAAACCTACTTCAATAAGCCCAGTGAGTTCCTTTTTGTATTTAAAGATGGGATCATGGCTTAATGGTATGTAAGTATCAGTGTCGGACAAGATTCTATTCATTTCTGAAACATATGAACTCTTGTCCATCACCACTATTCCTCCCCCTTTATCCGCGGGCCGGATAATAATATCACTCCTCTGTTTCAAGGATTCTAACCCTTCATGGAACCTCGTATCTTTATAATACCTCCTTATCTTTAACTTATCAAGATCTTTTAAAACTAGTTCCTTAAATACGGATATAGAGGGTGGCATAAACCCTGGCGGGTTGAAAAGAGAGGCATTCCCAAGGCCGGAGTGTCTTACTCCATCAGTCTCTATAAGAGAGGTGGTAGTAGCTTGAGACAAAAAATATCTTTTAATATTGACCTTTCTGATGTATTTTTGTACATCCATAAAGGCTCCAAATTTGCTCAGGGGTTTATCCGGGGCAAACTTGAGTCCATGGTCAAGGACAAATTTCTCGTTGTCTGTGAGTGTGCTACTACTGAGATTAAAAATCCCAGCATCTCTTACACTCTTCGCCTTTTTCGATCGGTTCCTCCTCCCCCCTCTGGTCCCTCTCTTGGTTCTCCCCCCCTCTTGTTTTTCTGTGGGGCCTTGGGAAAAAAAGAGGAAGCGGAGGTAGATGGGCCAGAGTGGTGCGGAGGGCCTTGATTATAGTACTGGGATCTTCTCGGGGGATAGAATCCAGGACTGTCCCAACCTGATCGTCCATACTCCTGATAAGCATTACCTGGAGTAGAGAGAGATGAATGTTGGACAATATATCTATCATCGTAGCCACGATCATTATACTCTCTATAACCATCATGGTGTTCTTCAAGGGGTGCATAGCGATTATACACAGGGATGTCCTCCGGTTGTGCATAAGATGGGTGGTCATATTGTGCATAATCACTATTATTCTGTTTTTTATAGGGTGCCCCCTTATATTGAGGGTTCCTGGAAGGAGGGGGTTTTTTATTGTTTACAACCCTCCTCCAACCTCGGGCTAGAAGCGGTGGAACAGTTTTTGAATAGAGATGCTGAATTGATCCCTGCCCAACGGGATTTTATCCTGGATTTACTGAGATACGCCATGACTCATAACTATTTCTGGTTTGGAGGAGTTCACTACCTCCAGAACAGAGGTGTTGCCATGGGTGCAAAATTTGCACCAAGCATGGCCAATCTGTTCATGGCTAAATGGGAGGAGGATGTCGTCTATTCCAACAGACGATCGGAATTGATCTTCTGGGGGAGATATATAGACGACATCCTCCTCCTGTGGGATGGCGACATGACGTCGCTTACTACCTTCATGCATCAACTCAACGATAATCCATTGGGTATTGTTTTACAGTTTGAGAGCAGCACCAGCAGAATTAATTTCTTGGACCTAACTATACAAGTCAAAGATGGTGCATTTAATATGTCTACCTTTTTTAAAAGTACCGATAGGAACGGATATATTGGGCAGGGTAGCTGTCATCACCCTTCGTGGCTCAAATCGGTACCTAGGAGTCAATTCCTCCGTCTACGGCGGAACTGTACCCTTAAAGAAGACTTTTTTATACAGGCTGCCACTTTGAAAGAAAGGTTCATTGAAAAGGGGTATTCACCTGATGAGTTGAGTACAGTTATCAATGAGGTGGGCGCTACAGATCGAGCTTCGATCTTACAGATCAAAGAAAAATCCTCGTCAAGTGAGATTGATTATAATTTTTCAATGGTCACGACCTATTCTCAGCAACACTCTGAGATTAAAAAGATTCTAACTAAACATTGGGGAGTCCTCAAAAATGATAAGGTGTTGGGTCCGGTACTTCCTGATCGGCCACAAGTCATATTCAAAGGTGTTCCCCCTCTTAAACTCCAAGTAGCACCCAACATTTTAGACGCCCCTAATAGAGTGTCCTTTTTTCAAAAATCTAAAGGCTATCATCCTTGCCGCTGTTGTAACGTTTGTGCTATCAATAAGAACAAGAGCAGGAAAATATGCCAGTTTAAATCTTATGCCACGGGTAGAGTCTTTGATGTTAACACCTTCATTACTTGCACCTCGCTTAACGTGGTATACTTATTGATTTGCCCCTGCGGTATACAATATGTGGGCCGTACAACACGGGCTATGCATGTTAGGGTAAATGAGCACATCGCTAATATTAAGAAGGGATTCCCGAAACACACTGTCTCCCGGCACTACTTGGAATACCACAATAAGAACCCTATGGGAACGACCTTTGTGGCCATCGATAGGTTTAACCCTCACTGGCGTGGGAGTTCGTCCAAACGGGAAATTTCCAAATTAGAGACCCGCTGGATATACGACTTAAAATGCTATACCCCTTTCGGCATGAACGTCGACTGGGATGTAAATTGTTTTATTAATAATAGCTAATATACCTTTTTTTTTTTTTTTTTTTTTTTTTTAGTACATGTATTTTTGTTTATACATGTATATGTTTTGACACTTGGGGGCAGTGTCCATATTTATATTGCTATTATTTTTTATATTTTTTATTATTTTTCATTCATTTTATTATTATTTTTATTCATTATTTCACCCTGGTTATATGCACATATTTTTCAGGGTTTATATTATCGCTATATTAGACTGAGAACTTCCTCCTTTTTTCTCTGTAATATCCGATATATTCTTTTTAAATTTTATACTTTGTATTGGTCCATGAAGGTTTTTATATTGTTGATGTATAATAACATTTGATTAATTATTTTATAGTTATGTAGCTGCTGATGTGTTACACGTATGTGCCTTGATAGCTATTTCCGGTTCGGGCGTCACTCACCCTCCGGATGCTGTTACGGCACATGTGCAGTCCCTTATTGTTTTTTCCCCTTTTGGCTGGCGGTGACTTTGTTCCGCCCATCATGGGGAGAACACATTTGGGCTGGTTTAGGCTGTTGTTTTTTGCCTTGCACAGCTTAATTTCACATATATGGTTCATGTTTTATTTTCTCCTTCCCCTTCCTTTTTTCCCCCTGGTTCTATTGTTCCATGCATGAAATAACTCCTGGTTAGTAAGATCGTACCGCGCATGCGCGGTCGAGTCGTTCATACCAACCAGCAAGGACGGCATTAATCAGGTCTTCCCATCCTTTATAATGAATGGATGTGCTGGCTGGTTTTGTCTTCCTGTTGCGCTGGGACACGCGGCCGTACTGCGCATGTGCGGCTGGCTGGTTTTGTTTTCCTGCCACGCTGGAACGCACGGCCGTACTGCGCATGTGCAGCCGATCGTGACTGTCCTGGCACTTCCTAGTTTAAAGACAGCACGGCCGTAGTGCGCAGGTGCTGCCGGAATGTGCTATTAAAAACAGCTGTTGTATGTGTCATGCTGTCCTATCAGGGGTCAGCATGACTTAAGAAGTGCACTATATATTTGAGCGTGCTTGCATCATTGGCCACGCCTCTGATGATATCCACATAGGATGAAACATGTCAGGCTGGTCAATGCAAGTACGCTGAGAACCGCGGATTGTTCCTGTTTTCTGTGATGATTTTTACTTCATACCTGTAAGTAGACTACAATAAACTAGGACTGTTTTACCTTACGGGCTTCACTATTTGTTGCTTTCTGTTTGCTGGTTTGTTCCTGCTGATGACTGCACCAACCTGTCCATCGTTAATACGAGTCCTGAGCTTTCTGATATGTGGTGACCTGATTGTTTCCATGCTGTGCCTGCCCATGATGGAGTGTGCCATTTGGATTTGCTGCTGACCCTCTGCAATATATGAGTACATCGCCTATTTTTTATATCTTTCTGGTAAGCAGACTGATAGCACGTGGGTGTGGTGTGCTTTCCTTTTACACACTGAAGCTTGGTGGAGGTTTCACATCATCTTTTATTGCTGATTGAGTTCTATGGACTATTATCATTATTTGGACATTTATTTTATTTTAGCGCTGCATGTGGACTTTTATACTTATGTTTGATGCAATCTACAAACTATGCTAGCTGCTTTTTGTGTTCTTTTCAGTTAGCGCAGATATTTACTTGTTTTTTTCACTGTGTATTATTTGATTTGCCTAATATCAGCTGCTTACTCTTTATTCGTTTATTTACTTTTTATTCATTTTTTTATTATTCACTTTTTGCACTATTATGGATGTTTTTGATTTTCGCAAATCACGATCTTTGAACCTTAAAGATGCTTTCAGTAGTGTGGAGGTTCAGCAGAACCTAGATATGGGAGGTCTTTTCGTGCGATTAAAAAATCTAATGGTTGCTGAAGTCCATGGACATTGGGATATTGCTCTGTTAGAGAAGTATCTAGATGATAACATGGTACCGAGGAGCCTAAGATTTGAGATCACTCCTCAGGAAGACGAAATTGACCTCCCAGGTTGGTATAAATACTTCAATGATGTAGGTCTTGATTTGCTGCGATTTTTGATTGCCAGAAAAAGGCGCAAACTAAATAAACTTGATGAGGAAATATCAGAAGTTAAAGAAAAACTAACACTATATAGAGAGTCAGAAGAATATAAGAACAAATCTGACAACCTTAGAAAAACCCTTGAGAAAGAGGACTTAGACCAGAAAGTTAAAAAGAAGAAAAAATATATGAGGGACATGGAGGACTATAAATCTAACCAGGTGTTCAAATGGCAGGTCAGGTGGGCGACTCCCGTTGAAGGAGGAACGGTGCCTCCCCCCGGGCCAGCCACAAGAATAAAGTCCTCGGTCCCACCTACCATTCAGGGCAATAATAGAGAAACCAATAATGCCCATACTCCCAAAGGAGGTTGGAGGAGGGTTGTAAACAATAAAAAACCCCCTCCTTCCAGGAACCCTCAATATAAGGGGGCACCCTATAAAAAACAGAATAATAGTGATTATGCACAATATGACCACCCATCTTATGCACAACCGGAGGACATCCCTGTGTATAATCGCTATGCACCCCTTGAAGAACACCATGATGGTTATAGAGAGTATAATGATCGTGGCTACGATGATAGATATATTGTCCAACATTCATCTCTCTCTACTCCAGGTAATGCTTATCAGGAGTATGGACGATCAGGTTGGGACAGTCCTGGATTCTATCCCCCGAGAAGATCCCAGTACTATAATCAAGGCCCTCCGCACCACTCTGGCCCATCTACCTCCGCTTCCTCTTTTTTTCCCAAGGCCCCACAGAAAAACAAGAGGGGGGGAGAACCAAGAGAGGGACCAGAGGGGGGAGGAGGAACCGATCGAAAAAGGCGAAGAGTGTAAGAGATGCTGGGATTTTTAATCTCAGTAGTAGCACACTCACAGACAACGAGAAATTTGTCCTTGACCATGGACTCAAGTTTGCCCCGGATAAACCCCTGAGCAAATTTGGAGCCTTTATGGATGTACAAAAATACATCAGAAAGGTCAATATTAAAAGATATTTTTTGTCTCAAGCTACTACCACCTCTCTTATAGAGACTGATGGAGTAAGACACTCCGGCCTTGGGAATGCCTCTCTTTTCAACCCGCCAGGGTTTATGCCACCCTCTATATCCGTATTTAAGGAACTAGTTTTAAAAGATCTTGATAAGTTAAAGATAAGGAGGTATTATAAAGATACGAGGTTCCATGAAGGGTTAGAATCCTTGAAACAGAGGAGTGATATTATTATCCGGCCCGCGGATAAAGGGGGAGGAATAGTGGTGATGGACAAGAGTTCATATGTTTCAGAAATGAATAGAATCTTGTCCGACACTGATACTTACATACCATTAAGCCATGATCCCATCTTTAAATACAAAAAGGAACTCACTGGGCTTATTGAAGTAGGTTTCCGTAACAAACTGCTTAACAAAAAGGAAAAAGATTTTTTGATCCCACTGGCGCCTAGGAAACCAATTATATATTTTTTGCCGAAGGTACATAAATGTCTGGTTAACCCTCCGGGAAGGCCCATCATAAGCGGGTTGGATTCTATTACCTCCAGAATCGGTAAATATATCGATGGTTTTCTACAACCTCTTGTATCTGGCACCCCTTCCTACATTAAAGATTCTGCACAAGTAGTTCGTACTTTTGAAAATTTAGAATGGAAAGAGGGATACATCATGGCCACTGCTGATGTGGCATCCCTCTACACCATTATCTCCCATCTAGACGGGCTAGAAGCAGTGGAACAGTTTTTGAATAGAGATGCTGAATTGATCCCTGCCCAACGGGATTTTATCCTGGATTTACTGAGATACGCCATGACTCATAACTATTTCTGGTTTGGAGGAGTTCACTACCTCCAGAACAGAGGTGTTGCCATGGGTGCAAAATTTGCACCAAGCATGGCCAATCTGTTCATGGCTAAATGGGAGGAGGATGTCGTCTATTCCAACAGACGATCGGAATTGATCTTCTGGGGGAGATATATAGACGACATCCTCCTCCTGTGGGATGGCGACATGACGTCGCTTACTACCTTCATGCATCAACTCAACGATAATCCATTGGATATTGTTTTACAGTTTGAGAGCAGCACCAGCAGAATTAATTTCTTGGACCTAACTATACAAGTCAAAGATGGTGCATTTAATATGTCTACCTTTTTTAAAAGTACCGATAGGAACGGATATATTGGGCAGGGTAGCTGTCATCACCCTTCGTGGCTCAAATCGGTACCTAGGAGTCAATTCCTCCGTCTACGGCGGAACTGTACCCTTAAAGAAGACTTTTTTATACAGGCTGCCACTTTGAAAGAAAGGTTCATTGAAAAGGGGTATTCACCTGATGAGTCGAGTACAGTTATCAATGAGGTGGGCGCTACAGATCGAGCTTCGATCTTACAGATCAAAGAAAAATCCTCGTCAAGTGAGATTGATTATAATTTTTCAATGGTCACGACCTATTCTCAGCAACACTCTGAGATTAAAAAGATTCTAACTAAACATTGGGGAGTCCTCAAAAATGATAAGGTGTTGGGTCCGGTACTTCCTGATCGGCCACAAGTCATATTCAAAGGTGTTCCCCCTCTTAAACTCCAAGTAGCACCCAACATTTTAGACGCCCCTAATAGAGTGTCCTTTTTTCAAAAATCTAAAGGCTATCATCCTTGCCGCTGTTGTAACGTTTGTGCTATCAATAAGAACAAGAGCAGGAAAATATGCCAGTTTAAATCTTATGCCACGGGTAGAGTCTTTGATGTTAACACCTTCATTACTTGCACCTCGCTTAACGTGGTATACTTATTGATTTGCCCCTGCGGTATACAATATGTGGGCCGTACAACACGGGCTATGCATGTTAGGGTAAATGAGCACATCGCTAATATTAAGAAGGGATTCCCGAAACACACTGTCTCCCGGCACTACTTGGAATACCACAATAAGAACCCTATGGGAACGACCTTTGTGGCCATCGATAGGTTTAACCCTCACTGGCGTGGGAGTTCGTCCAAACGGGAAATTTCCAAATTAGAGACCCGCTGGATATACGACTTAAAATGCTATACCCCTTTCGGCATGAACGTCGACTGGGATGTAAATTGTTTTATTAATAATAGCTAATATACCTTTTTTTTTTTTTTTTTTTTTTTTTTTTAGTACATGTATTTTTGTTTATACATGTATATGTTTTGACACTTGGGGGCAGTGTCCATATTTATATTGCTATTATTTTTTATATTTTTTATTATTTTTCATTCATTTTATTATTATTTTTATTCATTATTTCACCCTGGTTATATGCACATATTTTTCAGGGTTTATATTATCGCTATATTAGACTGAGAACTTCCTCCTTTTTTCTCTGTAATATCCGATATATTCTTTTTAAATTTTATACTTTGTATTGGTCCATGAAGGTTTTTATATTGTTGATGTATAATAACATTTGATTAATTATTTTATAGTTATGTAGCTGCTGATGTGTTACACGTATGTGCCTTGATAGCTATTTCCGGTTCGGGCGTCACTCACCCTCCGGATGCTGTTACGGCACATGTGCAGTCCCTTATTGTTTTTTCCCCTTTTGGCTGGCGGTGACTTTGTTCCGCCCATCATGGGGAGAACACATTTGGGCTGGTTTAGGCTGTTGTTTTTTGCCTTGCACAGCTTAATTTCACATATATGGTTCATGTTTTATTTTCTCCTTCCCCTTCCTTTTTTCCCCCTGGTTCTATTGTTCCATGCATGAAATAACTCCTGGTTAGTAAGATCGTACCGCGCATGCGCGGTCGAGTCGTTCATACCAACCAGCAAGGACGGCATTAATCAGGTCTTCCCATCCTTTATAATGAATGGATGTGCTGGCTGGTTTTGTCTTCCTGTTGCGCTGGGACACGCGGCCGTACTGCGCATGTGCGGCTGGCTGGTTTTGTTTTCCTGCCACGCTGGAACGCACGGCCGTACTGCGCATGTGCAGCCGATCGTGACTGTCCTGGCACTTCCTAGTTTAAAGACAGCACGGCCGTAGTGCGCAGGTGCTGCCGGAATGTGCTATTAAAAACAGCTGTTGTATGTGTCATGCTGTCCTATCAGGGGTCAGCATGACTTAAGAAGTGCACTATATATTTGAGCGTGCTTGCATCATTGGCCACGCCTCTGATGATATCCACATAGGATGAAACATGTCAGGCTGGTCAATGCAAGTACGCTGAGAACCGCGGATTGTTCCTGTTTTCTGTGATGATTTTTACTTCATACCTGTAAGTAGACTACAATAAACTAGGACTGTTTTACCTTACGGGCTTCACTATTTGTTGCTTTCTGTTTGCTGGTTTGTTCCTGCTGATGACTGCACCAACCTGTCCATCGTTAATACGAGTCCTGAGCTTTCTGATATGTGGTGACCTGATTGTTTCCATGCTGTGCCTGCCCATGATGGAGTGTGCCATTTGGATTTGCTGCTGACCCTCTGCAATATATGAGTACATCGCCTATTTTTTATATCTTTCTGGTAAGCAGACTGATAGCACGTGGGTGTGGTGTGCTTTCCTTTTACACACTGAAGCTTGGTGGAGGTTTCACATCATCTTTTATTGCTGATTGAGTTCTATGGACTATTATCATTATTTGGACATTTATTTTATTTTAGCGCTGCATGTGGACTTTTATACTAGAATAGCGGTGTCGTCAGGACGTAGCTCCTCCTCCCTACGTCGTTTCGTCGCTACAGGGCGTGGTCACGGGATACGAGCCACGTCCTGACCCACCGCTTATATAAAGAAAACTTCAACGCCTCACTCCTGTAGGGAAATTAAGGCGCCATCTTATCTGGGGGAAACAATGAGGGCAAATACATAAGACCATGTCCCCAATAGCCTTTCAGAGACATGGTAACGGTGTATATTCCGCCGCTGCCAAAACTGCCAAACAGACACCAAAAGTTTGCGGGCAAGAGAGCTGCTATTGCGAAGTTCACTAAAAAAGTGAACAAATCAACTATGGCATAATACAAAAATTCAAATAAGTGATAATTGTTAAAAATATATTAAAAATATATTTAAAAATATATAAGATTGAGCAGCAGCGCCACTATTGCGCAATCCGTGACTGGTCTTTGAGGAACATAATTTAATCGGCCCAGGTAGTCTGACCCAAATAGCCTAGGTCATATGTGGAAAAGGTAAATAATATATAGAATTAAATAAAAAGAAAAGAGAAAAAAAGAGAAAAAAAAGCTGGATCGTGACTTAAATGACCAAGGTCACTGAACCAGCAAAATAATACCATATTTCTTAGCCTCTACACGGCCAAAAAATTATGTGTAAATGATCCATAAATAGGGTTATTATTCTCAAGAAGCAAATAAAGGTATGGTCGTCTCCCTGAGATGAGAAGGCACCCCAAATCCAGAGAGTCATACAGATATTGAATATTAAATCAAAAATAACTTATACGATCAAATTCGCATATATGTGATATAATTTTTCAAAAATTAAAATGAAAAAATATAATAATAGAAATACAGTATTGAAAAATAAAATACAGTATTAAAAAATATTGAAAAAAATAAAATAAAAAATGAGTTAAATATAGGAATGAATGTAAAATTAACCTGTTATAGCCATAGTAACTCAAACTATCTAGGAGTTGTCAATGAAGGAATTAACATCGACATCGATGTTGAGGCCAAAAGGGGTGTAAGTCTTTAGTTTGTGAACCCAGGCCATCTCTAGTCTCTAGATACTCCGAACAAGGACACTCCCCCTCCAATTGGAGCCTAAATTTATCGATTCCCAGGAAGATCGTACCTGTGGGGTCTCTGCCATGGACAGTCAAGTAATGTTTTGATACAGAGTGCTTGGTGAATCCTCTCCTGATATTATTAATATGTTCGTTTAGTCGCACCTGCAGGGGTCTCTTAGTCCAGCCCACATACTGCAGGCTACAAGGGCACTGCAGCATGTAGACGACCCCCGAGGTGGAACATGTAATGAAGGGCTCGATGGTGAAGGATCTTCGGGTACAGGTGGAGGTGAAATTCACAGACCTCCTGATCCTGCACCCGTTCAGAGAGCACACCTGACACCTCCTACATTGAAAATAACCAGTCAGCTCTGAAAAAAAGGTGGGTCTTGAAATTGGAGGGTCAAAAATATTGGGTGCTACTTTGTCTTTGAGTGACGGTGCCCCTCTAAACACTACTTGGGGTTTGTCTGGCAAGATGGATGTCAACACCCTATAGTTCTTAAGAATATGCCAGTATTTATTAATAATATGTTTGACTTTAAAGTGTTGGCAGGTAAAATCAGTGATAAAGGGACAACGAAAAGAAGCATCAACTGGGCCCTTGACTCGTTCTATGAGCAAATCTTTACGGTCCGCTTTGTCTACTTGGTCCAACGTATTAGCAACAAAATCTGGGGAATAACCCTTGGCGACAAACCTCTGAGTTAAGATATGTGCCTGAGTCTGAAAGGTGGCAGCATCTGTACAATTCCATTTTAATCGGAGAAACTGTCTCTTAGGCACAGATTTGAGCCATGAAGCATGGTGGCAGCTATCATGGGGAATAAAGGAATTTCTATCAGTCGGTTTGAAGTATGTAGAAGTAATGAATTCATTGTTGCGTATGAAGATGGTGAGATCTAGAAAGTGGATCTGTTCCGGACTGGCTTCATAGTTGAGCTGAATTCCCCTATCATTGTTGTTTTGAGGAAGCACATGTATTCAGATAGATCCGAATCAGTGCCATCCCACAGGAGGAGCATGTCGTCTATGTAACAAACCCACAAGGCCACCCGGGGCCTTGGCTGGGCATAGACGACATCCTCCTCCCATCTGGCCATGAACAGATTCGCCAGGCTAGGGGCATACTTAGCCCCCATTGCGACCCCCCTATCCTGGCAATAATAATTCCCATTGAACCCAAAAAAATTGTGAGTGGCTGCAAACTCTAATAATGACATAATAAATTCAATCTGTTCGACGGGGAGGTTGGATAATTGATAAAGATGTTCAGATACGGCCTCTAAGCCCAATTGGTGGGGAATAATCGTGTATAAAGAGGTGACGTCGGCCGTCACCAATATCATCCCCTCCCTCGGTGTGAGGTTGGAGAGGAGATTGATGACATCCCGAGTGTCCTTAACGTAAGACTTCATAGTGTGCACCAGATGTTGTAGGTAAAAGTCTATGTATCACCCGGGACGTAACGGAGTCAATCCCGCTAACTATAGGCTGTCCCGGGGGGCAAACAAGGCTCTTGTGTATCTTTGGCAAATAATATATTATCGGTATCCTAGGGGCCCTAGGGACCAAAAACGCCCTTTCCTTCTTGTTCAGGATACCAAGACTAGAGCCCCTAGTGACCAAACCTTCCAATTCAGTTTTTTAAGCTGCGTTGGGGTTGGATGGCAATGGGGTATAGTTAGTGTCATCACCTAAAATGCGATGCATTTCTCGCATATAAACGCTTTTATTAAGGATGACTATCCTGCCCCCTTTGTCCGCAGGGCGGATAACAAGTTGTTTATTACTGCAAAGAGATTCTATACCTAGCTGGATGTCCTTCTTGCTTCTCACAAACTTCACATTCATGTCTTCCAACTCCTTCAAGGCCAAGTCCCTAAAGACTTTGAGCGAAGGAGATAAATGGCCAGGAGGGTTAAACAAAGATGTGTTGGACAGACCTGAGTGGGAGAAGCCGTCAGTCAGTGTTCTAGAGGGATTAATGGGATTTGCAACCATATACCTTTGAATGTTAAGTTTCCTAACGTATTTATGGATGTCCATATATGTTTGGAACTTATTGATATTCCGGGGTGGGGCGAACTTTAAACCTTTGTCTAGAACTCTAACCTCAGAGTCAGTCAAAGTCTGAGAGCTGAGGTTAAAAATTCCAATGCCATCTATGTCCTTAGTCTTTTTGGACTTAATGCGCCTCCCTCCTCTAGTTCCTCTCTTAGTTCTACCAGCCTTTTTGTACCCTGGTTCGGTCTGGGAAAATCCCAACTCTGGTGTCCAGGTTTATACAAATTGCTAATTTCCTTCAGTGTGGTTAAATGCGTATTGGCCTTCAGTGTTACCTAAACTCTCCCTTATTTCAGGGGATGGTTGATAGGGGCCTTCCTCAGGGCATTGAATATCTCCTAAGGGTAGGAAATTGTTCTGTACTGGTATATTATAACCAGTGGTATAATCTCCCTCATAGTGTACCACATGTTGCTCCCCATAGTTATTAGGGCGAACATACCCAGGGCCCCGAAGATGGGGTGGGATGGACGTACGATGGTCAGAATAGCCAGCTTGTGAGTAGCCATTGTTTATATAGCCACTATTGTTGTTAGGTGCAGAGCCTCGCCCCCGAAAAGGGGGTGAGCCCCGCATCAAACCCCTTCCACGGCCTCGCTGGGTTCCCCGATATGGAGAGTCATGTCTATAAGGCTGTTGAGGTAAGGGACCCTCGCGAGATTGTTGTACCCGAAAACTTTACTGACTAGGGTAAGGGTACGGAGCAGGAGAACGCTTAACGTTCATCCTCTGAGGGGGTGGGTGTACCCCTGCTGGGTAAGGACGGGCCCATTGGGGGAGTGCCACACCATGATTGCCATTATTACCTGGACCTCCCTGGTTAGCAGTCATAGCCACATTAGTAGCATATGGGACAGTGTCCATATGTTGAGTGGCCTCACCACTCTGTTCAGCGAGTAGTTTTTTTTTGCCACACAAACACTATGAGGGATTCATAATCAGCTGTCTCTATTAAATTTCTTCCTTTTTTTTATTTTTTGTTCTTTATCCTCCTTTTCCAAAAGTTTAAGCAAACCTTTGGATTTATCCAGATATTCCTCTACTGATTGAAAGGGGGTAAGCTTATCCTTAATCTGCCTTATTTCCTCGTCAAGTCTAGCCAATTTACTGGCCTTTCTTTCAAGAAGAAATCTCAGGAGACTAATGCCTGCTTCATTAAAATGCTTATACCAGCCTTCCAGGTCAATCTCTCCCTTTTGGGGACCCACATCCCACCTGAGACTCCGGGGTACCATATGTTTTTTAACATATGTTTCTAGAAAAGCGATATCCCATTGCGTGTGAATCTCAGAAACTAACAGATTCTTCAATCGTACAAACAACCCACCAATGTCACTATCGCCATTCTTAAAGGGTTCAAAGACACCTTCAGTATTAACCACCCTAGTGGCTCTGAATTAAAATATATCCATATCAATGGTTAGGTATTCAAATCCTCTTATTAGGAACCAACTACAATGTCGTTAGCAGCAATAAAAAGTATAGAACACGGAAATAAAAAAAATAAAATACTGCATTAACAATCATAAAATGTGTGAGCTGTGACTAAAGTGTTATACAGCACAATCAAATATAAAATAGTAAAAAAAGTCGCGCTAATGGTGTGATACAAGCAGCAAATAAATGCCTTAGGAACTTATACCAAAATATAAGTAAAAATATAAGCAATAATCAATATATACAATGAATGTGTACCTGGATTTTGCAAAGGCATTCGATACAGTTCCACATAAGTGCTTAATCTACAAGTTGGGGTCTGCAGGCATGAACCTTAAGGTTTGTTCTTGGTTAAAAAACTTGTTATGGGACGTGTCCTAAGGGTAGTGATAAATAACGTATACTCTGACAGATCTGGAGTGGTAAGTGGGGTACCCCAAGGTTCTGTCTTGGGACCAATTCTATTCAATTTATTCATAAATGATGTAGAAATGGGATAAATAGCTCAATCTCTGTTTTTGTGAATGACACAAAATTAAGCAGGGCAATAACTTCACATCAGGATATAGAATTTTTACAGAAAGACCTGAACAAAATAATGGCGTGGGCAAATACATGGCAAATGAAGTTTATTGTGGAAAAATGTAAAGTAATGCACTTGGGGGCAAAAAAACATAAATGCAATCTACTCACTAGGGAACCTCTAGGGAAATCAAGGATGGAGAAAGATCTGGGGGTCCTAGACAGATTGAGCAATAGCATGCAATGTCAAGATGCAGCTTCCAAAGCCGGCAGAATATTAGCATGCATAAAAAAGGGAATATAGTCCAGAGATAGAATGATAATGATGCCACTTTATTAAACTCTGGTTAGACCACATCTGGAGTATTCTGTCCAGTTCTGGTCACCCGTCCTCAGAAGGGATGTGCTGGAACTGGAGAGAGTCCAAAGAAGGGCAACAAAATAATAAGGGGAATAAATTGACTGAATACTCTGTGCTAAAAAAATTATATAGATTGTGGTGTACACTGAAACCATGTAAAATGATCAAATTAATAAAATTAATATAACTAATAAATGGATATGATATACACATAAAACCAATTTAAAGTACCTCGTGCATAACAGTGTTTAAAACCATAAACATAAACAAATAATATATAGGAAAACTGCTCCTGTGCAATATATAGTGTCCAAATATGTCGTAAATGACCATGCTGAAAGTAAACAACACTGCAGGGGATATGTGATTCAGGTCATAAGATAAAGTGCTCATGTGCATATAAATCGCAACCAAATCGCCTCCAACTGCGTCTCTAGTAACGTGATAAAAGTTTGTGTAATTCAGGGACAATAAAAAGTGTGATCCAAGACGTGCTGGGGTGTCTTCACTCAGGTGCCCTCCTTAAGTAGTAAACGCTCACCTTAGAACGTGCGACTTTGTGATTAAGCTAAAAGCACGTATGTGAACCACCTCTGGGCTCTTTAAAATGTCAGGCTCCTGGGTTCCTCAGCATAGTTATCTGGGATATGTGAAAGGAAAAACTCAATAGTGCAATGACGTTTTAAACAATTTATTTCACTAAAACAAAGATTCCCATCTGGGGTACTTACACCTATCAGGTGCGTCAGTGCACCACTCTATGATGAACATGTAGTAGATAATAACAGGGTGGTATCGAGCGTCCTCCTTAGCCTACAGGATGTCTTGTCGTGCCATCCTGACCCCTCCCCAATGCGTGTCGATACAGGGATATTGTATCTACTTCAGGGGGAAATATAACATATACTTCATATACTTCAACTTGTTCAATTAAGCTTTGACAATAAATCCTGGAAGCTGACTGATTTCTATGCAGAGATGCACCAGTTTTTGCGCACTCCAGTTTTAGTAAATCAACCACATTGACTAGAGGTTGGGTTATCCATTCCTTGTAAATTATTAGAGAAAGCAGGCAGTGAAATCTCATAACACCTGATGTACATTAACTTATGTTGGGTCATTGGTAGAAAAGAGTAGTGGAAAATCCAATCCACCTGGGATTCAGCAAGGTGGAGTCCATTACCTAGGGCAAATATTGAATTTATTATTGAACTGGTAAAAAGTGGTCCAAAGGATGCAAAGGTGCAGAGTGCAGGCTGGGCCCCCTTACAGAGAGGGACAATTCCCAAACAGCATGGCATTCTTCCTCCTAAAAGACTTTAGTTATTTCCCAGTGGGGATCCAACTTTTAAAACGTCAATGAGTTATGGGTCTGGATAGAACCTCCTGTGATGTCAATGGCCTAATAAGAAGGTTGTATACGTCTGTATTAGGTACAATCCTAAAAATGAAGTATTTACTTATTAGTCCTAGTGCTAATTCTAATAAATGAGGAAATTGTAACAAGGAATTTCTTCCTAATTAGGGCAGTGATGTGGACCTATCTTGCTCCATAACGTAGTTACATAGTTACATAGTAGGTGAGGTTGAAAAAAGACATAAGTCCATCAAGTCCAACCTATGTGTGTGATTATATGTCAGTATTACATTGTATATCTCTGTATGTTCTAGTCGTTCAGGTGCTTATCTAATAGTTTTTTTTTAAACTATCCATGCTCCCCGCTGAAACCACCGCCTGTAGAAGGGAATTCCACATCCTTGCCGCTCTTACAGTAAAGAACCCTCTACGCAGTCTAAGCTTAAACCTCTCTTCTTCTAATCCTAATGAGTGGCCATGTGTCTTATTAAACTCCCGTCCGCTGAAAAGTTTTATCCCTATTGTGGGGTCTCCGGTATGGTATTTGTAAATTGAAATCATATCCCCTCTCAAGCGTCTCTTCTCCAGAGAGAATAAGTTCAGTGCTCGTAACCTTTCTTCATAACTAATATCCTCCAGTCTATTTATTAGCTTTGTTGCCTTTCTCTGTACTTGCTCCATTTCCAGTACATCCTTCCTGAGGACTGGTGCCCAGAACTGGACAGCATACTCCAGGTGAGGTCGAACCAGAGTCTTGTAGAGTGGGAGAATTATCGCTTTATCCCTGGAGTTAATCCCCTTTTTAATGCATGCCAATATTCTGTTTGCTTCATTAGCCAATATTCTGTTTGCATGCCATTGCTGACCCTATCATCTACTAGGACCCCTAGGTCCTTTTTCATCCTTGATTCCCCCAGAGGTTCTCACCCCAGTAAGTAGATTGCATTTATATTTTTGCCACCCAAATGCATTATTTTACATTTTTCCACATTAAACCTCATTTGCCATGTAGTTGCCCACCCCATTAATTTGTTCAGATCTTCTTGCAAGGTTTCCACATCTTGTGGAGAAGTTATTGCTCTGCTAAGCTTAGTATTGTCCGCTAATACAGAGATTGAACTGTTTACCCCATCCTCCAGGTCGTTTATGAAAAAATTAAATAGGATTGGTCCCAGCACAGAACCCTGGGGGACTCCACTTTCCACCCCTGACCATTCCGAGTACTCTCCATTTATCACCACCCTCTGAACTCGACCTTGTAGCCAGTTTTCAATCCATGTACTCACCCTATGGTCCATGCCAACAGACCTTATCTTGTACAGTAAACGTTTATGCGGAACTGTGTCAAATGCTTTTGCTAAATCCAGATACACCACGTCTATGGGCCTTCCTTTATCTAGATGGCAGCTCACCTCCTCATATAATGTTAATAGATTGGTTTCCAATCCATGAATCCATGCTGATTACTGCTAATGATAACGTTTTCATTACTAAAATCTTGTATATAGTCCCTTATCATCCCCTCCAAGAGCTTGCATAGCTTTTGTTGTTAGGATAACTGATCTGTAATTCCCAGGGATGTATTTTGGCCCTTTTATAAATATTTTTTCCAATCAGCTGGTACCATTCCAGTCAGTAGACTCTCAGTTAAAATTAGGAACAATGGTCTGGCAATTACTTGACTGAGTTCCCTAAGGACCCTCGGGTGCAAGCTATCTAGTCCCGGTGACTTATTAATGTTAAGTTTTCCAAGTCTACTTCTAATTCTGTCCTCTTTTAGCCATAAGGGTGTTTCCAGTAATGTGTCATGAGGATAAACAGTTTTGGTTACTGAAGCCCCCCCGATTCTTTCGTGAAGACTGAGGAGAAAAATAAATTCAATACCTTTGCCATCTCCCCATCCTTTGTAACCAGATTTCTTTCCTCATTCTTTATGGGGCCAATATGGTTTGTCCTCCCTTTTTTACTGTTTATATACTTAAGTAGTTGCCGACCCGCCCCACCGTCATTTGATTTCATATGACGGCTTCCTCGCAGCCGCGGCTCTTTAACCATGTGATCGGCTGTGTCCAATCACAGCCGGTCACCTGTAAACATGGAGATGCCGGTAATCGTCTCTTCTCGCCTCACACTGACAGAGTGTTTGGCGAGGAGAGCTGATCAGCGGCATCTCCACGCAGGGGGACATCTAGGAATGTAATTAGGGCACTGATCATCAGAGCCCTGATTACAATATAGCAATATAGTGTCACCAATCAGTGCCCACCATTGCCCACCAATGCCAGCAATCAGTGTCCACCAGTGGCAGCAATCAGTGCCCACCACTGCCCACAAGTGCCACCAATCAGTGGCCATTAGCGAAGCTAGTCAGTGCTGGCTATCAGTGCCGCCTATCAGTGCTGCCCATCAATGCCCATCACTGCTGTCGATCACTGTCCATCAGTGTCGCCCATCAGTGCAACCCATCAGTACCCATCAGTACCACCTATCCGTGCCGCCTATCAGTGCCCACCAGTGCCGCCTATTAGTGCCCATCAGTGCCACCCAACTAGGGATGCACTGACACCATTTTTTTTACAATGAGTACAAGTACCGATACTTTTTTTTTTAGTACTCGCCGATACCAATTACCGATACCTACCGCAACTGTTTTGTTTTACCTTCAGCTGTCAGCAATGGTACAAAGCATTGAAAAGTTATTTACAAATGAAATAAATAGATTTTTTTTTTTAATTTTGCGCTTTTTCAATGTGAAATTTTCAGCTTTCAGTGCTGTTGCAAATTGAATGACCATTGCTTGGTCATGCTACACTGTACCCAAACAAGTTTTGTATCATTTTGTTCCCACAAATAGAGCTTTCTTTTGGTGTTATTTGATCACCTCTGTGATTTTTATTTTTTGCGCAACAAATAAAAAAAGACAGAAAAAAAAAAGTTTTTCTTTGTTTCTGTTAATATTTTTTGTAAATAAGTATGTTTTCTTCTTAAATGATGGGCACTGATATGGCTGCACTGATGGGCACTGATAAGGCAGCACTGATGGGCACCGATGAGGTGGCACCAATGAGGTGGCACTGATGAGGTGGCACTGATGGGCACTGATGATGGGCACTGATAGGCGGCACTGATGGGCACTGATAGGTGGCACTGATAGGCAATGATAGGTGGCACTGGTATGTGGCACTTATGGGCACTCATAGGTGGCACTGATGGGTACTTATGGGTGGCACTGATGGGTACTTATGGGTGGCACTGATAGGTGGCACGGATGGGCACTGATGGGTGGCACTGATGACACTGATGGGTGGCATTGCTGGACATCATTAATTTTTATTGTGTCATAGATGTGCCAGTCAGTGCCCATTTGTGGATCATTAATTTTCACATGTGGATGGCCATGGGGGATGTACCTGGCCATCAACGTTAGGAGCTTCCCTGGTGGTCCTAGCGGCTTCCCTGGAGGGCTAGTGTGGGCATCCGAGGGGGGGCTGCACTGATAAACAATCAGCGCAGACACCCCCTGTCAGGAGAGCCACCAATCGGCTCTCCTCTACTTGCGTCTGTCAGACGCGAGTGAGGAAAAACCAATCACCGGCTTTTCCTGTTTACATCGTGATTAGCCGTGACTGGACACGGCTGATCACATGATAAAGAGCTTCTGCTTGAGGCTCTTTACCGAGATCGGTGTAGCGGTGTGTCAGACTGACACACCGCACCACCGATCGCCACAATGCCCAGTGATATGACGCCCAGTCAGGATAACTGAACCACCGCCCGGCCCCGTTAAGGGGTTAAACAGAGGAACATTTGTTTATCCCTTTGATCTGCAGATGAAGAAACAGAAATATACAAAAAAGAAACAATGTTTCTTTTTATTTCTATCTTTCAGGGCTGAGCAATGTTGTTAATAAACATTGCCGGTTGCTTTTTTTTTGACAGCTCCAATTACCGGACTTCTTTAACACTGGGGAGACTCACTGACAGCTCAAAGAACCGAGCCTGAAAGTATCGGTTTCAGGTATCGGTGCATTTGCACGAGTACTGATACTTGTGCAAATACTTGGTATTGGCACCGATACCGATACTAGTATCGGTGCAACCCTACACCTAACAGTGCCCATCAGTGCCGCCTATCAGTGCTCATTAGTGCCACATGTCAGTGCCACCTATCAGTGCCCATAAGTGTGGCATGGGAGCTATTCCTTTCTTCCTGACTACTATTCTGGGACGGCTGTGAGTGGCGGGATGTGAGACGGAGAGCCAGATCCACGGATATCCCTCGGGGAAGGTGAATCGCTTCAGGAAACCCATCCTCTCTAACAGAGCATTATCTATCTGCCTGATTCGGCCCATTGGGGGCCGCTACTGGAGGTGAGAGGCTGGGGGAAACAATTGGTGTGTGCACCGGAATTGAAGTAGAAGAACAGCACAAGTCACCGTTATTTGCTCTTCATAATAGACTGTTTGGTGTGGACACCAGAAGTCACATCTGCATGACAATAACATTGGTGTGGACTGTATTGCACTATTGTCACTTTTTTTGGACCACAATATTTATTTTGGATGTTGGGTGTTTGATTGCATCTCAAGCTGCAGGGATGCGTGTATGACAATATTATTGCACAATTATCACTCTCTGTATAATAGTACTACTTATATGTTGATGCGGGGTTGTTCCTCGCATCCATAGTCGCAGATAATTACTTATGAGTATTTTGCTCATTGGGCTACTTTTGAATTTTGACTATTTTTTCATTAATTGTTATATTTTAGAGAGGAGTAGTACACATTCTATATTTTATAGCACGAGGAACCATACAATATTTTTTGCACTTTAGTAATTTCTTGGGCTGTATTTCCAGTCACATATTATGTCACTTATGATTATTTTGCACATTGACTTATCTTTATGTGTTTTGGTTATTGCATGAGGAATCGCACTCTGCACAAGGCACTTTATTAGTTTATGCATATTCAATATGTAGATTCACAAGTCTACTATTGTTACGCAGGGATTATACTGTGGCATATTTTAAGATCTAAGCACGGTGCACTTATTAGTAAGAAAGTCATATACTATTATTATTGTGATAGTAATCATAGTTTTTTCCGGTTTTTGGAGTGGTGGTAAGGTGTACTGCTACACACCTATATTTATAATAGGAGGACTGTACGTATACTGATTGTTACAGCATTGGTAATCTTGTTTTCTGCAGTTTGGTATTGGAGGATAGAGTAGCGCCACATACTATATCTGATTTTAATTACATATTTAATGGGGTGTGGGAGTGCACCCATCTATGTTGGCAGCTTCTTATCTAGTACCATTTTTAATGCTTAGGTTGGTTATTTCATTAATGAGGTTGTGGTTTTGCACATTAGTCCTTGTACTCTGGTTTTTGTTATAGTGCCCATAAGTGCCGCCTCATCAGTGCCCATAAGTGCCACCTCATCAATGCCCACCAGTTCAGCCTATCAGTGTCCACCAGTGCTGCCTCATCAGCGCACATCAGTGAAGGTGAAAAAATTACTTAGTTACAAAATTTACTGACAGAAAAAAAGTGAAAAACTTTTTTTTCAAAATTTTTGGTCTTTTTTTTTGTAAAGAATAAAAAACCCAGCAGTGATTAAATACCACCAAAAGAAAGCTATATTTGTGTGGAGAAAATGAAAAAGAAGTTGTTTGGGTACAGTGTAGCACGATCGCGCAATTGTCATTCAAAGTGTGACAGCGCTGAAAGCTGAAAAATGGCTTGGGCAGGAAGGGGGTGTAAGTGCCCTGTAGGCAAGTGGTTAAAGAATTTCTTTTTGCTCTCCTCCGCTATGTGTCTTTCATGTTCTATCTTAACTGCCCTAATTGCACCCTTACATTTCTTATTGCATTCTTTGTAACGTTGGAATGCTGATGATGATCGCGCAGCCTTGTATTTTTTGAAGGCCTTCTCCTTTGCTTTTAAATGCATTTTTACATTGGAGTTAAGCCATCCAAGACTTTTGCTCGCTCTTTTAAATTTATTTCCCAAGGGGATGCACTGGCTAATGCCCTTATTTAATATGCTCTTAAAGCAAACCCATCTCTCCTCCGTGTTCTTTGTTCCTAAGATTTTATCCCAATTTATATCTTCTAGCAAGGTTCATAGTTTAGGGAAATTTGCTCTTTAGAAATTCAGTGTCTTTGTATTCCCCTTATGTTTCCTATTTGTGTGATTTATACTAAAGCTAATTGACCTGTGATTGCTGTTTCTTAAATTGCCCCGTATTTCCACACCCGTGATAAGGTCTGTATTGTTGGTAATCAGTAGGTCTAGTAACACTTTCTTTCTAGTTGATGCATCTACCATCTGACCCATGAAATTGTCCTGCAAGACATTTAGGAACTGGCGAGCCTAAGATGAATGCGGGGTTCCCTCCGCCCAGTCTATGTCTGGATAATTAAAATCCCTCATTATGATGACACTTCCCATCCTTGCTGCTAATCCAAATTGTGATAGGAGGTCCGTCTCCCCCTCCCCCCCCAGGTTAGGGGGCCTATAGCATACTCCCAGTTTTATTTTCCCCTTAGTTTCATCCCTTTGGAGCTCTACCCATAAGGATTCCACCTCCTCCCTAGCTCCCTTAGTGATTTCATCTCTCACATTCACTTGTACATTATTCTTGATATACAGACAAAACCCCTCCCCGTTTTTTACCCTCTCTATCCCTGCGATAAAGGGAACACCCAGTCAATCATGAGAGCTGTTAAACCAAGTCTCTGAAATTCCCACAAAATCAAAATCCTCTTCGTGCAACAGTATCTCTAGTTCTCTCATCCTGTCTGCCAGGCTCCTGGCATTGGTGATCATGCCACATAGTTTAGACCGGTCGCATACTGTCCTCTTATTGGCTGCTCCGAGATTGCAAATAGGACTTATAACTGTACTTACTTGGGTTTATGTGCTTTAGTCAACCTACCACTAATGCCCCCAATACTACGCTCTGGAATATGTTCTGCGGTTACTATCTCTACCTCTGGACAATCCCCCATTGCCTAGTTTAAAAGCCCCTGTAACTTTTCGGCCATCTTCACTCCCAGCAGATCTGCACCCTCCTCATTTAGGTGCAGCCTGTCCCTTCTATAGAACTGGTGACCGACTGAGAAGTCGGCCCAGTTCTCCAGAAACCCAAACCCCTTCTTAATACACCAGCTCCTCAGCCACTTGTTTACTTCCCTAATCTCCCTCTGCCTGTCTGGTGTGGCTCGAGGTACCAGTAGCATTTCTGAGAATACTACCTTAGAGGTCCTTTTCCTCAATTTAGCTCCTAAGTCCCTAAAATCGTTCTTTAGGACACTGCATCTGCCTCTGACTTTATCATTTGTGCCAATGTACACCTTCTGCAGGGTTAAAAGCTGGATCACCCAAGGCGATTGGAGGTCACTCAGGTAGATTCCTGATTTGGAAACTGGATGCTTGCTCTGCTGGGGGTGAACTGGTATCTTCTTCTTAAGATTGCTTTACCAGTCCTCTAAATGCACCCGTCCATCTGAATTTATGTTTTGCATAACAGGTCTGATTCTCCTTGGACTTTGTGTGATGAAAACTTTATCAGTCATGCCTACTTAATAACTCTCCAAGTATTCCAAATTCTAAAAGTCAGAACTGTACACCGCCATATTTTTGTATTGACAGGCTCCTTCTGAGGGTGTCTAAACACACAAATTTCTGCAAAACTAAATGTTTTCTCAAGCAAAAACTTTTTTTTGTTAGATTTAAGTTAGATTAGGCAAGGTTTATAACCACTGTCGGGTTTGATTGCTGCCTGTGCCCCTGCTGGGAATATTCAACTCCTCTATTTGTACTGATGGCCATAACTGTATTTCTCTCAAAACAAGTTTATTTCAAAGTAAAGAAAAATAAAACTGTCAACTTTTATTAAAAACAGTTTGATGTCAAGATCGTATGATATAGAAGTTGGCATACAAACAAAATAACTGCACAATGGTATAGTGCTGGGATTTCTTCAACAGAATTGTGTTTATTGGCTAGTTCACCATCTGGAACTAGCAAAAGATGGCTCTACATTGTATGGAAAATTATGTTTATTACACCCAAAGCCTAAAAATAGAACAGCAAACAAGAATTTTTACTTTTGTCATTCATGACTGAATTCTATGTTTTACCTAGATGTCCCTTTTAACTAACCCTTACAGTAATTATTCAGTCCATGTATGTATTTAGGCATTTTCCATTCTTCTTCTCATACAATGATAAATAACACAACCTGAAACATAAGTTGCTGTAAAGGAAAAAAAAAAAACAGAGAATGAAATATGTTCCCACTAGTAAGGTATAAAACTCCCCAGACCTTGTTTTTTCATGAAGTATATAAATCTAGCCACGAGCGTTGTTCGTTTCCATGTTTTATGTACATTTATATGGCATATACAGAAGAAGACGGCGTAGATCAATCTGCCTATTGGATTTGTCCAGCCAGGCGTTTGATGTTACATGAACGTAAGCGATTGCAGAGGTTGTTAATTGCCCATTGTGCTGATCAGCTCTGTAACTCAATTGATTTAACAGGGATCAATGGGCTGATTTACTGTCTTACTAACTCCCGGTCTGGACACCTCATCAATAGATGGTTACTTAGGGATGATCAGCGCATTAAGTGAAGAACAGATGCTAAACATCACCTCTCTATACCTGCTCAGTGGCTTAAACTTTTCCAGCTGTTTTTTCTGCAGCTAGTGCTGAATTGTAAGGTATACTTCTGCAAAAATATCTCTTATTAAATCCCTGACAATATGCCCATAAGGGGGCCTTGCTCCACTGATCACCAATATAAGGTGATCCTCCTCCATTGACCACCAATGTAAGCCCTGATTTACATGGCAGTTGGCGCGTAGTAGAAATGCCCGATTGAACTGTGATTTACCCCCCCAACTGCTCTCACTTCTGTTGCAAAGGCAATGGACCCATGCCACAGCAGTACAGCCCACTGCATGCAACCCATTTACCTGAATGGGCCATACCACAACTGCCCTGCATTGGGTGACATAATGCCTTCTAACTTCCTGTCATATGCCCTATGAAAAGCAATCCACCATGTGTCACCCTGCAGCCAACACATGTATAAACCAGCCCTAATGAGCATTTTTCCATTGACAACCAATGTTAAGCAGCCATTTTCCCTTGACATTGAGGGAGTGGGGGGGTCTTCTCCCATTAACCACTAATGTAAAGGGTCCTTCTCCCAGTGGCCACCGATGTAAGGGAACACTTTTCTGCTGACCACCAGGACATTACACTTAAAGGATAACTTCACTTAAAAAAAATACATGTACATTTGTTTGCAGGTAGAAAAGAATGCATTTTCTTTTTTTTTGTAGAAGCCTAGCAAGCATTACACCCTTGATCAGCAGATCACAGGTGCCATGATGGATTCCTACAGACTATCAGCGTAAGCTGTCTGCCCATACATTGTAATGAACTACCTGAGTGCTCAAGAGTGCCCTGGTAGTTCATTGAGAACTACAAGCAAAAGCTGTCGACACTTGTAGTATATTCATTCATAGGGATCTGTTAATCAATGATGTGGCTATGTGGGACAAGCCCTGCACAACCGTGCTCTTTTAAAATAGTGACAGAAGGTATGGGGAGAGGATCCCCCGCCTGTTGTCACGGAGAGTGCGGGGTTCAGGGAGCGGCTGCAGGATTGGAAATGTTACATATTCCACCCCAAAAATGGGTGGAACATGTGACATGTTCCGGAAGGTGAATTTATTCTTTAACAGCAAATAAACAGCACAGGTTTCACACTGAAGAGGTTCATTTATGTATTTATTTTTTTAATTATATACATACAAGTTAATGCTCATGTAAATCATACTTTAAGCTGTAGATATAGTCATTTTTGTGCAGAGGTTTCTTTAGACCTGAAAATTACTTCAAGGATTCATTCAGGATAAAACAATTGGAAACTGTTGATTTCCAGTTTACATATAAGTCTTACCAAGGGCAACAGTTGGTTGTCATGCTTATAAATTACAGGCATACCCCACTTTTAAGTACACAATGGGGTTTATTTACTAAAGCTGGAAAGTGCAAAATCAGGCTCACTTCTGTATAGAAACCAATGAGCTGCTGACCCCAGCTTGTTCAATTAAGCTTTGGTAATAAAACCTGGAAGCTTATTGGTTTCTATGCAGAAGTGAACCTGATTTTGCACTTTCCAACTTTAGTAAATAAACCCCATTGCATACTTAAAAGTGGGGTATGCCTGTATCTTGTTATACGTCTAGGCCATTGAAAATGAGCATATCATTATAAAATGCTTACTGGGTTTGATTTACTAAAACTGGAGCACATAATATGTACTAAAGGAGTAAGAAGTCGGGGTTATTTACGAAAACTGCATGGTAAAAAATACGGTGCAGCTGTGCATGGTAGCCAATCAGCTTCCAACGCCAGCTTTTTCAGTTAATCTTTGACAAAAAACCTGGAAGCTGATTGGTTTCTATGCACAGCTCCACCAGATTTTTTACCATGCAGTTTTAGTAAATAACCCCGACTTCTTACTCCTTTAGTACAGATTATGTGTCAAAGCAACCAGTAGATCTTGAGTCAAGAAAAAGAATCTTTATGAAAATCATGACTTTTCTTGTAAAAGTTGCCCACATCCCCTACTGCCACCCAAGCTTCCATATAAGTCTTAATTTGATAGGCAGCCTTACTGGTTAATAAGTAGGTTTGGGGAAAAAATAATGGAGCTGAGGGTTTTTATATAAATTCAACTGCTAATATATCTCTGACTCTACAAATTTTTTTCATGTACAGTTTGCACCAAAAATAACCTCTACTAATGCATTTTAACTCACATCAGTTTGAAATCCCCAGAATCATGAGAATTTTACTTTAAGTGAGGTTGGAACTTAGATATGGCTTTGCCACGATGTACAACAGAAACCACAATCTGCAGAAAGGTCAGTTGACTGCTCCCAACATGCTGATTAGAGGCTGGTAGGTGTGATTGTCCTAAGACAGTGATGGTGAACCTTGGCACTCCAGATGTTTTGGAACTACATTTCCCATGATGCTCAACTACATTGCAGAGTACATGAGCATCATGGGAAATGTAGTTCCAAAACATCTGGAGTGCCAAGGTTCGCCACCACTGTCCTAAGATATAGTGAAGGAGTGTACATCACTGGAATGATTCTCTTTGTTGTGTACAGCATTGGAAACTGTGAGCCACAGTCTCTTGCAGGAAATTGGCTAATACACTTCCTCTTACTTTAGGGGTCAGAGGATTCTCACTTGAGAACACTCACTTGCCCAACACTCATATTTACAACCTGTGGAGTGTTCCCTAAGAGACTGAGCCCAGAAGAATGTAGTGAGATCAGTGCATATGTATATTACCCTTTATCTGTGCTATCCTGTGCTAAAGGAACTCAAGAAGTAGTTAGTTTTAGTTTATTTCGACCATATAAAAAAGAAAAACATAGAAAAAAAAATCATTTGGTAGTAGACAATCCCAAAACAACTAGTTACAAGATAAGACAAAAAGAGAACTATAAAAAATTATTTAGTTTACATATCCAAAAAGTAACATGCATATGCAATAAACGCCATCTGCGTTCCTCCCAAGATCTCCTGCTCTCTAGCTCCCTCATCACCTCCTCCCATATCCGCCTCCAGGACTTCTCCCGAGCCTCGCCCATCCTCTGGAATTCCCTACCCCAATCTGTCAGACTGTCTCCAAATTTATCCACTTTTAGGCGATCCCTGAAAACTTTCCTCTTCAGAGAAGCCTATCCTGCCTCCATCTAACAACTGCACTATTTTCTCTATTAGCTCATCCCCCACAGCTATTACCCTTTTGTATAACTTGACCCTCCCTCCTAGATTGTAAGCTCTAACGAGCAGGGCCCTCGTTAGAGCTACGTGGTACAGAGGTGAGGGGATGTAAGTGATCATCCTAAACTCAGACAACAAACCGCAACAAAAATGACAGTGATCTGTAATTGTAGTAATATGACTGAACAGAGGTGACTCCATTTTGGATTCATATATCTTAACTTGTATATTTAGACTCTATTTAAAGTCAACCAGTTAATAACAGGTTCTCTATAAATCACACAAATAAGAAAATATAGCTTACAGCAGCATCTTTGTTCTGTACTTTTCTATATAAAGCTTGTGTGATGAAGAAGCTGTCTGGAACACTTTCCTGTGTAAGGAGGAACACCAAAGGCATGACTATGAGTCATGGAAGCAGATGGCATGGTTACTATAGTTGCTATGTCAGCCATGTTTAAGGGGTTGGGCATTTGAGTATTAAAGATATGTAATGATATCTAATGATATGAAATGTACACCCCTGTATTGACCACCCCCTTGTTCCCTACTATGATTGGCTAATGATAACGTATATAAGTTGTATACCCGCCCAGAATTAAATCAGATAGCTTTGAACATAGATTCTCTCTCATCTCTTTTGTGTTCACCAAGAAGCTTTCTCCTCAGTACTGAGAGGGTTTTGTGAGTGTGGTAATTGCTGTGATTATACCTAGCTGGTCTTGTCAGGTACATGGAAGTACTATTTGATTCCACTTCAGTAATGACCTGCTTTTTTCCCCACAATACATTCTGATTGTTTTGCATATATTACTGAAAAACAAGAATGTTAAATTCAGATGTATGAAATTATAAAGTTGTTATTTTGCAAGTGGTATTTATTACTAGAAGAAAAAAAAAGAAAAATGTGTGGTCATCCCCACAACCCTTGCCCGGTGGTTGCGGGGGTCTACGGGCGGGGGGCTTATCGGAATCTGGAAGCCCCCTTTAACAAGGGGACCCCCAGATCCCGGCCCTCCCCCCTGTGTGAAATGGTAAGGGGGTACAAAAGTACCTCTACCATTTCACAAAAAAAAGTGTCAAAAATGTTAAAAATGACAAGAGACAATTTTTGACAATTCCTTTATTTAAATGCTTCTTCTTTCTTCTTTCTTCTATCTTCTTTCTTCTTTCTTGTATCTTCTATCTTCCTTCGGTTTCTTCCTCCATCTTCTTCTTCTTTTGGTTCTTCTGGTTCTTCCTCCAGTGTTTTCGTCCGGCATCTTCCTCCGTGGCGCCGGCGTCTTCTTCCCTTCATCTTCTGGGCCGCTCTGCATCCAGCATGATGGGAGGCTCCCGCTGTGTGACGCTTCTCCTCTTCTGACGGTTCTTAAATAACGGAGGGTGGGGCCACCCGGTGACCCCGCCCCCTCTGACGCAGGGTGACTTCCCTGTCCGCCCCCTCTGACGTCACAGGGAATGCCACAGGGAAGTCCCCATCAAGTCCCCGTGCGTCAGAGGGGGGCGGGGTCACCGGGTGGCCCCGCCCTCCATTATTTAAGAACCGCCAGAAGAGGAGAAGCGTCACACAGCGGGAGCCTCCCATCATGCTGGATGCGGAGCGGCCCAGAAGACGAAGGGAAGAAGACACCGGCGCCGTGGAGGAAGATGCCTGACGAGAACACCGGAGGAAGAACCAGAAGAACCAGAAGAAGATGGAGGAATAAACTGAAGGAAGATAGAAGATAGAAGAAAGAAGAAAGAAGAAAGAAGAAAGAAGAAGCATTTAAATAAAAGAATTGTCAAAAACTGTCTCTTGTCATTTTTAACATTTTTGACACTTTTTTTGTGAAATGGTAGGGGTACTTTTGTACCCCCTTACCATTTCACACAGGGGGGAGGGCCGGGATCTGGGGGTCTCCTCGTTAAAGGGGGCTTCCAGATTCCGATAAGTCCCCCGCCCGCAGACCCCCACAACCACTGGGCAAGGGTTGTGGGGATGAGGCCCTTGTCCCCATCAACATGGGGACAAGGTGTTTTGGGGGCTACCCCAAAGCACCCTCCCAATGTTGAGGGCATGTGGCCTGGTACGATTCAGGAGGGGGGGGCTCACTCGTCCCCCCCTCTTTTCCTGCGGCCTGCCAGGTTGTGTGCTCGGATGTGGGTCTGGTATGGATTTTTGGGGAGACCCCACGCCATTTAAAAAAAAAAAAATTCCCCTTAAAATCCATACCGGACCTGAAGAGTCTGGTATAAATTTTGAGGGGGGCCCATGCCATTTCTAAAAAAAAAATTTTGTCCAGGGTTCCCCTTAATATCCATACCAGACCTGAAGGGCCTGGTATGGAATTTAGAGGGACCCCCCACGTCATTTTTTTTTAAATTTTGGTTCGGGGTTCCCCCGTGGGGAATTCCCATGCCATTTTATTAATGAACTTTTATGTGTATTGTCGGACCGGCAATTCATTAATAGCCGCGAGTAGTTTTAAATGACTTTTTTTCCTTTGAAATGTCATTTTGCTGTCAGACTGTTCTAAACACGGGAAACATGCGCCCCTTTACAGGCATACTATAGACACCCCCCCAGGTACGAAATTTAAAGCAATATTACACGTTTATTGTTTCACTTTAAGCATTATTAAAATCACTGCTCCTGAAAAAACGGCAGTTTTTAAAACTTTTTTTTGCATTGATCCATGTCCCCTGGGGCAGGACCCAGGTCCCCAAACACTTTTTATGACAATAACTTGCATATAAGCCTTTAAAATTAGCACTTTTGATCTCTCCCATAGACTTTTAAAGGATGTTCCGCGGCTTTTGAATTTGCCGCGAAAACTCCAAATTGTTCGCTGTTCAGCGAACTCAAAGCTCATCCCTATTTATAAAATGTAAACTGAGGCATTGGCTTGCATTTACAGTAGATACAAGAAGAAGCAAGCACTGTTCTGCACAGATAGCACAGCATGTATACATTGATAGCACAAACGGCTGCATCCAATTCACACACAGTACCTAATTTCAAACTATAAATGCAATGTTCTTCATGCACTGGAATTATAAAGAGTCTACTTATTTAAAATAACAAAGTGATAGTATGCTTTGAACAGGTAGGTAGCACTTACACACCTCTATAAACTTTTATATGTCTACATTTCACAAAATACCAGTTTAAAGTTATTAATATATCAGTTTGCTTTTTTGTTTCTCTATGACCATTTGACTTTTGCTGAACTTTGTAGTTATGTATGCTCTTATGAACTGACTTACAGTGGGCCATTTCAAGTGGTGGACTATATAGACCAAAGGGTTACCATAATCAAAGCGTAGGCAATCAGCAAGGTAAGATACAATCGGAAGAATAATGTATCTAAAACATATGCAACACAGAGCCACTCATTATTTTCTTCTCCTGGCCTTTTCAGATGTTTCAACGTGGTCTCAATCTCCTTCACAATGCTGTTCATTGCTTCTATGGGGTCAGTATATCTCCTTGTCTCTTGTTCCAGCACATTGCAGTCATATGTTCTTTTGTTGCAGTAGGTAGACAGGCTGTCTGTGTACAGAGGAGTAAAGAATGAATAAAAATAGTTTTACGTGGAATTAGGAAGCCATGCATGGTGATGAATGCACACTTCTACGTATGAATTGATGCAATGTTTTTTCTAATGCCCCATACACACGATCGGCTTTTCCGACAACTAATGTTGGATGTGAGCTTGTTGGCTGAAAGTCCGACCCTGTGTATGCTCCATCGAACATTTGTTGTCGGACTTTCCGTCAACAAAGCTGAGTTGGACAATTCAGCAAATTAGAATTTGGATGAAAGGTTTAACACTGGGAAACACTTTTTAAAAGATATAAAAGTGCATTCATAGGCGTGCGCATGGGGTGTGCCGGGTGTGCCTGGGCACACCCTAATGCCCAGGCACACCCCAGGGCTTTTTTTGCAAGAAAGATCTCCATTCTGGCACCTCTACTGATGGACAATGGGAACGGTGCGACTATACGAGTGGGACTGTTTTTTATTTGGCTGTATAACTCCTGTGAGTACAGACACTGAAAGCAGAGTGAGCAGGCAAGCGGCCGCATTTTCTGATGCTACTTCTATAGTTCCGGCTACTGCATCCCTGACGGCTGAATATCTCTCCGCCGCCTGCTGTCAGGGATGCTATAGCCACAACTATAGAGGTAGCATCGGGCTGGATTAACCCCACTATTTTTAAACAAGACCTGCCCGCTGCCACCACGGGGCTTCCAGTCCACCACTGCCCTTTATCCGAAAAAAGTATTTGCCAGGACCGTCCCAGGCAGAGGAGGAGGAAGTAGCTTTTTCCTCCCTGCTACGCCTCCAAGTGCCCCGCCACCCAGCTTCCACCCTGCAGTGCCGACAACGCAACAACCTGGAGGTGAGGAGGATGCGCCAGGACTCAGGAAATGTCACTGGTAAGGGGGGAGTTGGGGGCACAGACTTTAGCAGTGTGTGAGTGCGCGGCTCTGCAGCAGGCAGGGAGAGAGGGGGTGTAGTGCTTTTCATCTATCCTCTGAATTCTTTCATTTGTTGTATTGAACAGCTAGTAAGAAGTGTGTATCACTGTTCACATGTTCAGGGATGTTCTTCTCATCACCTGAATATAAGCCAACATGCTCTTTGGTTCCCAGTCACTGTGCAATGTTCTGTACCTGAAGTCCAGGATATGTCATGGGTAACCTACCCATAGTACAGCCATGTTAACTTAATGGCATCCTATTGTAGTAATAGCCTTACAAGGGCCTAATTAGAGGGTATAAGTACATATCCTGTGTAAATATCATCACATCTCCTGCAGAGAATAAATATTGACCCCCCTGTCTTGAGGATTAGTAAGTCATTCTCTGGTAAATGTGGCTGCTAATTGCAGATTTATACTTTCTTGGGTTGAATTACTCAGTCGGCAGATGCTGCCAAGCACAACTGTACATTAAATATTTACCTGAACTTATATATTTATTTTTACAAAAAAAAAATTAAAAAAAAAAAAAAATATATATATATATATATATATATATACGCACTTTTTTGCTGACAAGCCGGGGTTCATATAGTTTTCATTGTATATGTAATATATATATATATATATATATATATATATTTTACACTATATTTATTTATATATATATATATATATATATATATATATATATATATATATATATATATATATATATATATACACACACACAGACACACGTGTGTTTGAGCATTGGTTTGAGGTGCACACCGTAATGCAATTGGCTATGAGTGCATTTTATATACAACTATATAGATCAGACCAAAATGAGGGACAAATGAGGAGGAAAGAGGGACAGAGGGACAAAATCAGGGACAGTCCCTTGAAATCAGGGACAGTTGGGAGCTATGTGTATAATAACAGTGGAAGCAGGTTGGAGGCGGCGGGCATGCACGCCCCAGACTCGGAAGTGTCAGATCACATACTAGGTACGTGATCCAGCACAGCAGGGCCACCTTCTCGCCACATAAGTAAGTTATAAGAGCGGCAAGTGGTTAAAGTGGTTGTATACCCAAATTTGACATTTTTACCTACAGGTAAGCCTATAATAAGGCTTACCTGTAGGTAAAATTAATATCTCCTAATCCTGTACGATTTAGGAGATATTCCCTTTGCATGCAGCCGCTGATGTCAGCGGTGCATGCGCTTTCAATGCCCGGCTAAAGGTCTGGCAGACGCTGCCGGACCTTGCCAAGAAGAAAACTCCCGCGCGCATGCGCAAGAGTGACGTCATCGCGGCTCCGGCCACTCAAAGCGCTGGAGCTGCGAACCCAGAAGACACGCTGAGGGCAAGATGCCAGCTCCCTCGGAGTGGACCGGGCTCCGATACGGGGGCTTTGTTCTGAGGTAAGTATTTCATAATGAGCTAGTATGCACTGCATACTAGCTCATTATGTCTTTGCCTTGCGGGGTTTTTTTTTTCTTTTAATGTGCGGGTATACAACCGCTTTAAGTGAGTTTTGCATGCCCATAGAACTGTATGGAAATGCAATTCTCATTTGAAGCGAACAAAAGCCCATAGACAAAGTCTCCAAAGATGAGTGAACACTTTCAAATCTAATCCCCAATGATCACCATAAAAGGTTATGTAGGAAGGTGAGGGGAGGGGCAGAGGAGCTTTGCCAGCACAGACACTAATATGACACTCACAGAAGAGGAGATTCTTCCTGAAGTAGTAAAATTTACGAGCAAGTTCAGAGGTCCAATAACCAACACTTATAGCAAGGAAAAACACTGCAAGTAAGCATTTAAAATACTTGATATTTGTGCTTTCATCTGCAATTTTAAGTTGGTGACAAGATCTCTTAAGAGTTTTTAGTGGCTGGATTTAAATCTACTTTAACAGCTACATTTTGATTTTGTGCTTACACACTGTAGTATGTATTCTAAATTAACTGTATAAGGGACAATGATTAATAATACTTGACCCTTTTAAAATGTCTATCCTCCCAAAATTGCTATTTTATTTTAGATCTTTACCTCTTTATGTATCCCGTTCAACAATAAAGGCGATTCAGGCCGAGCTGTTCAAATTTATCCGGCAGAATAAAAAGCCTCATATGGGCCACTTGCTGATGTATAGAGCCCAAGCTGGAGGAGGCCTTGGTTGTCCGAACCCTGGAAATACTTTTTGGCTGCACGACTGATACAATTACCACAATGGCACAATCCCCCACCCCACATACCATGGGTTCAATTTGAAAGGATTTCAATAACCCCATTTTACCTCCCGGGTCTCCTCTGGTCACGCTCTATTAGCCCAAGAGACATCATGCCACTTAATAGAATTGTAAGTCAATAACTTTGCCTTTGGACTCTCTATAAAGAGAACTTCAAGCTGCTTGGCCTCCTTTTTACGTGACTCGAAGTTCCCCCCAGCTTTTAACGCAGGGTTGGAATTTACCGGTTGGGCAGCACATGGCATGGTGACATTAGATTCACTACTACATGTCTTCAACATAATTATGCCTTCCCCGGTTCTGAATTTTATAAATATCTACAGATTTGCCACGTCTTTTCCAACATCCTCATACAGGATGGGGAAGAGGTCAAGTCACCATTTGAAAATCTATGTGGCGTGGGTTCTTGAGATAAGGGGACCATCTCAATCCTATATCTATATATATATAAGTACCTCAGTGACCATGATATTATAGCAAAGTCAACGGAAATGCAGGGCTGGGAAACAGAAACCGGTCAGGAACTTTCAGCAGAGGATTGGCATGACATGGTCTCTATCATGCATAAATGTACTCACTCTTGTCATCAAATAGACTGTGGTTAAGCTTCATAACCTCTAGTAGTACACCCCATTTAGGATACATATAATCTACCCATTAATATCGGATACATGCTTCGGGGGGTGTGGTGAGAGGGGTACACTCCTTCATACATTTTGGAGTTGCACAGTTCTACGGTCTCTATGGCAACAGACCATTATGAAGGTGTTGCAGATAATAGACATACCTATACAATTGTCCTGTCAGATGTGCATTTTGTTTACTGATATTTCAGATGTCCCACCACCCCCCGGTCAGAAATTGGCCAACACACTGTTCAGTGCTATTCAATGGGCTATAGCCCTTAACTGGCGTTCCCCATCAGTCCCATGGTCTCAGGTGCTTCTCTGAATGGTCTATTAAACTTATGGAGAGGATACATCATACTCTTATGGATTCCATGCGGATATTTGACCGCAAATGGGAATACTGGTCAGCCTATTCGGTAAACACTATGTTTGAGATTCTTCCCTATTTGAATTTACCAGCCATGTTGGAATGCCTGATAGCATAACCTTTTGTAAGATGCCAAACCTTCCATTATGCAGATGCAATATTGTCTTTTTCTATCCATGCTTTATTATTTTCTTTTCCTGTTATTATTATTTTTTTAGGTGCGATGTAGAGAGATGCTCACCAGAGAACTTTTAACTTGTTTTTTGGATGTAATTTTTGCAGTACTCTCTATGCTCATTATATTTTTGTATTTGTCCAAATACTTCAATAAAAACTTTAGTAAGCAAAAAAATAGCACTTGACCCTTTTGATGAATTATGGGATACTATTACATGACATGAGGCATTACTTGTGATGTGCAGTATAATGCCTTAAGTATCTGAATTTTCCTTGGCCACTTCTAGATGATTTTTTTTTGTAATTTCAAATGTGTGGCACGTTATGTTAAGTTTTTGGGAAAGTTTGTAAAGCTAACATTTTTCAGCAATTCTATAACATTTTTAATTTTAAAGGTACCTTACACTGGTAGATGATGTTGTGGTTTTCAGTTAGTCTTTTTAAGGGTGATTCTAAATGCATTTTTAAAATAACAAACATGGTATACTTACCTGCTCTGTGCAATGATTTTGCACAAAGCAGTCCTGATTCTTCTCAGGTCCCCCACCTGTGCCTCTGGCTCCTTCCCTCTGCTGACTGCTCCCCATAGCAAGTTACTTGCTCTGGGGGCACTCATGTGTGCTTGCTCCTGAGTCAGCTCTTTGTGTCTATTGACATACAGAGTGCAGCTCTGCCCCGCTCTCTCATCACTGGCTGTGATTGAAAGCAGCAGGAGCCAATGGCTTCCGCTGCTGCCTCTCTGCCCAATGAGGAGAGAGAGCCTCTACTGTCATGGACATCGCTGGATCGAGATTGGGCTCAAGTACTGTAAGTATTTAGGAAGATTTTTGTTGCCTTAATGCATAGAATGCTTTAGGGCAGGGATTTGCATTTAGCGGATCTCCATCTGTTGCAGAACTACAACTCCCATGAGGCATAGCAAAACTCTGACAGCCACAAGCATGACAACCAAAGGCGGGGGCATGATGGGACTTGTAGTTTTGCAACAGCTGGAGGTCTGCTAATTGCATATCCCTGCTTTAGGGTAAAAAAAAAACATTGAATCTTAAGAACCCTTTTAAAGTGATTGTAAAGCTTGATTGAAAAAAAAAGGCAACAAACATGTCATACTTACCAGCTCTGTGCAATGGTTTTTGCACAGAACAGCCAGTGTCCTCCTTTCTCAGGTGCCCCGCTGGTGCTCCTGGCTCCCCCACCCCCCCAGCTAGTGCCTAGGAAGCTGCTTACCATGGGGGCACTCGTTTGTCCTCGATCCCAAGATAAGCTGTTTGGGTTTGTTCAGACCCACAGCCTGGCTCAGCCCCACCTCTTGCTCTCTGCTCACAGGCTTTTATTGACAGCTGCAGGAGCCAATGGCTCATGTTGCTCTCAGCCAAGCCTGTGAGAGCTGGGAGAGAGTAGAAGAGCTGCTGCAGATGTGCACAGCGCTAAACCGAGATTGGGTTCAGGTGAGAATTTAGGGCGGCTGGTGAGGAAGCCACAATTAAAAGTTTTTTTTTTAAGGTAAAAAAAAAAAAAAACTCTTACCTTTAGAACCACTTTAAGCCTGTATAAAGCATCTGTTCTGTTTGAAATAATATGCCTGCTAGCTACAATTGGTACATGAGGTATACACATCATTCCTTTCTGCCCCTTGGTCAGCTGTACATCTTGAACCACTAGCTCAGAGCAGTCCAATATCATAGAGCCTTACGTCCAACCTACAGCTGTTTCCAGCTTATCATTACTATCTTGAACATGTATTGTAATCTAAAAACATGAATTGGATTCCCCTTGGGTTTGGAATTTAACAGCAACTTAAATTCATGTAACAATCATATTACATATGATTGTTACATGTATTTAAGTGCCATTAAAGTCCAAATTCTAGGGGAATCCAATTTTTGTTTCCAATTTAGGATGTTGTCACTATGAAGTAATCACTGATACCCTCCATATGTAATGTAATCTTACAATTTCTTCAGTGATATCTATGGAGTAGGGCTTGGGAAAAATTAAAAAGATTTATTATTTTTAACTTTATGGATCCTAAGATTGATTAGATATAGTTATACTTCAGGCTCTTGGAGTCTATACTGTACGTGTAACCAGGTATCATAGCAATATTTTTGTTAGCATTCCTCAACAATTTAGAATGGTCAATATTTACTGGCCAATAGCAGCAGATAAGAAATATATGTGCAAATTACAATCACAATGTGATGATGAGTGACAGTGCAGTGATTACCGATGAAGGTTCTGTACAGCACTGCTGAAACACATAGGAGATGTTGTGAGATGATGCTAAGGGAGAAAAAAATCACTAGTGAATGTTATGAACAGCTCTATTGATGTACTGAAGTCTGGTGGAAGTGATGCCTGAGCGTGTCATGTGATAACATGGTGCAAGGGAGCCAAGCGGAGCAGCAGAAGTTTTGTATGCGGATCTGTGGGATGGGAGCAAGGCAAGCTGGGAGTGGGACTGACAATGCTGTTTGGACTGGAGTGGACAGATGGGTCCTCCTGGCATGGGGAGAGACTGTCACTGTGACTCAGGAGGGGACGTGTCGTGTAGATGAGGTGTCATCATCATCATCATCTGTGCTGCTGCACACTGCTGGCAGTGTCACCGTGAGAGTCAATTTTATGCGTGTGTGCCACCCATTCTAATTTCTTGCCCTACTGAGTCCTGCCCCTAAGCTACTTACCTATTTTATCAAAAATTAAATCTATTTTGCCCTAATATCAACCTTAAATCACATTGTAAATTGCATATTGTACTTGTATGTTGCCTAAATACTGAAATTTGCACTTATAACTGTATTTTGTAACTTTTGGAAATGCCAGTAAAAACTTGGCTGTCCCTGTAAGTTCTGGGTATCATGTCAGTAAATTGCAATCTGGTAGGTTGTCAACACTGAAATGCTGATGACACAAATTCTCCTGATTGGCTTGTGGTTAGGGTGGAGAGGAAGGGGGAAAAAGAAGGATGACTGCATAGCAGGATAGAGGAGCTTACCACATGTCATCCCCAACATTAACAAAACTTTTGGCAAGAAATAATGTGATAATTGGCAGTCGTTTGGGAATATCCACCTTGTGCAAAATAGGTTGAGCTAGCTGATCCAGTCATCTATATTTACCCTTACCATTACTATCTTGACCTTGCTGATGTAATCTCACTATTTCTTACCAATATTTAGTTCCTCTGTCTTGCCAGATGTTTCACTTTTAATGCTGCACGATGCAGAAATCTTGTCTTTTATGTAGAGCGCTTGAGCCATCTTCTCTAGTACCATTTTTTTTAACCACTCTGGAACTTGTGGAAAGAGACTCTTCTTATGACAAATTCTGACTATAAAGATACTTTCTGCCAGACTTATCATTAGCAGCAGCATACACAATAAAAAGTAGATGCCTACAAGAACAGGACAAACTGTTTAGGCTTAATTTACTTAAGAAAAAAAACCTCATCAACATAACTAATACTCATCGTGTATTTAGCGCTATAACCATTAATAATAATCATAGTACATAAATTGTATCTGTATTTAACTAAAAGCATTCTGAACCACCACCTACTCTCACTTGGCAGGATGATCTCATTCATGGAAATGAATGGGTTTAGCTTACCAGAAATAGTCTAGGTTAAATAAGTATAGATGGATTGGAATGGCTTACAAATAATGAGAATGGTAAAACAGGCATTTTATGAAAACAACTGGATTTTTTTCTACTCACTGTAAAACTCCTTTCTTTGAATTCAATGCAGGACACAGCCCGGCAAGAATCATGACCATGGAGCTATAGCACCACATCCAGGAGTAGGACACTAAGCAGAAAATATAGCAAAGCACCACCTATGGGCAGCTCTTACCAGTGGGCAAACCCTCAATCTGCAATAGTCAGCTCAGTTAGTTACAAAGCAGTACAGAAAAAAATAACAGAGGGGTGAGAGCTGTGTCATTAAATGAACAGGATTTTACTGAAGAAGCCAAACCGTCAATCTTGTAAAACTTAGTAAAGGTATGAACAGATGATCAGGTAGCTTTGCACAACTGAGACACTCATGCCTGATGCCTTAAAGCCCAAGATGCACCAAAAGCCTTAGTGGAGTGTGCTGTGATGGGAATGGGAGGAGTCTGACCCCTGATGGCATAGGCCTGTCTAATTCAACAGGAAATAGTAGCAGAAGAGGCCACCAAACCTATACGCGGACCATCCGTAATCACAAAATAGGAGTCTATCTTTAAGTCTGCTTAAAGCTGCTGTAACAGATAGATACACATACATCGCCTGAACTACATCCAAGAAATGAAGCCCAATTTTCTTAGGGTGTGAAGGGCACAGACAGAAGGACTTAGGTGAAAATCAGATACCACCTTCAGTAATAAAGAAAGAAGAAGATGAAGAATTACCTTATCTTTTTGCAAGACCAAGTGGGGGGATTTGCAGGACGAAGCTGCCAGCTCTGACACCCAGGGCTCAGAGGTGATGACCACAAAAAAGGTGACCTTTGAGAAAAGTCACCAAAGGAAGATTCCTAATATTTTCAAACTGAAGCTTCTGCAGGACTGACAGAACTATGTTCAAATCTCACGGCGGCACAGAAAATGCATAGGAGAACCTACATGTCTAACACCTTGAATGAAGGTACCCACCATTAAATGCAAAACTAGTGTATATGAAAAGAAAACCATAAAGGCTGAAATCTGGCCCTTAATGGTACTCAAAGCAAGTCTCTGATCATCACCCTGCTGGAGAAAAGCTAAGATCCTAGCCACTGAGAAGATGCATGGGTAAAAACCTGTAGACTGTCACCATGAAATGTAGGCCTTCGGGGTACAATGGTAGATCTTCTACAAAATGGATTTACGTGCCTTCAACATGGTAGGAGTAGCAGAGGCTGACAACTCTCTGCTTCCTAAAACCTTTCAAAAGCCAGGCTATCAAAGCCAGCGATGGTAAAGCAGAGTGGAAGATTGGTCCTAGGGACAAAAGATCCTCTCTCAGAGGAAGATGCCAGGGGACAGCCACAATCAGTCACATCATGTTGGGAGCCAGGGTTGACAAGTCAAATCCAGAGCTACCAGAATGACTGCAATCCCCTCAGCTTCTGTCATTTGTAGCAGATGTGGGGGAAGATTTAAATGCAGAAAGGCATAAATGAGGCTCTATTGGCTCCACTACACCACAAGGGCATCCATTGCATCCACTCAAGGACCCCTCTTTCTTGCCACAAACTTTGACAACTTTCTGTTGAGATGTGACACCAAGTGATCCATGTCTGGGGTGCCCTACCATAGGTATATCTGCTGGAAAATCTTCTGATATACCTTGGTAAATACCTGGGGGGCAGAGGCCAGACCAAAGGAAAGGGGGACAGATTGTTAGTGATCTTCCCCTAAAACAAATCACAGTAAACGTTGGTGCCTTGCACAGTCTGGGACCTGCATGTGTACATCCTTAATGTCTATGGAGGCCAGGAGATGCCCCTGACTGAGAGAGGCCACAAAAGAATGAATAGATTACATCTTGAATTTTTGGACCTTCACAAAGATGTTGAGAGCGTTGAGATTTAGAATAGGTTGAACCCCTTCCTACTTCAACACTTTAAACAGATTAAAGTATAAAACCCTGAGGCCCCGTTTATACTTAGTGATAAGGAATTGCGTGCAGAATCGCCCACAATTCCAAATCACAGCAAATGTGCATTTGGGTGCCATTTATTCTGAATGGCACCCCAAACATGGTTCAATTTTGCAGCGATTGTCGCACGACAAAACACACGTGCAAAATCATGCCTAGCTGAGGGACAAAATTTGGTCCCGAGCTTCTTTGGCATGACAAGCACACATAGGCAATCCCATTGAAGTGAATCAAATCGCTAGTGTGAATTGGCAATTCGATTAAGTAATATCTGAACGGGGCCTTGGGGCCTGGGACCAGAGCTATCGTGCCCCAATGATGTAAGCCATCAACTGCTAGCTAAAGATCACATAGACTAGATTGCAAAAGGCTAAGATTGGAGGAAATGAATTTGGTGGATAGGAAAGAAACTCTATCCTGTAGCCCAACATAATCAGTTTGCGATTTATTTGTTGGAGAGGCGAGATTCTCAAAGATCTGCGAATCACTGAAGATGACCCCCCACCTTGGTGTTAACAGGTGGGGGCAAACCTCCATGCCTTGGAGGACTTTTCTGCAGGTTTAGAGGACTTGTCCTGCCAGAAGCATTTTGGACCACCAGTGGGGGCCTAAGAAGAATAAATCCCATGTCTGAGGTGCCAGCACATGTAGAAAGATGGTCCTTGCTTGCACAGTACTTCCTTGTCCTTCTGAGATTTGTGGAGGGAAGCTGCTCTTATTACCTGTGATTCTTGATAATGTTACCCAGAGTGACACCAAAGAGCCCCAGGAGTCCCAGGTAGGGCCGACCAGCCCTAGGGCCCGAACAAGGGACACAGAACAAGAAGACCTAAAAAGAGATTTCTGAGGCCCACTACCCACCTCTGGGGGGAGTTGGAGGGGTTAATACTTATCACACCACCTAAGAGAATGGGTACCTCTCCCTGGACAGTCTACCTTCCATTGAGGTGGGGAGCTGTCGGCCAAGGGGGGACAGGAACCATCAGAAAAAAAGGTCTGGTCATATGTGTCCTACGTAAGAATTCTCGCTGGCACCCCCACTGCTGGACGGGGCTGTTGCAGCTGACCCCAAACATAGCTAGGGGTCTGCATGCGCTCAGCTGGGATGACAACTTGGATCTACTGTATATTATCCAGCCTGTCACCCAGCTTGGCTGTTGAATGAAGATCATTCAACTAAAAAAAAAGATGTTAAACCTTCTAAAAAGGAGAAACTAATGGCCCCAGCAGAGAACTAGGTCTTTACTTCACATTCCTCACCAGTCAGCTAACCTCTAGTCTCTGCCCCCCAGCCATGCCGTGAACTGAATGGGTGGCTGCGAAGAGGCTGAGTGGGTGGCCGTGGGCTCCAGGAAAAGCCCAGCTGGGCAGCCACAGGCTGAAGGGACAGCCCTGCTGGGCAGCCGCGAAAAAGGCTGGGAGAGCGGTGCGGGATTCAGGAACAGCCCAGGATTTGGTGACCCCTGGAAAATTGTCATTCGACCCCCAGGTTGAGAACCACTGCTCTAGAGGATGTAGCATACCAGAAATAAGCCAATAAAACTAGGATGTCCTCTTGCCAGTTAACAGAGACATACTGGGAACATATAAAGTGTGTTCAGTGTCAGGATTTGCAGTGTCAGGAGAAAACACCAATAAGGCCAATAACACTTGTAAGTGGCACAGGAAGGTGAATTTGGGGATATTAAACACAACCACATGATCTTGCTGAGAATATTGCCGGACTCTCTATATCATTCAGCTTATTCTTTGTGCATTATTCAGTGGTGATTTATATTGTGTTAATAGTTTTAATAATTTAATTTGTTTTTGTTTTTAAGCAGCAATTGTGGGCAAAATGGTGACTAGAGCCCAAGACTGCAGATTGGGATGGCTAAGAAAACATGCCCTATGACCCAGGATGACCCACAAAGATTCCTGGCAGAAAGGAGGAGCATCACATTGATGTTTGGCCCAGATTTGAGGAACAATGATGCCTTAAAAATGTTATTCCAGTTTTTTTTTCTTTTATATATACAGTATAATATCCTAAATATTTGACCTTACCTATTAACGGTGCCCCAACTGCTGGTAATGTCTCTGAAGCAATTACAAGGAAGACAGAGTAACCCAGAAGCAGTGTGATTTTGAAAGATATTCTCTCGCCACTCTCAGGCGGTATGAAGAAACCAATTGTGTCCATGATCATAAGAATGGCACTGGGAAAAATAACATTCACAACATAGAACATAGGTTTTCTTTTGAGGATAATCTGTTGAAAGAAAGTTGCGCATATCTGAGTTTTGGTAATCTTATATAACTTATTCATATAACTATATTATATAGCTAATGTCATATAGCTTATTCTAAAGCTCATAAATGCAGCATTGGATAAGGCAGACTGGGTGGGTTTATGCATTGCATTTTGCAAGATTAAAGCCTTATACACTTGGGTAGCAGCTTGTATTGGAATAGCAAGCTTTAACGGGGCATTTCCAAAGCTTTCAACATACTTCCAGTTGCTTTCTTGGATTCCTTTAAAGCACCTTTTTGTTCCAGTTTGGAATGTTAATTGCAGATCCTAATTGTGCTGCTGACTGTCACTTGCAGTAAGCAAGCTACTAACAGATTTCATGGAATTTTCAGTCACTGAAGCCTACTAACAGCCTGTTTAAAGTGATAGCTCAGCACTCCCATTAGCTAATAGCAAATAAACAACTGTTTTAGCTGCCAATGAGTTTGTTACTCTGTGCAATGAGGCCTGTGATTGGCACACCCTTGTCACATTGCATTGCCAGGCAGATGTTACCTCTATTTCTTGCTCCAGTCTTACCTCTTACAATGTTATGTCTTCCTTTCCAGCCTGCGCATTGAACAATGAATCAACATTATCATCACCTCTGTCCAATAAGAAGGCAGGTGATCAAAAAAGCTGTAAAGCTGTACAGCTGTAAAGCTGAACTAGAAGTACAATTGTAGTAGAAAGATGCCCCTGGCTATATTGTGTTGTGTGAATTAGGACTCACTACCACATTGCCCTGTGTGTTACTGCAATGTGCGGTAGCACACCATGCACACGTTAGTGCATTAAGGTTCCATTTAATATGATTTCATTTCATTTTTGAATGGCGCTTTAAACTCATCCAGAACGCAGCTTTGTTACTGCACACAGAAACACACCACAACAAATGACGTGCATGGTGCACTGTGATGTAAAAAACAAACAGCATGACCTATATTTTATTGTGCATTAAGCTGAATTACAGCCCATTTATTTTGAATTGGTTGTGTAATGCAGTGCGCCGCAATGAACCTCCGTTTGCAAACACTGGATTGTGTTGTGACTAGGACTCTGCACATTATTATTATTATTATGCAGGATTTATGTAGTACCAACAGTTTACGCAGCGCTTTACAATAAAAAGTGGGACAGTACAATTTCAATACAGTTAAATACAGAAGGTCCCTGCTCGTGGAGCTTACAATCTAAAGGGAGGGGGAGGTAGTACAAAAGGTAATGACTGCAGGGGATTATCTGATGAAGGGAACTCAAGTACAGTTCTTAGGTGGAGGTAGGGTAGGTTTCCTTATATAAGCGAGTTTTCAAGGATCGCCTAAAGGCGGACAGGGTAGGAGCTGACCGGACATACTGGGACAGGGAGTTCCAGAGGATGGGAGAGGCTCTGGAGAAGCAGAAAACAAACATTCCTGCGCACAAGTGGATGACCAGACAGTCTATATATCGTGATGATGAATGTCACAGGCCTTGCTGCCCTCAAGGATAGGGATATCCTAATAGTCAAAAAGAAAAGAAAAACAAGGGCGCACCAGCCTTGTGCATTATCCTTTGGATGTATTTTATTAAAAGTAGATAAAAGGAAAACTACTCACAAACATCTATAGGAATCAATGTAAATAGTCTCCGAATGACAGCAATAGGTGTAGGACAAATAATGAACTCCAGAGGTCGCGGAGGAGATAACATGGGCCACTGCCGGCTGACAGGTTTCGAAGGATAACCTTCTTCCTCAGAGCCCAGCAGTGTGACCTCCTTCAGCAGTCCTTATATATTGATATATGCACCCTCAATCAATCAAACAAGGAGGTCTCAGAAGGACCTAAAGGACCCTCCCACTTCCGAGGCCACAAGGATACGCCCACAACGGGTGGCACAGCCCTTATCACAAACAAATGCACAACTAGTACCGCAGATTTGAGAACTGACGGGCAGGGAATTATCACTGTACAGGCTCCGCAGTAAGAAGCGTATGAACACTGAACCTTATCAAGTCCAATTTTGCTGAGAATTAGTAAGAGACCTACAATGGCCTCCCACAAATAGATCACCCTGGCCATGTAACCACGGCACAGCGCACCATCAATAATAGCCAATCTTACCAGTCGGAGATTGTTGAATCTATAACGCCATGTGTGGGAAATCCCACCATAGCAAAAGTGTCTCTTCTAGCCTTCTCCTGCGTCTGGAACGCACGCTGTCATGTTTGCGTTCCAGGCAAGGGCTGGATGGGGGCGGGAACCACAGGAGTTAACTTTTTTCATTAAACAGCAGGTAATTGGTTGCAATCCTAGCAACCAATTACCAGCCTGTTAATGTGAAAAGTTAACTTCAGTAGTTCCCGCCCCCATCCAGGCCTGTGATGCCGATCTCAGATGCTCTGCTTGCTGTACACCTGTGTAAGGTATAAGAATTCTACCTACACAGTGTCTGTTTGTGTGTTGGGGTGCAGGGGACAGAGGACACTACGGTGGGGTACAGGGGACAGAGGACACTGCAGTGGGGTGGGGTGCAGGGGACAGAGGATACTACAGTGGGGTGGGGTGCAGGAGACAGAGGACACTACAGTGGGGGGTCCAGTGCTGGGCACAGGTGAGGCTGCATTGCTAGGCACTGGTGAGGCTGCATTACTGGGCACTGGTGAGGCTGCATAGATGGGTACAGCTGAGTTCTGCATTCTTTATGTAGCCAACTCCTGAGCCCTGGGGCTCTCTGGGGACCCTGATGTAAGGGGAGGCTCTCTGGGGACCCTGATGTAAGGATGGGGGGCTCTCTGGGGACCCTGATGTAATGAGGAAGGCTCTCTGGGGACCCTGATGTAAGGAGGAATCCGCAGTCAGATATGTAACAATATTATATATTATATTCTATACATGTGTATGCCCACCCAAGCGTATGACTTTCATTACTTCGCTGCTGTGGGCTCTAGCCCCGGATCTTTTGTAGACCTAGCAATGCCCCTGCCTGTAGCCAAGCATGGGAGGAGGTAACAAGGGAGCTAGAGAGCAGGAAGTCCTGGGAGGAGCAGAGAGGATGATTTGGGTGATATCTGCAGAAGAGATTAGTGATGTAGCTGGGGGTGATGTTGTGGATGGCCTTGTATGTTGTGGTAAGTATTTTGAGTATTATACGGTGGGGTAGGGGAAGCCAGTGGAGAGATTGGCAGAGAGTGGCAGCAGTCATGGATCGGTTAGTAAGGTGTATTAGTCTGGCAGCAGCATTCATGATAGACTGAAGGGGGGGTAGCATGTGTAAAGGTAGGCCAGTAGTTTAGGTGGGGGAAATAACCAAGGAGTAAATAAGTTGTTTTGTGTCGTTAGTTAGGAAGGGCGAATTCTGGAGATGTTGCTGAGGTTAAGGCGGCAAGATTTAGCCAATGATTGGATTACAATTATTGAACTGATTTTCTAATCCTAAACGGTAAAACATGTAACCTATGCACTGCTGTGCAAAAGTTTCAGGCAGATGTGGAAAAAATGCTGTAAATATAGAATGCTGTCAGAAATAGAAGTGTTAATAGTTTATCTTTATTAATTAACAAAATGGAAACTAAATGAAAAAAAGAGAGATCCAAATCGAATAAATAATTGGTGTGACCACTGTTTACCTTCACAACAGCATCAATTCTTCTAGAAACAATTGAACACAGTTTTTGAAGGAACTCAGCAGGTAGGTTGTTCCAAACATCTTGGAGAACTAACCACAGATCTTCTGTGGATGTAGGCTGCCTCAGATCATTCTGTCTCTTCATGTAATCCCAAACACACTCAATGATGTTGAGATCAGGGTTCTGTGAGGGCCAAACCATCACTTCCAGGACTTCTTGTTCTTCTTTACGTTGAAGGTAGCTCTTAATGACATTAGCTGTATGTTTGGGGTCGTAGTCCTGCTGCAGAATAAATTTTGTGAGAATCACATACCTCCCTGAAAGTATGGCAGGATGGATAAGTATCTGCCTGTATTTCTCTGCACTGAGGACACCATTGATCCTGACCAAATCTCCAACTCCATTTTCAGAAATGCAGCCCCAAACTTGCATGGAACCTCCACCATACTTCACTTTTGCCTGTAGACACTCATTGTTGTACAAACTGTGTCCTGCTACAGCCAAATATTTCACATTTTTATTCATCCGTTCAGAGCACCTGCTGCCATTTTTCTACAACCCAGTTCTTATTTTTTCATACATAGTTGAGTCACTTAGCCTTGTTTCCAAATCAGAGGTATGGCTTTTTGCTATGAAGACCACTTGTAGCCAGACTTCTCCTGACAGTAGATGGGCATACCCGTGCCCCACTGGTTTCTGCTAGTTTTTGTCCTGATGGCACTGCTGGACATTTTCTGATGTCAAAGGGAAGTAAGCATGATGTGTTTTTCATCTGCTTCATTACGTTTACTTGGCTTTGCGTCTGTGGTCCTCAACGTTGCCCGTATCTTTGTACTTCTTCAAACGAGCTTGAACAGCACATCTTGAAAGCCTAGTCTGCTTTAAAATCTTTGCTTGGGAGAGACCTTGCTGATGCAGTATAACTCCCCTGTCAGTGGCACCACTAGGGTTGGTGTCACCTTGTGCGGTAAAACATGGTGTCAAACACCCCCCCTCAGGCTCTCTCCTGTCTAGCCTGCCACAGTGCCCTGCATAGCGCTGAGCAGGCTAGTTTGGGGTTCACATATATGGGGTTGATATCATCGTGGTTGGATATCACTTCCTGGTTAATGGTGTCAACCCTCTGGCGGGTGTCACCCAGGTGCGGTCTGCACCCCAATAGTGACGCCACTGTGCTTTGTGTCTTGGTGTTGTGCTCAGTCTTACCATTGTATATGACCTGTGACATGAAACTGTCTTCCACAACCTCACTGTAGTAACAGAGTTTGGCTGTTCCTCACACAGTTTTAAGCCTCCTACACAGCTGTTTGGGAGGCAAAAAATAATCCCCTCTGTGCATCAATCTACATTGCAAGGATTTGACCTGTTTTACCTGTTTCTCCTCTGAAGAAAAAACTGTTTGCTGTCTGTAGAGTGAATCTAAATGGGAGTGAATTTTTCATTATTATTCAGCTGATGCACTTGCAGTGGTCTGCAGGGTCTGCAACCCTTTATAAGTGATTAACCCTTTGGGAGGATCTCACCAAAAATACAATTGTTATTGCCCAAAATCTGACTTGTATCTGTGCAGACTTCTGGAAAAACCAGAGAGCCAATCACACTAGCAGGAAATTACATTTCTGGGGGTGTTCCGTACACCAGTGGTGTACGGAACACAGTGTGAATAGTAAGAATAAGTGTAGCACTAGCCCTCTGAGGTAGTGATATAATTTGTGTAATGCAAAACACTGTCTTCTCATGTGAAAGTCATGTGACTAGTGATGAAACACGTCTGGTGGAGTTTTGTGACATCATCATGCCGAAGCAGGAAGTTTATCCTGATCTCACTGAGCCAAGCCACTGCAAATATCTAGATCAGTTTTAAGGGAGCCATGCACCCAATAAAGTGTCAACTGTTCTACCCAAGTGCACTATTGATTGTTTTTAAATAAAACATTGATTTTATGCAGTTCAGCACTATGTTGGCTTTTTTAACCCTTTGAGCATTACCTGCATGAAGATTACTGCACAATCAGAAGCAAGCCTCCCTAGGGCAGGAGTAGAGTTGAGATCCCCTAGAAGCTGCTTGCCACTGGATAAATATCCCTAAGGGGAAGGCTTTTTTAGACCTTTACCAGATCTGAATGTGAGGTGAGTGCATATATTGGCTGATGGAGGGACACAAGGTGTTTGTCTACTAAGAATGAGTGTACACAGGGGAGCATTTAATTACAAGGACACTGTTCACTTTTAATGTTTTAATGTAATGGTACTTTATACACCCAGTTTTATTGTCAGGAGGTGTCACCATGACTTTTTTTGTATCTATTATAATTGTCACAGCTTGTATGTGTTTATGCTACCATTATAGGTATTTTCACTTTGCTTTGAGTCATGCAGTTTTGGTTATTGGGGGATTCCACCATTGTTGTATTTGTTCCTTTTTTTGCAAATTAATACCATTATTCGTTTTTTGCAATTATAACACTATTATACAACTTATATCACTATTACAGAGGGCTAGCACTACACTTATTCTTACTATTCACAATTTGTTATATGTGGGAAAACTTTTTTGTGTATAGAAGCAAGCCTTTTTACATGTATAATTGGATTTTATAGAGTTAGCACATAGTAGCGTGGGGGAATCAGACACGCAATGGAGTATGGAGGTTGCCATATTGCATTGAATTTTACAGAAAATTACTGCACTACAGATGGAATAGGAAATGTCATTTTTAATAGCATTCAGTTACAATATGGCTTGTGTAGCAATTGTATATGCTATAAAAAAATTTTTTTTTGCTATTTTTTTCCCCACGAAAGTAGTTACCCTTTAAAGAAAAATATCCAATAGAATAACTTTAGCTGTAGTTCATGAATAAACACTATACTTGCAATGACGTTACTGATAAAGCTGCTTTTATATTGTTGAAAAAAATATAATAAACTTACATTATATGTTATCTCTCCAAATATCCTGTCCGGCTCATTGGATTCTTTGTAGTTCCGCACCACCTCGAGAAGGTCCCACTCTCCTTCAGTTACATGTGTGTTTATAATGTTATGAGACTCATGTGGCATTCTTGCAAAAGATATGTTTATATCCTGAGCTGTAAGATAATTTTAAATTACTAATACTATTTCCGACTGTATAATGGGAAAGAGTTAACAACTCGATGTTGATCGATGGAGACAAAGAATGACATTGTTAAACATCTTTAACTCAATGGAGCTGATAGACAAAATAGGGGTGGTATGAAGACAACTTCAAATGCATCATAATGGCTCAAACAGATGTGATTCAAAAACAGTTAGACAAAATAAAGGAAATAAAGCACCTGGACTAGATGGCTTATGCCCACATATCCTCAAAAAGTTGAGCTCAGCTACTTCTATTTAAAAAATGTTTAGAGGCTTTTTTTATCTTTACCAATGGAGTTGGAGAGGAAAAGTGGTGCTCATATTAAAAAAGGGATCACTGTCTTCACCTGTTAACTACAGCATCCTTTTTCAACCGGGGTGCTTTGAGGTTTCTTCAAGGGTAGCTTGGCAAAATGCCTAAAAATGTATCAAAAATTGTATACAAGCCAGCAGGTGAATGAAGCCTGCCTTTTAGTTACACAAAGCCATGTGGTTTCATTATGCACCATTATGGCTTTCTAGACACTGGCATCCTAACAATCAATGATGTCATCAGTTGATAAGAAGAATATCTGTTGCCTCCACAGCATCCTTGTTTGACCCTCCTCTGCCCCTCTCCCTCAGCATTGTGGTCACATTAGCTGACTGATGGAAACAAGAGAAACAATAGGAATACTAGTCAGTACCAGTGTGCAACAGTGTGTAGCACTGCCCCCTAAGGGGCTGCTTGGATTTACCTGCTCATCTGCACTGCATGACCTGATGAACATTCCAACCCACCTGACACTCTGGGTTCAGACATCTTTGTACCACCTTAAAGCAATAAGTCAGACAACTCTGTGCGTTTATGTTCTGATAATGTTTACTAGAACATTTCAAATAAGATATTGTGACAAAGAGGAGGTAAAAGATCTGCTGAGTTTTGGGCAACAGTGCCAACTCAGCAAAGGAATTCCTCCGAATAACACAAGCCAAGATATTTGCAGGTAAAACAGTCTATTATATACACGTGTATAGTGGAGTTCTGCTTGCACCTGACAGGATAAACAAAGTTAAATGGTTATACTGACAAATTTCTAAAGGGGAAACCTTGGCCAGCCTATAAAACTTTAACCCTAATGAGAGGTCAGACTTAATGGCAATAGTATAAGGATCCTTGTAGCAATAATGACAGCTCAATAATTGTATCCAATAAGGTGTAATAGCAAGCAATAAAGTTTCTTAACCACTTCAGCCCCGGAGGATTTTACCCCCTTCCTGACCAGAGCACTTTTTGTGGCATTTTAACTGACAATTGTGCGCTCGTGCGACGTTGTATCCAAACAAAATTGATGTCCTTTTTTCCCACAAATAGAGCGTTCTTTTGTTGGTATATGATCGCCTCTGCAGTTTTTATTTTTTGCGCTATAAACAAAAAAAGATCGACAACTTTGAAAAAAACTCTTTTTTTTTTACTTTTTGCTATAATAAATATCCCCCAAAAATATATAAAAATTTTTTTTTCCTCAGTTTAGGCCGATATGTATTCTTCTACATATTTTTGGTAAAAAAAATCGCAATAAGCGTATATTGATTGGTTTGCGCAAAATTTATAGCATCTACAAAATAGGGGATAGTTTTATGGCATTTTTATTTTAATTTTTTTTTTTTATTAGTAATGGCAGCGATCTGCGATTTTTATCAGGACTGCAACATTATGGCGGACAGATCGGACACTTTTGACACTATTTCGGGGCATAGTCATTTATACAGTGATCAGAGATAAAAATAGCCATTGATTACTGTGTAAATGACACTGGCAGTGAAGGGGTTAACCACTAATGGGGCAGTGAAGGGGTTAAGTGTGTCCTAGGGAGTGATTTTAACTGTGGGGGGGCTGGGCTACAAGTGACACAACAGCGATCACTGCTCTCAATGACAGAGCAGTGATCTCTGTCCTGTCACTAGGCAGAACGGGGAAATGCTTTGTTTACAAAAGCATCTCCCCATTCTACCTCTCCGTGGCACGCAACTCGGGCACCCTGTGGACATCGAGTCCGTGGGACCCACAGTCACGGTCACGGAGACCACGGCGGCGTGCACGCGCTCGCAACGCCACTTCTCAAAGGGGACGTACCTGTACGCCCTTTTGCCTACCAGTGCCATTCTGCTGACGTAAATCGGCGTGCGCTGGTCGGCAAGCGGTTAATGGTAGAAGCTAAAAGTGTCTATGCACAGTGTTCAAGATAGGTTCAGTAAAGTATTCCCAAGGTAAAGATGTGTGTGCAAAGTGTCCCAGTGAAACTGTGAGAAAATGATTTGTAAAGGTGGGTGATTGCCCTCTCGCCAACTACCAGGCGATTTAATGCCCTCCAGACAGCAGTACCTGTAGTGACACGCATGCAGTGGATCTGCCGTATCGATCTCCCGATGTGAAGCTCAGAACACAGGTTGGCAGGCGACCGAAGTGGTGCTGAATGGATGTCTGATGAACAGCAAGCAGTGCTAGGCCCCACTCATCTGGGTTGGAATGTGGTACACCGCGTGGTAGGCCGCGACCTCTCTCTCCACGCACGGAGCGGTCCGTCTTGCATCAGGCCCAGGAGGAAGAGACCGCAGGGTGGAGCTTTGGCTTCTTTTATAGCTCCTCCCAAAAATCCCTCTGATGGTAGCAAAGATTCCTGGGATATGTAGTCCAGGTGCAGAGTCATGTGAAGGAATTATCAGTCTGGGAAACTACTCATCCCACAACCCCTTTAGTTTGGCTCACAAACATGATGTCAGTTGATAACACTGGGCATTAGAGGGACATGCGATGCATAGAAATACCGGGTGATCACTGTAATTTATAATTGTAGTCCACATTGCTACAAGTGTATTTGCTTTGGAAGAATAAATCACCTCTAACATTGGGTGCCCTATGTGTGGATGTTGCTGCATTATGTAATACTATTAGAATAGTTTTTAAATTTTAGAATAGGGTGCCACAAGGCTGTTCATAATTTTAAAGGGTGCCTTAGCTGAAAAAAGGTTGAGAAACACTGAACTACAGATCTGTAAGTTCATTTTGCATTGTAGGAAGATATTTTAGGGTTCGATAGTGGACCACATATATGAGTAACTGCTAGAAAACATGTCATGAGTGGTAGCCAGCATAGATTTATGAAGTTAAGAAATATATTTACTTTCTAGTAATAAGGAGGAAAGCATAAACTTAGACAAAGGGGCAGCTGCACACAGTATCTCACAAAAGTGGGTACACCCCTCACATTTTTTGTAAATAATTTATTATAACTTTTCATGTGACAACACTGAAGAAATGACACTTTGCTACAATGTAAAATAGTGAGTGTACAGCTTGTATAACAGTGTAAATTTGCTGTCCTCACAAAATAACTCAACACACAACCATTAATGTCTAAACCGCTGACAACAAAAGTGAGTACCTCCTAAGTGAAAATGTCCAAATTGAGCCCAATTATCAATTTTTCCTTCCTGGTGTCATGTGACTTGTTAATGTTACAAGGTTTCAGGTGTGAATGGGGAGCAGGTGTGTTAAATTTGGTGTTATCGCTCTCACTCTCTCATACTGGTCACTGGAAGTTCAACATGGCACCCCATGGCAAAGAACTCTCTAAGGATCTGAAAAAAAGAATTGTTGCTCTACATAAAGATGGCCTAGGCTATAAGAAGATTGCCAAGACCCTGAAACTGAGCTGCAGCATGGTGGCCAAGAAAGGGATTTAACAGGACAGGTTCCACTCAGAACAGGCCCCGCCATGGTCGATCAAAGAGGTTGAGTGCACGTGCTCAGAGTTATATTGATTGTTTTGGGGAAATAGATGTATGAGCGCTGCCAGCATTGCTGAGGAGGTTGAAGGGGTGGGGGATCAGCCTGTCAGTGCTCAGACCATACACCGCACACTGAACCAAATTGATCTGCATGGCTGTCGTCCCAGAAGGAAGTCTCTTCTAAAGATGATGCACAAGAAAGCCTGCAAACAGTTTTGCTGAAGACAAGCAGATTAAGGACTTGGATTACTGGAACCAAGTCCTGTGGTTTGATGAGACCAAGATAAACTTATTTGGTTCAGATGGTGTCAAGCGTGTGTGGCTGCAATCAGGTGAGGAGTACAAAGACAAGTGTGTCTTGCCTATAGTCAAGCATGGGGGTGGGAGTGTAATGGTCTAGGGATACATGAGTGCCACCGGCACTGGGGAGCTACAGTTCATTGAGGGAACCATGAATGCCAACATGTACTGTGACATACTGAAGAAGAGCATGATCCCCTTCCTTCAGATACTGGGCCACAAGGCAGTATTCCAACATGATAACGACCTCAAACACACCTCCAAGATTAGCATTGCCTTGCTAAAGAATCTGAGGGTAAAGGTGATGAACTGGCCAAGCATGTCTCCAGACATAAACCTTATTGAGCATCTGTGGGGCATCCTAAAATGGAAAGTGGAGGAGCGCAAGGTCTCTAACATCCACCAGCTCCGTGATGTCATCATGGAGGAGTGGAAGAGAACCCTAGTGACAACCTGTGGAGCTCTGGTGAACTCCATGCCCAAGAGGGTTAAGGCAGTGCTGGAAAATAATGGTGTGCACACAAACTATTGACCCTTTGGGCCCAATTTGGACATTTTCACTTAGTAGTGTACTCACTTTTCTTGCCAGCGGTTTAGACATTAATGGCTGTGTGTTGAGTTATTTTGAGGGGACAGCAATATTACACTGTTATACAAGTTATACACTCACTACTTTACATTGTGGCCAAGTGTCATTTCTTCAGTGTTGTCACATGAAAAGATATAATAAAATATTTACAAAAATGTGAGGGATGTACTCACTTTTGGGAGATACTGTATATAGTATACTTTGAATTTCATAAAGTAATTAATCCAATTCCCAACAGATGGCTAATTTGTAAGCCAAGATCTGTAGGGTAAGAAAATGTCATTTGTAATTCGAACTTACAGTAAATAAGACCTGGCATGAAAATAGAAGGTCTGCTTTTTTTCCTAGGACCCCACCCCTTGAATAAAAACCGCTAACACTCTGGTACTGTAACTGGTAACTCTGTAGTTCAGTGGTTGTATGCAACTTAGAGGTCTAATGCCCTGTACACTTGGTCGGATTTTCCAATGGAAAATGTGTGATAGGACCTTGTTGTCGGAAAATCCGACCGTGTGTAGGCTCCATCATGCATTTTCCATCGGAATTTCCAACACACAAAGTTTGAGAGCAGGCTATAAAATTTTCTGACAACAAAATCCGTTGTTGGAAATTCCGATCGTGTGTACACAAATCCGATGCACAAAGTGCCACGCATGCTCAGAATAAATCAAGAGACGAAAGCCATTGGGTACTGCCCCGTTTATAGACCCGACGTACGTCACCACGTTCAGAACGATTGGATTTTCCGACAACTTTGTGTGACCGCGTGTATGCAAGACAAGTTTGAGCCAACATCCGTCAGAAAAAATCCATGGATTTTGTTGTCGGAATGTCCGATCAATGTCCGACCGTGTGTACGGGGCATTAGACATAATCAGGGGAAAATTCTGCATGACAGTTGAATGCAAACTTACCTGTGTGTAACCAACTGCTGAACGACATGGAACAATTTACAGCATCAAACGGAAAATAGTAAACATCAAGCTTGCAGGCTGTTGTAATGTGTATAGGAATGTTGTTGATTACCCTACCATGGTAATTTACATACACGTAAGGGACATCTGGAGAATCTTTAGAGCTCACTCTGAAAATAGAGAATATTTAAAATACAAATGGATCAAGCATGTTTCTTAAAATGTAAACAGGTATAATGGTAGCACCGTATAGAAGTCTAGCATGAAATCAGCAGCCAAATGTTTACACATGAATTGTTTGCAAAATGATGTTACAGTAAAACCTTGAATTGCAAGTAACTTGGTCTGCGAGTGTTTTACAAGGCGGGCAAAGTATTTTTTATAAATTTTAACTTGATAAAGGAGCAAGGTCTTGCAAAATGGGTAGCGTCACATCACAACTGAGTATAAAAGAGAAGAGAGGTGTCTCTAATGCCTCGTTTCCACTGAGCGGATCAGTTCGGTACGGTACGCTTTTTTGGGTGTTTCCATTATGAAATTGGCCCATACAACCGAACCGTACCGCTCCATTCAGGGTCCTGCTTCAGATGTGGGGCCATAGAAAATGGAACGATTCGGTTAGGGCGGAGCTACGATACATTCCACTGATTGGCTGACAGAGAACCCTCTGTGCTATGCTGAGACATTTCTACTAAACCCTGTATAGCCCCTTGTGGTCCCACTTGCAGTGGAAACGCTCACCAGAATAGCCGGACCATTCTAGGCCATTCAAACTGTACCGACCCGAACCAATCTGCTCAGTGGAAATGAGGCATAAGTGTAGCAATATGGTTACATTTAATGAAGGTACAACATTTAGGCTCGGTTCATACTGCCGCGACTTAGGATCTGACTTGTGAGACTCCAAATCGCGTGACATGTGAAATCCCATTTTAGTCAATGAGAGCTGTCTTAGTTAGCACTACTGAAGGTTCCTGTACTACTTCAAGGTGACTTCTATCCGACTTGTGCCCATAGACTTTAATGGAAGTTGCCTCCAAGTTAGATCCTCATCTTAATTAATGTGATTTGGATCCGACATTACAGGAAGATTACCCAGGCTTTCACTGAAGTTGCCATGAAGTTACATTGCATTCAGTGTATGATTAAAAGGCTCAACTGATGGTGTTTATTTATACAAAGCACTTTTGATGAGGGTCTTTAGGTAAAGATAAATTAAACACCGCAAGTACAGCACTTTTTGTTACATGTGTACCCACCATTATTTGCACATAAGATGATTGATTTATATATGATTGATTGCAGATATTGGTTCCATTGTTATATGTTTGGTATATTGATTTTAACTGAGTTGCATGTATACATAAAGGGCATTCCAATATTTTAGATGGTTTAAGAATAGATTTATTATAACTAGGGCTTACTAGCATTGTAGCAACATTTCATCAGGAAGGTTTTTTAATTCCTATGTCTGATCACTGCATCTTCAGCACTTTGGCCAGCTCCACAGAATAATGCCAAGGCTCCCAAACTGTTCAAGATAGTTTTATTTTTTTGGATCTGATATCCATGAAAAGGAATTTTGAGTTTAAACAAATTAAAACTCATTTGTGGAGTAACAAGAAAGACTTCCAAACTCTCATCACTCCTTGTAAAGAATAATCAGAAGTCAATTTCACTGGTATTTACATGGTGGATTGATATCCAACTATTTACCTCCAATGGTGCTCATAAAAAAAACTACTATTATGGTCACATAAGATACTAAACTTTACCAGAAGAAGTACAGCTTCTACTGGAATGCATCATTTTAGCCTCTAGTAAAACCTGGGAGTTGAGGAAAGGATGATCCATCTTTGTATATAGTTGCAGATTGGGTGTTTCCAGTAATATTTTATTCATCGGATAATATTGTTAAAATGGCTCGGTAAATTGTTACATTATTCATTTAAAATGTTCTTGTATTAAATTAAGTTTGTAAAGTAGTACAACTGAACAACTTAGGACTATGCATGCAATATTGTATCCCTTACTGTATAGGAAAGTAGGTACAGTAGGTACAGTAATACCCATTTAAATTTAAACTTCAGCTGCCACCTCTTTAATGTGCTGTGATCTGTGGTCGTCTGCTCCCCTTCTCATGTACAATGCAGGGTTAATAGCCATGAGCTGCACATGATGATGCCGAGAGACCACCTACAACCTGGGGCTTGGAGCATGCGATAGTAAGAGTAATCAACATTATCCCTGCACCCCAAGATTAAACGAGCATTTAAACGTTGCAGTGCGGTGGGCCCACTGCAAGATTAGATTTCATCCCAGAGTTCAGCTTTAGGGTCACTGAACAGCTTTATGGATTTTAATACCATTAAAAACCTATTAAGGGGGTTTGTTTATGAAATAGTACACCAAATCTAACCTACAAATTTACAGGCATTATGAGGAGGGTGCAGATCTGCTGGGAGTAAATCGAGGAAAGGGGAGCAAAGGAAGTGGGACTTTGAGTGAAGCACATAGTAGCGAAAAGGTGGTTGAGCTGAACAAGGGAATTTTATTTATATACACACTTATGACCATACATATAATGTTGATATCAAATAGTTGGTAAATACAATAGCACAAGTACCCGTAAATGATAACACAAATATCTCAAATTGGGATCATTGATGTCAAGAATAAAAAGTTTATACATAATAATAAAGTGATTAAATTGATGATACAATGTCATGATAAATATCATAAAAAAATTCAAAGTTCAACATGGACAAAGTTAGATACAAATATGGTTGCGAGATAATGCCTGCAGGACCTAGGGCCTCACTAAGCTTGTAGAGGTACAAATTGTATAGTAGCTTGAAGATCTAGGTATAAGTAAATTAAAACACGGCATCAGATAGCTCTATGCGTTTCGTGGCTGATAACGCCACTCGTCAGGAGCATGCACGTGATAGTCTAAAATGGGAATAATATGAGGAATAATCAGTCATCATTGAAGAGGTATAAGGGGGTAGGGTAGAACCCCAATTAGCACCGAAGTGCGTACCTACCGGTTGAAGCCCATCAGTCCACGGTGCGATAACAGGGCGCCAAAAGACACCGGAACACATCTCCAACCGGGGGCCGTGGTAGACAGTCCAGCGGGGGGCGACCAAGCAGGCAGCAGTCAGGGCGGGCACGGGACCACGAGACATCTCTAGGGGGGAGTGGAGGATAATATGGAGACAGGAGACCCCAAAGCACCCTCCCTATGTTGAGGGAATGTGGCCTGGTATGGTTCAGAAGGGGGGCACGCTCTCGTCCTGCCCTCTTTTCCTGTGGCCTGCCAGGTTGCGTGCTCGGATAAGAGTCTGGTATAGATTTTGGGGGGGACCCCTACGCCATTTTTTTTTATTTGGAGCAGGGTTCTCCTTAATTTCCATTCCAGACCTGAAGGGCCTGGTATGGATTTTAGGGGGACCCCTACGCATTAAAAAAAAAAAAAATTTGGTAAGGGGTTCCCCTTAACCACTTCAATACAGGGCACTTATACACCTTCCTGCCCAGACCAATTTTCAGCTTTCAGAGCTGTCGCAATTTGCATGACAATTGCATGGTCATCCTACACTGTACACAAACTAAATTTTTATCATTTTGTTTCCACAAATAGAGCTTTCTTTTGGTGACATTTGATCACCTCTGGGATTTTTAAACAAATAAAAAAATACCGAAAATTTAAAAAAAGAAATGTTTTTTTTGTTTCAGTAACAAAACTTTGTAAATAAGTACGTTTTCTCCTTCACTGATGAGCACTAATGGGGCTGCACTGATGGGCACTGATAAGTTGGCACTGATGGGCATCGATGAGGTGGCACCAATGAGGTGGCACTGATGAGGTGGCATTGATGGGCACTAATATGCGGCACTAATATGCGGCACTGAGGGGGCACTGATAGGCGGCACTGATAGGTGGCACTGATATGCAGCACGGATGGGCACTGATAGGCAGCAGGGATGGGCACTGATAGGCAGCACGGATGGGCACTGATAGGCGGCATGGATGGGCGCTGATAGGCGGCACAGATGGGCACTGATCAGTGGCACAGATAGGCACTGATAGGTGGCATGGATGGGCATGGATGGGCACTGATGTACTGTAATGTATGTTACTGATGGATGCCAATCAGTGCCAAACAATAATGCCTGCCAATCAGTGACGCCCATTGTGGGCACTGATTGGCATCCATTGTGGGCACTGATTGGCATCCATTGTGGGCACTGATTGGCATCCCTGGTGGTCTAGGGTAGCATACCTGGTAGTGACATTCCTGGTGGTCCTAGTGGCATCCTTGGTGGTCCAGTGTGGGCATCCTTGGGGGGCTGCACTGATAATCGATCACCACAGACCCCCCCTGTCAGAGAAGCAGCCGATCGGCTCTCCTCTACTCGTGTCTGACAGTGAGGAAAAGCCGATCGCTGGCTCTTCCTGTTCACACTGTGATCAGCCGTGATTGAACACTTTACAGGCATACTATAGACACCCCCCAGGCACGATATTTAAAGGAATATTTCATTTTTATTATTTCACTTTAAGCATTAAAATAATCACTGCTCCTGAAAAATGTCAGTTTTTTAAACATTTTTTTGCATTGATACATGTCCCCTGGGGCAGGACCCAGGTCCCCAAACACTTTTTATGACAATAACTTGCATATAAGCCTTTAAAATGAGCACTTTTGATTTTTCATGTTAGTGTCCTATAGACGGTGTTCCATCGGCTTTCGAATTTGCCCCGAACACCGCATATTGTTCAGAATACCCGAACAACCAAAGTTAGGCCCAAACTTATGCTCTGGTCGAACCGTTCGCCCATACCTAATCAGCATCTGCTATGAGTCCCACAGTATGGAGCAGTCCTTGCTGGAAATGTGGCATATGGGCCCTTAACATGGATCCCAGAGTCTTTGTGTTTTTGGGAGACATGAACTTGAATCCAAAGTAACATTACTCCAAGGGTCCCCAGGCATACGCCTCACAAAAAATAGTTTTCCCTTAAAGCCATAGTCAGTAGGCAAGAGGCTGGCATTCAGTCCCCTCCTAAAGCCTTTGTCCCAGGTGAGTTTATCACACCCGACACAAATTTCAGGCTGGTTTCATCTCATGCTGATAACAGAAGAACGGAGCAGCAGTAAGACACTGGACTTAGGGCTTTGGAGATATAAGTAAACACTACAGATAGATATGCCCAGGTCAAATTTCATGAATGGGGTTGCATCCACTTTAAGCTTTGACAATAAAACCTGGAAGCTGATTGGTTTGTATGCAGAGCTGCACCAGATTTTGCACTCTCCAGGTTTAGTAAATCAACACCTATGTATTAATTTACTTATGTTAATACATAACATTATCATTATACTCATTTCTTTTTTAAACACTATGCCCGCACATTACAAAAGTTAAGTAATCATACTTACGCTTCTTCAATCATAATGTCTGGAAGCCATATTGATTGTGTTGGAATGGAAATACGAGTCAAGTTGTCAAACTTGGTTGGATCCCACTGAAGAAACTCATCCACCCAAGACTACAAAAAAAAAGTTTATTTTGACAGCAGACACATGCCCTTATTAAAAGAAACCCCATCAAATACCTTAGGATTTAAAACTGTCAGGTCCCTGCAGTTGAAGACAGGATATGCTTACTGTACCTTTCCAGTGGCCCATGTCCCCTACCTACCCTTTATTCCAACACAGCAGCCTCTGAAAACCTATTCAGCAATTGACACTTCTGGGAAAGGCCCCCTGCCATGAAGTGTTATTCTTTTCTCTTAACTTTACATCGCTGTAGAGTCATATTGTGATGTAGGTGTCAGAGAAAAGAACTTGTTTATGATGATGGACATATTATATATAAATGTGCAGCACTAAATAAGAATGGTCATAATGAATAGGACTTTACACAGACAAAAGATTAATGTTAAACACTCTAAATAATAAACATGTGAAAACATCAATGAGTGTATAAAATAAAGTCCACACTGTGATAGTGAATAAGTGAAAATAATCCACGGATAAAAGACTGAGATGTGAGTGATGTTGATCCAGGTAGATGAATATCAACTGCCAGACTTCAATAAGAAAACAAATGTGAAGAGAAGATAATGGGAGAAGCCACCACCAACATAAGAGAAGCTTACCAGAGCTAATGGACTCAACAAGGCATACACCAAATGAGTCGTCAAGATTGTGGTGACAACGCACCAGTACACAGGGACATCCACGTCTGGGGATGTTGACACAGGAAAATGATATTCACAGTGTCCCTCAGGGAACTCACAGCAAGGAGGGAAACTTAGAGGTAGGTAGATCAAATCCTTTTCATATGCCCAAAGGATGTAACCATAAATGAAATAAAAATTCCACATAGTGTGAATCCGCATAACAAGGAAATTTATTTCAAATCTGAGGAACACTCACATTGGAACAAGCCTGCTGATTCCATTGCATTAACCTTCAGTCTTTTTACAAGCGCTTTTTTATCTGCTCAAATGTGAGAGTTCCTCAAAATTTAAATACATTTCCTTGTAATGTGGATTCACACTCTGTGGAATTTGTATTTCATTTATGGTTGCATCCTGTGAGCATATGAAAAGGTTTGATCTACCTACCTCTGAGTTTCCCTCCTTGCTGTGAGTTCCCTGAGGGACAGTGTGAACATCATCTTCCTGTGTCAACATCCCCAGACGTGGATGTCCCTGTGTACTGGTGCGTTGTCACCACAAGTCTTGACGACTCATTTGGCGTATGCCTTGTTGAGTCCATTAGCTCTGGTAAGCCTCTCTTATGTTGGTGGTGGCTTCTCTTCACATTTGTTTTCTCATTGAAGTCTGGAAGTTGATATTCATCTACCTGGATCAAAATCACAGCTCAATCTTTTATCCATGGATTATTTTCACTTATTCACTTTTACAGTGTGGACTTTATTTTATACACTCATTGATGTTTTCACATGTTTATTGTTTAGAGTGTTTAACATTAATCTTTTGTCTGAATATGGTCCTATTCATTATGACCATTCTTATTTAGCGCTGCACATTTATATATTATTTTTTCACCTGCGATTGTTATTTGCTGTGCTGGCTGTTGTCTTGTATTTAGGTGACAGCGTGGTATTGTTTACTTTCACACATGATGATGGACATAGGCATCCAAGACTTTTAAATATGGAAGAGGATTTCAGAGCTGGTACAGAGGGGGAGTAATATAGACAGACCACCATAGAGGTGAGTATTCTGTCTTCAACTGTGGGGACTGTAAATATTTAAATACCTGATAGAAACTTTAAAAAAATGTGTACTGCGAGAAAAATGTAGGCCACCATTTCTAATTCTTTCTTAATCGCTAGTTGCCTGGTTTTGTGAGTCACTTCCAGGGTCAGGTATTAATATCAGGAAATTCACAGCTGCTGATCTGTATACTAGTTCCAGGTCAGTAACCCAAAACATACAAAAGCCATTGGATATCATGACAACCAGGGAGCTCAAATTTTCATAATTAGGGGAGGATCAGCCATAACAGCAGCGGCTACAGTAACTGGTTGAGAAAAATGTTCTAACAAGCCCAATCAACAGAAGTTTATAATTAGGTTGAAATTTTATACATCTATTCGATATGTATATTGTTTTTGCTAAGATACTAGTCCAAGAGTCTTTTAAAACTATCCATACTTCCTGCCGACACTACCGATTGTGGAAGAGAGTTACATATCCTTACGGCCCTGACAGTGAAAAACCCTACGCAGTTTAAGGTTAAACCGCTTCTCCTCCAGTCTCATCATGTGGCCCTGTGTCTTCCTCCCTGACACTCCCTGGGACTGAAAAGTTTCATACTTATGATGGGATGACCGTTGAGATATATTTATATTGCTATCATATCTCATCTCAAACGTCTCTTCTCCAGGGAGAATACATTTAGCGCTTGTAGTCGTTCCTCATAATTTAGGTCTTCCAACCCCCATATTCATTTAGTTGCCCTTCAATCAGACAAGAATTTGTAACTGTTGGTTCACCTACGGCCCTAAATAGGAATGATTAGGTTGCATGATCCTTTATGACAGGGAGAAGGGAAAGACGTGCAGACAATCCCATTACTGCCTTATTTTGGGGAATATTACAGAATTTAGACTTTTTACTCCTGAAGGCATGCATGACTGTTGTAGACTGCCTTTTATAATGTCTGCATACACCTTTACAATCATTCTGTGTTAATGGACACCTACAATTTCTTTCTATGCAGAGATATAAATGATGAAACTAACATATGTTTAAGTGCCGAAAATATTACCTGGTTGTACCAAATGTAAGATTTCAACAGCTGGTTTATCTCATCCTGAAAAAATAAATACATGTGTTTGCATTAAATACAGTTCTCAGAAATTGGCTCATTCCAAATCTGAACCTCAGATGAATGAAGAATATCAAGATTATAGTCCTACTCAGCACTTAAACCAGTGAAAAGTTCATGTATTTCCAGAAAATGACTAGATACCTGCAACATCTGGGATCAGCTCATTGGTGGTATGGGGACACAGTGGAAAAACCTTGTCAACACCTTATTTACACTACTACTACACTTTTTAGGCACTACTAATGGTTGTTACAGAGCCTGAGGTGAGATGGCTCCCCTGTAACTTTGCGATCTTTGCCCTAACAAACAGCCTATTATTGACAACACAGTTTTAACCACTTTCAACCTGATTTCAATTGCAAAATGACCAAAAATGAAATAAAGCAACCTACCACCAACATTGTTGATAGATTTACAGTTGGTAGTAGGTTATATTCATCCATTTGGTCCTGTTTTGCCATCAAAAACTGATTGAAAGTGGTTGAAATCTGAAAATGATGCCTGATTAAAATTATGCACAAAGGAAGCATATGGTAACTTAATTGATAGAGTAACGGGGGGGGGGGGGGTAATTCAGGTCATATAATTCTCAGTGACAACATCACTTTTTTCACAGTCATTGATTTTTTTTTTAATTCATAGTATAATAATCTAGTGCCAAAATAAAATACATTTCAATAGCAGGTCCCTAAGCAACTTTTTTTTACTAATTTCTTCAATTTAAGCATTATTTCTCCTCGAAATCGTCGTCTTTAACCCTGGACAAACCCACTGCATTTGAACTCTTATGTGCCCAAGGTCCTCATCAAACTCACCTTAAATCATCCATTTATAAAATCCTTCATGATGCTATCCCACTTACTGACTCCTTCCACTCCTACATGAAAAAAATGGGCTCAAATCCCCCAACAACCCATTTCTCTCCCACAATGGCAGAAAATATGGGACTCTGTTTCTAAGGACTGGAGATGCATGGAGCAGAGAGAGACAACTTATACGTTTTACTCTTCGGTATAGAACTCCAGAGGTTCTTCACAGATACAACCCTGTGGTTTCTCTGCTGTGCTGGAGATGCCATCAAGACGTGGATGCACACTATCATATCTTTTGAGACTGTCCTATTATCCAACCTTTTTGTACTTTAATCCAGTCCCTTCTTCAAAGCCTCCTTGGGGTAAATCTCCCCCTAGACCCAGTCCACTATCTATTAGGACTACCTATCTCTGGCATCTCCAAACACACCAAGAAATTGGTTGCATTTATTTTTTTTAACTGCTAAATGGGTTATACCAACCTGAGGGTATAACCCGTTTAGCAGCTAAAAAAAAATTAATGCAACCAATTTCTTGGTGTGTTTCCCCTCCCACGTTCTCCCAATTATTACAGGCTATTGTATATATACATAGAATGGAACACCTTTGGGATAATATTGAGCCTCCTTTATTTTCACACCATGCCCCCCCCCCCCATTTTCTTTCCCTTGATGTATTCTTTTGATGTTATCATACTGAGAAGCCTCTATGTGGCCTAACCTACGAACTGTGATAGGTTTATGTGATATCTTATTTATACGAACAATGCCTGCTCTACTGGTGTCCACCTCTGTAAAATCTATGGCATTGCTTTGTCCTCATGTTCCATTAGCACTCTATATCCTCATATTACCTAACTTGGAATGCCCATGTCATTTGTTATATATTTTGTTGTTAATTTTTTCCTTTGTATTGCTTTGGAAAAACTCAATAAATACACAATAAAAAATATACATTTCAGCCAATTGATTAACTTTAATTTTCTTTTTGGCATTCACCTTATGCACTGGCTGCCCTGCTATTCTAATTACTGTTGTTGCTAGTATCCTAATTGAAGATGAACACATAAAATAGGAGTTAGATTGCACATCAGAGAATCATGCTGCAGACCCACTTAGAAATCATGTGAGAATTCCAATATATCTGTCTTTGGCATTTTTAAATATGCACAGGGATTGATTTGCTAAAACTAGGGAGTGCAAAGTCTGATGCAGCTGTACATGGTAGCCAATCAGCTTCTAACTAGCTTGTTCAATTAAGCTTTGACAAAAAGAAAAAAAACTGGAAGCTGATTGGCTACCATGCACAGCTGCACCAGATTTTGCTCTCTTTAGTTTTAGTAACTCAACCCCACAGTTTTAGTGTTTCCTGAGTGACAGTAGTTTACATATGTATTTTATTTATTGCCCTAAATTGCTTCAGTTTTTATTTGACTGCCTTTTCTACTAATCAGATCACCAAAATTTGTATATATAAAATAAAGTATTGGTTATAAAATGATTTAGCTGTACATGTATCATTAAAAACATACTTGTAGCATAGCTAATATTTTTTTCTGCCAGACCAGTTATCATTTACAAACTATGCAGACCAGACTTTAAGGGCTTGTCAATCAAAAAAAATAAATAAATAAATAAAGAGCTTACCACTCCAAGAATGGCATATATGGAAATCTTTATATACACTGTAATAGGCTTTCTCCAGTTTTTCACAGGTCTTACGCCCTTGTTGTACCCATTCATCAAATGTTGTGAAAGTTCCACCATGGCTGATTTATTGGTCAATAATTCATGAGACTCTTGCACTCAAAGGATAAAAACGATGTTGACAAAATTAGATGAAAAGCCAAGGATGCCCAAAATATTTGACCAAAGCATTTTTTTCATCAAGATAATGTTTTAAGTAATTTTGAATGACCTATCTGATCTTGCCCAATGAAAACATCATCTGTTCTCTAATGTAAAAAACATATTAGGTGTGCATTTTTGGATAAACAAAGACATTATTGGTGCTATCATAGTTCATTTTGGCAAAAATTTAGATTTTTTCAGTACTGCTGATACAAGTTTGTGGGTCTTCAAGGGTACTCAGAGACTGTATAGAAAATAATCCTACCCTATTTTTTCAGGGAAATCACTTGAAAACCTTGGAAAGGAACCCTATATGTGTCCATGTGCATATTTACAGTATCTCACAAAAGTGAGTACACCCCTCACATTTTTGTAAATATTTTATTATATCTTTTCATGTGACAACACTGATGAAATAACACTTTGCTACAATGTAAAGTAGTGAGTGTACAGCTTGTATAACAGTGTAAATTTGCTGTTCCCTCAAAATAACTCAACACACAGCCATTAATGTCTAAACCGCTGGCAACAAAAGTGAGTACACCCCTAAGTGAAATGTCCAAATTGGGCCCAAAGTGTCAATATTTTGTGTGGCAACCATTATTTTCCAGCACTGCCTTAACCCTCTTGGGCATGGAGTTTGTATTTTTAACAAACTTTTGTTTGTTTTCATCTTCCTCTCCTGCGAGAAGAGGAAGATACAATTATTAGACATGTGCACACTGAAATATTTCGTTTCGGAATTTCGTTTTCGTCCGAAAAATATATTTATTTAGTTACTCCCGAAATTCGTTTTTATTTATTTCGTTTTTCGTTAAAAATTGCATTTGTCCGAAAATCCAAATTAGGGTCGAATCTGTCATTGAAGGCTTATGGTGTCTGTCGAATGTTCAAAGAAGATTCGACGGAGCAGCTAAACTGTACGACGCCGTATAGTTTACCTGCTCCGTCGAATCTTCTTAGAAAGTTCAACAGACACCATAAGCCAAAGTACGTGTGTACTTAGTTCTAGCTATTTTACTGCTCCTCCTATTTTTATTTATCTTTTCTCCCCTACGTCGAATCTTTTCTCCCCTACGTCGAATCTTTTCTCCCCTACGTCGAATCTTTTCTTCCCTACGTTGAATCTTTTCTCCCCTATGTCGAATCTTTTCTCTCTATGTCGAATCTTTTCTCTCTATGTAGAATAATCTTGGACTAATAGAGTTAAGGTTAGGCACAATCTACTACAGGTTTGATGGACACAGATTGTTATTGTCAGCCTCATGTTGAATCTCCTATCTATATCGAACTGTTATAGCAACAAAAACGAAAAGAAAGCATTTGTTTATGTCGGATCTTTTGTTTTTCGGATTCTGCACTTTCGTTATCGTTTGTTAAAACGATAACGAAAATACCTGAAATTCGGATGAAAATGCATTCGGACGAAAACGAATGCACATGTCTAACAATTATGTTAATTAACTAAAGGCAAATATACTGTGCATTAGAAGTGCACTGGGAAGTGCAGTTGCTCTAGATTTGAAGGGAATCTGTGTTGACTTCTATCATCCAATCATGTGCAAACAAAAATGCAGTTTTTTATTTTCCTTGCATGTTCCCCTTAGATCTAGAGCAAGTGCACTTGCATTGCACTTATGGGTGAACTTGTGGGTGCACTTGCAGTGCACAGACTATTTACCTTTTGTAAATCACCCCCAATGTGTCTTTCTCGACCTTTCAGAAGAGGAAGTAAAAACATGGGGGGGGGGCTGAACAATGACTGATCACTGTGATAGCCAATCAGAGCCAATCAGGTGACCTGGAACCAGGAGAGCCCAGTCTCTGTGCCGGGAGCATGCTGTGCGTCACATTTCCAGCACAAAGACATATATAGCCGCTAACAGTATTCACATTCCAAAAATCAAACAGGCTTGTACTGAAGTTGATCAATGTATCAACTTCAGTGCAACCAGCCTGCTCATACATAGTTTGAATCTTGGCTGCTCCCAGCTGAAATTCAATCAATCTATGGCTGGCTTTAGAGAGCACATCTCTAATTAATTTCCTCAACTTTACTACCCATCTAGTTGTTCATCTAACTCTCAATCTGTCTAATCATATATGTCTCCCAAGTACAGTTCTATGTGGCATATTTCAATATTTAGAGATAAGAGCATCTGAGGTTTCCTAAACATGAAGAGATCTACAAAAAGATAAACTATAATAAAAAAAATATATTGCTAAACATAAAAAATGTAGGTGCTCATGATGGTAAAGTAGATCTAAACCCAATCATTAAAGTCTCATATAAATTTTAAATTGTTAATGCAATATTTGTTTTTAGTCGTGCAGCCCAATCTCTGCAGCTTTCATTAAAATAATGATTGTAATCCTGCCATGAAAGTCTCTGTTCAGGTACCAACACTCTGTCCCTGTCTCCCAGTGGTGCCCTTGTGTTGACAACCTGTCATATGCTCCCCTGGTGGAAACTACAAGCAGCTGTACCAACACACATTGTTCAGCCATCCAGTATCCACTGTTGTCACCAAGATCAAGACCAAAGATCTATAAAGAATGTTATAGCTAGCATATGTAGATAGGACATGTCTGAAAAAGACTGGAGAGAATCATCAGCACTGGGACCCAAAACAAGCATAAAAATAGGGAAAAACAATATTTTTTAATAAATAGGCAATTGTTTAAAGTACATAATGGTGGAGAAAACTAAACATCCAGTTAGGGTTTACAGGCTAAAAAATACAGCCTATGACTAACTAGATTGTTATGCGATTATTTTCTGTTTACATTCTATTTTCCTATCTATCTTTCGATCCTGAATATATATATTGATAAACTCACCTAGAGGTATCACAAGTGTTAAAAAGGCAAATACAATCCATAGGTGATCCATTGAGATCACAATAACTTTTCACCAAAGCAGAATCTTGATTCTTCTTTAAGCTTCTGATCTAATTATATATCTGCTGGGACATCAACTCTTCTGTGTTGATCTTCCTTTTTGCTATAAAATTTGCTTTAAAGCTATTAGCTTTCTTGTTCTAAGTCTGTTACCCTTGATAAATCAAGGGTGTAGATTACCCTCAAAGTGTTCAATGCCTATTAGTTTTTTGTTTTTTTTGTTAGTCCAATGTTATAGTGAGGTCCATGCCTTGCTGTCAACACCAATGTGATGTCTGCATTCTGCTTCCTTTCTCTGATATTTTAAGCTCTTCCATGCTTTATAAACCTTTGCACTTGACTTCCCCCTTCCTGGCAATATTACCAAAGCTACCTTATATGGCTCCTCCCAAATGTTTATTATTGCTTAGACACATAATTCACATTACTATTCTTTTATGTTTTCTCTAATGCAGTCCAACTCATTGTAGACAAGAGATTTTGTATATGTATCATAAATACCTAAAAGTATGCAACAGACTTAAAAGGCTGAAAGAAAATAGTATATTGTAATTGTACAAATATATTCCTAATAAACAAAGTAAGATATGTAACTATTAATATATAATAAAACTTAATGGATTTAAGTGAACTTTAAGCCAAACAGGTGTAGATTACTTATATTTATGTGAACTGTTTACTTGCCATTTAAATTAGTGAACAATCAAAGTTTGGTTTGCAGGAAATGTGGCAAGCCCAGGAAAATATCCAGTAAACCTGAACATAGCATTGAACCCTTTTGAAGTCAATAGGAGCTGAGTGTTGTTACTTGTGTCTGGCCCTTTTCAGTGTTCTTTTGCAAACTTTTCTTCAACCACTAGCCTACTGGACACTCTTACCCCCTTCCTGTGCAGGCCAATTTTCAACTTTCAGTGCTGTCACACTTTGAATGACAATTGCGCAGTCATGCAACTCTGTACCCAAACAAGATTTTTATAATTTTTTTAAACAGATAGAGCTTTCTTTTGGTGGTGTTTAATCACCACTGGCTTGTTTTATTTTTTGCTAAAACCCCAAAATTTTGAATACCTCTTTTTTTCTTAGTTTCTCTCATAAAATTTTGTAAACAAGTAATTTTTCTTCTTCACTGATGTGCGCTGATGAGGCTGCACTGACGGCACCGATAGGCGGCATTGATGGACACTGATGAGGTGGCACTGAGGGGCACTGATGAGGTGGCACTAATATGCAGCACTGATGGACACTGATAAATTGCACTGATAGGTGTCATTTCTAGCAACTGATAGGCGGAACTGAGGGACACTGATAGGCAGCACTGGTAGGAACTGATAGGCGGCACTGCTGGGCACTGATAGGTGGCACTGATGGGCACTGACAAGCATCACTGATGGACACTGAAAGGCATCACTGATGGACATTTAAAGGCATCACTGGTGGGCTCTGATTGGCAACATTGGTGGGCACTGGTGGGCACTGATTGGCAGCACTGGTGGGCACTGTTGAGGCTGCACTGATCATCAGGACACTGATGATCGGGGCCCTGATTGTCAGTGCAGATGTCCCCACTGATGAATGTCACTTACCGGCTCACTTCTCCTCAAACTTTGTCAGTGTGAGGAGAGGAATGCCAATAACTGACATTTCCGGTTTACACTGTGATTAGCTGTGATTGGACACAGCTGATCCCAGGGATCAGCACACTGCATGCCCTCTTGGATGAGCATGAGCGGTGAGAATTGAGGGACGTCATATGACATCCTCCCAGAACGAGAGTGCTCCAGCCTGTCCATCATGTTACTATACGGTAAAGCAGTTAAGCAATTAAAAGGGCACATTTATCTGAGTGTTGCCATGGGGGCATATACCAATAAATTAAAAAAAAAATGTATACAAAATACTGTTCAGTGGGGTGAGGTTCTGTTAATGTGGCTTAAAGGGAAACATTGAAAATACAACATTTGTTATGTTTATGTTTGGGTAGTTTGGAAGTTGCAGATGCACTCTTTTAAAGGGACAATTTCTATATACAAACAGCATGTAGAGATCTGTCATTTAGTGGCAGCATCAGCAGTGACAGTAGCAGTACCACTGTTAAATGACAGATTGCTGCCTACTTCTGTTGGTCAACACGCTAGGGGATCTATCACTACTGCCTTTAAATGACAGATTCTTCTAAGTGTCTGTTTGTAAGCAAAAGGGATGGAAATCCTGGTTGATGTCATTAACCAATGACACTAACCTGGAACCCCTGGCCTTTTTTTACATTCCATTTGTAACAGGAATCTGTCATTTGTAAATGAGTAGCATCAGGGCAGCATCAATGTGATAGTGGATCAACATCTTCAAGCATCGCTCATCGTGACTGATGTTGATCTACATCTCTGGATGACATGATTGACATTGTCGTTACACTAGGGGACCTTTGTTTTTGTTTTTTACGGTACTGCTCATTTTAAAAAAATGATATGGGGTTCCCTTTACAACCTTTACAATCCAAACTTGTCCTGTATGCAAGCATACAAACTTGCTTGCCAGGAGGTGGAGGGGGGGAAGTGAGCATGTCCCCCCCCTGAACTATTGCAAGCCATATGTCCTCAACCTGAAGAGGGTATCTTTCAAGGAAGGGGGTGGTCAATCCCCCCCCTTGCAGGGCACCTTGTTACCACGTTGATGGGGACAATGGCCACATCCCCACATCCTGATTGTCTGGGGGCTTTAGAATAAGGGGGCCCTCAGATATTTGCCATGTCATGGTATGGCTTTTTGGCCGAAATTCTTCCATAAAGGCCACTTCTGGACAGACTTCTCCTGACAGTAGATGGGTGTACCTGGGTCCCACCAGTTCTGTGCTGATGGCACTGCTTGACATCTTCCAATGTTGGGAAGTAAGCAGGATGTGTCTTTCATCTGCTGCATTATGCTTTCTTAACCAGCTACTGCACTTACGGTCTTCAATGTTGCATGCTAGTGATGAGCTTTGAGTTTGAGTTAAACGTAAGTTCGAGTCAAACATTGGGTGTTCGCCCATTCGCCGAACAGCGAATTTTTATGGGGCGTTTGCGGCAAATTCGAGCACCCCACCGCAGTGCATTGCTGTATGATGATTGGCTGAAGCATACACCTGAACTGCATGCTTTGGCCAATCACAGCACGCTCCTCAGCAAGAGCCATAATTGGCCAAAAGCAGTGTGCCTTTGGCCAATCATGGCTCAGTCCATGCCCAACACTATATAAGGCTGCTTACACAGTGCCCGTATAGCGTGTTATAGTGGACGGAGATTGAGCTAGATTAGGCAGGCAGGCAGGGTACTTAGTTAGTGGCAGTGTATTTGATATATATATATATATATATATATATATATATATATATACATTCAGACTAGTATATATCAGAGGCGTCGCCAGGGGGTGGCTATCGAGGCTGGAGCCCCGAATGTGGAGCCCATAGCCCCGAGTCTCAGTGGGTGTGGAGGAGAGACAAGCGGGTGGGTCGCGGCTGCGGCTGGCGGCTTTGGAGGTGAAGGAGAGAGACGAGCAGGCATGTACAGGCACTGAGCCATCGGACCGCCACCCCCCCCCGCAGCGCTCACCTCTTCTCCCTGCTTAGTTATGCAGCGCGGCTGCATACAGACATGATCCTAGGAGTGGACACTGATGAGCTCATTGTACAATGCAGGAGACATGCAGCCGCACACAGCTGTGACATGAACTTCCTCGGCACTCGTTCACTTGTTCTTTCCTTCCCCCGCTCTCATCTAGATTCTCCGCGGCAGCAGACAGGATGGAGAGTGGAGGAAGGAAAGAACAAGTGAACGAGTGCCGAGGAAGTTCATGTCACAGCTGTGTGCGGCTGCATGTCTCCTGCATCGTACAATGAGCTTATCAGTGTCCACTCCTAGGATCATGTCTGTATGCCTGTCTGTGTACTGTCGTGTCTGTATGCCGCGCTGCATATCTAAGCAGGGAGAGGAGGTGAGCGCTGGGAGGGGGGGGATAGAGCAGCATGGGGGGGAATAGAGGAGCACGGGGACCAGAGCAGGGGGTTACCAGCAGAGCACATGTGGGAACAAAACAGCATGCAGGGGATCAGCGGAGCATGCAGGGGACCAGCGCAGCACACAGCACATGGGGGACCAGCGCAGCACATGGGGGACCAGTGCAGCACGCGGGGGACCAGAACAGCACGTGGGGGACCAGAACAGCACGTGGGGGACCAGAACAGCACGCAGCACATGGGGGACCAGCGCAGCACATGGGGAACCAGCACAGCATGCGGGGGACCAGAACAGCGCTTGGGGGACCAGCGCAGCACACAGCACATGGGGGACCAGCGCAGCACATGGGGGACCAGCGCAGCATATGGGGAACCAGCGCAGCATGAGGGGGACCAGAACAGCACACAGCACATGGGGACCAGCGCAGCACATGGGGACCACAGGAGCAAGGGGGATCAGGAGAGGAATGCAGAAGCATGTGGGGGAACAGAGAAGCAGGGGGGGACCAGAGCAGCATGCGGGGGACCAGAGGAGCACAGGGGGACCACAGGAGCACAGGGGGACCACAGGAGCAAGGGGGACCAGAAGATCTGGCATGGGTGAGACCTGTCAAAGTTGGCCGGTCTGGATGAAGTCCAGGGCCAAATTTTTGTCCCAGTCCAGCCCTGGAGACGAGCGGTCAGACGAGCAGAGATGACATCATCTCTCTCCGCCCACCCGTCACCACTCTTCCGCTCTCACAGCCGGGATTCAATGTGGGAGCGATGTGCGGTGGGGAGCAGAGAGGTGACGTCATCTCTCACTGCCTGCCACACATCAGCGCTCTTCTGCCCTCACAGCGCGGGCCTCTTCAATGTTGGAGGTGTGGTGGGGAGTAGAGAGATTACATCATCTCTCACTGCCCGGCCCGCATCTCCGCTCTCCTGCCCTCACTAAATGGGCCAGTGCTGCCAGCCTGCCACCAATGCAGCGAGAATGCACATTTGGTGGCACTGACTGGCATGGCAAGTGACAATCTGCAAATGGTGGCAAGTGACAATCTGCTAATGGTGGCAAGTGACGTGGCAAGTGACAATCTGCTAATGGTGGCAGGTGACATGGCAAGTGACAATCTGCAAATGGTGGCAAGTGACGTGGCAAGAGACAATCTGCAAATGGTGGCAAGTGACAATCTGCAAATGGTGGCAGGTGATGTGGCAAGTGACACGCCCAGGGCTCCACTTCATTATATAACAATATACAATATACAATATAACAATAGAAACAATGCGCTTCGATCACCCTGACACCATATCAACCATGGTGCCATGATGATTGAAACGCCAACACCAGCCTTCCTTTGCCCGCAAAAAATTGCTTACCACCGGCGGTCCCCCCCCCCCAAGGTTGGTGACCGCTGCTATGGGCTCTAGCCCCAGATCTTTTCCAGACCTATCAACGCTCCTGGTATATATAAATATTTATATATATATATATATATATATATATATATATATATACTCTGCATTCAGCGTAGCCTATATATACAGTGTAAAGTCTATTTCCTGGTCATACCTCATGTCAGCACACAATGGGTTAACGCCTCATCTGGTGCCCACATGACCACCTTTTCTTAGCTGAATAAAAGACAGCCCCTCCCCCAGTGACAAGTTCTTTTTTTTTGGTCTGCTCCAGGCCACCTGTGGATTGCAGTGGTAAGTACTTTGTTTGCTGCAAGGATATCCCCCCTACCGCACCGCCCCTCCATGTTCAGCCTCCCATGGAGTTGGAAGACCCAGAATGTTGGACGGTAAAGCCTCCGGAAACTGGGTATCCCTTGTGCCGGGTCACGGGCAAAGTTGCTTAGATAGCACGAATATTTTACAGGTGTGGTATAAGTAAGATCTGCAATGTCACCATTGGGGTTTTCCTATCTTGTATAGGCAGCGTGACGCTCTCCTGGCTTTATCTTCAGTCTGAGAGTGGGGGTGGATGATATCACAGAGGGCAGAGAGACGGGTGGCGTGGGGTAGCGACCGCCAGTCACCAAGCAGCAGCTTAAACAGTCTTAGAACCTCCGGACAGTAGAGGTGTAAAGTTCTGACTTAATAATTGTATGTATCTATAACTGGCCTCTGAGCGAAGTCAGTTCTAATCTGTTATTTAACACCATGTTGTAAGTCAGTAAAGATCTCCAAGCTTTATCCAATGAAGCTGGCTGATGCATGTTTAAGCAATGCACTTCCAGGAGTGGATGGGGCGTGCCAGCATCAGGTGTGCAAGTGTCTTTGCCTTTTAATACCTTTCAGGAATCCCACGGGTTGAAAAAATGTACTTAAGGCTGGTTCACACTGGATGCAGTCCAATGCGTTTTTGTTAAAGTCAAAAATGCATGAACAGCGTTTACCATGTATCCCAATGGCCTACATCACACCGGTGCTGTGTGTTCCAGTACAGTCAACTAAAGGAGAACAGGTGGCATTTTTTCTCTATGGAACGTATCTATAACCTGGCAAACGCATTGAAAAATCACCGGAACACCTCAAAAGTGTGCATGCAGAAAAACCTCTTCAACTCAGAAATTGTGGTGAACTGGCCTGCAGACTTGCAGGCAGAAGAAATGTCCAGAATGTGGTCACAGTCTAACAAGAGGAAGCAGCAGTCTTTTTGCTCAAATTTGCTCTTCAGAAGGGTTCAGGAGGCCAAATCCAATAGGCCAGGCTGAAATTTACCGGATCACAATGAAGGGGGCTCAAACTTCCTGTGTACATGGGATCCAATCCAGAGCAGGCTGCCAGACATTTGAAAAGTCTTTTGAAGGTGGACCCATCTAGTGTCTTCCAGTGGGAGCCAGGGTAGCCTCCTTTTTGGAGGGTTTGGGCTACAAACATCAAAGACAGTTAGCTGGGAGTACAATCACCAAATCCTTTCATTCATGACCAACATATCTCAAGAAGAAAGAATTAATGCAAGATTACATATAAGAATTATACTGCAACAAGTCCATAATGCTAGTGCCTCTAAAAGAACAAATCTGGGTGTTTCTCCCCATTTTTTTCTAGTACCCAAGGCTTCAGGAGCTTTTCCTACTGTCTGAGTTTGAAGAAAACGAATGGGTACATACACAACAAAAGGTTCAAGATCGTGTCCATGCAAACAGTCATGGCGATAGTTCAGTATGAGGACCAGTTAGAGTCAATCGACCTGCCGGACGTATACTTTCATATACCAATCAGTGTGAGAGACATCTGAGACACCAGAGACATCTGAGATTTGCAGTGACTGGCTGTCACTTCCAGTTTAGGTGTTTGCCATTTTTAATACTTGACACGGCACCAAGAAACTTTTTGAAGGCAGTAGTGGCAGTAATTCATCTTTGAGGGTAAGGCCCTGCCATTACTTGGACAATGTTTTGATTGTCGTAGGTGTAAGCCAGGAGCTGGCAAAGCATCACAATCTTGTCCTAGAAATCCTTTTCCAAGTTCAGTCGACTAGTGAACAAACAGGAAAAGCAGTTAGCCCCTTCTTAAGCTATGAAGAATCTTGGAGTAGTTTTTCATACCTAAATATGTCAAGAGGTTTTCCAAAACAGCAAATGAAAATCTGCGTATGAAGAGTCATGGTGACAGCATTTATGTCAGCGAGGGATTGCATTGTCCCCAATGGGACATTGTACAGCCCAGAAACATTTTCCTTTTTTATCCTACCTAAAACACACTGACACTAACTGACACTGATACTAATTTAAAAAATGCTTTAAAAAAACAAACAAAAAAAACTACCAAAAATATACTGACCCTGACCATTGACCCCAACCTTGATCCTTGCCTCGACCCCAACACCAACCCTGGCTCTGACCTAGATCTAACCTTGATCTAGCTATTTTGTTTCTTTTTTTTTTTGTATAATTTTTTTTTTTAACAAACTTTTGTTTGTTTTCATCTTCCTCTCCTGCGAGAAGAGGAAGATACAATGATTTTGCTTTACTAAAGGAAAATATACTGTGCACTAGAAGTGCACTAGGAAGTGCAGTTGCCCTAGATTTGAGGGGAAGCTGTGTTCACTTCTATCATCCAATCATGTGCAAGCAAAAATGCAGTTTTTTATTTTCCTTGCATGTTCCCCTTAGATCTAGAGCAAGTGCACTTGCATTGCACTTATGGGTGAACTTGTGGGTGCACTTGCAGTGCACAGACTATTTACCTTTTGTAAATAACCCCCAATGTGTCTTTCTCGCCATTCAGAAGAGGCATTAAACACATGGGGGGCAGGTGCACAATGACTGATCACTGTGACAGCCAATCAGAGCCACTCAGGTGACCTGGAACCAGGAGAGCCCAGTCTCTGTGTCGGGAGCATGCTGTGGATCGCATTTCCAGCACAAAGACAGGTATACATATATGCGGCTGCATATATGCTATAGCCGCTAACAGTATTCACATTACAAAAATCCAACAGGCTTGTACTGAAGACAACCACCCTGCTCATACATGGATCGAATCTTGGCTGGTCCCAGCTGAAATTCAATCAATCTATGGCTGGGTTTAGAAAGCACATCTCTAATTAATTTCCTCAACTTTACTGCCCATCTAGTTGCTCATCTAAATCTCAATCTGTCTAATCATATATGTCTCCCAAGTACAGTTTTATGTGGCATATTTCAATATTTACTGATAAGAGCATCTGAGGTTTCCTAAACATGAAGAGATCTACAAAAAGATAAACTATAATAAAAAAAATATATTGCTCGACATCAAAAAATGTAGGTGCTCATGATGGTAAAGTAGATCTAAACCCAATCATTAAAGTCTCACATAAATTTTAAATTGTTAATGTAATATTTGTTTTCAGTTGTGCAGCCCAATCTCTGCAGCTTTCATTAAAATAATGATTGTAATCCTGCCATGAAAGTCTCTGTTCAGGTACCAACACTCTGTCCCTGTCTCCCAGTGGTGCCCTTGTGTTGACAACCTGTCATATGCTCCCCTGGTGGAAACTACAAGCAGCTGTACCAACACACATTGTGCAGCCAGCCAGTATCCACTGTTGTCACCAAGATCAAGACCAATGATCTATAAAGAATGCTATAGCTGGCATATGTAGATATTACGTGTCTGAAAAAGACTGGAGAAAATTATCAGCACTGGGACCCAAAACAAGGATAAAAAAGGGGAAAAACAGTATTTTTTAATAAATAGGCAATTGTTTATAGTGCATAGTGGTGGAGAAAACTAAACATCCAGTTAGGGTTTACTGGCTAAAAAATACAGCCTATAACTAACTAGATTGTTATGGGATTATTTTCTGTTTACATTCTATTTTCCTATCTATCTTTCGATTCTGAATATATATATTGATAAACTCACCTAGAGGTATCACAAGTGTTAAAAAGGCAAATACAATCCATAGGTGATCCATTGAGATTGGTAATCCTAACTTTTCACCAAAGTAGAATCTTGATTCTTCTTTAAACTTCTGATCTAAATATATATCTGCTGGGACATCGACTCTTTTGTGTAGATCTTCTTTTTTGCGATAACATTTGCTTTAAAGCTATTAGCTTTCGTTGTTCTAAGTCTGTTACCCTTGATAAATCAAGGGTGTAGATTACCCTCAATGCCTATTAGTTTTTTTTGTTTTGTTAGTCCAATGTTATAGTGAGGTCCATGCCTTGCTGTCAACACCAATGTGATGTCTGCATTCTGCTTCCTTTCTCTGATATTTTAAGCTCTTCCATGCTTTATAAACCTTTGCACTTGACTTCCCCCTTCCTGCAATATTACCAAAGCTACCTTATATGGCTCCTCCCAAATGTTTATTATTGCTGCTTAGATACATAATTCACATTACTATTCTTTTATGTTTTCTGTAATGCAGTCCAACTCATTGAAGACGAGAGATTTTGTATATGTATCATAAATACCTAAAAGTATGCAACAGACTTAAAAGTCTGAAAGAAAATAGTATATTGTAATTGTACAGCTATATTCCTAATAAACAAAGTAAGATATGTAACTATTAATATATACTAAAAATTAATGGATTTAAGTGAAATTTAAGCCAAACAGCAAAAAGGTGTAGATTACTTATATTTATGTGAACTGTTTACTTGCTATATAAATGAGTGAACAATCAAAGTTTGGTTTGCAGGAAATGTGGCAAGCCCAGGAAAATATCCAGTAAACCTGAACATAGCATTGAACCCTTTTGAAGTCAATAGGAGCTGAGTGTTGTTACTTGTGTGTGGCCCTTTTCAGTATTCATTTGCAAACTTTTCTTTAACCACTCACCTACTGGATATAGCGATCTGCAGCAGTGATTACACTCAGGTGCTCCCCACCCCAAGGTAATAGCCACTGTGAGTACCTTATAATAGGGCTTTGTTTTGAACACGCTGTGACTGGAACCCGCTATGGCTAAAGACGCTATGACTGGAACACGCTGTGATTGTAACATGCTGACTGGACACACTATGTCTGGACACGCTAAGACTGGACACGATACGACAGAACACACTATAACAGAACACGCTTTTGACAGAACACGCTTATGGCAGAAGCACACCTGATAAAAAAAATTGTTACTCGAGTTTAAATAGCATATATAAAGTGACTAATGATTTGCCCATTGCTAGTCAGCAGTATGGCCGGCATACTGTGTGGATACTGCTTTCTACTCTAGCTTTTTATCAACATCTGCATGTTTCTTGTATTTTGAGAGGATTCTTGAAAACTGCAATGAAAGCCTCTAATCTAGCCACCTTTGGCAGCGTGAGCCTGGAGAAGTGGGTAGAAGGGCGTGTGGCCCCCCTTGATGATGCCGGTGTGAGCCTGGGAGGAGAAGTGGGTGGACGGCAGGTCGCACTGGAAGAAGCCAGTGGGGCAGCCCCCCCTTGATGATGCCGGATGAGCACCGGGAGAAATGAGTGGACGGCAGGCGGCCCCCCTCTAGGATGCCAGCATGAGCCCGGGAGAAGCAGGTGGGTGGACAGACGGGTGGGTGCCCCCCCCAATGATGCCTGACGTGAGCACCAGGAGAGGAACCGCCACGAGACTGCTGCAGTCGACGGCCGCTCTGCCAAGAAACTGGAAGCGATGTGCGTTGGCTGTGACCCTACACCCTGAATGCGAGGCCAATGCCTGATCCGACAGAGGAGGAGGGATCTATACCCCGTCCGTCCATCTGTCTGTCTCGAACTCCATTAGCCAAAAGGTCTGAAGCAAAGCCTGAGCAGCAGAGCTGACCAGAGAGCCAGGTGGATTGGTATTTTTGTTTATTACTACATTACTGCTGTGAAGTTGAAACCCCGGCTTGGGAATTCTGAATGAACATTTTCTTTCTTTAATAAAAGTGGGCCTACAAGCCCTTAAACGGCATATCTGACGTGGACTCCGCTCCCTGGTAAGCTCTACACTGAAGCTAAATAACCCCCAATATTACAATTGGTGCTCGAATGCGGGCAGAACTGAAGATCCTTGCGTATACCAGTGAGCTATTGCCAGAAACTGCCTGTGCTCTGCAGTGTGTGCAGCAGGTGGTGTACCTGGAAGGGAGAGGCCCCTTAAAGAGACAGTGCTCCTGTTGTTGCTCTGTGAAGTGACTGCGAGTATGGAGAGTCCACCAGTGTTTGAATTTTTTTGCATTGATCCATGTCCCCTGGGGCAGTACCCTGGTCCCCAAACACTTTTTATGGCAATAACTTGCATATAAGCCTTTAAAATTAGCACTTTTGATTTTTCATGTTCGTGTCCCATAGACTTTAACAGTGTTCGCATATTCGCACAAATTTTTTGTCTTTTCGCAAGTTCTGGTGCGAACCGAATTGGGGGGGGGGGGGGGTGTTCAGCTCATCCCTATTGCCTGCTTCTTTGTGCAAAAGAGCTTGAACAGCACATCTTAATATACCAGTCTGATTTGAAATATTTACCTGGGAGAGACCTTGCTGGTTCAGTACAACTACCTTTTGTCTTTTTGCTGTGCTCAATCTTGCCATGGTGTATGACCTGTGATATGAAACTGTCTTCCACAACCTCACCTTATTAGCAGAGTTTGGCTGTTCCTCACCCAGTTTTAAGCCCCCCACAAAGATCTTTCTGTTTTGGTTAATGACTGAAATTGATGATTATTAGCACCTGCTTGATCTATTTGATTAATCATACACCTGACTCCAATCCTACAAAATCCCTGATTTTGTGTAAAGCCTAGTACACACTGCTAGTTTTTTTTCGTTCAATTGGCTAAGAGCGGGATTGGGAGCCAGTAGGCTGACATTTTTAGGTCATGCCCCTTCGACAGAAGCCGGCGGAACTGGTTGCATTGCACATGGGCCGAATGGTGCCTGACATTCGGCCCACGTGTACGGGGCTTTAGTGTACAAAGAGTGCAAATGAACGAATTGATGCTGGTTTGAAGACAAAGGGTTATTGACGCTCATTATTTTTTTCTCTTTTTTCCTAATTTGAGACTTTGAATAGTCCTTAAATACCACAGTGATTTGTTTTATTGGCTCACTCTACAGCATCTCCGGATCTCTCTGTCCTTTCAAGCCTGGCTGCCGTTGTTTGATGTGACCTCGCATTTTAAGTAGGTTTGACCATAGCATAGCCTTTTTGGGATTATGGATGTATGTCTACATCCTTTTTCTTTTTCTTTATATATATATTTTTTCATTATATGTGTTTTCTTACAGGAGTCTCGTTTTGTAGGCCCCATTACACGTGGCCTCGCCACAAGCAGGGACAAAACCCCTCTCTATTGATTTGGGGCACAGTCCTTATATATTTTTTCATTATATGCTCTGGGCTGGAGATACCTCTATTACAGAGATTCACTTTAAGCAGCTAAAATGTGGGCAGGACAGTTGCAGGACTCCATGTGACAGTGTCTTTCTTTTAAAATGAATATGGATGATCTCATGTATGTGCAATTGAACAAGATGTAAGATGCCAGCACTTTAGGCCCTTTTTTGGCTATGCATTACGGGATGGATGTACTAACTTACTGTTGATTATCTGTATTTGAATTTTATAAATTATATATTTCCTGTTAACCCCTGACGAAGGAGACAACACTCATTTCCGAAACGTGTTGGGTGTAGGATTTTTGTATCATCAATTTGCATATCTTGATTCTTCAATTTTCATGACTTTGTTCAATATTTCATGTATTTTTCTACAAATTAATTAAAATTATTATTCTTAATTTTTATTGTCTTTTGGTAGTGCCTATAAAATCCCACCCCTAGGGGTTCACTTTTTCTCTATTTCTCATGGGATGTGACACACTTTTGAAACCTTACATATCAGAATTCCATTTTCATGAAGACAAAGGGTAGTCCCACCAAATATTGATTTGATTTCGATTTTTCTTCTGTTCTCTCACTTGTTCACTCACGCTGCATTTTGTAAATCAATAAAAAAAAAATTATAATATATATATTTTTTTAAAGCAATCTTACTTTACAGCATTTCTTCACACATGCCGAAAACTTTAGCACAGTACTGTAACTCTGTCTAATCATATCTATCTCCCAAGTAAAGCTCTGTATGACATATTTTAATATTTAGAGATAAGAACATCTGCGGTTTCCGAAAGATGCAGAGATCTACAAAAAGATAAACTATAATAAGAAAAAATGTATTACTCGACATCAGAGTAAAGTTGATGTTGATGGGGCCGAGGGTCACATCCCCACATCCTGCCCCCGAAAGTAATGTGGACCTCTGGTGGGCTTATCGGACACTGAAAGTCTCTCTTAGAATAAGGGGGCCCCAGATATTTGCCCTGCCCCCACCATGAATGAGCATGGTGTACAAAAAGAAATGGTTAAAAAAAAACAAAAAAAAAACACACAAACAGTACAAAAAGTCACTTTAAAACAGTAAAACAGTAAATAAATAAACAATGTGCCCTGATGTAAATTCAAAATCAATCACGTCATCCAGCGATGTAGATGCATGTCACAATAATGCTGCCCTGCTGCTACTCCCATCACAAATGACAGTTCCCTGGCTCTTCTGAAATGTAAGCACAGCGCCCAGGAATGGGTGATATTATTGGATGATATAATTTCCAGTGACAATTTCAGACAGCAGTTGGCGGGGATCTGTCACTGAAAGGCAGCAACAATACTGCTACTAAATGACACACGTCTGGCTGCATCCATTGGATATGTAATATTTTTTCATGGTATAAAGATTGTTTTATAAAGATTGTATTTTAATATTTGCCTGCAGTTTCCAAACCAGTGGCTCTCAATTTTCTTTGCCTAAGGCCTCACTAGATGACTTAAAACAGCACCACTTAATTAAATATCCTCTCCAAAATGAAAGGCAACATAAGATGTATTTTTATTGTTTTTATTACAGTCGAAATGCATTTCAGATTATTTCAGAGGATTTTAGTTGTGACAAGTGATGCTTAAAGCTGTTGATTAAATACCATTCTTTTTTCTCTCTATTTTTAAAGGTATTAAAGACAGGGAAAACCATCTTCGTTGCTAGAGTAAATACAGGTATCGGTGTCATAGCTGTTCATAAAATAACACCAGGGTGGTTTGTAAGAGATATAAGAAAGAAATGACTAAATTGCATATGGATATTTGTAAGTATAAGAGTGGCATCTAAAGGTTTTTTTTATTGATTGCACCTGGCAGTATCCATGAGAGGTCAACTAGGAGGTCTTGAGAAGAGGCACTGTTTACTTTGATATCCGCATCGCCAACAGCTAAATCACAGGAATGGAGAAAAAAGAAAAAGGACAAGCTGCTACTGCATACCAATCACACAGATCCTGCAGTGAGTTTTGCTCATTAGGACTGTTTTCAAATCCCTTTACTATTAATATCAAATGTCCCTTTTCAACGCTTTTTAATTTTTTTTGGAGAACTTAAATTGTTACTAAATCCACATCAGTAAAGATCAGTAAAGCCTGTATATGTAGTAAAGCATGCTTGTTATACTCACTGTGGAACCTAAGGGGTTAATCCTCTGCATTGTGTAAAAAGGCTGTTTGATCCTTTCTTCTCTGATCCTCCCCTTCTTCCACAGTCCCCAATTCATCGCCTGATAATACAGATCCTCGGGGACACTCTGCACATGCTCAGTTTGGTGTGTATTGCTAGAGAGTTTTTTTCTTTTTCTTGGGAGGGTGCATGTGATCAGCACCCAATTAGCACTGTCCAGACAGAGGGTCAGGGGTCCTGCAACCTCATGGGACAGTCAGGGGAGAATGAAAACTCCTCCTACAAGCTTTAACCAGACACTGATAAAAGTCACAAGATGACACACAGTACAATACAGTACTGTACAGTACAGTACAGACGATGATACAGTATACTGCTGATGAAAAAAAGATATTTAGCAGTTTAAATTTAATAAAATAATTGCATTTCCGTGCACTGTGGGAGACCAGATATAGTAAATGCAAAGTCCTGGGTTTAGTAACCCTTTTCACAACTGTCTCAATGAGTATAGCTTTGAGCAGGGCTTTTTTTCAGGGGGAACTTGGTGGAACTCAGTTCCACCACCTCTGTCTCAGACCCTTTGGTGCTTGCTCACCACAATCACTTGTAAACACAGAAGTCCGGTTTCTGTGTTTACAAGTGACAGCTCTGCACTCTGTATGTAATGCAACTCTGATATTTAATGCCCCTTTAAGACCCTTCTACTGTTTGTGAAATATGACCATACCCACTATTTGATGTGATTTGGAGGGTGTGTGTGGGGGGAGGGGTTTTGGGGGGTCGTGGTTGAGTTCCAGCACCTATTGTTTGAGAAAAAAAGCCCTGGCTTTGAGTATGTGCTTGACAGATCATTTTGTTGCTACTGGACGCTGTAGTAATAGGTCATTCCCATTGTAAGCAGTGATAGACTCTAATGCCTAAGTCTGGAGGACACTGAGTCCATGAGATCCTGGGAGGAGGACTTTTACATTTTGTATTCATAACCTCACCCATGGTGTGGTATGCTGTACTGAAGCTATTAACTGCCTGTGAAGATCTTCTCTCTCCATTTATTCTAGTAACCTTCGTCATTGGAAGCAAAAATGAAAGTGGTTCTAAAGCCTTAAGTTTTTTTCACCTTAATGAATTCTATGCATTAAGGTGGAAAAAAACTTCTGTGCTGCAGCTGCCCCCAGACCCTCCTTTTCCTTACCTGAGCCCATCAGATCCAGCCATGTGCATGAGTGCAGCGGCTCCCATTGCTGTCTCTCTCCTCATTGGAGAGATTCATAGCAGAGGGAGCGATTGGTTCCCGCTGCTGTCAATCAAAACTGGTGACACGGTAGCAGGGGGGCGGCGTAGAGTCCCGCTGTCTGTGTTAATGGACGCAGCAGCGGGACTCGGGAGCGAGCACGCATTGTACCCTCTGGGAAAGCATTTTTTCCTGGTGGCACCCGATGAAGAGGAGGGGTCTGGAGCACCAGCGGGGGAACACAGGAAGAGAAGGATCAGGGCTGCTTTGTGCAAAACTATTGCACAGACCAGGTAAGTAAAGGCATGTTTGTTATTTTTATATATATATATATATATATATATATATATATATATATATATATATATATATATATATATATATAAAGCTTTATAACCACTTGAATCCAAAATACTGAGTCTGTCTCCTGCACAGGAGTCGGAGGAAAATCTTCTAGGAATTCTCTTGCTCTGAAATTATGAAGAGAGGATTTCCTCCCACTTCCTGCTGTGTCTGTAGTGCAGGAAATAAGGGAAATCTCCCCAATGAGACTAGGATGAATAAAAAAAACTACTGTATGAAAAACTAAAAAAAAAAGTTTGGCTTTAGCTATACTCTGGGGTCTATTTATTAAAAAAAATTGCTTTGAGAATGTCTCAACATTTGTGCAAGTATAATGAATTATATCCGTAATGTTTGTAATATTTGTGTAATAGTGTCTTTGTTGCCTTTCACTGGGTGAATGTAGCATTTCTTAACATTCGATCTTAAGAGAAAAATAGCCATAGAGAAAAGAGCTTAACAGCTATAAGAGTGTAAGAGCTATATATCAAGAGTATTATTACCATTAGCTTCTTCTTGGTTGTTAGGGAACTGGCATCCGCCAGTGTCCTAACAACCAGTGACTCATCCCTACCTGGCACATTCAGCTGTCAGCCAGGAATTCAAATGAATGTAAACAAACAGTGGAATAAGTGTACAAAAAACGAAGAACACTGTGGGTTAACCCCCATAATTCATACCAGGTCCTTTAGGTACTCAAAAAGAGCATGAGTTCCCCCAAAATCTACACCAGACTCTTCAGGTCTATTTGGTCAATAACACCCATACAATCCCTGGAGTGTCATTGACATGCATGGTCATGTGTCAGTAACCCAGAGCCCCAACCCCTTTGTTTACATTGTGGAGGCAATAACCAGATGACATTCAGCTGGAGTCAAGTGACTGGATCAGACATGTCAGGGGCGGCAGATTTTTTTTTTCTTTCAATGGGTCAGCAGGCATCGGTTGTTGTGATTCATGTGGATCTGCATTGCTATATGACATGATTGACAGTGGTTTCACATTGTGAGAGGTTATGTGTGTTTATTTAGTATTTACTTTTTTATGAATGAGTAGGGGTACTATGTACACCTCATTGACTTGAGGGGGGTGGTATCTGGGGGGGCCCCTTATTTTTAAAGAGGGCTCCCAGATTCTGATACACCCCCTGCTCACAGACCCCCACAACCACTGGGCCAGGGTTGTGGGGAAGAGGCCCTTGGCCTCATCAACCTGGCAAGGTACCCCCACCTTGTTGAGGGCATATGGGCTGGTATTGTTCAGGAAGGCGATTGCACATTCAACCCCTTTCCTGGCTCCCAGGCTGCATCTCATGCTTTTTTTCTGATTTTGCAAAGGATCCCCCTTAAAATCCATACCAAACTTGAAGGTTCTTGTATAAAAATTGGGGGGGGGGCTATGCTATTTTGTTTGTCTTTTTTCATGGATTTCCCCAATAAAATCCATTCCAGACCTAAAGGATGTAGTATAAATTTTAAGAAGGACTCCACACCTTTTTTTTTTACACTCTCCCTGCTATTTGTTTATCTTCACCTATCTAGAATCTCCAGCTGACAGCTGAATGTGTCGGGTGGGGATGAGACATTCGTTTTTAGGATGCCGGTGGGTGCCGGCTCTCTTATAACAATAAGGAAATCGTCAGATTTAGTAATGGTAATAATGCCACTGCTAAATGTTTCACATTACACTGCAGCTGGAGGTTCGCTCAACTGAACACCGTTTGCACAGGAACCTCCATAGCATGTGCAAAGTGCAGATACACACATATTTTTTCACCTGTTGGTCGAATGTTCTTAGCCTACAGTGTCAGACTATTGTTTATATTTTTACTCATTTGTATTTTTGAATTTTAAGAATACAGTACAAGATATTATATTGATATCTTCTAGATGGCGCATTGCGTACAGTTTTGTGATTGCATTTTTTTTATGTTTTTATGTTTATGTCTTTATAAAATAAAGGTTTTAGAAAGACTTTGCAGCCTTTTGGCTCTTAACAGTGTTACAGTGGGTATAGAAAAGAATCACATTTTGTTGTTCTGCAGCCTGAAATGAAGACAAACACAGTGTTTGTTTTATCCAGCTGTATTTACTTATAACTATTTACTTATAACATCCAAGTAAAAGATATAACACCAACATGTTAGAAAAAAATAAAAACCGAATCACTGGGATGAAAAAAGGATCACCCCCCTTGTGTCAATATTTTGTTGAAGCACCTTTTGCTTTAATTACAGCTATTATTCTGTTGGGATAGGTCTCTACTAGGGATGAGCCGAACACCCCCCTGTTCGGTTCGCACCAGAACATGCGAACAGGCAAAAAATTTGTTCGAACACGCGAACATCGTTAAAGTCTATGGGACACGAACATGAATAATCAAAAGTGCTAATTTTAAAGGCTTATATGCAAGTTATTGTGATAAAAAGTGTTTGGGGACCCGGGTCCTGCCCCAGGGGACATGGATCAATGCAAAAAAAAAGTTTTAAAAATGGCCGCTTTTTCGGGAACAGTGATTTTAATAATGCTTAAAGTGAAACAATAAAAGTGTAATATTCCTTTAAATTTCATACCTGGGGGGTGTCTATAGTATGCCTGTAAAGGGGTGCATGTTTCCCGTGTTTAGAATAGTCTGACAGCAAAATGACATTTCCAAGGAAAAAAAGTCATTTAAAACTACTCGTGGCTATTAATGAATTGCCGGTCCGACAATACACATAAAAGTTCATTGATAAAAACGGCATGGGAATTCCTTGAACCGAAATTAAAAAAAAATTATGTGGGGGGTCCCCCTAAATTCCATACCAGGCCCTTCAGGTCTGGTATGGATATTAAGGGGAATTCCGGGCAAAATTTTTTTTAAAAATGGTGTGGGGTCCCCCTCAAAATCTATACCAGACCCTTCAGGTCTGGTATGGATTTTAAGGGGAACCCTGCGCCAGAATTTAAAAAAAAATGGCGTGGGGTCCCCCAAAAATCCATACCAGACCCTTATCCGAGCACGCAACCTGGCAGGCCACAGGAAAAGAGGGGGGATGAGAGAGCGCCCCCCCCTCCTGAACCATACCAGGCCACATGCCCTCAACATTGGGAGGGTGCTTTGGGGTAGCCCCCCATAACACCTTGTACCCATGTTGATGGGGACAAGGGCCTCATCCCCACAACCCTTGCCCGGTGGTTGTGGGGGTCTGCGGGCGGAGGGCTTATCGGAATCTGGAAGCCCCCTTTAACAAGGGGACCCCCAGATCCCAGCCCTCCCCCCTGTGTGAAATGTTAAGGGGGTATAAAAGTACCCCTACCATTTCATAAAAAAGGTGTCAAAAATGTTAAAAATGACAAGAGACAGTTTTTGACAATTCCTTTATTTAAATGCTTCTTCTTTCTTCTATCTTCTATCTTCCTTCGGTTTCTTCCTCCATCTTCTTCTTCTTCTGGTTCTTCTGGTTCTCCCTCCGGTGTTCTCGTCAGAGGGGGTGGGGTCACCGGGTGGCCCCGCCCTCCGTTATTTAAGAACCGTCAGAAGAGGAGAAGCGTCACACAGCGGGAGCCTCCCATCATGCTGGATGCGGAGCGGCCCAGAAGAGGAAGGGAAGAAGATGCCAGCGCCGCAGAGGAAGATGCCGGATGAGAACACCGGAGGAAGAACCAGAAGATGAAGATGAAGGAAGAAAACGAAGGAAGATAGAAGAAAGAAGATAGAAGAAAGAAGAAGCATTTAAATAAAGGGATTGTCAAAAACTGTCTCTTGTCATTTTTAACATTTTTGACACTTTTTTTGTGAAATGGTAGGGGTACTTTTTTGCATTTATCCATGTCCTCTGGGGCAGGACCCAGGTCCCCAAACACTTTTTATGACAATAACTTGCATATAAGCCTTTAAAATTAGCACTTTTGATTTCTCCCATAGACTTTTAAAGGGTGTTCTGCGGCTTCCGAATTTGCCGCGAACACCCCAAATTGTTCGCTGTTCAGTGAACTGGCGAACAGCTCGATGTTTGAGTCGATCATGAGTTGGACTCGAACTCGAAGCTCATCCCTAGTCTCTACTAACTTTGCACATATTGACTTTGCAATATTTCCCCACTCTTCTTTGAAGAACTGCTCAAGTTCAGTTAAATTTGATGGTGACCCTTTGTGGACTGCAGTTTTTAATCCATTCCACAGATTTTCAATGGGGTTTAAGTCTGGGCTTTGACTATGTCTTCTTCCCATTGACAACTTTCTGGCCGAGTGCAGCAGATTTTCCTCATGAATTTGATGGTATTTTGCCCCATCCATTTTTCCTTCTATCCTGACAAGTGCTCCAGTCCCTGCTGCAGAGAAACACCCCCATAACAGGATATTACCACATCCCCCCGTAGCATAACTATATGTGCCCTGTGCCTGTGTTATATAAAAAAAGATGCCGATCTGTACCTATATCAGAGCGTCTCCTGGCACTCACGTGACTCCTCGGCTCCGTCCTCACTTCTCCTCGGCTGACAGCTTTAGGGGGCAGACCTGAGCACTGCCGCTGACTTCAGCTGGGAAAGAGGAGAGAAGAGAGGAAGCCGAAGAGTCACGTGAGCACTGGGAGACGCTCTGATATAAGGTACAGCTCAGCAGCTTTTTATATAATACAGGCACAGGGGCACATAGCATTATGGTACAGAAGGGGATGGAACGATTTTATTTTTGTTATGATAGCAGCAGGAGGGGAGGGGGCGGGCACTGACACAGAGCAGACAAGCAGGGAGGGGGGGAGGACAGAAAAGGACAGAGGAGAGCTGCAGATGACAGGGGCACGTAAACTGATCACAGTGTCAGGGCTCAGCAGCCATGATAAATTGTGGTCAGTTTACAGGGGGAGGGTATAGCCAGGCAGGATCAGCCAGGATTTTTTGGTGCTACAGGGGGCCAAATTACACAGCACAAGCACTGTGTTGTATAACATGCTTTAAGGAAACAGGATCTGTGTTTTTTTTGTTTTAGGGTAACAAATACTTTAAGGCATATCAGCTTTGATAGTCTTTTGGGGATCTTCCATCAACATCCAATCATTGTGAGTTTGAGGACCTTGACTCCCCTTATCACTGAGCGCAAAGGTCAGCATGCAAACAAGCTTTGCAGTAGGTTGCAGTTACCCCTCAATAGCTAAGAACGTCTACAGAGGTAAGTAAAGGTCACCCCCCTCATTTTCTGATCTAACAATGAAATAATTTAATAACTACTGTACCATGAAGGATCCCTCCCTGCTGCCCTATTCCTCTTTTCCTGCGCCTCCAGTTTTTTATGGTTTGGAGATAACACACTGAATGAAAAATACAGTTTTATTCTTTTGATTTTATTTATTTTTTTATTTCTTTTCACACATGTAATCCTAAAATACACACATTGTATATTATAAAATATATATATTTTAAATGTACCCCTTTTAGGAAGCAAGTAGTGTGTTAGCTGTTGCTAAGGTTTTCTGCCAAGCTTTATTCTGTGCTGTGAAGACCATATATTATAAATGCATGCTTATCAGAACTATTTAGAACACACAATGCTAAATACATAAGAGGAGAAGTACACTTTATTGCACTTGCTAGCTCATATAGATCTATATGAATTTTTACTTATATAGAGGCAAAGCAGGTAAAAGATAGTGCTGGGCATTCACATGAGAAAGCTCAGCACACTCTGCAACTAAATTGTCATGGAAGCATAGAGTTGCCACCTGCCTGGGAATCACCCGGACAGTCCAGGTTTTGAATCATGTGTCTGAGTTTCAGATTGCCTGAAATCCGGACACATTATTCAGACTGGACTGTGGCTCCCAACATAACCGAGTACTATAACCCGCCTAGTGCATAGGTGTGCACATGGGACGGGTGTGCCTGGACACTCCCCAATTACCAGGGTTGCCAACTGTTCAGAGGGGTGGCTGCAGTTGTCTAAATGAGTCTCTATGGTGCCCTCTCACACTGCCTAGAACCAGCACAGAGAGGGCTTTATCTGCTCCTCCTTCTCTCTCCCCTACCCCTCTGTGTCTGCCCACTCATACTCCAATCCCCGGCACGCTGTGCTTCAGAAAAGGGAGGTGTGGGTGAGAGATTTAAAACCCAGCAGCTGGAAGACACATCGTGTATGAAATGCCTGAGTCTCCATCCTCAGGTTAGTGAGCTCACCATCCACTGTCTGCATAGGTGTGCGCAGCTTGTTGCATTAGGGTGTGCACCAAAAATGTATTAAAACATGGACAGCCTCAGTAGGGCAGAGGTTGGTGATAATAGGGCAGTAGACGGTGTCAGAAGGGGCAGTGGACAGTGTCAGTAGTGTTTTATTTTTATTAATATTATTATTTTTTTTAATCTTCTTTACATTTTTTTAGGAGCCCCATTGGGGGGCTTTGGTGAAATATCAGCAGAGGGAATCTGAGCAGCACAAGGTAATTAAGGTGTGCCCAGGCACACCCGGCACACCCGGCACACCCCCTGCGCACGCCTATGACTGTCTGTGACTGAAGTCTCTCCCTTCCCTCCTTTCTCTCTCCTGCTTCCGAATGAGTACACTAAGGTAAGGGGTGCTCTGTGGACTCTGATGTAAGGGAGTCCTGATTTAATGGGGATGCTGGGAACTCTGATTTAAGACAACAAAACATTTTTGTTGCATCCTGTTGGCCCAGATAGGGGGAAAAAATTGCAAATACTCCGCTCAACTAACTATGAACAATTATTGGTGAGATTTCTGCCTGTGCATGGCCTGTCTTACCTACCAGTACCTGAAAATTAAGGTTAAGAAGTTATCTTTCTATTCTTGCATCTTTTAGTAGTTTTTGAATTTCTTGGCCACTATGCAGCACAAGCATTTATACATTTTCATTCATACTTGTTCCTACTGCTCAATAAAAAGGAAGGATATTGTCCCACTCTTCTTCTTCATCTTGTTTTTAGAAGTGAGAAATCCCCATTTGTGAAATTTACCTTCTTCGATGAATCATTGTTATCGCCCCCTAGAAAGGGTATCCATAGAATAATTGTTGAGTGAAATGAATGACTCAAGAGCATCACTTGAAAATGATGTGATACTGTGAGGAACAAAACATTTTTCATGACTTTGAATTTGCAGTATGCTATTTATTGTAAATGTAAAAAAACAAAAACAAACCCCCCACCCACCCCCCTGCTCGCTTCTCCTCCCGGCCAATCTGGTCGCTTCTCCTCCCAGCCAATCCGGTCTTAGTCCGGTCTTCCTGTCCTGATTGGCCAGGAGGAGAAGCAGGAAGACAATAGCAAATGTTGGTTCGCAAATGTCACAAGTGGGTGGGCTCAGGGTGCACCTTTTTGAAGCCAATTCGAGCCTCCGGCTCTAATCATGTGCTTCACAAAAACAAAAAAAAAACTCAAAGAACTCTATGCGTGGAGATTAGGGGCCAGCACCCCTGCGCCCCTTATGGATGGGCCGCCACTGCCTTTCTGTCTATTTACTAAGGCTAGCATCATAATGACTAAAAATATTGATTGAGAGAGTTTAGTGATGCTTCAAGTTCCTTGTAGACCATGAAGACATGACCTGACCAACCACAGACACCACTGATGCCCATCATGCAAATTAAACACAAATACTTTCCTTGGCTGAGCATTCATAATAATAGTTATGGAAAGAAGAATAGAGTATTGCAGATGGGTGTGTAGCAGATGGGGCTGGGTCCACATCTCTCAGGGGGAAACAAGATATCTGTTTGACCCCATGGACACAGCATTGTCATCCAGCGCTGCTTTTTTTGACTGGATCAGGGCTACTGTCATCTCATGTCTGAAGACATATAAAATGTTCTTTCCTGGGTTTTTTCTCAGAGGTTGCTATTCCTTTAAACACTTCCCAACTGCAGGACATCAAATGATGTCCTAGAGCAGGGATCTGCAATTAGCGGACCTCCAGCTATTGCAAAACTACAAGTCCCATCATGCCTCTGCCTCTGGGTGTCATGCTTGTGGCTTTCAGAGTCTTGCTATGTCTCATGGGACTTGCAGTTCTGCAACAGCTGGAGGTCCGCTAATTGCGTTAATAATGCCTGTAGCTGTAGCTGACCAAATTGTTGGCCAGTAATGCTTTTTAACGTAAAATTACTCCTAGTGGCTAAATAGTCATTGAATTTGCCATTAAATGCAGCAGAGGGGGCTCTAATCCTCCAACCCCCAAAATGTTATTCTCTAGGACTTATATATATTACACATACATACATATATATATATATATATATATATATATATATATATATATATATGTATGTATGTATATATATATATATATATATATATGTGTGTATATATATATATATATATATATATATATATATATATATATATATATATATATATATATATATATTAGGGGAAACATTGTTTTTAGCCCACAAAGCTGTGGCGCTTAAGTGAGTTCAATCTACTTGCCCTTTTGTTTGTAAATGGCTACAGGTGGTGAATCGGGTGTTGCCCTATGAAAAGCTAATTTTTAAACACAGGGGATGCCCTCATAAATACAATAGGATGTGGGATTCATGGTGCTCTTCTACCTCCACCATTACCAATGCTTGAAATGTTTGCCAAATATACTAGGCAGTAGGCAATTGAGTCCATGGGAGTGTCCCTTTGATTATTCTATGTGTGGGTATTATTTGACTGCCTTTAGCCTTAATAATTCCGAGAGGGAATTTAGTTACTGACCTTTATCAGGACTGTTGTGTTATAATATACATATGTCAGTATGGAATTATCCTCATGTTTGTGTAATGTACTTTATATCGCATTATGCTCATGTTGAGCGTTTTTTGGTTATTGTACCAATATTTTGTATCTTCGCCAATAAAAAGAATAAATGTATATATACACACATTATCTCACAAAAGTGAGTACACACCTCACTTTTTTTTTAAATATTTTATTTGATTTTTTAATGTGACAACACTGAAGAAATGACAGTTTTGCTACAATGTAAAGTAGTGAGTGTACAGCTTGTATAACAGTGTAAATTTGCTGTCCACTCAAAATAACTCAACACACAGCTATTGATGTCTAAACCGCTGGCAACAAAAGTGAGTACACCACTAAGTGAAAATGTCCAAATTGGGCCAAATTGACCATTTTCCTTCCCCGGTGTCATGTGACTCCTTAGTGTTACAAGGTCTCAGGTGTGAATGGGGAGCAGTTGTGTTAAATTTGGTGTTATCGCTCTCACTCTCTCATACTGGTCACTGGAAGTTCATCATGGCACCTCATGGCAAAGAACTCTCTGAGGATCTGAAAAAAAGAATTGTTGCTCTACATGAAGATGGCCTAGGCTATAAGAAGATTGCCAAGATCCTGAAACTGAGCTGCAGCACAGCAGCCAAGACCATACATGTGGTTGAACAGGACAGGCTCCGCTCAGAACAAGCCTCGCCATGGTCGACCAAAGAAGTTGAGTGCATATGCTCAGCATCATATCCAGAGGTTGTCTTTGAGAAATAGACGTATGAGTGCTGCCAGCAATGCTGCAGAGGTTGAAGGGGTGGGGGGGTCAGCCTGTCAGTGCTCAGACCATACGCCACACACTGCATCATATTGGTCTGCATGGCTGTCATCCCAGAAGGAAGCCTCTTCTATAGATGATGCACAAGAAAGCCTGCAAACAGTTTGCTGAAGACAAGCAGACTAAGGATGTGGATTACTGGAACCATGTCCTGTGGTCTGATGAGACCCAGATAAACTTATTTGGTTTAGATGGTGTCAAGCGTGTGTGGCGGCAACCAGGTGAGGAGTACAAAGAAAAATGTGTCTTGCCTACAGTCAAGCATAGTGGTGGGAGTGTCATGGGCTGGGGCTGCATGAGTGCTGCTGGCACTGGGAAGCTACAGTTCATTGAGGGAACCATGAATGCCAACATGTACTATGACATACTGAAGCAGAGCATGACCCCCTTTTTACGGAGACTGGGCCACAGGGCAGTATTCCAACATGATAGCAACCCCAATCAAAGACGACCACTGCCTTGCTAAAGAAGCTGAGGGTAAAGGTGATGGACTGGCCAAGCATGTCTCCAGACCTAAACCCTATTGAGCATCTGTGGGGCATCCTCAAACAGAAGGTGGAGGAGCGCAAGATCTCTAACATCCACCAGCTCCGTGATGTCATCATGGAGGAGTGGAAGAGGACTCCAGTGGCAACCTGTGAAGCTCTGGTGAACTCCAGGCCCAAGAAGGTTAAGGCAGTGCTGGGAAATAATGGTGGCCACACAAAATATTGACACTTTTGGCCCAATTGGACCTTTTCACTTGGGGGTGTACTCACTTTTGCTGCCAGCGGTTTAGACATTAATGGCTGTGTATTGAGGGGACAGCACATTTACACTGTCATACCAGCTGTACACTTACTACTTTACATTGTAGCAAAGTGTAATTTTTTCAGTGTTGTCACATGAAAAGATATAATAAAATATTTACAAAAATGTGGGGGTGTACTCACTTTTGTGAGATACTGTAACTTTTGTTTCAGTAGCCATCCAAAATATTACTGTACTAGTATAATGTTTCTTTAACTGGTTCCCGACCGGCCGCCGCAGTTGTACTGTGGCAGGTTGGCTACCCTGGGCGAGCCGCCATAACCCTACATCAGCCCTTTAAGACGCTGTAGGAGGAGGGCACCCACAGCGTGTGCCTAGAGCCGATGCGAGTGCCCAGCGATGACTGCCGGGCACCTGAGATCTCTCGTGACAGAGCGAGAACCGGGATCTGTGTGTGTAAACACACAAATCCCGATTCTCTCAGGGGAGAGGAGAGAGATTGTGTGTTCATACTAAATTTGAACACCGATCTCTCTCCTCCCCTAGTCATTCCCATCCCCCATACAGTTAGAACACACCTAGACTTAGGGAACACAGTTAATCCCTTGATCGCCCCCTAGTGTTAACCCCTTCCCTGCCAGTGACATTTATACAGTAATCAGTGCATTTTTATAGCACTGATCGCTATATAATTGTCAAAAGTGTCCAATTGTGTCCGCCGCAATATCGCAGTCCCGATACAAATCGCAGATCACTGCCATTACTAGTAGAAAAAAATAAAAATGCCATAAATCTATCCCCTATTTTGTAGATGCTATAACTTTTGCACAATCAATATACGCTTATTGCGATTTTTTTTTTTACCAAAAATATGTAGAAGAATACATAGCGGCCTAAACTTTTTATTTTTTTTTTAAATTGGGGACATTTATTATAGCAAAAAGTAAAAGATATTGTGTTTTTTTCAAAATTGCTGCTCTTCTTTTGTTTATATAGCAAAAAAATAAAAACTGCAGAGGTGATCACATACCACCAAAGAAAGCTCTATTTGTAGGAGAAAAAATACGTCAATTTTGTTTGGGTACAGCATTGCACGACCGCAAATTGTCAGTTAAAGCAACGCATGTGCCGTATCGCAAAAAATGGCCTGGTCATTGAGCAGCCAAATCTTCCGGGGCTGAAGTGGTTGTATGCAAAAGAGGGAACATTTTATGATTTTTAATACCACAAATCATTATCTATCAATGTCACAATTATGTTATATAGAATGGAACTGATAGCACCTTGCTTCCACTTTGAGAGCAATGACACTCAGTAGAGTGTTTTACACCTATACCTTGATGGACCAAGCAGCAACCAATGAAACTTCAAACATGATCATTACAAATAGATAAACACGGAAGATAAACATATCTAGTATGTAAGCAACTTGCAGCCATTCTTTTGTGATAACATCATCATTGTTTTTTACATGCTCCCTGATGGACACAATTTCTTGGAGAATCTTGGATAAGAGACGATAATTTTCTGCAACTGGCAAAGTCACATCCTTCAGCATTGGGCTTTCTCTTGGACAGATACTGTTCCCTATTTCTCCTGTAGGGGAAGGAAAGTTCATTAGCGATTTTTCTTGTTCCTTTTAGTGTTCAGAAATTATTTTAAATTCAAACCAGAACGTTATTGCTGATAAAATATATTATACAAGTGTGTTTAAATCAGACCCTGGATCAAAATTTTTATTTTTCACTTGACTGCCTCCCCAACAAGCAAAGTGCAGCATGAAACAGGGAACAAAAAATTCATACTTTATGAAAAAAAAATTAAAATATACATACCTTATACCCAACTTATCCCCAAAATGTATTGTTTTCCTTTTTAATACAGTGTTTTTTTCATGGGTAAGAAGCAGGGATCTAATGAAGAAGTGGACCTTACCATTTGATTCAAGATGTGCTTTAGGTTTAAACTGCTACATGGAATAAGTCCCAAATGTTGTGTCTGGGTGTCAGTTCTATGGTTTCAAAAATTCCTCTTTTGAACTGGCTACTACTGAAGAAGTTATCAAACTATTCTCAGATGCACACCTAACTAATTGTCCCCTGGATCCCTTTGCCTCGCAACTACTACGGTCGCCCTCTTCTTCTATCCTATACTCTCTCACTCACATCTTCAATCTCTCCCTCTTACTGGCACCTTCCCCTACCCTCTCAAGCATGTACAGTTCTCTCCCATATTTAAAAAGTCCTTACTGGATCCCACCAACCTGAACAATTTAAGACCCATCTTATTGCTCCCATTCACCTCTAAACTTTTAGAAAGCTTAGTCTACAACCGTCTTCACTCTTATCTGAATGAAAACAACCTTCTTGACCCCTTACAGTCTGTCTTTGGCTTGCAGCACTCCTCAGAAACTGCTCTCCTGAAATTCACTTACTGTAACTCACTAACGATTTACTAACTGTTAAAACCAATAGTCAATAGTCAATACTCTTACTACTAGACAGCCTTTGATATTGTTGACTACCCGCTCCTTCTCATTAAACTCCACTGCCTTGGCCTACAAGATTCTGCTCTACCCTGGTTCTCCTCCTACCTCTCACAACGCTCCTTTAGTGTTACCTATAACTCTGCCTCCTCCTCTTAACTTCCTCTTTCTGTAGGGGTTCTCTAAGGCTCTGTTCTTGGACCCCTTCTCTTGTCTATCTACACCTCCTCCCTTGGTCACTTGATAACCTCCCATGGTTCCAATACCACCTCTATGTGATGACACACAAATCTATCTGTCTATTCCTCACCTCACTCCTTCAGTCTCCTCTTACATTACTAAATTACTAACTGAGATATCAGCATGGATGTCACACCATTTCCTTAAACTAAATGTCTCTAAAATTGAGCTGAAAATATCCCCCCCTCCCCGCCCCCCTCTATGACTTTTCCATCAAGATCAATAATGCCACTATCAGTCCCTCCCTCACGCCAGGGTACTAGGCTTTATCCTAGACTCTGACCTGTCCTTTCAGCCCCAAATCCAATCGCTGTCAAAAGCTTGTAGACGTCACCTCGATAACATCTCTAAAATTTTTAACTAATGAAACCGCCAAACTACTCATTCACTCCCTTGTTATCTCTCACCTTGACTATTGTACCTACCAGCTCTCAAATTTTTGTTGTCAGAAATTCCGACAACAAATGTCCGATGGATCCTACACATGGTCAGAATTTCCGACAACAAGCTCACATCGAACATTTGTTGTCAGAAATTCCGACCATGTGTAATATACTGCAGTTATTATCAGGACTTCTATATTGGCAGACATCAGCATCTAGGTGTGTCAATATATTGATCAGCATGATCTATAATGGCTCTGTGTGTCCACATAAAAGATTAAGGGAGTCCACACATTAATCATTTTTTTTTGTTCAACCAGTAGGTTGAACAAAGAAAATCATCTGATTCCACATCCACACATTTGACGTGTACTAGGGAATCACTCCCGCTGTGTTATTGTTGGCTGACGTCATGGAGCCTTCCCCACGACAGAATGCAATGATCAGTACTGCCGGCTGCCAGCGCATTGATCGAATAGGAATAACCCGACAGGCTGGTTATACATAAATCAATCGGTAGATCAACTTCTGTACAACCAGGGCGCTCATACATGGATCAAAATTTGGCTGGTCTCTGCTGAACCGGCTGAATTTCAATCCATGTATGGCTGGCTTTAAGTACCTCTTGTAGGCTAAAATCTGGTGTAAAGGCGTGGGTAGAACTAGGTACAGCCTGGGACCAGAATCCTAGAAACACCACAGAGAAGATTCTTTTGACACTTCTACTTAGCCTTTAAAAGCATTTCTGAAACGTACCAATACCATCTGTCTCCTCCTCCTGAGGTTTATATGAGGGCTTATTCCGGAGTTCTTCAAACATTTTATTTTGGATACCCAGTACAGAAACTAATTTTTCCAGAACCAAATGTTTAAGCCATTTGGGAACTTCTGCATGGACATTGTGCTGGTGGACCATCCGCACTATAAAGATGCTCTCTATCAAACTGATCATAAGAAGTCCCATGCACATTACATAGTAGATACCTTAAAGGTTGAGATAACAAAAAAAGTAAAAATTTCAACCAGTGTACATTTAGTATATCATATAATGGCTGCACATTCACTGTCCAATGATAACTGTGCAATGATAGTTTACTAAAATCTGCCATTCTTAAAACACCAAAAAATGAAACATTTATTTATTGTAAGCACCAAGTACAGTTTACCCTAACTGAATGGCATTCAGTTTATGCTAAAGCACTGTGTATCATGAACAAATGCCGATGTAGCACCCTGATGTTTAGGCAGGGTTGCTCCTAAATTTACCTGCCAGGTGTAGTTACCTTGGCTCATTGTTAGGGATCAATTTGTTTCGCCCTAAATCTAGAATTGATGCACTTCTCTCTTTGTCACTAGATGTATCTGGTGACAATAGATAAGACAAGGGCAAAGCAAGGACAGATTAGGAGTATATGGGGTATCTCAGCCAATGGGCAGGGATTTTCTTAAATCCCTTGGCCTGCTGGGAGAACCTATATATTTGGGTAGAGTGAGGTGATCACGGTTCTGTGCCACCCCGACGGCTGTCTGGGTGGACGTGTGTTGAGCTGCCTGGGCTGCTAGGCCAGAGTTTGGGCCTATCCCGGGCATATCTGGCTGCTAGGCTGTTTGAGGACCTATCCAGAAGCAACAGAGCAGCATAGGGTTGGGACTGCGGCTTGTAGTCCAACCAGAAGTGATGGTTCTGCCGACCAGAGAACCTGTCATGGTCGGAGGTAGAGGGGAAGCTCCTGCCACTAAGGGACCAACCACCTTATTACCAGGGACCACAGTGAGTAGCTGAAGCAAGTACCGGAGCAGTATTCTCACCAACCGGGGACGGTGAAGAATTGGGAAACTTCAGCAGGTGTCAAGCCAGGGACCCAGACAGCAGAGGTGATGCTTGCAGAGCAGCTTTGTGTGCCAAGACAGGGACCGAGCAGGCCAGTGGGGTGACACTTGAGGAGTATCTGGAGTGCCAGGGACCCAGCAGGGAAGTGGGGGTGACGCTTGAGGAAGATACTAAAGTAAGAAGATTGGAAGAGCTTATAGGATTCAGTGGCAGTGAATCAGCAAGTCTAGTGAGAGAGACTGGTAGCTCAGTCGGCTGAGAGTCTACAAGAAGTGATTGTTTAGAAAGTAAAGGAGTTCGTTACAACTTGTGTTAGGAACGGTTCTAAGACTGTTGCCATAGGAGACAGCGCTCCCACACATGCAGATGGGGTGTCTTGCTGGATGCCTTTCCCTGCATGGCTGTAGAAGTCTTGGAGTCTGCCAAATAACCTTGCAACTACCTAAGGGTGTCTTGGCCCAAAACCCTCTCTTCCACAGTTCTGTTCAAGAGAAAATAAATCTCTTTGCATTCAAGAAGTGTCTGGCACCCATGAATCTAACCTGCATTACACCCACTATGCCTTGCGACCCACTCTATATAGATGGGTGTCAGCTGTCCCTGGCTCTGGAGGTTCTCATTAGACTAAAGGAGGCCTGGGACCTCGCTACACCATTATTAAGAACATATTGTTTTTACATTTCCATCTTTTGCTGAAGCTCCTGCAGCTTCTTTTCAGCCTTGTCTACATATACATAGGTACATAGTTACATAGTTACATAGTAGGCGAGGTTGAAAAAATACACAAGTCCATCAAGTCCAACCTATGTGTGATTTCATGTCAGTATTACATTGTATATCCCTGTATGTTGTGGTCGTTCAGGTGCTTATCTAAAAGTTTTTTGAAATTATCGATGCTCCCCACTGAAACCACTGCCTGTGGAAGAGAATTCCACATCCTATCCGCTGTTATGCCCCGTACACATGATCGGACATTGATCGGACATTCTGACAACAAAATCCATGGATTTTTTCCGACGGATGTTGGCTCAAACTTGTTTTGCGTACACACGGTCGCACAAAGTTGTCGGAATTTCCGATCGCCAAGAACGCGGTGACGTACACCACGTACGACGAGACTAGAAAAGGCCAGTTCAGAACCAAGCGCGGCACCCTTTGGGCTCCTTTTGCTAATCTCGTGTTAGTAAAAGTTTGGTGAGAGACGATTCACGCTTTTTCAGACTCGTGGTTTTCAGATCGTTTTCTGCTGTTCAGTTTGTGCTTGTGGGTTTGTATCTGCTCTTCAGTGCGTGCAGCAAGTGACGCGTGACTCTTGTCATTCTGTTCTTGTTCGTTCGTTACTGTTTTTCAGGTCACTTTTCACAGGCCTTGCTGTTCTTCAGTGCGTTCTGTTACTTTGTTCTGAGCAGCCGATCGTTTTCTAGCCATGTATACGTACTCCTCGTAGAGTTTGTGCTGTGCGGGGGCTTGGTGTTGGGGTCCTGACCTTGACACAAGTCCAGTCCATGAACAGGGTGGGGAGGAGTTCATGGACCAAGAATTGGTTGCTTCAGCGTGACCAGTTCTGTCATATCTCTTTGCTCCATGAGATCAGTGAGAATAATCCTGATGATTTCAGGAACTTTCTCCGGATGACAGATACCATATTTCACCGTTTGTTGGCTTTGCTGACCCCTTATATTAGCAGGCAGCATACCTGCATGAGGCAAGCCATCACTCCAGAGCAGAGGCTCGTCGCCATCCTGCGGTACTTGGCGACGGGGAGAAGCCTGCAGGACTTGAAGTTCTCGACAGGCATCTACCCCCAGGCTCTGGGGATCATTATCCCAGAGACCTGTTCTGCCATCATACAGGTCCTGCAGAAGGAGTATATGAAGGTAAGATCTTTATCCTTTAATATCATATTTTATTGTATATAATGTTTGCTAATATATTGTATTTCTTAGCTCATTCCCTAATTACCATGATTGTAATATGCTGTGAATGTCCCCTTTGTCCTCATGCATGCTTGATATTTTTTTGCTCCTTCTTACATATTTGCCTTCACTTACCTCCCCAGCATGCTCTCCTGGCCCTATAATCACCTCATGTAGTCACTTAACAATGTATTTTATCAGCTCCATAGTAGTGCTTTACCCCAAACACCCCTAAAATGTGTTGAAATGTGATTTGTGCTTTAAATTCAGGCAGAGTGCCAGAGGCTTTTATTGGGGGGTCCCCAAATCATTTGGAACCCTCCCTCCCCCCAACTGCTAAGTCAGCTGATACCAATTCTCTATCTATCCTCAATCATCTATCTGCTGACTTTGCCAAACCCATACACACTATACCTACCTCTTTTGTGGTCAGATGTATGGATGAATTCCCCAAAGCATGTAGTGCAAGGGCCTGCCTGTATACTTTCAAATGGTACTGTTTAAAGTTTGGGTATCCTATTATTATCTTGATAGGTAATAGCAGAATGTCCAAATGTGCTAAAATGTGTACAATGTGTATTTATATCTTTGTATTATGACACTTCTTACCTGTCCAGTGGGCTGTCAATAGTGTAACTAAGGAGGGGCTGTTCCAAGTAATACACATTATTTAGGCATTCATCTCTCAATGAAGTGGAGAGGGTTACCTGTCCAAGAGCCCCCCCCTATAATAATGTTAGAAATGGCCCATGGGGGGGGGGGGGGGGGATCTGATAGGTGGACCTTATACTTTGGTCTTTAAAAATTCCCATAAATAAATGTTATCTTGATGTTGGCCAAGAATGTTTGTGTTTAATCTGCTTTCCATGTTTATGTGCAAAAAGACTAATTTTTTTTGTTTTCCTCCACAGTTTCTTTTCACGCCACAGGAATGTCAGACTGTGGCCTCCCACTTTGCCCAGCGGTGGGACTTTCCTAACTGCGGAGGGGCACATCATCCCACCACCCACATCATCCCACCACCCAACTCAGGGTCGTACTATTATAATTATAAGGGGTTCAATAGTATTGTGATGTTGGCAGATGTGTGGGCTACTTATGAATTTCTGTATGTGGATGTGGGGAAGAATGGCCGGATGTCCGATGGTGGAGTCATCGCCCAGACGGAGTTCTACAGGCGTCTCCAGAATGGCAGCTTGGACTTGCCACCTCCAGAAGACAATGTGGAAGGACTCCCATTCGTCTTCGTTGCAGATGAAGCTTTTGCGCTGGGGGACCATCTTATGCGGCCATTCCCGATGAGGACCCTCACCCTGGACCAGAGGGTTTTTAATTACTGGCTGGCCAGAGCCAGAAGAGTGGTGGAGAACACGTTTGGAATCATGGCCAGCTGGTTCCGCCTATTTCTTACACCCATACATATGGCGGAGTACAAACTGAATCACATTATCCTGGCGTGCTGTGTTCTACACAACTTTTTACGGCAACATTCTGCCAACTATGCTGGCTCAGTTGGGCCTGAGGCCGGAATTCAAATTAAACCAACCCTGACGGCGCTTGAAAGTGGCCGTCCTGGCTTGCCCCCCCTGAGTGCCCGTGATGTCCGGCTAAGATACCTTGAATTCTTTGCGGGTAGGGGGGCTATCAATATGCCAGACAATGTGTAAAACCTTTTTCAAATAAAAAAAAAAACAAAATAAGAAAATCTTTGGTGACATTTACTGCTTGTGTTTGTTTTAGCTGACCCTGACAGAAATGTGGTGAGTCCTGAATATGGCGTGATTGTGTAACCTTACAAAGCACTGTTGGGTGTTATTTACTAAAGGCAAAGACACTTTGCACTACAAGTGCAGTTGAAACTGCACTTGTAGTGCAAAGTGGATTTGCCCTTTGGAAATAACACCCATTGTCACAGAAAACAGCAATTAGAGCACCCCAAAAGTGTTGTAGCGTTGAGACAATAATCCACACATTCTTGATTAACAATCTTTTTAATACCTGCACAATCACATGTGCATTTAGAAAAGGTTTTTAAAACAAACCAACATGTTTGTTGTATAACAATTTTTGGGGTCACATTAGAAAAAGTAAAAATGTCCATTTAAGATAAAACAGGCATGTTTAAAACCAACAAGAAAGACACAAATCTTGAACTTACAAAGTTCACATTTGGTAGAACTTGAAGGCAATATCAGACATGAGTATTTACAAACTGTGTTTTATATTGCATTCAGATGGGGTGAAGTTACCCCTGGAAAAGCCAAATTTTGAAGATGCACACAAATAGCCGAATGTCAACATGTGCTAGCTGCCATCATGGGGGATCAAGGGACATGTTTTGGGGGAGCAACCCCTTCCTCTCAGCTACTTTATTATTGAGGAAGGGGTTGCACCCCCAAAACGCATCCATTGATCTCCCGTGATGGCAGATAGCACATGTTGACACACTATGTACCTCTTCAAAATTTGGCTTTTCTCCAACTTGACAAAAAATGTAAAAAAATTGTAGCTCACCATAAAACAAAGGGATTTGGAGGGGTTTTAAACTCTCCCCAAAACATCAACGATGTTCTTATTTTTTGAAGAACATCATTGATGTTTTTCTGGATGTTTTCCAAGTTCCTATTACACCCCATGATCTCCCCAATCAGGATCTGTGCACTTTCCGAGGTGACAGGATCTGGATCCACAACGTCACGATCACCTAAAAAGATAGAAACCAAAAAAAAAACATGTATTATAAATATGCCGGCATCCATCTCTTACCTGAGCCTGTGGTCGCAGACACTCACCTGTTGTGGTGCCAATTTCCATCACGTCTTCGTCCTCCTGCTCTGTTTGTCTTGGGTGCATTTTCCCTTCTTCCAGAGGTGGGGGGTCTCTGGTCTCCTCGGATGAGGGGTGTCCTCCAAGTCTTTTCTCCCCTATGTAAAAAAAAAATGGTATACTTAGCACACAGATATTTGAGGGAAGTACTATAAATATGAAACATTGCTTGGAAGTGGGGTACAATTGTCTGTTTAGGCAGAGTTCCAAGATGTAGAATTTTTAGTGTCCTTTGTCAAGCTTCAATACTTTACCTGTTTTGTACAAGCTTCACAGATGGAGACACCCCTATAGTATACACTGGAGCACCTGTGTGGGCCCCCTAATAAAAAGGGTGTTCTTGTGTCCCAGACTAGTGCTCCAGCGTCCAGATGTGTAAACAGCTGCTGAGTGTCCTCTCCTTACACAGAATCTAGTTTGCATTTCATTCTAGTAACAGACACATCTACACAACCAAATTATTTTCAGACAAATAGGCCCTAAAAAATGTGGGCAAATGCATATGGCCAAAACAATGTGTTTTATAGGCCGAAAGAAAAATGTTTGATACGAACGAATAATGTGCCCATGAACATGAAAGTTGACATTTTAAACTGGATAACAGTTAAGAAAAGTACATGGAGCAGCACGAACGTAATAAACACAAAAAGACTAGGAACACAGCACAACTACTTACTTTTTTGCAGCACTCTCCGGATCTTTCTGTACTGCTCGTGCTCTCTCAATGTTAGGTCCGACCACCGTTTCCTGAGCTGATCTTTTGATCGATGTACCCCGAAATTCCGGTGCAGACTTTTGACCACTTTTGCCATGATCTTGGCCTTTAAGAGATTGGGGTTGGGGTAAGGTCCATACTTCCCGTCATAGTTGGCCTTCTTCAGGATGTCGACCATCTCCAACATCTCCCCAAAGGACATATTTGATTCCTTAAATCGTCTCCTTCTGGATCGGGACATTCTGCCTCCGGGATTTCCTCCTCCTCTTCCTCATTGGTGTAAATATCAGACACCTGCTCTGACTCCGCCATGTGCTCTTCCCCACTGCGCCGAACGAGAAGGGGCGGGGAATAGACTAGAAAGAACGTCAGGGCAGGCGGAGTTTCGCGCATGCGCAGTGTCTATAAAGCGTAACATGCGTGCGTAGTACGTACGATCTGTGAGCGGAGGAAGGAGTAACGGTAAGGTAAGATTTAACATTGGGCCTATACTGCTTCTAGATTGAGGCCTGTATTTGCACAAGTTTAGAAGACTTTAGGCTGACATTAGGGTTTGTCTTGTGTTGTGTCTTGCAGTGAAAATGGATATCTTGAAAGATAAGGACTTTATGGCAATCTTCATTGATATGTTCAGGGAGCTGCCCTGTCTGTGGCAGATAAACCACCCTGATTATAAGAACCAAACAAAGAGGAAGGCAGCTCTGGATCAATTGCTGGAATTTGTGAAGACAGTGATCCCCACGGCAGACATCACCTATTTGAAGATCCTAATTGGTGGCCTGAGGAGCACTTATCTAAGGGAGCACAAGAAGGTCCAGGATTCCCAGAGATCCGGAGCTGCAGATGACATTTATGTCCCCAGGCTGTGGTACTATGACAGACTGCATTTTCTAGAAGGCCAGACTGAACCCAGGTCAGCACTCTCCAGTCTTCCTTCCACGCTTCCTTCCCCCCCAGCTGAGGCTTCTGACGCCCAACCTGGGCCTTCCAGGCAGCAACATGTGGAGGAGCCCAGCTTGAGTCAGGTATAGCATTCTTCTAAATATTTCTGCTTGTCCAATCAATGATGTTAAATAGATGTTAGTTTGGAGTACTAATTTATGATTGTGATTGATGATGCAAAAACTACAACCATGTCCCTTTTTCATACACAGGGAAGTCTCAGCCAGGAGGTGGCCGGGCCAAGCAGGCTGCCTGATACCCAGGTCCCTCCCCTACACCTTCAAAGACAAAGTGGCAGGAAGAGGAGTAACCTGGAGGAGGCTGCCATAGGCCTCTTTTGGAAGGTTACAGAGGCCCTGAGAAGCCCCCACAGTGTGGAGGAGGACTTTGCTGGCATAACTGCCTGCAAAATGCTGCAGATGGAGGAGGGCCAACGACTCCTGTGTGAGTCCTTAATTTTGGAAGCTCTCAATAAGGGGTTGAGGGGCCAAATAACATGTGCTACCCACATTTGTAATCTCACACATAGTCCTCCTCCTCCTCCAGGTCCTACTACTCCTCCTCCTCCTCCTCCTCCAGGTTCTACTACTCCTCCTCCTCCTCCTCCAGGTCCTACTCCTCCTCCTGCCACATCTCCAACACCAGAGCCACAGCGTGGAAAGAAGCGTGGAAAAAAGACCAGAGAGTGATGACCCTGGGTCCAGTCTGGTCTGGCAAAAGATGCAGCCTCTTGTAGTACCACAGCCTGGGGACTAGGATGTCATCTGCTGCTTTCATGATCTCTGGGACTTCTGGACCAGACTGCACTCCCTTAGATATGGACTCCTCAGGCCACCAATTTTGCATGAAAAGATTTGATGTCTGCCCTGGGGGTCCAAGGCTTCGCCAATTTCTGATGTTTCTCCAGCGTTGCCTCCCTCTTTGTTTGGTTCTGAGCCCTTAATAAAGGATTTTTTGTTTCAATTATACTCGCCTATGTGTTTTTTCCTTAAAAAAGGACAGTTTGTTTGTGAGGATTCAGGTACATTTCAAAAATACAATGTGAAATTAACAAGGGACACCAACACCAAGCAATCTTCTTGAGATTAACTAATACAAGATAATAATGGTGTTGTGGTAACTTGACACACAAAACACACACAAAAATATTATGGAGTAAAACTAAAAATAAAATAAAACAAAGATCAGCCTTGAAAAAAATACAAACCCAAAAAAAAAAAAAAAAAAAAAAAAACAGCCTTAAAAAAAAAAAAAAATTAATAAAACAAAAAAAAGAAATTTTGTCAGATGTGACAAATCAAAATATATTGAGGGAATCTTGATAAATAATAAAGAAAGAAGTTTGTGAGAAGTCTGTGTGAATATGAGCAGCAAAACTATTTCATTCTTCTCACATTATAAAGAAGAAGAGAGTGCACTGTATTAAACCATTTTTTACATTGCAGCGTGACGAAAGTGCTGTATCCATTGCGAACGCTAATTTTACCAGACCGAGCTGTTCCGTCTTGGAATTTCTTCTGAGCATGCGTGGCACTTTGTGCGTCGGAACTGGCCACACACGGTCGGAATTGACGCGATCGGATTTTGTTGTCGGAAAATTTTATAGCCTGCTCTCAAACTTTGTGTGTCGGAAAATCCGATAGAAAATGTCCGATGGAGCCCACACATGGTCAGAATGTCCGACAACACGCTCCAATCGCACATTTTTCCTCAGAAAATCCGACCATGTGTACGGGGCATTACAGTAAAGAATCCCCTACGCAGTTTAAGGTTAAACCACTTTTTCTTCTAATTTTAGTGAATGGCCGCGTGTCTTATTAAATTCCCTTTTGCAGAAAAATGTTATCCCTATTGTGGGGTCACCAGTACGGTATTTGTACATTGAAATCATATCCCCTCTCCGTCTCCTCTCCAGAGAGAATAAGTTCAGTGCTCATAACCTTTCCTCATAACTAATATCCTCCAGATATTAGCTTTGCTGCCCTTCTTTGTACTCCCTCCATTTCCAGTACATCCTTCCTGAGGACTGGTACCCAGAACTAGACAGCATACTCCAGGGGCGGCCAGACCAGAGTCTTGTAGAGCGAGAGAATTATCGTTTTATTTCTGGATTTAATCCCCTTTTTAATGTATGCCAATATTCAGTTTGCTTTGCCTGCAGCAGCTTGGCACTGCATGCCATTGCTGAGCCTGTCATCTACTAAGACCCCCAGTTCCTTTTCCATATATATATACAGTCCAGAGATTTCTGCATTGTATTTTAGGTTGGGTTTCCCGATGGTGACAACATTGGACCATCTATGTATAATATTTGTAGAATGGCCACTTGTAGTCTCTATCAGAAGCCCAAGTGATAGGGTGACACAGGATCACTAGGTATTATTTCAATAAAAGCTGCAGATTTAAACATGTTGAAAAGTAAGCTTACATGAGATTTAAGTCATTTAATTAATTTACATCTACTTTTAATAGTATTATTATTATTATCATCATTACAACTGCTACTGCTAACAACTACTAAGACATAATGCACATGAATGGCGAGAGGCTGAAAATATGCTGAGGGTAAAATTTGTGGTGTTTTCTTGCACCCTGGGAGCCTCAGGTGCCACTTACAGCCATTCACTTGTATAGCAGGCTGTACACCTGCTGCTTCCTGAGCATAGAAAAATACCTGGAATTTTTCAATAGACCTATTTTCAGCCTCTCACCACCCATGTACATGAGGCCTAATGAATGATATCTGTCAGTAGTAGTAGCTACTGCTGTAGAAATAACAACTCTATAAGTAATAATATAAACTATACCGTCCAAGCCCATTGGACTAAATTGTAAATGAGATGTTTTATGTTTCTTTGCTTAGAACGACAGCTTTTTGTGTATGTTCAATAGGAATATATTGAGAAAGCTGAGGATGGTGACAAAAAGCAATTATTTTACAAGTTCTGGGTTTACTGCAGGCTGGGGCTCTGATGACGAAGGTCTAACTGCCAAAGTGTTAAAGGTTGTTGCTCTTTAGGTTGAAAACTTTAGAACAAAATGATGATACTCAAATGTACAAACTCTTTCAGTCTTACTTTTCATCTCTGTTCACTTAAAGTGATTGTAAACCTTCATTTTTTTTTTTTTCTAAATAACAAACATGTCATACTTACCTCCACTGTGCAGTTCGTTTTGCACAGAGTGGCCCCGATTATCCTCTTTTGGGGTACCCCAGTGGCGCTCACAGCTCCGCCTCGCATCGGTAAACCCCCTAGGAGAAGCTCTCTCCCAGGGGGTTACCTTGCGGGCGTGCTTCCGAGTCCAGCATTTGCATGCATAGACACAGAATGCCGGACTCGGTCCCGCCCCCCGACTCCCGCGTCATTGAATTTAATTGACAGCAGCGGGAGCCAATGGCTGCGCTGCTATCAATCTATCCAATCAAGAGCCAAGCACCCCGGGCTGGGGGGCCGGTCACTGTCAGAAGTTTTTTCACCTTAATGCAGGATGCATTAAGGTGAAAAAACACAAGGGTTTACACCCCTTTAATTTGCTGATACATATGTGAAAAATTGGGAAAAAATTAAGATCTGTTTTATCCATTTTAAGACCTCATTCACATGGATGCACATGGGCGTATTACAGCGTGCATTCATGTGTGGGCCATGCCTGCCCACATGTGGATGCAGTGTACCGTGCATCCTCATGCAGGCAGTCCCATTCATCCCAAGTGGGACGCAACGCCTCCATGGATACATCCGCTGCTCCCATTTTGACATCTGTGTGGCTGTAGGTACATGGCCCGAAAAGCAGACAATGTCATGATGTGAATGGGACTGCCTGCACAGGGATGCACAGAACACCCATGCATCTTTGTGCAGGTAAACATGGCCCTAATGCGGGTGTACTCTTAAATACGCATGTGTGAATGAGGCCTAAGACGACAAGATAGATGAGAAAGCTGAAATGAGGCATTAGAGAGCACTCAATGTACCCAGGTCTCCCAGTCTCCCTTACTAGTACAGAGGCTGCCAGTCACACAAGCTTACTCTCATGCACACTGACAATTCAGGCTAAGTTTAGGGGATGTCTTTTTAGTATTTATTGCTGAAAAACATCAACTGGAAGGGGGTTTAGGGTCACAGGATACTCCAAACAGATTAGTAGCAACAATAGGGGAACAAACCTCCCTCTAATCTTTCAATAGCAGCTTTTCTGGAGGTAACAGGGAATGGCCAGTATATCCAGAACCCTACAACAGCAGTCCAAATAGCAAGCTCTGGCACTTAGTTCCCTACTGCAACTTGCACGACTAATAGTCTCCAGCAAGGTCTTTACTCTGCACACCAGTTTCTATGTTTTCATTCATAGTTGAGTCACTTAACCATGTTTCCATGTCCTATGCACCAAAACATAAGAACTGGGGTTCAGAAAAACAGTGAAGCATGGCGGAGGTTTCCGCAAGTTTGGGTCTGCATTTCTGCGAATGGAATTGGAGGTTTGGTCAGAATCAGTGATGTCCTCAATGCTGAGGAATACAGGCAGATACCAATCCATCATGCCATACCATCGGGGAGGCGTGTGATTGGCCCCACATTTATTTTTCAGCAGGACACCGACCCCAAACTTTCAACCAATGTCATTAAGAACTATCTTCAGTGTAAAGAAGAACTAGAAGTCCTGGAAGTGATGGTTTGGCTCCCTCAGAGTCCTGATCTCAACATTATAGTCTGTCTGGGATTACACAAAGAGACAGAAGGATTTGAGCAGCCTACATCAACAGAAGATTGGTGGCTAATTCTCCAAGATATTTGGAACAACTTACCTGCTGTGTTCCTTCAAAAACTGTGTGCAAGTGTACCTAGAAGAATTGAAGAAGTGATGCTGTTTTCAAGGCTAATGGTGGTCACACCAGATATTGATTTGAATTTCGCTGCTGTTCATTTACTTTCTATTCTGTTCATTTATAAAAATAAACTATTAACACTTATATTTCTGAAAGCATTTTTTCACACCTGCCTAAAACTTTTTGCACAGTACTATATTTGTATACTGTATTATATTGCCATGCAATACATTTGATGTTGATAGATTAAAGAAGATTAAAGAAAAAATGCACTTAGAATAATATGGAGTCTGCCATTTTTTACCTACTTTTTAGAGCACTAGTTGCTTTGCAGTCTCTGGTTTTAATGCTGTCAAGTCACTGACCTTGAACACGGGTGACCTTGAACTAGAGTGAAGTCAGAAAACCTGAATTTGATGTGTATTAGTCAGTAGTACTGAAGCCACTGGATTTTGCATGACTGCAACTAGCTTTTACAGAAAGATAGGTCAGTAACGAAAGCTTCCATATTCTCTATTGGTTTATTTTAACAACATTGCTTACAGCAATGAGAGAGAGCGTGAGAATGGAAGACATTAAAAGTTCAGCCAAAAGTAGAATCAATGTTAGTTCAAGACTCATGGTTCTGAAAAAAGGAGTAGCACAATTAAATTTCCTACCTATTAAGGGAGTTCCAGTTGCAGGTAATGTTTCAGACACCATTATGAGAAAAACAGAGTAACCAAGAAGAAGGGTGATCTTAAATGATATTCTTTCACCACTCTCTGGTGGGAGGTAGAATCCAGCAACATCCATTACCATGATAAATAGACTGGGTATAATTAGACTTACTGTATAAAAGAGGGCTCTTCTTTTGATAACTATCTGTTATAACACAAAAATTAAAGATATTACAGGTCAAACATACAGTAGAAAAGTAATGCCTTAAACCAATGCAGAACATAAACATACAGGATTTTGTCTTTAGGTATGGAGTAGCTCATAGCAGAACGATGGGCAAAGAAAAAAAATGACATATATGATGTACAGTAATCTGTCAATAGCATTAACACAGTAGTCTTTGTTTTTCTGAGTCCCCCGTAACATAGTTTTATTACCTGGCCAAGTTGTCAAACCAAAGTAGAAGTTAGAAGGTTGAGACAAACCATTTAACATGAACAGTTATCAATCACCTGCAGGGCTTTAATTAGGAAAATTGCAGGGTCTGCATCCCTTTAGATGTGATTTCCTTAATTTTTTTTTAATAATCTTTATTTATGAAAACATGTTTACAATTTTTATAAAACATATACACATCCATTACATAATCTATATTGTATTTAAATTATCTTCTACTTTCCTATTCAAATCATTATTCATATCTCCACCTAGCTATTACAAAATATGTTCAAAGATGTATACCCCAGTTAATTTAAACCTATTGCTTGTTAACTCACTTATACATCAAATCCACACCCACCTATTCATACACACTCACCAAGATCCCCCACCATTCACAAAAAAAAAGGGGGGGTTAACACCCCATTCCTTTCTCTATTCAGCTAAAATTTACTCTAAGTCCTATATTTCCCTCAAAAGCAATGAAGAGGCTCTAAACTCTTCCCATATTTGCCAAGTTGTTATTATCTGTTTTTTTAACCCTTCTTCAAATACCATTCTTTCTTCCAGGGAACGCATCTCGCCCATCTCACACTCCCACTCTTCTATAGAGGGCGCAATCGTACTTTTCCATTTTATGGCTATAATAGTTCGCGCTGCAGTCAGAAAATATTTTAAGATTCCTTTCTTAATACTTTCACCGATCCTGGGATCATAGATAGTACTGCCACTTGTATATCTGATTGTAAATCTATCTCTGGCATAGCCTTATATATTTTAAATATTTTTTGCCAGAATAGCTGAACCTCTGGACAGAAGTACCAGATGTGAGACATTGTGCCTTTTGCCACGCAACATCTCCAACATACATCTTCATTATCGGAGTTTATTTTATACATATCTACTGGGCACCTATACCATCTGGCTAAGATTTTATAATTTCTTTCTTGGTGTCTGGCAGAGATCGATAACTTATGTGTTAATATAATTGCCTTTTCCCATTTTACTCTGGGGATAACCATCCCTAGGTCTTCCTCCCATTTTTTTATATAGAGTATCTCTTGTTCTTTATTTTCTGAGATCAGATATTTATAAACATTAGACAAAATATGTGCTGGTCTATGTTCTTGTAAAAATATTTTTTTCTAATTCTGTCAGTGGTCTATCTAGTATGGACTCCTTCATTAAGGAAAAGATGTATTGTTGAAGTTGCCCGTATTGCATCCATTTCTTTTTATGATCAATACCCAAGGCCTCTAATGGAAGGAGTCTATTCCCCTCCATCGTCTATACTATCCTCGTGTCTTTACATCTCTGCCATTTAAGAAATGTTTTGGATTCCATTGCTAGTGGGAATTCTGGATTGCTAAATAGAGAGTCATTGGACCTCTGTATGTAGATCCTATCCCTCGCTTTATCAAATCGTCCCACACTTTCAAAGTTGATACAACTAAAGAGGGCATATCCCCTTCCAACGGTCTAAATTCCTTCTTAATCCATGGTAATGATTTCAGTTTTATGACTGTGATCTCTTCCTCTAGCTTCACCCATTGTTTGCAATCTGCATTATGGAACCAATCCACAATCCTAGTTATAAATACTGATCTGAGGTACATCGATATGTCTGGGAGAGAAAGACCTCCATCCTTTTTTAATCTGTTTAGTATTGCTCTACTAATTCTGGCAGTTTTATCTGCCCAAAAAAAATTCCCTATAGCCCTACGTAATTGATTCTAGATGCTTGTTGAAGGAAAAATAGGTATCGTTTGAAATATATATATAATTTTAGGCAGAATGTCCATTTTTATAATGTTTATCCTACCCATCCAGGAAAAAGTTCCTTTATCATACTGTTGTAGTGTTCTAGTTATTTTTTGCAGCTATCGGAAGATAGTTGTATTCCTGCAATTTCCTTAAATTTTTGATGCAGGAGATGCCAAAAATCTGAGTTGTATCTTAGTGCAAACTTCTGGGAAAATCAGTGAGCCACTCACACAAGCAGGAAATTACATTTTTTAGGGGGTATTCTGTTTTTGTACAGAACAACTCCAGGTAGCCATATTGCATTGCATTTTACAGAAAATTGCAGAGCTGCAGATTGAAAAGGAAAGGTATTTTTTAACCACTTGCTTACTGGGCACTTAAACCCCCCTCCTGTCCAGACCAATATTCAGCTTTTAGCGCTGTCGCACTTTGAATGGCAATTGCGCAGTCATGCAACACTGTACTCAAATGACATTTTTATCATTTTTTTTCCACAAATATAGCTTTCTTTTGGTGGTATTTGATTACCTCTGCGGTTTTTATTTTTATTGAAAAAGACTGAAATAAAAAAAAAATCAAAATTATATTTTTTTTATATTTTGTTAAAAAATTTTGCAAACAGGTAATTTTTCTCCTTCATTGATGTACGCTGATGAAGCGGCACTGATGGGCACCGATAGGTGGCAGTGATGGGCACTGATGGGTGGCAGTGATGGACACTGATGGGTGGCAATAATGGGCACTGATTGCTTACACTGATGGCAGCACTGCTAGGTGGCACTGATTGGCACCACTGGTGGGCATTGATAGGTGGCACTTGTGGGCATTGATAGGTGGCCCTGGTGGGCACTGGCAGGTGGCACTGGCAGACACAGATGAGCCATATGTGCCTCCTCCCTCTTCGGGACCGATGTCCCTTTTAACATAAGCCGGTGATCTGCGATCTGTGATCATCCGAGTCTCCGTGACTCGGTGAACACAGCGCGTGCACCGCGCACCCTGCAGGGTGCGTGCGGGGTGCGTGCACAGGGGAGGACATACTATGATGGCCTCCCAGAAAATGAGGTCCGCGCTGTGGCCGTCATTCGGCTATGGCCCGGACCTCAAGTGTTTAATAACATTCAATTACAATATGACTTGATTCGCAATTGTATATGCTATATTATAATTTTTTGTTGCTATTTATTTTTTCCTACTAAAATTGAGTTACCTTTTAAACTAATTTATACCTGTATTATTTTTAGTCCAGACACTTTCTTTGGATCTTACTATATATATAAATCCTTAGATTTGTATAAAACATCATTTTTTTTTTCAACATTAGTATTTTATTGAAGTTTTTCAGGAAAAACATAAAACACAAACATACAAACAAATGACGGACGTTGTCTGTCATGCAATGGAATATATTAACAGAGATAATCTATCAAATGAGATTGACCACTTCCATAGAAGTAAGTTGACGAAGAGTTAGTTTTCAAGTTTTGTAACGAGGTAGCGTACAGTGTCTTTCCCTCCATGCACCCCGTGTGGGAGTAAACTGTGCCCTAGAGGGAGACCTATACGCCACTTCCTCATTTTGGTAGATTGTGATAGGAGGTTTTAAGTATTATAAAGGCTTGTTTCTATTATTGTGTTACCTGTGAGCTTACACATTAACCACTTGACGACCAGCCACCGTCGTTACTGCCACCGTCCTGTGCGAATCGCAAAACCTGTACGGCGGCTTGCGCAGGCGCAGTTGCGGGCGGGCGTGCGCCACCACCACGCTGTGGGAGTGTGCCCGTGGGTCGGGCTGACTCGATGTCCACCGGCGACCTGTGATCGCCTAGTACAGAGGCAGAACAGGGATCTGCCAGTGTAAACAAGTGGATCCCCGTTCTGACAGGTGACATGTCAGAGATCTACTGTTCCCAATGATCGGGAACAGTGATCTCTGTCATGTCTCAGTAAGCCCATCCCCCCTACAGCTAGAACACACCCAGGGAACACAGTTAACCCCTTGATCGCCCCCTAGTGTTAACCCCTTCCCTGCCAGTGTCATTTTTACATTAATCAGTGCATTTTTATAGCACTGATCAATGTAATAAAGTCACTGGTCCCCAAAAAGTGTCATTTGGGGTCAGATTTGTCTGCCGCAATGTTGCAGTCCCGCTAAAAATTGCGGATCGCCACCATTAGTAGTAAAAACAATAAAAATAAATAAAAGTCCCTAAATCTATCACATAGATTGTAGATGCGATAACTTTTGAGCAAACCAATCGATATATGCCTATTGCGTTTTTTTTAATCAAAAAGATGTAGAAGAATATATATTGGCCTAAACTGATGAATAAATGTGTTTTTTATTTATATATATATTTTTTTTGGATCAAAATTCAAAATTGTTGCTTTTTGTTTGTTTATAGCGCAAAAAATAAAAACTGTAGTAGTGATCAAATACCACCAAAAGAAAGCTCTATTTGTAGGAAAAAAATTTTGTTTGGGTACAGCGTCGCACGACCACGCAAATGTCAGTTAAAGCGATGCAGTGCCGTAGTGCAAAAAATGGCCTGGTCATTAAGGGGGCAAATCCTTCCGGTCCTTAAGTGGTTAAGTGAGACTCATGGTGTCTATAAGTAAATCATGACTTTCAATTGCATAGATTGTATCCCTATATGCTTGGGGATTATGTTAGTTTTACTGTCTTAATCCAGTTTAAAACATAAATTTTAAGACCAATATGACCATCTTGCCTTCACATTATTTTAAATTAAAATAATTTGAAGTATGCTTGTTTCTCATTAAAATATTGATTTCACCCCTTCGGCCTCTATAATATTACACTAATAGAGTAAGACTTTATCTTCAATGGATGCATGCTGTGCCATTTCCAGTGCTGCCCCTGAAGACTTACAGGACCATGCTGAATATTAGGAGCACCCCCTTTAAAAGCACCATCATAGCATTCTGAGTCTCCAGGCTCTTTTGCGTCAGTGCTACTCTAAAAAGAGTGTGCAAGCCATATTGTAGCTGATTTGCCTGTTTTCCATTCTCCTACTGTCCCAACAGATGATGTCTTAGTGGACGAAACGTTGGGACGTATTGTGTTGGCTCCATGTTATCGCTCTCCATACTATCCTCCTTTGTGATTACATATATACAGTGCCTGTATCTATCCATATTGATGTAAGTGCATTACTTATTCAATAAAACTATCTGGTTAAGGATTTTATGCTATGTTGGCGTTTTTCCTCCTCCAATTATATGCCTGGTTGAGCCTTGGATTTCTTGGACACTGTGTTGGAGTGGCTACATTCCCTCTGTGCTGGTTCCATGTGTGCTGGTTCCATGTGTGCTGCTTCCCTTGTATGCTGGTCCCTGTGGAGTCCAATCTACTTTGGTTTCTTTGCGCATTTGGCTGCCTGCTAGTAGCCCACTGGATCTGGTAAGAGTACCCGATCATTGTGTCTGGTGGTGGCTACACATTCAATGTCAATTTCCACTCCTGGTGGTCCTCTTCACAAGCACATCAAACTTCTCCCCAGAAGTAGAAGTTTGAATTCATATTGAACTGTTTCTCACTCCAATCACCTACTTCCTTTCTTGGAATTTTTATGTTTGCTCACATGCAATTTTATATGGAAACTATGAAACATTGATGATCAAATTGTTTATCAGTATTATGTCTGTATGATCTACATTCTTTATTGGTGTTAGTCACATGTATATATATATATATATATATATATATATATATATATATATATTTTATTTTTTTTTATTTTTTGGCATCTTTATTTTGTTTGCATTTTACTAGCACTGCACCTTATATCACATCAACTAATAGTTGGAACTACACATATATCACAAAATTCAGTGATTTTATATATACACAAAAAATACACTTGCAATCTCTTGTGAAATAAAGCACAATAACGGTGTATATCTCCGGATCATGCAAAAAAATTATTAAATCTAAGTCCAAAAAGCAACAGTCCCACAATAACAGAATATGAGTTTTTTTTAAAGCGGTAGTAAACTCAGGCAAAGCGATTGAGAAAAATACCTTTTTATATCATTCCACCATGAAAATAACCCCCCTAATTTCCATCTTACTGTTTTCCTGCTTATTTTTCTTTATTCTTCTCCCTTCCGAAGCCGGTGCCATTGCTACTGCTGTCCTCCGCATCTTTGCATTCTTTTTTTTTATATAATCTTTATTGTATATTTTTCAAATATAACAAATAATAACAAATAATAACACAGAGGGTATAAAAAGAAAAAAGGAGAAAAAAAAAAAAAAAAAAAAAAAAAAAAGGGAGGGGGGGATCCAATAAATCACAATGCAGTACCATAAAGGTATACAAATACCATACATATGAAAAGGATGTGTTTTAAAGATTGAATAGAAACAAATGGTGCAAGCTTATACTAAAACCTCGACGAAAGTGTGTCACGTGAGATACTTATGACTTCCTCATCCTGCGTCCACTCTTGTAATAGAGGTGGAATCTATGGTTGAGACCACTTTCATAACTAGTCAGGTTAACAGTAACTGTGTTAAGAAAACAATATCCTGTTAGTGTCTAAGGATTTGACCCAGGCAGGAAATAGGGGGGGGGGGGTGGAGATGGGGGAAAAAAAAAAAAGAGGGGGAAAATTGGTGGGGAAGGTTGATGGGTATGTATAAAAATCACTGATACATCTGCCTAAAGGCTAGCACAGCTGTGTGCAGTAAAAGTGCAATATCATTATCATTATGTGGATCCTGGTGGTGAATTAAGTACGCCGTGGCCCTCACCCTCTGAAGCCGTTTAAAAAACAGCTCCAACAATGTCCGACCTACAGGAAGCGGCCCCGGGGGAAACCTGAAGGGGGGACGCCCTGTCCTTAGACTTATAATGTATCCATGTTGCCCAGATTGCATAAAATTTGTCAAACTTATCTTTACATTTTGCCATCCACTCCTCCGCCGCCATAACCGAGTCAATCAGGCCCATCCACTCAGTACGTCCCGGAATATGGGTTGATTTCCAGTGGACGGGGATCAAACGCCGTGCAGCATTTAAGAGATGTGGGAGTATCGACTTCCGGTATTGACTTAGTGGGGTGGATGGCACATGCAGTAGGAACTCCAATGGGGAGTCCGGTAAATCCACGTCTAGGATAGCCTTTATCTGGGCTCTGACATCTAGCCAGAAGGGTCGGAGCCTCGGGCACTCCCACCAAATATGTAGGAAAGTGCCCCGGAGCCCGCAGCCCCTCCAACATGCCTCCGAAGCTGTCGGATAGATTTTCGCCAATTTCGTTGGTACCTTATACCATCTGGTTAATAGTTTGAAACAATTTTCCTGCGTTTTGGTGTCTATTGAGCTTTTATGAGTGAGCCGATAAAGGTTATTCAATTGGACCTCAGTAAATGTGTATCCCAGGTCCCTTTCCCACTCCCTAATGTATGTGGGTTTGTTCTGAGATTCCGCAGACTGCAGCATCTCATAAAGCAAGGAAATTGAGTGAGAAATGGGACCCTCGGATTTACATAGTTTTTCAAAGAGGGTTAGTGATGAGGGGGGTCGCACCGGAAAAGGTAGACTCTTAATAAAATGCTGTAGTTGTCTATATCGCCATCCATCCATAGGAAAGCTACCAAACTGGGATCGGAGCCAATCTAAGGACACCAAACCCTGTTCATGAATAAATCGTCCACAGCGAACCTCCCCATCATTGGTCCAATTGCGAAGGTATGAAAGGTGTTCCCCCGGAGTGAACCAGGGAAAGCCTCCTAACGGTGCGAGCGGGGATGTTGGCTGTGACAGCTGCTTCTTTGAGTTGATGGCATCCCACAGTCTCAGCACATGTATAGTGATCGGGGAAACAAAGCTCGAGAGACCTCTGTTCTCTCGTGGGAGCCAAGGGGCATGGGACAGGTTGCGCCCCGCCAGAAATTTCTCGAGTGGAACCCAGGCCTTGGTGAAGGTGTGGTGGTGCCAGTCGAGAACTCTCTGCAGGGCCACTGCCTCGTAATATTTGCGGACAGAAGGCACTCCCAAGCCACCCATATTTTTAGGGCGTTGTAGCGTGCGGAGGGCTAAGCGGGGTACATGACCTTGCCAAATAAATTTAACAAATAGGCTGTTGAAGGTTGAGAAAAGAGATCTGGGCAAAGCAATAGGTATCATCTGGAGAAAAAACAGGATTCGTGGTAGTACATTCATTTTCAGTATGCTGACCCGCCCCATCCACGAAAAGGAAGTGCGATCCCACCTAGTTAAATCAGTTTTGATAGTTGCGAGTAATGGTGCAAAATTGCATGAGTAAAGTTGTGTTATATCTGCTGGGAGGTGGATCCCCAGGTATTTTAAGGAAGAGCAACACCACGTGAAGGAAAAGGAGGCCTGTAGTTGGGAGCGCATCGCATGAGGAATATTGAGGGGGAGAATCTCGGACTTGCTATAATTAATTTTGAAATTTGATAAGGTACAGAATCTTTTTAATTCGGCCATGATGTTAGGTAGGGAGATCAGTGGGTCTGTAACATAGAAAAGAACGTCGTCTGCATACGCCGATAATTTATGCTCCGTCGTTCCCACCGTGAGCCCCTTAATATTAGGGTTTGCTCTGATTATGTTGAGTAGAGGTTCTAGAGTGAGGGCAAAAATCAGGGGAGACAAAGGGCACCCCTGCCGTGTACCGTTTCGAATAGGGAAGGGGTTAGAAAGCGTTCCATTTACTTTAACCTGCGCTTCGGGGGAGCTGTATAATGACCCTATCCATTGGAGCATATTACTTCCCAGGCCCAATCGAGAGAGTACCGCCTGCAGGTAGGCCCAGTCCACCCTGTCGAAGGCCTTCTCCGCGTCCGTAGACAAGAGAAGACAGGGTGCACTGGGCCGTCGCAAGTTCGCCCAGTGTATCAATTGTATGGCTCGGTTGGAATTGTCTCTAGCCTCCCTTCCTGTTATAAAACCCGTTTGATCTGTATGAATCACCGAAGGGAGGATAGGTTTGAGGCGATTGGCTAATACTTTCGCGAAAATTTTGATATCAGTATTCAGCAATGAAATCGGCCTATAGCTGCTAGGGATGGAGGGGTCTTTGCCCTCCTTTGGAAGGACGGTGATGTGCGCCATCAACGCGTCCCTCGGGAGGGTGGTACCTGAAGCTAAGGCATTGAAATACGTGCACATTCGGGCAGCCAGGAGGTGAGAAAATTTGCGGTAGTACGCATTGGTTAGCCCATCAGGACCAGGGCTTTTCCCATGCGGAAGATCTTTAATGATTGCTTCTATTTCCTCTACCGCCATAGGCTTATCAAGCTGAGCACTGATTTGTTGCGATATTTGTGGTGTGAGAGCCTCCTCCAAATATTGCGCAATACAGTCCGCCTTCTGAGAGGGCGTATGTCCTACAAGTGTGGCTGGGAGTTGATAAAGTTGGGCATAATAATCGCGAAAGGCATCTGCAATTTTAGAGGATAGTACAGTTTGGGATCCCGATGGTGTTTGAATTTTATGGACATGTCCGGATGCACGTTGCCGTTTCAGGGCCCTGGCCAGTAATTTGCCACATTTATTACCAAATTCATAGAATTTATGTGAGACGTATCGGAGTCTATCACGGGTTCGTTTTTCTAGTAGGTCTGAGAGCTGTGCCCTGAGGGCTGTTAATTTCTCGTATAAAAGAGGGGTCAATTGCCGTTTGTGTTTGAGTTCAACTGTGCGCAATTGTGTCAGCAAGGATTGGAGTTCCCCACAGCGCGCTTTTTTGAGCCTAGCTCCTTGTGCAATAAATTCTCCTCTTATCACAGCTTTATGTCCCTCCCAAACATATGCCACCCCAGTTTCTCCCGTCGCGTTTTCTTTGAAGTACATAGAAATCGCATCTGTCACCTGAGCTAGCGCTACTGCATCATCTAGCAGGTTTTCGTTCAGGCGCCAAGTCCATTGGCGAGCCTCTGAAGACAAAGGTGCCAGGGAAATGGAGATGGGTGCATGATCGGAAATCGTCATAGATCCGATTGACGTGCCAGAGAGCGATTCCAGAAGGTGTTGATCTACCAATAGAAGATCTATCCGCGTGTACACTTTATGTGTTGCAGAGTAGTAGCTGAAATCCTTTACAGTAGGATGTGTCACTCTCCAGCAGTCAATCAGATGACTAGCGTGTAAGGTTTTACGGAAGCGCTTAAGAAATGCAAAGGAGTGCGTAGAGTGGCCTGAAGAGGTGTCCAACTGCGGGTCGGGGCATACATTAAAGTCCCCTCCCACAATGAGACGCCCCTCGCGAAAATCGGAAAGGGAATCTAGGACCCTCTCCAAAAAGTTCAGCTGCCCAGAATTGGGAGCATATAGCGCTACAATTGTAAATTTTTGGTTGTATATAGTGCCTTTCAAAAAAACAAATCTGCCTTCAGGATCTACGCGGTGGTCAATGGTGATAAAGGGGCAGTTTTTATGGATCGCCACCGCGACTCCACCTGATTTAGATTTGGGTGAATTGCTGAGGAACCATTGATTGTATATGTGTGTGGGGAGGCGAGGGACTGAGTCAGCTCTGAAATGAGTTTCCTGTAATAATAAGATATGTGCACCAGATCTCTTTGTCTCAAGCCACAACTTACTGCGTTTGGATGGAGAACTCAGGCCCCGTACGTTGTATGACACGACTTTCAGATCAGCCATTGCTGTTTGTCAGTAGGGTCCCCCAAAGGGCGTGAAGAGGACGAGGAGAGAGCCACGGCGTATCACCCGGCAAATCTAAAGTGCTGATAAGAAAAACAAATGAGTATAACCCATGTAACAGACAGACAACCCTTCCATAGACATCATCATGAAACATTAGGGAGAAAAACAATAATAAAAAAAAAGAAGGGGGGGAGAGCATTGAAAAGAAATTAAGAACATCAAGAAAACAAAAAACGTAATAACCTGTGGGTATTTAATAACCTCTAGGTGCAACGGTGCAAAGATCGCCCGCCGGCCTAATGGCAACATAAAATGCAGGCGACCATCGCGTCGCGCACTTCCTTCTACAAGGAATGTAACTCTCATGAGTTTACCTATGGGGGGAAGGTGGAGAGTCACTAAACAGGAGCCCCAACTGAGGGGACCCACTCCTTCATGTGAGCACCTCTAAAAATCAGATGCATGTGAGAATTATCTGCAACAGCAAAAGTTGAACCAGCAGAATTTAGAACCAAAACACGGACATAGCACCAGTCCTGTAGGTAGAAGGTTGAAGCCTCTAAAGTCGTTCCTCCGCCTCAACGTATAGTTGGGGAAGATGGAGGACCTTGCTCCGTTGCATCAGCTTGTCTGTTCCGGGGCTTGTTGCGTCGTCTGCGGCGGGCTTGCTGCCAAGGTTCCTGACGGGCTGGTAGTGGAACTTCAGAGGAAATGCGCCAATCAGGTATGTCCACAGGGGGGAGGCCAAGGCGTGAGAGGAAATGAGGAAGATCTGACTTGTTCCGCAAAGTGATTTGTTGGCCATCTTTTGTGACGGAAAGGCTGAAGGGGAATCCCCAGCGGTATACCAAGTGTGCCTCCTGTAGGACTGCCAGCAGAGGCTTCAAGGCCCTGCGCTGCATCAGCGTGCGTCTGGATAAGTCCGGAAATAAGGACACTTGTGCTCCATCAAAATCCACATGGCGCATACCCCTGACATGAAACATGATGCGCTCCTTCACAGTATATTTATGCAGTTTACAGATAATGTCTCGTGGTTTGTCAGGGTCTTCTGAGGGAGGTCTAAGGGCCCTGTGTGCCCGATCGATCTCTATGTGGTCGGGAGCTTCTCTCCCCAGGATCTGGGTGAACAACCCCTGAAGGGAGGGGATTATGTCCCTAGGGCCTGTGGCCTCTGGCAGACCTCTAATACGAATGTTGACCCTGCGACTTCTATTCTCCACATCATCAAGTTGATCGAGCAAAGAGTCAATCCGTTGGTCCTGCATTTTACTGTGTGCTTGTAAAGCCTGTAGGGAAGGGTTAATGTCCTCCACTGTCGCCTCTAGGGCCTCCACCCTACCTCCTATGTGGGCAGTGTCAGCTTGTAAATCCTCAATGTCTTTTCTGAAGGCCTTCTCCATGCGGGCCATGAATCCTTCAAGGTCTGCCCAGGTAGGGAGGGCAAGGATATGGGACCTGAGGTCGCCGTCATCTAGGGCTATGTGTGGGCCTCTGGGCCCTGAGGCCGTGTGTTGGGAAAGTCCGGAGGTGGGGGAGGGAGAGGCGGCCGATCGGGCCGGGAGAGCGTGCAGCGGGGTATGATCATGGCTCTTCCCTGCATCTCTCCTACCCGGGCTACTGACCGGGCTTCCTCTGGAGTCTGGAGAGGATGGGATATGGGGGGATGCCGGTGGATGGTGCGGCGACATTGCTGGGGGTGCCGCGTGTGCGGCCTGAGAAGACTCACCCGGCGCCATCTTGGGTTCTGCTCCCGTCCGTCTTCCCCCACAGAAAAAGGCCTCAAGAGAGCTGGAACGAAGCCGTGGGGTTCTCCGGGGCTGCGGGGATGGCTTCCGCCGTGTCGGCATCGCACGGAGCCGGCGTCAGGGTCACTCTGTGCTGTTGCAGGAGCGATGTGTGGAGCGGGTCAGACGGAGCTCAGCTCACACACGTCCGCTCTGTTCCATGTCTCGGCCACGCCCCCCCGCATCTTTGCATTCTAATGCCGCGTACACACGAGCGGACTTTTCGAGGGACTAGGTCCGGCGGACCGGACTCCTTTGGACAATTCGACCGTGTGTGGGCTCCAGCGGACTTTTTTTCCCCAAAAGTCAGATGGACCTAGAAATAAAACATGTTTCAAATCTTTCCGACGGACTTGAGTCCGGTCGAAAAATCCGCTAGTCTGACGGACTTATGCCCCGTACACACGGTCCGCATTTGTTCTCACATTCCGACAACAAAATCCTAGGATTTTTTCCGACGGATGTCGGCTCAAACTTGTCTTGCATACACACGGTCACACAAAGTTGTCGGAAAATCCGATCGTTCTAAACGCGGTGACGTAAAACACGTACGTCGGGACTATAAACGGGGCAGTGGCCAATAGCTTTCATCTCTTTATTTATTGTGAGCATGCATGGCACTTTGTCCGTCGGATTTGTGTACACACGATCGGAATTTCCGACAACGGATTTTGTTGTCGGAAAATTTTATAGCCTGCTCTCAAACTTTGTGTGTCGGAAAATCCGATGGAAAATGTCCGATGGAGCCCACACACGGTTGGAATTTCCAACAACACGCTCCGATCGGACATTTTCCATCGGAAAATCCGACCGTGTGTACGGGGCATAAAACCAACGCTAGGGCAGCTATTGGCTACTGGCTATGAATTTCCTTATTTTAGTCCGGTCGTGCGTCATCACGTACGAATCTGTCGGACTTTGGTTGATCGTGTGTAGGCAAGTCCATTCATTCAAAAGTCCGTCGGAAAGTCCGTACCTAGTCCGTCTGTGTGTACGCGGCATAACACTTCCGCCCTTGAGATAATGGCTGGAATCCTGAGCGTGTGTAGTGAATGCTAACCAAGCAAACAGCAGATTGCAGCTGGCAAATACACTCTCTCCGCTCCGAATATCCCTGGATCTGTCCTGCTGTTTACACCCCCATGTGATGTAGCACGTCACATGGGCTATATCAGGAACCTGTGCATGGGGCTGTAGTCTCGTGATATTGCAATGCAATGCTGCAGAGAGTGCATGACAGAGGCACAGCATCGAGCAGAACACAGTAACGCCACTCAGTACATGCCCTAAATAGCCAAGATATGCGCATGCGCTGGTGACGTCATTCAAGTGCTTCAGCCTCGATTGCAAGTGAACTGAATAGGTTAGCACAAATGTAGAAACAGCAACATACTGTATATATATATATATATATATATATATATATATATATATATATATATATATACAGTAGTAACCGAAAGTATTCAGACCCCCTTAAATTTTTCACTCTTTGTTATATTGCAGCCATTTGCTAAAATCATTTAAGTTCATTTTTTTCCTCATTAATGTACACACAGCACTCCATATTGACAGAAAAACACAGAATTGTTGACATTTTTGCAGATTTATTAAAAAAGAAAAGCTGAAATATCACATGGTCCTAAGTATTCAGACCCTTTGCTCAGTATTTAGTAGAAGCACCCTTTTGATCTAATACAGCCATGAGTCTTTTTGGGAAAGATGCAACAAGTTTTTCACACCTGGATTTGGGGATCCTCTGCCATTCCTCCTTGCAGATCCTCTCCAGTTCTGTCAGGTTGGATGGTAAATGTTGGTGGACAGCCATTTTTAGGTCTCTCCAGAGATGCTCAATTGGGTTTAAGTCAGGGCTCTGGCTGGGCCATTCAAGAACAGTCACGGAGTTGTTGTGAAGCCACTCCTTCGTTATTTTAGCTGTGTGCTTAGGGTCATTGTCTTGTTGGAAGGTAAACCTTCGGCCCAGTCTGAGGTCCTGAGCACTCTGGAGAAGGTTTTCGTCCAGGATATCCCTGTACTTGGCCGCATTTATCTTTCCCTCAATTGCAACCAGTTGTCCTGTCCCTGCAGCTGAAAAACACCCCCACAGCATGATGCTGCCACCACCATGCTTCACTGTTGGGACTGTATTGGACAGGTGATGAGCAGTGCCTGGTTTTCTCCACACATACCGCTTAGAATTAAGGCCAAAAAGTTCTATCTTGGTCTCATCAGACCAGAGAATCTTATTTCTCACCATCTTGGAGTCCTTCAGGTGTTTTTTTAGCAAACTCCATGCAGGCTTTCGTGTGTCTTGCACTGAAGAGAGGCTTCCGTCGAGCCACTCTGTCATAAAGCCCTGACTGGTGGAGGGCTGCAGTGATGGTTGACTTTCTACAACTTTCTCCCATCTCCCGACTGCATCTCTGGAGCTCAGCCACAGTGATCTTTGGGTTCTTCTTTACCTCTCTCGCCAAGGCTCTTCTCCCCAGCTCAGTTTGGCCGGACAGCCAGCTCTAGGAAAGGTTCTGGTCATCCCAAACGTCTTCCATTTAAGGATTATGGAGGCCACTGTGCTCTTAGGAACCTTAAGTGCAACAGAAATTTTTTTGTAGTCTTGGCCAGATCTGTGCCTTGCCACAATTATGTCTCTGAGCTCTTCAGGCAGTTCCTTTGACCTCATGATTCTCATTTGCTCTGACATGCACTGTGAGCTGTAAGGTCTTATATAGACAGGTGTGTGGCTTTCCTAATCAAGTCAAATCAGTATAATCAAACACAGATGGACTCAAGTGAAGGTGTAGAACCATCTCAAGGATGATCAGAAGAAATGGACAGCACCTGAGTTAAATATATGAGTGTCACAGCAAAGGATCTGAATACTTAGGACCATGTGGTATTTCAGGTTTTCTTTTTTAAAAAATGTGCAAAAATGTCAACAGTTCTGTGTCTTTCTGTCAATATGGGGTGCTGTGTGCATTAATGAGGAAAAAAAAATGAACTTAAATGATTTTAGCAAATGGCTGCAATATAACAAAGAGTGAAAAATTGAAGGGGGTCTGAATACTTTCCGTCCCTACTGTGTGTGTATATATATATATTTATAGTAGGGATTATAAGGCAGCAAATTTTAAATTCTGAGTTTACTAGCACTTTAATAATAAGGAACTGAAACACATCTTTATAAGTGTACTCATCAAGGGAGTACATATCCTCCACCTAAAACTGAAATGCCACTCACCAAACTCTTTTACCTTTCTGTTTAAGGAAAGGTAAAATGTTTTAAGACCTCCATGGCAGTACTCATCACAATAAAACTGTGCCCTACCCCTATACTGCAAAGATGATATGCTAATTTAATGTCTATGGGGTACAGGAACAGGCAGGATTACTTACCCGATTTTCTGCTCCAGCAGGCTTCAGTGATGCTCTTTTTTCCTGAAAGCTCCAGTCTGTGTGTGATCCCTCAGTGTCATTATGTACAATGCAGGGCTATTAACCCTGTGTTGTACATGGGGAATGCCTTAGACAGGCTGTGGGGGACTGGTTGGTAAACCGGATTCCCAGCACCAGAAAACCAGTGCGGACCTATGCTCATACTCATGCTCATGCTTGGGCGCATTGCCCACATGCTCATACTTCTAAACAAAGGGGCAATGTTAGATGTATTATTCCAGTTTGTCATGCACGTTCACGTGCTCATACCAATTAGCATGCGCACTTGGCACCCAGTGGCCCATTTAAACTGGATTGTCACTATGAGTAGATGTTGAATGGTCTTCAGCTTGTCTCTGTGTTCCTGAGACCTGATTTGCTGTACCTTGCTTACCTGTGTATAATATGGCTTCCCCTAGGACTTCACTGGCCTCCATTGTGTTCATTTTGATTATTCTGACCACAGCCTGTTTACTGGACTTGTCTTTGCCTGCTATTTTTGCACTGCTTTGCCTGGCTGTTACCAACCCTGACCTACTTCCTGGATTTGCTCTGCCTGCTGAATTGGTCGCTGGCTGTCTGGCTGTCGCTGACCACTGCCTGTCTCCTGGTCCTGCTTCTATCTTCTGCTCTGGTGCCAAGCTGCTTCTGCATCCTGTTCTGAGGACTGTGACTACCAGCTCTACCGGCCTAATGAGCGGACATTACCAGCCAGCTACTCTAGCACTCATGCTACTCCATGCCCTCACACGCTCTATCTTCACCTTCAGGAGTTTTGAACAGGAGGTGCAAGAGAGGGCTCCACAACCTTCACCAGGTACGTGATACCACTGTAGTTCATTGCTGAATCTCCACCCCTCTGTGATGTCACCAGACTCTGTCCTGTGGTGGTGTGCATCAAGTGGACTTGACCTAATTTCAGTGTAGAAGCTGGGGATTGGTTTAATTTGTTTTCATTTGTATCTTTCTGTTTAGTTTGGGGATTGTATTTTAGAGCAAAAAGTTTCCTTTTATCTATCAATAGTTGAAACTACTTCATACTTACAATATATTCTACAAATCCATAGGTTGTTCCACGATCTTTGAGAGTTCTGTAACCGGAGGAAACATTGATAAGATCCCATTCACCGTCACTCATGTACTTACTCTTGAATTGCTTCGGCTCACTTTTTTTTTCCGCAAGATCTAAATTTACATCTTCAACTGAAGATAAGCAAAGCAGCATTTAAGGTTATGTATAACATTTGGTACTATTACACATAAAACCAATTCGCATAGATTAATTAAAGTGGACCCAAACTCAGTGAAATTTTGTTCACAGGGAGTACGTGGAGAAGTTAATTGTGTCTAAGAAATACCAAGAAAAATGTATAAAATTGCTCCTAAAACTAGCAGTGTTTTCTTGTGCCTTGGCATTCCTGTGCCTAAAGCTTCATAGCTGCACATCTACAATGTATGATCATCTAACACACCACTGCCTCAGATTGCTACTTTTATGAGATTTGGTAATGTCTTCAGTAAACTTCACTCTTCTCCTTCATGGAGGGGAAGCAGTGCCTGAGGACCTGCAGTGCAAGGATCTTCCTGCTTTTGCTTCATCCATTTGTTAAATCTGTACTTTTTTGCTGCTGCTTGAATATTCGCTGTCAGTTATAAGATCCCCAGTTACGATTTTTTGAGCACAACTTGCAAAGTTCAGATTTTCTTTACAATATATGGACATTTGTAATTCAAAAATTGTTATGAAGAAAAAAGTGACACAAAATATCTCCAACAGGGGTACAGACAAAAACAAAAACATGTTTTAGTAGAGTGAGAGAGGGTTTCTAACAATATTGTGTTTGCTATCTATGCCTTCTAGGCTGGGGATAACCATTTCTTGAATTGAACTGTTTTGGGAAACAGTTAAGTTGGTGAATTTAGTTTCATTTCAAGTGGTGATGGGCAATGCATTAAGGGATCAATTTAGGAGTTTGGTTAAGTGTTTATAAGGGGCGTGTTAGCTCTTTTCTTTTCAGAGGGGGGCTACAAGGTCATTCATTTGAGAAATGTGCTGAAAATGACCAACACCAAAAATATATCTTCAAATAGTAGGGGTCTAAAGGAAATCTGTCATCAGAGAAACGCAAAGGCAGCCATTGCTGTTTTTCCCTTCTAAAAATAATTTTTGCTTGGCTATAATGCTAAGCCTTTATACTTAACGAATAGAAACAGGTGTGTAGATAAGGATTCTAACTTCTCTCTGACTTTCCTGATCAGCATACTTATATCAGGACAGCAAATCTGAAAGCATTCAATCCAAAGAGTTAGCATAACAGCCAGTTAACTAGCATTTTGAGAAGGAAGTAAGCAATGGCAGCACCAGTACACAAGACATGGCTTATTGGTTGTTAGCATGGATCTAGTCAGTGGTGGCCCGTCCATAGGGGGCGCCAGGGCACCGCCCCCCCCCAGGCAGTCACAAAAGCTATGAAAACATTTTTTTTCAACATGGCCCTTTAAAAAAAAAAAAGTCCTTAAGTGCACTGTTTTTGGGCACCAGACACAGTGCACAATGGGAAGTGCCACGTCTATGCAATCACGAGATTGCAAACAAGGCACTTCATTGGCGGGGTTTGGAGCTGCTTTGTGGCGCAGTCCATTGCACCGAACAGCTTCCGCCCAGCGCCTGTAGTGTATCACTACGGCCGGGTGCTTTGTTCTCAGTGTGAGAACAACATCACTTTCAGGGGGCTACAAAAAGATGGCCACCGTGAGGACTAATCCCCTTGTGTTCAGTGGAGAGGGGAGGCCACCGATGTAAGGAGGGATTCCGCAGATGGGGACACAGATGTGAGGAGGACTCTGCTGCTGGGGGCACCTTATGTAAGGAGAGACTCCACTGGGGATACTGATGAAAGGAGGGACTCTGCTGGGGGCACCTGATGTAAGGAGAGACTCTGCTGGGGCACCTGATGTAAGGTGGGACTCTGCTGGGGGCACCTGATGTAAGGAGAAACTCTGACGGGGCACCTGATGTAAGAAGGGACTCTGCTGGGGGCACCTGATGTAAGGAGGGACTCTGCTGGGGGCACCTGATGTAAGGAGGGACTCTGCTGAGGGCACCTGATGTATGGAGGGACTCCGCTGGGGAACCTGATGTAAGGATGGACTCCGCTAGGGCACCTGATGTAAGGACGGACTCCGCTGGGGGCACCTGATGTAAGGACAGACTCCGCTGGGGGCACCTGATGGCTGCTTTGTGGTGCAGTCCATCGCACGGAACAGCTTCCGCCCGGCGCCCGTAGTGTAGCACTACGGCCGGGTGGTTTGTTCTCAGTGTGAGAACAACGTCACTTCCAACGGGCTACAAAAAGATGGCCACTGCCACCATGGGGACTAATCCCCTTGTGTTCAGTGAAGAGGGGAGGCCCCTCCCCTCTCCACTGAACACACGGAGAAAGCTGGGAACTAGCTGCTGCTGCTGAAGGGGAGAGAGACAGACGTGGCATGAATGAGTGCTGTGCTGCCAGGGACACATGTGAGGAGGACTCTGATCTGCTGTTGGGGACACATGTGAGGAGGACTCTGCTCTGCTGATGGGGACACATGTGAGGAGGACTCTGCTCTGCTGCCGGGGACACATGTGAGAAGGACTCTGCTGCTGATGGGGACACAGATGTAAGGAGGACTCCGCTGATGGGGACTCAGATGTAAGGAGGGGTTCCGCTGATGGGGACACAGATGTAAGGAGGGGCTCCGCTGATGGGGACACAGATGTAAGGAGGACTCCGCTGATGGGGACTCAGATGTAAGGAGGGGCTCCGCTGATGGGGACACAGATGTAAGGAGGGGCTCTGCTGATGGGGACACAGATGTAAGGAGGGGCTCCGCTGATAGGGACACAGATGTAAGGAGGAGCTCTGCTGATGGGGACACAGATGTAAGGAGAGACTCCACTGGGGACACAGATGTAAGGAGGGACTCTGCTGGGGCACCTGATGTAAGGACAGACTCTGCTGGGGGCACCTGATGTAAGGAGGGACTCTTCTGGGGGTACCTGATGTAAGGAGGGACTCTGCTGGGGGCACCTGATGTAAAGAGGGACTCTGCTGGGGGCACCTGATGTAAGGAGGGACTCTGCTGGGGGCACCTGATGTAAGGAGGGACTCCGCTGTGGGCACCTGATGTAAGGACGGACTCTGCTGGGGGCACCTGATGGCATCTGGTGGCAGGCGACATGGCAGGTGACACGCTCAGGGCTCCCAATGATTCTGCATAATGGTGAGTTATATGAGTAATATGATATAATAATAATTTCATTTTATATTACAATCTAATAATAGGAATAATGCGTTTCAATCGTCCTGACGCAATAACAACCATGGTGCCGGGATGATTGAAGTGCTAACACCAGGTGTTTGGAGTATCTTTATCTGCTGATTGTTAAACTTTCTGGAATACACATATTTTTATTGTTGTGTAGGATCTGGTCCTGCTGTCCCTCCATCCCTCTCTCCCCCCCTCTTCCTCCATCCCTCGTTCATCTCAGACGCTAACCACACCCCTTTAAGTCACACCCACTATTTTGCCAAAACCATGCCTATTTTGTCAAGTGGGAGGGGTCAAAAAGGAAGGGCGTGGTCTGGCGACCCTCATCCTAAAACTTCAGCCGCCACTGGATCTAGTATCTAAAAATACCTTGATACACCCAAAAATATACATCCAGGCTTATCTAGTATGTACAAAGGAATAAGACATACTTATGAGTTTGTATTATTTTGTACTGCTTATTCTAAATGGAAAATATTTTTTACATACGTGTGTGAAGCCAGCTGGTAAAGGAGATGGAGCACCTTTGTATATCAAATGGGAAATAGTAGATATTGAGGCTGCAAGCGGTTGATATAACCAAGGGTTTTTGGTTTTTTACTACTCCTCGGTAATCCACATACACATAAGGAATATCTAAAGCCATTGCTGTTTCAACACTGAATAGAAAGGAATAAACTTTTATTATAGGCACCCCGACAATCACCACATCAATAGGTGAAAAGCATATCAAAATATTGCCTATATGTCCTGAAGTTCTGAAGACACAATCCACTCAGTTTTGTAAAATATGTCCTTACTGAGAACTGTCTTTCCCCAACAGATACCAATTAGCTTCAAGTCTGCTCTCAAAAATGACAGTTGGAATCTGAGAGTTTGAATATGATTAGTTGCTGTGATTATGATAGTTCCATAATGGTGGCCACTGGCCACGAACACAACAACAACCATTCAATGGATCATGCAATGCTACTAACCTGATCAAATTGAATAAAGATTGAAAGCCAAAAACCCTCTATAGGATCAATTTAGTGAGCTTTTGAATAATTGCAACTTTGCCAAGTCAATCTGCCATGGCACGATTCAGTTGATTGCTTCATATTGATCAAAGTTCTGCATGTGTGTCAGAGCACAAATCAAAATTCAGATCAACTAAATCATTGATTTTGATAGATCACTTCCATCTATGAACTGATAGATTGCATTTTCATCAATATTTCCAGATCAAAATATGTGGAACAATACTGTGTGTGGCATCATTCAATTTTTAATGGGCGAGAGATCATTTGTTTGGGTTCACTCATAGCTAGATTGATCACAAATTGCGACCTAAATGGTCATTAGAGATAAGCAATTATGTCTGGGTTTGGTTCATGGGACATTTTGTTGAACCCGTCATGAAGTCTAAATATTGTAAACTTAAATCCCTATTGGAATCTAAGGGGAGGGAGTGATTCTTAAAAATCAGTTCTGCCCATTTTCAATGCTATTAGGAAAGGGATTGTCAAAAAGTACATGGGAAGCTGGCCATGGAAGACATGTACCAATGAAAAAACAAAAATAAAAATGTTGAAAAGACCCACCTTTAATACAACTTTGACATGAGAAAAATAGCCATCTGTTCAATTACCTGATTGGGAGGTGTCTTTATTCCATGGGCTGTATCAGAGATGATGTGCTGTGTCATACCAGCATCCTTTAGATTCTACACATTGTTAAAGTATACAAAATGGGGACTTTTTAGGCATGTACAAAGTAACAGAACTACAATGAAAAGACTATATCAATATCAGTTTTATTGTACATGAAGCAATAAAAAAAAAGAAAACAGTGCTTCTACATAAAACGATATGGCTGATGTATATTATGGATATGTCACCGTGTCCCCTCTACTACCCAATATTCCCATATGTACTCTTGGTCTAACTGGATAAACCACCAATTTTCTTGAATGGGAATAGTCCAATGTGTTTAGAAGCACCTTCTTCATCAAGGTCAAGTGGTAGATTATCCAGGTGATCATATGCAAGTGGCTGATAAGTGTTTTTGGTCACCAGATTTCATTCAAGAAATTGAAAATGGATGGTTTATCCAATGAGGTCAAGAGAGCATATGGGATTATCGGGTAGTAGAGAGAACATGGTGACAAATTAGTAATATACTATATCGGCCATAATGCTTTATGTACAAGCACTGCTTTCTTTTTTTAAATTGCTCCATGTACAATGCACTTGACATTGAGTCTTTTAAATATAGTTTTGTTACTTTGTACATGCCTAAAAAGGCCAATTTTGTGTACTTTAACCATGGGAGATGCCTTTAAGTTGTATGTAGTGTTAGGTAACTATACAATCCTCACAGACAGTGTTAGTGACACCATATTGTGGCATCACAATGGATGTGTAATTGATTTTTGTAAATAGCAGCAGAGCCCCAATCTGTTTATTTGCAATTTGAAATAAATGCTATTTTTAAAGATTTGGCTGCAACAGCTAATTTTTATTTATCCAGCAGTAAGAAGCCTGAATTGACCAGTGAAAGTAGCAGCCACAACAAATCTAAAAGCTGTAGAAAAGACTACTCTTAAAAAAGCTAAAACCCTTAACTTTGCACCACCTGGTCAGTGTCAAAGCAGTTTCATACTATAGTTTAGTACTTTTTTTCACAGAACCACACCGCATTGTGTTAAAAGTTTAATACAATATCAATTCAAAGTAGACAAAAACACTTCAAAAACACAGCCCTACATTTCCCTTCCCCCTTCCAACCCCATAGTCCCAATTATTCCCAAAGTATTCCAAATACAGACTTCAGGTATGTGATTGTAGAGTTGGCTAATGTCAACACAGTATGCGATTGCTTGAATAGGCAACAAATAGAAACAGACAAGGCAGGTTTTGTCTTATATTATTATTTGAGAGAAAATAGCCACTTTGGCCACATGTGGACCGCCCCATGCACATATACTGCAGCAGTGCAGCTGCTCTGTGCCAGATCACATACCTAGTACGTGATCTGACACTTCTGGGTCTGGGGCACGCGCAGGAGCCAACCAGCGGTCTGGCAGATGCAATGTCTACCGGGACCCACCGATTGTTCAGGAGACAGGCAGAACGGCCATCTCCCTATGTAGGTAGAAAACAAACTTAAAAGATGGATCTCAAACTACTGTTGATTTTTTGGGGGCAAAAAAGAAACCAATTCCTCTAGTATAGATGGGTTACCTCCACAACTTAGGCAATTAGTTCAAAAAATTGTGAAAAGAAACAGGAAAGGGGCAAGTAGTTAAATGGAGGACCAAACCATGGTATTCATATGCCAAATAAACTTTATTAAAGCAAAAAATATAAAGATAAAAAAAAATACCCTCTAAGCACCATAAAATTGTGTTTAAAAAAGAGAACAACGTCGTCACTCTAAAATATTGGACAACCAAGACATAGCTATAAACATGTAAAATAACCGCATAATACATGAATCACGTATATTTCCATGTATCTGAGCCACGATGGTCTATAGGTGGATTTTATCCTGAACACAGAGCCATACTTGTCCCTTTCAGGGCTGGTTGTATGCTACTAGGGATGAGCTTCGAGTTCAAGTCGAACATTATGGGGCGTTCGTGCCAAATTCGAGCGGCGCGTCACGCCTCATAATGCACTGCGTCATCGCAGTGCATTGCTGGCTGATGATTGGCCAAGCATGCACTATGACCCGCATGCTTTAGCGAATCACAGCACCGTCAGCAAAGAGAGCCATAATTGACCAAAGGCAGGGTGCCTTTGGCCAATTATGGCTCAGGGGGTTAAGACCACGCCCCACACTATATAAGGCTGCCTGCACGTCGGCCTTGTGTAGTGTGTTGCTGGCGGAGAGAGATAGAGAGAGAGTGTAATTTCATTTACTTTGAGCAGGCAGTTTATTCAGTTAGCTAGATCTCACTGCAGACCGTTCCTGCTGTACTGTTTCTAATATATTTCAGGCAGGTAGTTGATTCAGTTAGCTGTAGTGTATTTAGTATATATATACATCCTGGGTTTGTGTATATATATATATATATATATACACTGTATCCAGTTTAGCTAGATCTCACTGCAGACCGTTTCTGCTGTACTGTTTGTAATATACTTCAGGCAGGTAGTTGATTCAGTTAGCTGCAGTGTATTTAATATATATATATATATATATACAGTCAGACTGGAATATATATATATTTCCACTGCATACAGTTTAGCTAGATCTCACTGCAGACCATTCCTGCTGTACTGTTTCTAATATACTTCAGGCAGGCAGTTGATTCAGTTAGCTGCAGTGTATTTATTATATTTTATACAGGTTTGTGGTTTCGGAAAGGGAAACACCCTTAAAGTAGGCACCTCATCCCAGATAAGGATTAGATAAGTGAAAAAGGAAGGAAAGGGATTTTTACGGTGCAATTTATTCAAATATAAAAGAGAAGGCTATATGTTTTTTTCACTTTCTGTTAAAAAACAGTTTTATTGTTTACATTAAAAGCAGACACATATGTCAATAATTTGTGACAATACAATTAAAACAGCGTGGTCAATAATGGAGGATAACATATAGGATATACGCTACGAATTCACAAATAGTCGTTATTGCATACTAGCCCGACATGTTTCGCATTAGTCGCTTTATCAAGGGGTATGCAATTGAGTAGCGAGTCATCCAATACTTTTAAATTATTCTACAAAAGAAGAAAAAGGGTTTTACATATAGAAAAAATATATTTTGCAATAATAATACAACATGAGATAAAGAATGTGTTATCACTCTGAGGCACCCATAAAGGCTTACCCCCAAAATAATTGACCCTAGGTGGACTCGTCAGAACCAGTGTATGCAGACACAGCCGAGCGGGATAGCAAGGGAGGCTAAATATGCAACCACAGGGAGCAGTCAGGAGAAGCTGTTGTACAAAACAAAGGGGTATTCAATATAAGGAGATAAATATCATTGTATAAAGGGTTAATTGGATTTGTAGAGAATATAAAGTTAAGTGAGTATCACTTACGTCAAAGAGTTATTATAAGTTGCATCTGCGATCCGAGAGATGCAGTTAAACGCCAGAAATGGCAATAGCCGGAAATAGGAAAATGTAATATACGTTTGGAACTGGGAACCAGGACCTAAACACAATTTGCACAAGGATATGGTTAAAGTTTGGATATAGTCATAAAAATATAACTCTAGAATATGGAGCAAGGTATGGTGATAAACACCAGTCACATTACCTAGCTTAAGTCTTCGCTTGCAACCTCCGGCGCTGGCAGACATGGCTGTCAGATTAGCCGGTTTAAATACTGCTCCCCATCGAGACGGCGTGTGACGTTGCCGGCTCGATGCGGACGTGATGGCGCTACTGCGCATGCCCGGGAAGCCAAACCTCGTCGAACCTCAATCCCCACAAATCACCGCGCCGGGGGAGACAGCCGACATGCGTGCCAATGCGCATGGTAGCTCCTCCCGCACAATGATCACGCGGGGACGGAGGGGGCGGGGAATGGTTGCGATGGAAACCAGCTCTACTGAGGGCGACGAATGCCGTCGCCTGTCGAGAAGCTGGCTTGGAGGGGATGCACGGCGCGGGTTGGGCACATCAAAAAGGTGTGCCCCGGGCGTCCGTGTGGATGCGGCAGCCCCTCTATACCATATCCCAACAGGACCGGCCTGAGGTGGTCTAACTGAGAAGGGTCAAAGGGGTAATCGATCGACATGGGGGGACCACAGACCAGCCAATTTCGATCGGTGCTACTGAGGGACAACACATATTGTATCTATCAAATCATGAATACAATAAAGAACATGGTTAAGCAGTGAGACATCATTTAGACAGCAATTACACATTTACACAAATATATCAATAAGAGATAAATAAAATAAGCTAACGTGGATATTCACAAATAACAAATTATGAGAAAGGCATAGAGGAAAGGGGTAGGGGTGGGGGAGGGAAATGGGGAAGGGGTAGAGGGATGAAAGGGGGATGGTGTCAGTTGGAAAGTGACATCATTACCCATGACATGAGCAGCTTAAATCAGAGGAAGGGTCTGTAACTAAGGCATTCATTGAAACCTGGGAAGTGAGTGGCTTGGAGACTGTAAATCCAACGGGCTTCAAGCTGGAGGAGTGTCCGATCGACACTTCCCCCTCTTTCATCTAGTGGTATATGTTCCAAAGCATAGAACTTTATGGTTCTGGGATTGAAGTTGTGATATAATCCTACATGTCTGGCAATGGCTGTGTCCATTTGTTTTTTTAAGATTGGCTTTATGTGATCTCTAATTCGTTTGTATAGTGGTCGTTTTGTTTTACCCGTTTTGTTTTACCCACATAGAATCCACCGCAGATACATTGAGCTAAATAGACTAAATAGACTATGCCTGGAGTTTGACATGTAGCCTTAAATTTTATTAAATGCCATTGACCATTGGGAAGTGAGAATTGTGATGTATTTTCCACATAGGGACATTTTGTTATAATGTTTCTAATTTTTTTATGTTGACCAGAATAGCGAGTGATCAATCTGATTTTTAAAAAAACACTCAAAAAAATCTGACACGGTCAGATTGATCACTCGCTATTCTGGTCAACATAAAAAAATTAGAAACATTATAACAAAATTCTGGCCTCTCTTGTCTGCTGACCCAGCTGTCAGCAGACACATCAATTCGTTTCCTGAAATAACCTACAGACGTGCCCCGTCATTGAAGGACCGTCTAGTCCATAGTCATTTCCAAGACACCTCAATTAACAATAACCCTTCCCACACAGGTATCTCCCCGTGTGGCAGATGTGACATATGTCCCTATGTGGAAAATACATCACAATTCTCACTTCCCAATGGTCAATGGCATTTAATAAAATTTAAGGCTACATGTCAAACTCCAGGCATAGTCTATTTAGCTCAATGTATCTGCGGTGGATTCTATGTGGGTAAAACAAAACGACCACTATACAAACGAATTAGAGATCACATAAAGCCAATCTTAAAAAAACAAATGGACACAGCCATTGCCAGACATGTAGGATTATATCACAACTTCAATCCCAGAACCATAAAGTTCTATGCTTTGGAACATATACCACTAGATGAAAGAGGGGGAAGTGTCGATCGGACACTCCTCCAGCTTGAAGCCCGTTGGATTTACAGTCTCCAAGCCACTCACTTCCCAGGTTTCAATGAATGCCTTAGTTACAGACCCTTCCTCTGATTTAAGCTGCTCATGTCATGGGTAATGATGTCACTTTCCAACTGACACCATCCCCCTTTCATCCCTCTACCCCTTCCCCATTTCCCTCCCCCACCCCTACCCCTTTCCTCTATGCCTTTCTCATAATTTGTTATTTGTGAATATCCACGTTAGCTTATTTTATTTATCTCTTATTGATATATTTGTGTAAATGTGTAATTGCTGTCTAAATGATGTCTCACTGCTTAACCATGTTCTTTATTGTATTCATGATTTGATAGATACAATATGTGTTGTCCCTCAGTAGCACCGATCGAAATTGGCTGGTCTGTGGTCCCCCCATGTCGATCGATTACCCCTTTGACCCTTCTCAGTTAGACCACCTCAGGCCGGTCCTGTTGGGATATGGTATAGAGGGGCTGCCGCATCCACACGGACGCCCGGGGCACACCTTTTTGATGTGCCCAACCCGCGCCGTGCATCCCCTCCAAGCCAGCTTCTCGACAGGCGACGGCATTCGTCGCCCTCAGTAGAGCTGGTTTCCATCGCAACCATTCCCCGCCCCCTCCGTCCCCGCGTGATCATTGTGCGGGAGGAGCTACCATGCGCATTGGCACGCATGTCGGCTGTCTCCCCCGGCGCGGTGATTTGTGGGGATTGAGGTTCGACGAGGTTTGGCTTCCCGGGCATGCGCAGTAGCGCCATCACGTCCGCATCGAGCCGGCAACGTCACACGCCGTCTCGATGGGGAGCAGTATTTAAACCGGCTAATCTGACAGCCATGTCTGCCAGCGCCGGAGGTTGCAAGCGAAGACTTAAGCTAGGTAATGTGACTGGTGTTTATCACCATACCTTGCTCCATATTCTAGAGTTATATTTTTATGACTATACCTATTGAACTCTGGTTGAGTCTCTAATTTATCTATAACTTTTCTCCCTTTTAAGTTAATTGAAAACTCTATACTCTGAACAAACTTTCGTTATGATGTTGATTGACAACATCATTTTTCAATACTTTCTTTATGGAGCATAGTCTTAATTCCAAACTTTAACCATATCCTTGTGCAAATTGTGTTTAGGTCCTGGTTCCCAGTTCCAAACGTATATTACATTTTCCTATTTCCGGCTATTGCCATTTCTGGCGTTTAACTGCATCTCTCGGATCGCAGATGCAACTTATAATAACTCTTTGATGTAAGTGATACTCACTTAACTTTATATTCTCTACAAATCCAATTAACCCTTTATACAATGATATTTATCTCCTTATATTGAATACCCCTTTGTTTTGTACAACAGCTTCTCCTGACTGCTCCCTGTGGTTGCATATTTAGCCTCCCTTGCTATCCCGCTCGGCTGTGTCTGCATACACTGGTTCTGACGAGTCCACCTAGGGTCAATTATTTTGGGGGTAAGCCTTTATGGGTGCCTCAGAGTGATAACACATTCTTTATCTCATGTTGTATTATTATTGCAAAATATATTTTTTCTATATGTAAAACCCTTTTTCTTCTTTTGTAGAATAATTTAAAAGTATTGGATGACTCGCTACTCAATTGCATACCCCTTGATAAAGCGACTAATGCGAAACATGTCGGGCTAGTATGCAATAACGACTATTTGTGAATTCGTAGCGTATATCCTATATGTTATCCTCCATTATTGACCACGCTGTTTTAATTGTATTGTCACAAATTATTGACATATGTGTCTGCTTTTAATGTAAACAATAAAACTGTTTTTTAACAGAAAGTGAAAAAAACATATAGCCTTCTCTTTTATATTTGAATAAATTGCACCGTAAAAATCCCTTTCCTTCCTTTTTCACTTATCTAATCCTGTATTTATTATATATATACATCCCGGCTTTGGATATATATATATATATATATATATATATATATATATATATATATATATATATATATATATATATATATATATATATACACACTGTATCCAGTTTAGCTAGATCTCTTTTTTTTCGTTTTTCGGGTCATTCATTATGATCGCAATTCATACATTCGTAAATTCGTAAATTCGTACATTCATACATTCGTAAATTCATAAATTTGAAAATTTGAAAATTCGTATATTCGTAAATTTGTACATTTGTAAATTAGAAAATTCAGAAATTTGTAAATTCAAAATTTGAAAATCCAAAAACCTGAAAATTCGAAAATCTGAAACAGTAACTAACTATTAAATTATAGGTATTGTAATTTCCTTTCAAATTTGGCTGTTAGTCAACGTAACAAATATGAATTTTTCCGAAGTTACGAATTATCCGAAATAACAAATGCTGCATCTAAACAAATGGAACGGAACAAATAATAATAAATAATAATAATAATAATAAAATGTTTTTATTAATATTATTGTTATTTATTATTATTAATTCATTACGTTCCATTCGTTTGAATATGGCATTCGTTATTTCGGATAATTCGTAACTTCGGATAAATTTGTATGTGTTATGTTCACTAGCAGCCAAATTTGAAAGGAAATTACAATACCTATAATTTAATAGTTAGTAATAGTTAAGTTATTATTAGTTAATTATTATTTCAGATTTCCAAATTTACGAATTTACGAATTCACTAATTTACGAATGTACGAACGTGCGAATGTACAAATTTATGAACGTATGCATTTACGAATGAGCGAATGTACGAATTTACGAATTTACAAATTTTCGAATATTCAAATTTATGAATATTCAGAAAAATTTGTTAAATGGGTTTTTGTTAATTCGGATATTTGCAAATTAACGAATTTGTCGAAATTAGTTAAAAAACGAATTCAGAACAAAACGAATTGCACATGTCTATTATTCAGTGATCTGCAGTGCATTAAATATATACTGTCTCCTACATATATATCCACCGCATTCTAGTCTAGCCAAGCCTATATCTGACTGCAGGTAGTTCCTGATGTACGTTTTTAAATACACTTTCAAGCAGGCAGGCAGGTGATTCAGTGATCTGCAGTGCATAAAATATATATACAGTCTCCTACATATATATATCCACTGCATTCCAGTCTAGCCAAGCCTATATCTGACTGCAGGCCATTGCTGGTGTACGTTTTCAAATACACTTTAAGGCAGGCAAGCAAGTGATTCAGTGATCTGCAGTGCATTAAATATATATAAGTCTCCAACATATATATATCCACTGCAATCGAGTCTAGCCAAGCCTATATCTGACTGCAGGTAGATCCTGGTGTACGTTTTCAAATACACTTTCAGTCAGGCAGGCAGGTGATTCAGTGATCTGCAGTGCATTAAATATATATACAGTCTCCTACATATATATATATCCACTGCATTCAAGTCTAGCCAAGCCCATATCTGACTGCAGGCCATTGCTGGTGTACGTTTTCAAATACACTTTCATGCAAGCAGGCAGGTGATTCAGTGATCTGCAGTGCATAAAATATATATATATACAGTGTCCTACATATATATATATATATATATATATATATATATATATATATATATATATATATATCCACTGCATTCCAGTCTAACCAAGCCTATATCTGACTGCAGGTAGTTCCTTGTGTACGTTTTCAAATACACTTTCAGGCAGGGGGGCAGGTGATTCAGTGATCTGCTGTGCATACAATATATATACAGTCTCCTACATATATATATCCACTGCATTCCAGTCTAGCCAAGCCTATATCTGACTGCAGGTAGTTCCTGGTGTACATTTTCAAATACACTTTCAGGCAGGCAGGCAGGCAGGTGATTCAGTGATCTGCAGTGCATAAAATATATATACAGTCTCCTACATATATACATCCACTGCATTCCAGTCTAGCCAAGCCTATATCTGACTGCAGGCCATTGCTGGTGTACATTTTCAAATACACTTTCAGGCAGGCAAGTGATTCAGTTATCTGTAGTGCATTAAATATATATACAGTCTCCAACATATATATATATCCACTGCATTCCAGTCTAGCCAAGCCTATATCTGACTGCAGGCCATTGCTGGTGTACGTTTTCAAATACACTTTCAGGCAGGCAGGCAGGCAGGCAGGCAAGTGATTCAGTGATCTGCAGTGCATTAAATATATATACAGTCTCCAACATATATATATCCACTGCATTCCAGTCTAGCCAAGCCTTTATCTGACTGCAGGTAGTTTCTGGTGTATGTTTTCAAATACACTTTCAGGCAGGCAAGTGATTCAGTGATCAGCAGTGCATAAAATATATATACAGTCTTCTACATATATATCCACTGAATTCCAGTCTAGCCAAGCCTATATCTGACTGCAGGCCATTGCTGGTGAACGTTTTCAAATACACTTTCAGGCAGGCAGTCAGGTGATTCAGTGATCTGCAGTGCATAAAGATATATATATATATATATATATATATATATATATATATATATATATACACAGTCTCCTATATATATATATATCCACTGCATTCTAGTCTAGCCAAGCCTATACCTGACTACAGGCCATTCCTGGTGTACGTTTTCAACAACACTTTCAGGCAGGCAGGCAGGCAGGTAATTCAGTGATCTGCAGTGCATAAAGATATATATACAGTCTCCTACATATATATTCACTGCATTCTAGTCTAGTCAAGCCTATACCTGACTGCAGGCCATTCCTGGTGTAATTTTTCTAGTAAACTTCAGGTGGTGTTTTGCTAATCCAATTTTACAGCATGTCTGGAAGGCCACCAAGGAAAAGCAGATGCTCACAGGCCACTAAAAGAGGGCAAGCAGGCTCTGTGTCTACAGCCAACAGTTCTGGTCATGGACATGATGCATCCTCAGCACATGGCTGTTGTCCTTTTTTTCGACAGCTGGCCATGTTGAGCCACAACATGCAGGAGAGTTGGTAGAGTGGATCACAAAGCCGTCCTCATCCTCCTCATCCTCTGTCACCCAGGCTAAGACAAGTTTGGCTGCCAATGCAGCTGCCAAAGCGGCCTATTCCATCAGCTCAATGGCATCAGTCACTCCTTCCCTAGCCCCACCATCATGTCCTGAGGAGTCCCCCAAACTGTTCGACCACAGTGTCGGGTACATGCTGGAGGAGGATGTGCAGCGTTTTGAAGGCTCCAATGATGGTACCCAGGTTGAGGATGAAGGCAGTAACGTGAGAGAGGGGGTGCCCAAGAAGGACAAGAAACTGGCAGTCATGTTCCCCCAGCTGCAGCATACTGCCAGATTTGCTCCAGTGGCGAGGAGGGAGGGGATGATGAGGTCACTGACTCTAAGTGGGTGCCTGATAGAAGAGAGGAGGAGGAGGCGGCACATCTCCAATGAGGCAGGATGCCCCCCAGGGGCCAGCTTAAGGACAGCCAACCGACTGCATCACACCGCAGAGCTTCGCATGTGCAGGGCGCTGCTGACTCTGTGCGTTTTTTCAAAAGTTCTTTGGTGTGGGCCTTTTTTGAAACGTGTGCAGCAGATCACACCATTGCTGTTTGCAACATATGGCTGAAGCGTATCAAGCGTGGCCAAAACAGCAGCCACTTGGGCACCACATGCTTCACCAGACACATGTCGAGCTCCCATGCAGTCCATTGGCAACAGTACTTAAAAGACCCACACCAAAGAACAAGGCGGACCTCTCCTTGCTCCTCATCAGCTGGGATCTCCAACCCCACTATACCTTCAGTCCTCTCAGAGACCTGCTTTGAGAGGAATGAAGATGTAGAATTAGGTGTCCCAAGCACTTGCACACAATCTGCTAGCGGTACATCTAAATCCGATTGTAGCAGGCAAATTTCCCTACCCCAGTTGCTAAACCGTCAAAAGAAATTTGGTCCCAGCCATCCACATGCTCAGCGGCTGAATGCTAGTTTGGCTAAATTGCTAGCACTCCAACTGCTGCCTTTTCAGCTTGTAGACTTTGCCCCGTTTCGAGAATTTGTGGAATGTGCAGTACCTCAGTGGCAGGTTCACAAACACCATTTTTTTTCTCGGAAGGCCATTCCGGCTCTCTACCGGCATGTGGAAGGCAATGTCTTGGCCTCATGGACAGGGTGGTCAGCGGTAAGGTGCATATTACCGCTGACTCATGGTCCAGCAGGCATGGACAGGGACGTTACCTTTCTTTCATTGGGGGTTGGGTAACCCTGCTGGCAGCTGGGAAGGATGCAGGACAGGGTGCAGTAATGTTGCAGCTTGTTTCGCCACCACGCCTCCAAAATGCTGGTAGTGGTGATTCTGCCACACCTTTCTTCTCCACCCCCTCCTCTTCTTCTTCCTCTATGCCTTCTTCCTGTGCAGATTTGTCCTCGGAATCAGTGGTGCTCCGTAGGCATTCTAGGGGCTACGCAAGCACTCAGGCAAAAAGATGCCATGCGGTGCTTGAGTTGGTCTGCTTAGGGGACAGGAGCCACACTGGGGCAGAGATTCTGGCAGCTCCGCAGGGGCAGGTTCAGAGGTGGTTGACACCACACCATCTTCAGGCAGGAATGGTGGTTTGCAACAATGGCACCAACCTCCTCTCCGCCCTTCCGACAGGGACACTTGACCCATGTTCCCTGTTTGGCTCACATCCTCAATTTGGTGGTGCAGTGGTTCTTGTGCAGGTACCCAGGCTTACAGGATCTCCTGAGGCAGAGAGAGAAAAATATCACCGCTCTGAAAGAGGTCTGTGAGGAACAAACATTTTCTCCATGCTGGAAGTTACAGGTGCAGGCAATGCTGGTAGTTGAGAGGTAAACGAGAAATCCTGGACAGCCGCACTCAAAAGTAATCTTCGATCTTTATTTAAGTATAATCATAAAAATACATGCCACAGCATAACAAAGCAGGAAAGCTGACGCGTTTCACAATGTAGTCAGTGCTTAATCATAGCTTCCTGAGGCAGGCCAGGAAAGTCTGTGGGCATTTCCGCCGGTCATATAATGCCAGTGCTCGGCTGGCTGACCTTCAAATGCATCCTGCCCAAGAACCGCCTAATCTGTGACATGCCTACCAGGTGGAACTCAACGTTGGCAATTCTGCAGCGGCTGCACACACAGCAGAGGGCCATCAATGAGTACCTGTGCAAGTATGGCACCAGGACAGGATCAGGGGAGCTTGATTTTTTTTCGCCGCGCCAGTGGCTTATGATCAAGGATGCATGCACTGTCCTGTCACCATTTGAGGAGGCCACGAGGATGGTGAGCAGTGACAGTGCATGCATCAGTGATATTGTCCCTCTTGTCTTCCTGTTGGAGTACACGCTGCATGGAATAATGGACAGAGCACTTGAGGCAGAACAGAGGGAGGAAAAGAAGGACTTCCTTACGTCTCAAGGCCCCTTTATTCAGACATTATTCCTGCTGGCCTGCCTATCACACAGGAAGAGGAGGAGGAGGATTGTGTCAGCATGGAGGTGGAGCCTGGCATCAGCAGCATTCTTCAAGGGATCGTTTTCAGTCCTCAGAAACCTATGGACTTGTATGTGGCTTGGAGGAGGTTGCTGCGGATCATGTCATCCTAAGTCATATCCATCTATGACTTAATTTAAGTCTGTTGCTCTGTTAGAAATCTCACACACATTGAATCCTGATTTACATTGGATAGATTTCCTTGAGCTAAATGGATCCACTCAATCTGGGTCACTCGGACTAGTTTAATCCATGTATGTGTCTACTGGCCATTTCAATATAATTTTTAGGAGGACATTTTCTCAACTTGATTTCACAGCCATGACACTTTATTTAACTGGATTTTTCTAAACGGGATCCCCATTTCATGCAATACAGTCGCTAAGCTATTTGCACTAATACCTAAGCACTTCCTTTTAATAATCTATGCATAACTAATTGGTATTCAGCTGTAGTCTTATGCTACTGTTTAAAATCAGTGGTGTACTATTTCCTCAGGTATCAGGAAGCCCTGGACAATTAGTCCTTCAATTTGTCGTCATCTGTGGAAATCTTTGACACATGTAGCATACAACGAGCCTGAAAGGGACAAGTATGGCTCTGTGTTCAGGATAAAATCCACCTATAGACCACCGTGGCTCAGATACATGGAAATATACATGATTTATGTATTATGCGGTTATTGTACATGTTACAGCTATGCCTTGGTTGTCCAATAATATTAGAGTGAGGATGTTGTCTCTTTAACATATTTTTAAACACAATTTTATGGTGCTTAGAGGGTATTTTTTCTATATTTATATTTTTTGCTTTAATAAAGTTTATATGGCATATGAATACCATGGTTTGGTCCTCCATTTAACTACTTGCCCCTTTCCCGTTTCTTTTTCCTATGTAAACAAGGCAGACCGCTGTTCTGTGAGAGGGGCATGTACTGATTCTGTGTTTCTTCTAAGCAGGAACACGGATCTTTACCTTCCCCCAGTCAAAACACCTCCCCCACAGTTAGTAAGCACTCCCAGGGAACACATTTAACCCTTTGGTAGCCCCTGAAGTTAACCCCTTCTCTGTCAGTGTCCTTAGTACAGTGACGGGACATGTTTTTTTAACACTGATCACTGTATTAGTGTCACTGGTCCCCCAAAAGTGTCAAAAGTGTCAGCTAGGTGTCCGATTTGTCTGCCGCAATATCACAGTCCCACTATAAGTCACTGACTGCCGCCATTACTAGTAAAATAAACAAATAAATAAAAATATCTCATAGTTCATAGATGCTATAACTTTTGCGCAAGCCAATCAATACACGCTTATATTTTTCAAAAAATATGTAGCAGAATACATATTGGGCTAAATTGATGAAGAAATTAGATTTTTTACATTATGTATGTTTTAAAGCAGAAAGTAAAAAATATATTGTTTTTTTTTTCAAAATTGACGGTCTTTTTTTTTTTTTTTGTGTATAGCGCAACCCCAAATACCCCAAAAGAAAGCTCTATTTGTGGGAAATAAGGACAAACATGTTTTTTGTGTACAGTGTCGCACGACCGCGCAATTCACAGTTAAAGTAATGCAGTGCAGTATTGCAAAAAATGGCCTGGTCATGAAGGGGGGTAAACCTTCCAGAGCTTAAGTAGTTAAAATGAATGGGTTGTTTTACAATGTAAAGGTACACGTATTCTTAAAGTATTGCTGAGCTGAGTAACTGATATTTTGTGTATTTCTATCAAGAAAGGCGCATATGCTACTTGGTTAGCATTATGGCTTGTAATATTGTGTCCTGAACACAGTTCCCTCTAGGATACATGCACTCTGTATTGATTGAACTGTTCTTGTGTTTGCATAGGTTTCCTCCATGTGTTTTGGTTCCTTGCAAGAAAATATTCTGGTAGGATATTTGGGCCCCGATTAACCTGGCTCTAGGGCATGTATGCTTATCTGACTGTGATTGGGGCTTTAGATCATAAGCTTATTTTTGGCTAAAGACTAATGTGAAATGTTTTCATGTTATTTATTATCAATACTTACAACTCCACAACCACTATATCTGGGATCCAGATGAGTTGTCTAGGAATGGAAATTTGAGTGACATTGTCAAATTTTGTTGGATCCCAGGTGAGAAATTCATCAACCCATGACTAGAAAAAGCAAACAGAAAGATAAGCATGGAAAAAAATAAAAAGCATGACATTGAAAATCAAATAAATATAACTAGAAAATCGGGTATTTACCTCTCTAAACCAGAGGTAAGTTTTCAGCACTTGACTTTTTTCTTCCTGTTAAAAAATAAAGAAAATGTAATTTCCTAAAACATTTTTAAATGACAATTTATATGTTTTGATACAAAAATTCAAGAAAAATAGTTTCTTAATAAACGTGTGCATTTCTATTAAAATGTATATGACCTTATAAAAGTCATCCCACGTTTCCTTCCTCTCTGGGAGTATGGGATCCATTCAACTCATTCATCACAGTACGTTTTATGTGCAGAGGCAGCCACAGGCTAAGGCATAGTCATTGTTCCTTGAGACTTTCAGTGTACCGTTTGGGCTGTTGGTTTTGTGCTCCACTCTATTTGCCATATACAATGACACTTGATTTATACTGAGCCCTCCTGACCATAAAGCTGCTTATACAATTAGATAAACATATTTTTTCTTCACTTGTTATGCATAATGCAATTGGTGAACGCTTTGCTTCAGGCTCTATCTCCACACAAGTGCTGGAAAGCCACATCTACAGTGCAAAATGTGGATCTCTCTAGTGGATCTGTTAGCTTCCTAATAATGGTTGTTATATTATCTATATATCTATTAAAAAGTGTAAGTTTTGAACAGCTGTTTGAAAATAATTTTTTACTGCTTGTCTCTGTGTGTGTGTGTGTGTGTGTGTGTGTGTGTGTGTGTGTGTATATATATATATATATATATATATATATATATATATATATATATATTTATATATATATATATATATATATATATATATATATATATATATATATATATATATATATATATATATCTATAGATATATAGATATATATCTATATATCTATAGATATATAGATATATATATATCTATATACTATATAGATATATATATATATAGTATACATCTATATATCTATCTATAGATATAGATATATATATATATATATATATCTATATCTATAGATATATATATATACACACACACTATATTACCAAAAGTATTGGGACACCTGCTTTTACACACATATGATCTTTAATGGCATCCCAGTCTTAGTCCGTAGGGTTAAATATTGAGTTGGCCCACCCTTTGCAGCTATAACAGCTTCAACTCTTCTGGGAAGGCTGTCCACAAGGTTTGGGAGTGTGTCTATAGGAATGTTGAGGTCAGGACTCGGTGCAGGCCAGTCAAGTTTCTTCACCCTGAACTTGTTCATCCATGTCTTTATGGACCTTGCTTTGTGCACTGGTACGCAGGCATGTTGGAACAGGAAGGGGCAATCCCCAAACTGTTCCCACAAAGTTAGGAGCATGACATTGTCCAAAATGTTTTGGTATCATCTTAAGAGTTCCCTTCACTGGAACTAAGGGGCCAAGCCCAGCCCCTGAAAAACAACCCCACACCATAATACCCCTCCACCAAATGATTTAGAGGGGTGGCCCAATACTTTTGGCAACCCTATACAACACCTTTGGGATGAATTAGAGTGCAGACTGCGAGCCAGGCCTTCTCTTCCACATCAGTGCCTGACCTCAGAAATGCGCTTCTGGAAGAATGGTAAAACATTCCCATAGACACCTTCCTAAAACTTGTGGAAAGCCTTCCCAGAAGAGTTGAAGCTGTTATAGTTGCAAAGGGTGGGCCAACTCAATATTGAACCCTACAGACTTATGCCCTGTACACACGGTCAGACCTTGATCGGACATTCCGACAACAAAATCCATGGATTTTTTCTGATGGGTGTTGGCTCAAACTTGTCTTGCATACACACGGTCATACAAAGTTGTGGGAAAATCCGATCGTTCTGAAAGCGGTGACGTAAAACACGTAGGTCGGGACTATAAACGGGGCAGTAGCCAATAGCTTTCGACTCTTAATTTATTCTGAGCATGCGTGGCACTTTGTGCGTCGGATTTGTGTACACATGGTCGGAATTTCCGACAACAAGGTCCTATCACACATTTTCCATCGGAAAATCCTATCATGTGTACAGGGCATAAGACTGGGATGCCATTAAATTTTATGTGCGTGTAAAGGCAGGCGTCCCAATACTTTTGGTAATACAGTGTATATATAAAAATGTTTGTTCTTATATACACATTGTTTGTTATATGTGATATTTTTATTAGACTTGTGTCCTCTTTACTATATACTTCACAATAAAAATTGGTATTGTTTTTTTAATTTCAACTACTCTGTTTGCATTCTGCCCTTAAAGTCCCTGAGGGACTTTTGTATTTGGGATGGTGGCAAAAACCTTATACACTCTACAAAGCTCAATATCCTAATAAAGCTAATGATGGGAAACTGGCATCGATAAGATATATATTTGTCACTGGTATTCTTAGTACGGCTTAGGACAGCCTGAAAAGGAAGACTTAGTAGCAATCTAGCAAAGCGTAGTATGGCATTTAAAGTACCAAATGTTATTTAGATAAAAAAATGCAAAATGAATATGATTTTAGAAGTAAGGAGCCAATTATTCAATGCAAAATAACTAATACAAAATATTTACTTGCATTTGGTAAATATCTGTAAACATACATATCTCTTAATATGGAAAATAAGAAAATGGATGTCACCTCCTGGTTCATATCATGCCATAACCTTCTAAACTGAATAAAGGGATTTGTTGTTTCTTAAACAAATCACTAAATGCTTTAAATGTATTACTGCTTTTATGCTCCCTTGTTTATTATTATATCATTTAAATAATGACTTACATTTGGTCAATCTCTTCCTGTGGTTAGTGTCTGTGTTGTTTGCATGAGGTTTCCTGTAAATTTGAATATTATATCTAAAGAATTTATTAGGACATGTATTTAGATATTCATTTGTTTTATTACAATTCAGTGGTCAGTGGTTTTACCAAAGAGGACAGGCTACGCAAACAATGAGCAAGCACACTAAAACTTTACAGGAAAAAGCCATGGACTGCCAAGTCAAAGAAAAGATTTGGTGCATTAAAAAAAAAAAAAAAAAAAAAAAAACAGAGGACAAAATGGAACAAACAATGAAGGGAAACTTACTATTCCCAAAATGGCAAATATAACAATATCAATATCCACTATTGTAGTGTTTCTCCAGTTATGAACTGGTCTTGTCCACTTCTTATATCCCTCCATCAAGTGGTCTGAAAGTCTTATAAGGGTCGGCTTTGTTAGGTCTGAGCCATTGTTTTGTTGGGCTGAAAAGTAAGAAGAATAAAATGATTAAGAACTTGTTTTTCTGAATAAAATATAATGGTGTAGTCATATTAAAGAGTCCCTGTCACCACAGAGTACTTTGTGATTAAAAATCAGGATGACAAAGTACATTTAATCCAATGTATTTTCATGTTATTAATATTTAATAGTTAATATGTATTAAAAAAATGACCTTTTCATGACCATTAAAACCTTTTTGTTTATTGGCAAATTTGACACCTCCCAGAGGTGTTTTACTGCTCTCTACCATCTCCCGCATCTACTGTGTCCTGTGTTGTCTGTGCGGTTGTACCTACACTGCCTCGGAGTGTTTAGAATAGCAAGCACTCTATGGGGTGGATTTACTAAGGGCCAAATAGACTGTGCACTTTGCAAAGTACAGTTGCACTCTGCAAGTGCAGTTGCTCCAGAGCTTAGTAAATAAGGTAAAGCTTCACTTTGCAAAGAGTACCCAATCATGTGCAAGGTAAATACAAAAATTGCATTTTTGCTTGCACATGATTGGGTGATGAGAAGTCAGCAGAGCTTCTGCCCATTTACTAATCTCTGGAGCAACTGCACTTGTAGAGTGTGCAGTGTATTTGCCTTTAGTAAATCAACCCCTGTGTCCCATATTGCACCCATCCGCTGATGCAGCCTCCACTTGCAATACCGGCTCCTTCATTTGCACATTACAGCCATCTCCTATGCCATTTTCGCAGTTCCCCCCCCCCCTCCTCTCATAAACCCAACTTTAGCCTCTCACAATTTATTTACAATTCCTCCATCCACTGCACCATACACTCCTTCTCTTTCTCTCACATTCTCTCTTTGAACTTGACATACACTATTAGAATTTTGTTCAAAATGTTTTATTTTCAGAATGCTCTTTTGATTTTCTAATAGTGGGGTCGAATCAGCATTCTTTTTTGACTGTAGCAATGAGAAAATGTGAAGAAGCAGGATGGAATTTTTTTCTCAAGGAATATGTTATATTCCTTCAAGAAATCCATTCATACCAAGTCTAAATGTTAAAAGTAAATGCTTAGGTATTTCCCTTGAGAATAGCAGATAGATAGGCAGATCCCTTGAGAACGTGCTTTTGCACAAAATGTGTCGGAAACGGCCTACACACTGATGCCATTATTGACGATGCCAAGCTTCAGGATACCAGTTTAAGGCTTTCCAAGGCTTTCTCTCTGATGAGTGCATAGAATGGTGGTGGGTTACAGTCACTAAGGAGCACTGTGGAATATTTTGGAATTTCAGGCACATATACCGTATTTATCGGCGTATAACACGCACCCCAAGTTTAGGAGGGAAGTTTAAGTAAAAAAACTTTTAGGAGGGAAGTTTAAGGGAAAAAAACTTACATTTTAAATGCCCATCAATGCAGCCTTGCACACTGTCCACCTGCAGCCTTCCCCAGTGTCCACCTGCAGCCTTCCACTGTCCACCTGCAGCCTTCCACTGTCCTCCTGCAGCCTTCCACTGTCCATCTGCAGTCTTACAGTTTCCATCTACAGCATGTATTTGTTTTAAATTTAGCGCCACCGCCGCCCCCGCCGCCGAGATCTTCGGCTCCTCTTGCGGCCGACATAGACCAAACCGAGCTGAGTGTACTCGTGTACTTAGCTCCGCTCGCAGTAACGCCCCCGTCCCACCCCTTGGCCCGGCTCCAATGAGTGACACAACACCGGTCCAATGGCAGGCCGTAAAGGCTAGGAGGCGGGACTGGGCGTGACTGCGAGCGGAGCCGAGTACACAGTACACTCGGCTCGGCTCGTTCAATGTCGGCGGCCCTCACAGACAGCGGAGATCGGCGGGGATCGGCGTATAATACACACCCACGATTTTCCCCTGATTTTAAGGGGAAAAAAGTGTGTGTTATACGCCGATAAATACGGTATTCACTCTTTGGTGAGTATTTTGGCACATTGCACTGTCATAATGATTCCTGGAAGTCTAATACAGTTTTCTTCATATTATTGATTCACCTGCGACTTTTTATTTATGGACTTTCAATAATGTTTATATTTTTAGCGCTGCACTTATGTTGATTACACTGCACAATACACTCCTTCTCTTTCTCTCACATTCTCTCTCTGAACTGGACACACACTAGTACAGTGATGGCAAACCTTGGCACCCCAGATGTTTTGGAGCTACATTTCCCATGATGCTCATACACTTTGCAGTGTAGTGGAGCATCATGGGAAATGTAGTTCCAAAACATCTGGGGTGCCAAGGTTTGCCATCACTGCACTAGTAGTTTTATTCAAAGTGTTTTGTTTTCAGAATGCTCTTTTGATTTTCTAATAGTGGGGTCAATTTAGCATTCATTTTTGACGATAGCAATGAGAAAATGTGAAGAAGCAGGTTGAAATTTTTTTCTCAAACACAGGCATTTCTAACATTGTATGTCACATTCCTTCAAGAAATTCAATTGATACCGAGCCTGAATGTTAAATGCAATTTTGAAATATTTTTGAATGACATTTGCCACGTCTCTGTTGGCCTTATTTAATGTATTGAGGAGATTTTTTTTGTACAAACATTTGTTTGAAAATCTACCATTATATGGTCAACTTTATGTAATAAAAAGTATTTACATATAAAATAAAATGAAAAAAAATATTGTATCCAGTGCAAAGTGCAGTAAATGCACCTAAAGTGACATTAAAACTTCCTTTTTTTTAATAATTAAAATAACAAACATGCTATACATACCTGCTCTGTGCAATTGTTTTGCATAGAGCAGCCCCGATCTTCTTCTGGGGTCCCCCGCTGGTGCTTCAGACTCCTACGCCCTACCCAGTGCCCCCATAGAAACCCGCTTTTCATGGGGGCACCTGTGCATGCTCGCTCCCAAGCCTCCCTGTCTGCGTCTATTGACTTAGCCCCGCCCCCCACTCTCTTGGCACAGAATTTGATTATTTGCTATCAACTATCAACTTGCCCATGGAGGAGGGAGACAGCAGCTGGGGCCACTGCTCTTGTACACATCGCTGGTTTGGATTGTGCTCAGGTAAGTATAGAAGGGGGGCTGGGGGGATTTTGCAGCACAGAAGGTTTTTCATCTTAATGCATACAATGCATTTGGTTGAAAAACCTTAACGCTTTAGAACCACTTAAAGTGCATATACACATGTATGCAGAAAAGCCGTTCTTAAGATTAAAGTTCATCCATGTGCATACAAAATAATTAATCCTCCACCAACAGATTCAAATGAATACTGAATCTTCCAGTGAATGGGCAAACGCCGCCACCCAGTGCAATGGACACTCACCAGATGTCAGTGCTACAGCCAGTGTATCTTTTAGAGTTAAGAACCATCCAGTCACCTCCTCTTCCCAGACATGGATGCCAATACAGGCTATAGCAACAAAGTTCACAAAAAGAACAGACAGAATGTGGCAATAGTGCAATATTTTTATTAAATAAATGCATAAAATCCACTGCATTTAGAATTTTCCATGGAACAAAAAAAAAGAACCGCTCAACACATACGAAAAAAGTCGGTACCGACAAGATTATGCACCGGCATGACATCAGCACATAGACTCCTTTACATGGCTGACGTCTTGCCACTGTACAATCCTGTCGGCACCGGTTTTAGATGTATGTGTTGAGCACCTATTTTTCATTTGTTCCATGGAAAATTCACAATGTAGTGGAATGTATGCATTTATTTAATAAAAATACTGCACTATTGCCACATTCTGTCTGCTCCTTTTGTGGGCTTTGTTGCTACAGCTTTTAACAGCATCCATGACTGGGGAGAAGAGGTGATTGAAATGTGGCATGGACTACATGTGTGATGGTTCTTAACTCTTATGCTGCATACACACGGTCGGAATTTCCGTCAAAAAAAGTGTGATGTGAGCTTGTGGTCGGATATTCCTACCGTGTGTATGCTCCATCCAACTTTTTCTGTCTGAATTTCCGCCAGCAAAAGATTGAGAGCTGGTTCTCTATTTATCCAACGGAAAAAGTTCTTGACGGAAATTTTGTTCTGCTGTATGCAATTCTGACACGCAAAAAAAATGCATGCACGTAAAAAATTCAACACATGCTCGGAAGCATTGAACTTCATTTTCTCGGCTCGGCGTAGTGTTGTACGTCACTGCGTTCTTGACGATCGAAAGTTCAGAGAACTTTTGTGTGACCGTGTGTTTGCAAGCCAAGCTTGAGCGGAATTCCGTCAGAAAAACCATCCAAGATTTTTCCAACAGAAATTCCACTCGTGTGCACGGGGCATTAGGCCAATTTCACACATGCGGACTGTTCGTTTGATCAGTTCAGTCACTTTTTTTTCAAAGCAAAAACGTATGAAGTTTACATCAGTTTTTCATCTGTTTTTCATTCATTTTTACATCAGTTTTTTACATCTGCCAGCTACCACTTAAATCCCAGAACCATTATTTCATGCAAAAACAGATCGTTTGTCCGTTTACATCCATTTTTCATCCAATCCATTTTTTTAAGAAGAAAAATGGGCCTTTGATCCATTCCAAAAAAAAATGGATGTTGACGGAAACAAATATAAATGGGTGTAAATGGATGATCATCCATTTACATCCGTTTTTCTATTGAGATGCATTGATGTCTGTTTTTCATTCGTCAACGGATGGATGAAAAAAAGACAAACTGTCCCCATGTATAAAAGGTGCCTAAAAGATACAATGTGGTTGATTTAGTAAAACTGGAGGGTGCAAAATCTTGTGCAGGTCTGCATAGAAACCAATCAGCTTCCAGGGTTTTTTTTTGTCAAAGCCTAATTGAACAAGCTGACATTAGAAGCTGATTGGCTACTATGCACAGATGCACCAGCTGCACCAGATTTTGCTGTAGCATTGACTTCTGGTGTGTGTCCATTGCACTGGGTGAAGGTGTGTGCTATACACTGGAAAATTCAGTATATTAAGGTGAAGGTACAGGATGGTTTTTGTTCAGTGCATAGGATGCTGTCTGCTCACACAGCCTCAAATGCTCTATTTACAGTTACACATTGCAGCCATTCACAGGACATTCACTCCCACTTTATTTACAATTACTCCTGTGCATATGCAAAATCTATCCCTCATATGGGTTAGTTATATAAGGTCTTCTGGGTGCCACTCACATACCATACAAAGTGGAGACACCCAGCTGTGATTTTATGACCTGTGGAGCATTGCCAGTTCAGCCAGATATGACAGAAATCAGCATAAATACTTCCCGGCAATAAGCTTTACAAATGACTTTTATTATCTAATGACCATTATTATTATTATACAGGGTTTATATGGCGCCAACAGTTTGCGCAGTGCTTTACAACATGAGACAGTACAGTTACAATACAATTCAATACAGGAGGAATCAGAGGGCCCTGCTCATTAGAGCTTACAATCTAGGAGGGAGGGTCAAGTGATACAAAAGTTAATAACTGTGGGGGATGAGCTGATGGAGAAAATGAAAATATAGTTTTTAGGTAAGGGGTTTTTTTTCTGAAGAGGAGGGTTTTCAGGGATTGTCTAAAAGCTAATAGAGTAGGAGATAATCAGACAGATTGGGGTAAGGAGTTCCATATGATTGGAGAGGTTCTGGAAAAGCCCTGGAGGTGAGCATGGGAGGAGGTGACGAGGGAGCTAGAGAGCAGGAGGTGTTGAGAGGAACGAAGAGATCGATTATGGTTGGTATTTTGAGACTAAGCTAGTGATGTAGCTGGGAGCTAAGTTGTGGATGGCTTTGTAAGTTGTTGTTAGTATTTTGAATTTACTTTGTTGGGTGAGCGAAAGCCAGAGGGTGAACATAGCATTTGTGGGGGAACAGGATCCAGAGGACAGGTGGTTAGCTGGACATTAGCAAGTAGTTTAGCAATCTCATTTATAGTGGTGGGGTTGAATGAGGGAAGTAATTATTGTACCTGTGGGCATGAAGTCAGCAGAGATCTCCTCAGGAATTGTGTCAATCTTATGTTTGAAGTGATTGGCGATCTCCTTTGCAGTGAGTGAGTTAGTAGTGTTTTCTGAGTAGGGATGAGCTTTATGTTCGGGTCGAACATGAGTTCAACTCGAACATTGGCTGTTTGCCCGTTTGCCGAATAGCGAATAATTTGGGGTGTTTGCGGCAAATTTGAAAGCCGCGGAACACACTTTAAAAGTCTATGAGAGAAATCAAAAGTGCTAATTTTCAAGTTTAATATGCAAGTTATTGTCATAAGAAGTCTTTGGGAACCTGGGTCCTGCCCCAGGGGACATGTATTAATGCAAAAAAAAAGTTTTAAAGTTTTTTCAGGAGCAGTGATTTTAATAATGCTTAAAGTGAAAAAATAAAAGTGAAATATTCCTTTAAATTTCATACCTGGGGGGTGTCTATAGTATGCCTGTAAAGTAGCGCATGTTTCCCGTGTTTAGAACAGTCCCTGCACAAAATGACATTTCTAAAGGAAAAAAAGTAATTTAAAACTACTCGTGGCTATAATGAATTGTCGGGCCTTGGCAATACAGATAAAAGTCATTGAAAAAAATGGCATGGGATTCCCCCACAGTCCATTACCAGGCCCTTTGGGTGTGGTATGAATATTAAGGGAAACCCCGAACCAAAATTAAAAAAAAAAATCGCGCGGGGGGTAACCCCAAATTCTGTACCAGGCCCTTCAGATCTGGTATGGATATTAAGGGGAACCCCGCGCCAAAATTAAAAAAAAAATGGCGTGGGGATCCCCCCAAAAATCAATACCAGACCCTTATCCGAGCACGCAACCTGGCAGGCCGCAGGAAAAAAGGGGGACGAGAGAGTGCCCCCCCTCCTGAACCGTACCAGGCCACATGCCCTCAACATGGGGAGGGTGCTTTGGGGTAGCCCCCCAAAGCACCTTGTCCCCATGTTGATGGGGACAAGGGCCTCATTCCCACAACCCTTGCCCGGTGGTTGTGGGGGTCTGCGGGCGGGGGGCTTATCAGAATCTGGAAGCCCCCTTTAACAAGGGAACCCCCAGATCCCAGCCTCCCCCTGTGTGAAATGGTAACGGGGTACAAATGTACTCCTACCATTTCACAAAAAAAGTAAAAATGGTAAAAATGACATGACACGGCTTTGGGACGAATCCTTTATTAAAAAATAAAAAAATAAAACTGTCCCCTCTGATGGATGGGGACATCCCTATGGCTTCCTCATAGCGTCAGAGGGGGCGGGGCCACCCGGTCATGGTGTCGCTGGTGGCGTGCAGGTTTTTTTTTTTTCGGTCTGTCGGCGGAGCAAGAGAAGAAGAAGAAGAAGACTAGGTGGGGACATTTTTATTTTTTTATTTCTTAATAAAGGACTTGTCCCCAAGCCGTGTCTTGTCATTTTTACCATTTTCACACTTTTTTTGTGAAATGGTAGGAGTACATTTGTACCCCGTTACCATTTCACACAGGGGGGAGGCCGGGATCTGGGGGTCCCCTTGTTAAAGGGGGCCTCCAGATTCTGATAAGCCCCCCGCCTGCAGACCCCCACAACCACCGGCAAGGGTTGTGGGGATGAGGCCCTTGTCCCCATCAACAAAGCACCCTCCCTATGTTGAGGGCATGTGGCCCGGTACGGTTCAGGAGGGGTGGCGCTCTCTCGTCCCCCTCTTTTGCTGTGGCCTGCCAGGTTGCATGCTCGGATAAGGGTCTGGTATGGATTTATGGGGGGGACCCCACACCATTTTTTAAAAAATGTTGGCGCGGGTTCCCCTTAAAATCCATACCAGACCTGAAGGGTCTGGTATGAATTTTGAGGGGGACCCGCACGCCATTTTTTTTTAATTTTGGCACGGGGTTCCCCTTAATATTCATACCAGACCTAAAGGGCCTGGTATGGAATTTGTGGGGACCCCCACACAATTTATTTTTTTTAATTTTGGTTCGGGGTTCCCCTTAATATTCATACCAGACCCAAAGGGCCTGGTAATGGACTGTGGGGGAATCCCATGCCATTTTTATCAATTAACTTTTATGTGTATTGCCGGGACCGACAATTCATTATAGCCGTGAGTACTTTTAAATTATTTTTTTTCCTTTAGAAATGTCATTTTGCTCTCGGACTGTTCTAAACATGGGAAACATGTGCCACTTTACAGGCATACTATAGACACCCCCCCAGGTACGAAATTTAAAGGAATATTTCACTTTTATTGTTTCACTTTAAGCATTATTAAAATCACTGCTCCTGAAAAAACAACAGTTTTTAAAACTTTTTTTTTGCATTGATCCATGTCCCCTGGGGCAGGACCCAGGTCCCCAAGCACTTTTTATGACAATAACTTGCATATAAGCCTTTAAAATTAGCACTTTTGATTATTCATGTTCGTGTCCTGTAGACTTTAACGGTGTTTGCGTGTTCGAGCAAATTTTTTGTCTGTTCGCATGTTCTGCTGCGAACCAAACCGGGGGGGGGGTGTTTGGCTCATCCCTATTTCTGAGTTACAATATTTGGAACAGGGTCACTTTAAATAGATATATTGTTGGTGGAAATACTCAAAATGGACCTTGCACTAAAACTCAAAGTCTGCCTAATATATCAGGCCTCCCATATTTTTCTAAAATGTCACATTATGCTGTTAAAAAAATATTGGAAGAAAATTTAGAAAGCATACTTACCTTTACCTACCTTTCCCTTGACTCTGCACTGGGGAGGGTGATGTCAAGATCCTTCCAGATAAGATTCTAGGAATGTTGAGTATCCTCTCAAGAAGACGCTTATGCACTGATCTCCATTGTTTCCAGGATGTCATTGCAAAGACCGCAACATTGCCCCCACCATGCACTATGTAAAAGGTAGGTAATAAATTATTTAGCATTGATGCAGCATTTTGGAGTGGGGTTGTATCTTTTGGCTGGAGTTCTGTTTTAAATTTGAGTAGGGAGTTACTAGAATCTCTGTCAACTTTTAATTGTCGTTTATGTTCCTGTTGTATATTTTTTCACTGGTAAAACATCTTTTGAACAGAAAGTAAGGTAAAATTTCTCAGACTTAGCCTCAGATAGCAATAAAAATGTGACATGGGTTCTAACCCTACCCTTTTTCAATTCAAAACAAACAAAAAAAATTGTTATATAAATGTTTTAGATAACAAATAATCCTTTGTCTGAACAGCATTTATTATTTTTTCAAGTTTAAAGTACACCTTTAGCAACATGTTACAGTCCCCTCCCTGTGACAGTGTACAGTGGGTGTAAATGAAAGCGGAAATTACACCCAAAAGGGGAAGCTCTGCTTGTTTGCATCTTCCCCCGTTTCATTGCCACATTTGCCACTTTTTGAGGGGGAGCGGGTACCTGGTTTTGACAGGTACCAGCTCCCTCTTCTGGGTAAAATCGCCGTGGTGACCTTCGAGTATGTCCGAACCCTCCTTCTTCCCCTTGCAGCCATCTGGGACACACGGGTCCCAGAAGATAGCGGGGACTATTCACAAAGCGCAGCATGACTCATGCATGCGCAGCAGGAAATAAGCTGTGAAGCGTGAAGGCTTCACTGCCAGTTTCCCTTAGTGAAGATGCCATCACCTGCACCCAAAGCTGAATAAAGAATTGGCTCCGGTGCTGACATTTCTGGATCCCTGGACAGGTAAGTGTCCTTATATTAACCTCCCTGGTGGTATTCCCGAGTCAGGCTCGGGGTGGATTTTTAATACCAAAAGCGGTATCCCCAAGCCAGACTCGGGATCGCATCACAAGATCGAGGAAGAGTTTATTTACCTTGTCCCCTGGTTCCTGCGATGTCTCCCTGCTGTGATCAGCGAGCCGCTGTGTCTCGCTCGATTCACAGTGCCGAGCTCCGTTCCCTGCGAGCGTTGCGACGCACGGGGACGGAGTTCGGTGGCAAATTCAAACAGTAAAACACACAGTATAGATACAGTATACTGTAATCTTACAGATTACAGTACTGTATCAAATAATTTCACACCCCCTTTGTCCCTAGTGGTCTGTCCAGTGCCTTGCATGCAGTTTTATATTGTAAATACTGTTCCTTCTGCCTGGAAACTGGAGATTGTCCATAGCAACCAAAACTGTCCCTTTACATCAAGAGTGGCTTTAGACCAGCTAGAAAACAGCAATAAAAAATTAGAATCACTCGCAAAATTGAGTGATAGTGATTTGTGGGGAAATCTGTCACCAAACACTAAAAGTAATGAAAGCGACAATTCTGCAACTGAGCAAATTTCAGTGTTTTTTATTTGATTACATTATTGAATATTTTTTATTATTATTATTATATTATTATTTGTTATAATTATTTATAGTTATTTTTTATATTATAATTTTTTATTTCGTTTTTCAAACTTTATCATACCCGGGATGTCTACTAGACTCTTGTTTGGACATATTTAAGTGAATTATTCCTAAGAATTACAGGCCTACAATATAAAATGCCAAATTTCTGTGCAAAATAATGGTACCGCTTTCAGCACCTAAAATCTGAAATAATCATACCGCCAGGGAGGTTAAATGTCAGCATTTTTGTATTTGTATTTGTACAGTATTTGTAGCTGCTGACTTTAAATTTTTGTTGGGGGGGAGACTAGAGCTCCTCCTGAAAAAAACTACAAGTCCTGTCTGCCATTGTGGTTCTCAGTGGAACATGAGTGCGGTCTTCAGAACATTTGTATTTCACTGACACTTCCTCCATCTTTCTAACTGAAAGCCCATATGGAGATATTGGCAGAAAGCTGGTGGAAGAGTGTGAAGGAGCCTAACATTTCACCTACAATCCACTGGTCACGGGTGCAATGCTTTGCAGGCTCCTGTGAGAAAAAATAATAAATGCACATTTTTCCTGCAAAAATATGTACATTTATTACTTTTTCTTTAAAGATGAACTTAGCCTTTAAACTATTTGGGCTTGTTCAACAGGTGCATTGAGCTGCACTGCTCTGCATTGATCAGGCAGGCTCGACGCATAACATAGATGTGTATTGGTGCGCCTTGCAAAAAATGCAACAAGAACTGTAATTTAGAGCTGTCAATAGGAGTAGAAGAAGACATACAGAGTAACAATAATGAAAAACATAAAAACAAATCTGTGGCATAATGTTTGTGACTTAAAATGTTTCAAGCAATGTCAATGGACTGTTTAAAGGGTATGCAAAAAAAACTACATCCTGCTCATCAAGGGACAGTCCAACCCTTCCTAAGCACCTGACAGTCCTTTGTACCTTTAGTCTGCTGCTCTATGCAGTGGAGTTCAATGATCCTGAAGTTTCCAGGGTTTCCCAAACTAGTGGCAGATTCCCTTTCAGCATCAGTCAAGAAATGTCTTGGAGAAAATATGGCTATGCTGTCAATATTGTTTAGAAAGGAACTTTCCTGGTGTCTCTATTAGTGGACAAGTGTGACCACAGTCTCTTCTTCTTGCCTGTATTCCTAACAAATATTAAGATGTTCTTTACTGAACCTTGCTGAGTATCCTTAGTAGCCTTCTAATTCTTGTAGTTATGTCAATTATTTTATTTGGGACATAATGCAACCCTTAAAAAAAAAGACAAAAAAAAAATGAAAACATGCCAATAGCAAAAGGAATAAAAAAACAAAAAAGGAAATAGCTAAGGGGAGATGGGAAGTAAGGTGTTTAATAGCAACAACTTTGATACTTTTTTTAATATATTTGCAGGTTTGCTAGAACTGATATTATGTACAGATCAACTGAAAAGTGCAGGTAAGCACGAAAAATATGAACTAACAATTGTTACACTGTAATAAGGTATCTATGAAAGAAGCCTGCAAACAGTGCAGGCTTTATTCATACAATCAAGCCCAAATGACAGGTACTAGCCCACTCCTCTCTTGATGATCAGGATATGGTTCTTTATTTTTAGCCATGGGGCTGTAACTTTCAAATCTCATAGGGCGCAGTGGAGAATAACTGTTGCTTTTCTGAAAATAAGAATCTTATTCTTGTGTGTTAACTTTGTGAATTGAATCTTATGTATTATATTACTTCTAAAATTAGTCTAATTTATCATGACACCAAATTTATGGTTCTGGTAGAAAGCATAGTAGCCTTATTTACAAAAAAAAATTAAGATTTGTTTCTTTAAAGAGTAACTCCACTTTTGAAAACATTCCCCTCTGGGTGATCTATGTATATTACAAGGATTGCAACAAACTTTTTTATCAATCAGCTGCTGCACCTGCAGGGCACTGATGGGGATAATTTCTGGGCTTGAATCCCTTAAGTCTGGGTTCACACTGGTACAACACGACAGACATACTACTGTGGATCTAACTTTGTCCTGTGACTTGAAGTCCGATTTCCATCCGACTTCAATGAACGGGATCCAACTTTGATCCCGACAATACCAGTCCCTTTGTGTCTTGTATGAATCTTGAGGGGAACTCCACGCTAAAATTTAAAAATAAAACAGCATAGGGCTCCCCCTTCAAGACCATACCAGGCCATTCTGTCTTGGTATGGATTTTAAGGGCAACACCCATGCCAAAAAAACAGCGTGGGGTCCCCCCAAAATCCATACCAGACCCTTATCTGAGCATGCAACCTGGCAGGTCAGGAAAGGGGGTGCGGACGAGCGAGCCCCCCCCTCCTGGACCATACCAGGCCACATGCCCTCAATATAGGGGGGTGCTTTGGGGCAGGGGGGTCCTGCACCCCCCACCCCAAAGCACCTTGTCCCCATATTGGAGGGCCTCTTCCCGTCAACCCTGGGGGGTGGTTGTCAGGGTCTGTGGGCGGGGGATTATCGGATCCCGCCCCCCCTTTGTGAATGAGTATGGGGTACATTGTACCCCTACCCATTCACCCCAAAAAAGTGTCAAAGATAAAAACAGTACACAGGTTTTTGACAAAGTAATTTATTAATGTAGCTCCGGTGTCTCCCTCCGGCGATGTCTTCATCCTCCAGTTCTTCCCCTTCTGCTGTTGACTCCCTCCGGTTTGGTTTTTCTCCCTCCGCTGATGTCTTCTTCCTCTGCCAGTTCTCCTTTCTCCGCTGTCTTCTCCCTCTGCTGGTTCTCCTCTCCCTGCTATCTTCTCCCTCTGCCGGCTCTCCTCTCTCTGCTGTCTTCTCCCTCTTTTCTTCCTCGGATCTTCTCCCGACGCTCACTCCCACTGTAATGCTAGGTCCGCTGTGTGCCATTACTTAAATAGCCATGGGGCTTGGCCTCCCAGTGACGTCATCCTGAGGCCATGCCCCTTGTGACGTCACCGCCCCATAATGCACATAAAATTACTTATTTACAAAATATGTTGACAGAAACTAAGGAAAAAAAATTTTTTTCAAAATTTTCGGTCTTTTTTTGTTTTTTTTAGCAAAAAATGAAAAACCCAGCGGTGATTACCACTTCACGCAAAACTACGTACCCGTACGTCAGTACTTTGATGCTAAATACCGGGGTTTTGGCAGCAGCTAGCTGCCATAACCCCGGTATTTTCGGCAATGCATGCTTTTCTCTTTAAGATAAAAGTGGTCTCTGTGGTGGATTCACTGTGAGTTCACTTTTATCGGTGGCGGGAGAGGTGCCCACCCCCCACCCGCGGCTATCCGGTTGTCTCTACCGCTTACCGGACCCGTCAGAAGCAGCAGAGATGATTGCGTCCTTTTCCCCTGGATGCCTAGCTGCCGACTGAGGGGAAAATGGCCCCCCGCTCGGCTCCATAGCATAGGAGGGCAGAAGCGACCACAAACATCATTTCCGCCCATAGCTCTTAAAGGAGAATTTTTTTTTTCAAGTGACTTTTTTTTATTTTTTATTGCATTTTAATGTAAATATGAGATCTGAGGTCTTTTTGACCCCAGATCTCATATTTAATAGGTCCTGTCATGCTTTTTTTCTATTACAAGGGATGTTTACATTCCTTGTAATAGGGATAAAAGTGACCCAAAATAAAAAAAAATAAAAAGACAGTGTCAAAATAAAAAATTAGAAGTAAAATAAATAAGAAAAACTAAATATTTTTTTTAAATCGCCCTGTTCTGACGAGTTTGCGCGCAGAAGCAAACGCACACGTGAGTGGCGTCCGCATATGAAAATGGTGTTCAAACCACACATTTGAGGTATCGCCGTGATCGTTGGAGCGAGAGTAATAGTTCTAGCCCTAGACCTCCTCTGTAACTCAAAACTGGTAACCTGTAGAAATTTTTAAACATCGCCCATGAAGGGCACACTCCCACAGCGTGTAGGGGGCGTGGGAGCGCACTCGCTCTTTGTTGCGCCTGCACTAGCCGCCGTACAGCTACGGCGATTTGCGCAGTAGAGACAACCTGCCGCCGTATAACAATGGTGGCTGGTCATCAAGTGGTTAACCACCTCAATACAGTACACTTACACCCCCTTCCTGTCCAGGCCATTTTTCAGCTTTCAGCGCTGTCACAATTTGAATGACAATTGCGCGGTCATGCTACACTGTAACCATGTGAAATTATTATCATTTTCTTCACACAAATAGAGCTTTCTTTTGGTGGCATTTAATCACTCCTGGGCTTTATATTTTTTCCTAAAAAAAGACCAAAAATTTTGAAAAAAATTTTTTTCTTAGTTTCTGTCAGTAAATTTTGCAAATAAGTAATTTTTCTCCTTCACTGATGGGCGCTGATGAGGCGGCACTAATGGGCACTGATAGGCTGCACTGATTAGGTGGCACTTATGGGCACTGATGAGGCGGCACTTATGGGCACTGATTTAGGTGGCACTGATGAGGAGGCAGGAATATGCCGCACTTATGGGCACTGATAGGTGGCACTGATATGTGGCACTGATGAGCACTGATAGGTGGGACTGATGGGTGGCTCTGGTGGGCACTGGGCACATATAGGTGGCACTGGTGGACACAGATAGGTGGCACTGGTGGGCACAGGCAGCACTGGTGGTCACAGATAGGCAGGATGGATGGGCACTGATGGGCATTGATGGGTGGCATTGATGGGCAGCAGTGATGAGCATTGATGGGCAGCAGTGATGGGCATTAATGGACAGCACTGATAGCCAGCACTGACTGGCATTACTAATGGCCACTGATTGCTGGCACTTGTGGGCACTGGTTGGCACTGATTGCTGGCAGTGGTGGGCTCTCATTGCTGGCACTGGTGGGCACTTAATTGTAATCAGGGCACTGATGATCAGTGCCCTGATTACATACCTAGCTGTCCCCTGTGAGGAGATGCCACTGATCGGCTCTCCTCTCCTCACACTCTGTCAGTGTGAGGCGATGAGCGCCAATAATCGGCATCTCCGTGTTTGATTGGACACAGCTGATCACATGGTTAAAGAGTCGTGGCGAGTGAGGCGATCATGGCCACGCCGCATTGCTAGGACACGGCGCGGCCGTGATTGCCTCACTGCGCACCCCCCAGGGGCGCACGAGAGTGATCGTTCTGGGAAGCCGTCATATGACGTCCACCCAGAACGAGAGCTGCACAGCCCAGCCGCCATTTGACAGTGGGCAGGCAGGCGGCAAGTGGTTAAAGAGCAACAATAAAAATGAAAAATTCCTTTAAATATAATGCCTGGGGGGTAGCCTCAATCTGCCTGTAAAGAGGCACATCTGTACCGTGTATAGAACCTGCTGCAGCAAAACTGACATTTCTGAAAAAAAAAAGAATGACTGAAACTATATTTAAATTGCCAGCAGCACAACACCATTGCCAGCAATAGAAAAAAGTTTTTAAAAAATGGCGTGGTGTCCCCCCTTCAGTCCATACCAGGCCCTTCAGGTCTGCCTCCCCACTCAAATGCACTTTGTCCTTATGTTGATGGGAACAAGGGCCTCATCCCCACAACCTACGCTGTGGTTGTGGAGGTCTGCAGGCAGGGGGCTTATTGGAATCTGGAAGCCCCCTTTAACAAAGGGGCCCCCATATCCCAGCCCCCATGTGAATGAGTATGGGGTACGTCACAAGGGGGGTGGTGCCACCAGGTGACGTCGCCAGTTGGCTCCACCCCTTACCTATATAGGAACTGTCAAACAACAAGTCAGGCATTTGGCGGCTTGCCTTAGTTGACGGCTGAGCATTTTGTTTTCTTCTTTTTGGGTATGGCAGTGGCATCGGCGTCATGATTGATGATGGATCTACATTGGGGGACAATGTTTTTTAATACTCATTCACATGGGGGGCGGGATCTGGGATCCCCCTTGTTAAAGGGGGCTTTTAAATTCCTATAAGCCCCCCACCCCAAAGCACCCCCCATGTTGAGGGCATGTGGTCTGGTGTGGTTCAGGAGGGGGGCCAGACTCTGCCTGCTCGGATAAGAGTCTGGTATGGATTTTGGAGGGGACCAGATGCGTTTTTTTTTTTACATTTTTTAATGCCGGCAATGTTTTTTTTTATTCAGCTGTCAGCGGGGAAGCCCATTAACAGATGATGACTCGTCGGTTGTTAAGGACACTGCGGCCTGGCTTCCTGGCCCGCTCCTTAGCAACCAGATATATTTACTGCACCCTGATTGGGGCTTAGAATGCACTGTGTAGCTCGCAGTACATTGCAGGGAGTTTGATGTGGCGAGCACCCAACGTACACCCTGCAAATTTGGGTGTTCGTGGAATGGGCGAACAGGCGATGTTCGGGCTGAACTATTTCTCTGCCCAAACCATTAGCCCAACTCTGTGTAAACTTCAACTAGAGCAACTTGAAGCCTACCCATAACTTAATTTCATCCCTCAAGGAGGCTGAATGGAGCAGAAGGGGAAGCAGAAAGAAGGTAAGCATATTCGGCTGCAGAGGCGACATTAAAGAAATCTTGTTCTACACAGGTTCACAAGAATGGCCCTAGCTGGGTTTCTGTTACATTAGCTACTAGATATTTATACACGGAAGTAAAGTCCGCTATAATTTTTTTTTTTAAGGCCCCCAGGTGGGTTATGCCATAATGTACTAGTATGCACAGCATATTAGTACATTATGGCAGACTTACCTGTCATATGGTGTCCTCCAGCGTAGCCCTGGGACCGATCCGGCAGGCCCCCTGTGCTTTTATCTTCGCCTGGTCTTCCTTCCGGGTCCCGTGCCTTTGGCCACTTGATAGGCCAGCGCAAAGGCACGGGAGTCACATCACCGCGGCACGGATTGGGGCCATAAATGCTCGCTGAGCTGTGCATGCATTACTCAGTGAACACTGCTGACAGGCAGAAGAATGCATTTATGGCAGGAGAGACCAATAGGGTCTCTTCTGTCAAAAATGCCCTGCCTGTCAGCCATTTGATTAAAAACAACTTTACTTCTACTTGAACATTTAGAATCCTTCTGTACTAAAGTCCGCGTAAAGCCAAAACTTTTTTTGTTTTGGAGTAGGGAAAGGTGTTGGGTTATTGTGCTTGCCTCCCACTGAGAAGATTTTCCATGACTCTTTTTCTGGTGAAGCAACAGGAAATGAGAGGAAATCTCTCCAAAGAGACAAGATTTCCATCTCAGACAGTTGTCACAGGAACAAGTTTCCCAACTGAAGGATATTCCCTCAAAACTTAGTTTATTGATAGTTCTAAAATGTTGGATTTCCAATCACTTTTTTGTGTCAGTGATAATGGTCACCAGAACAAATAAAAGGTTGAATTTCCCACGCCGAAATACAGACAGCAATAAAAACTTGACAACTGACCTAACCCATCCACACACCATTCTTAATAAAATAAACAAAAAATATTTTACATACTGTACACTTTAAATACAGTAAAAATTTTACTTTGCAGTTACAGCCAACATATCTTGCCACTGTTTTAAAATTGTGGGATACAGAATTTCATAAAAATAGGCTTAGTTTGAAGGCACCTGGCACCTGTAAAAAATTGCTCCCATGGATTGGAGTTTTTATAAAAGATAAGATACAACATCACTTTTTTAATACATAGAAAAAAAATGAAAGAACAAGCTTGTAAAATATGAAAGCAAAGATTATTTTTATAGTAAGTGCAATAGTGTATAGTGCAATTATAGCTCAACATATTAGCTAAATGAAATACGCCATACTTTATATTTAAAGCAAACCAAAGTTTGTTAACTACAGGTCTATCTCAACTGATTTTCTGGCTATTTTTCAATGTAGTTATGGACAATGTATTCTTATGTCAACAGGTATATATAGATCACACACCTGTACAGACTGTGAAGAGCCATCCCATAAACACGCAGTGGACACTCCAGGCAGGTACCATTTTTGAAGTTCTCATGAAACATGAAATAGTCCTCACAAAAATAGGATTTTCTTGGTAAAAATAAACCTCATTTACGCCTTCTTCTGAGTTAATTAAAAGTTTGAAGATGTAGTTAATCATCCACACACTTCACACCAATTTACGTCAGAATCAATTATCTGGTATGGTCTTTTTCCATTATGCTGGGGCATTGATTTGGTATATAGGTTATCTATAGATGTTATGGGTTCTTCATCCCTTCTTCTGCAGTATTGCACAAGGTCTTCCTCTTTTCAAATTAGCTGCATCCTTTTCTTGCTTCTGTATGCATTAGCTTTCTTATATATAAACCTGTCAAGCAGTAAACTCCTCTGTGTGATGTCATCCTCAAATGTTGGATAACAGACAAGGCCCCTGACTCCTCCTAGTTCCATTTAGAATAATCAAATAATCTAATTCATAGTCAAGCTATTCTGCAAAATACCAATCATAATACTTTAATCATAAGTACTCTTACAACTTTTTCTTTTAAAATATGTTTTTTTTCCCCCATTATGCATGTAAAGTAAAAAAGGCAACGTTCTTACCAAAAATACAGGCTGACAAGGATAAACACAAAATTGTCTATCTTGAAATACAATAAGCATTCACAAGCAATTTAAAAGAGTTTTCTTAAACTTTGCATGCCACGACATAGTAAATCTTACATGTACTGTATGTGTTTAGTGTACCATATTTTATTTTAGAGTTTGTTTCACTTATTTTTGAAATAGAAAAAAAATAGGTGCATACTGCGAAGTAAAGATCATAATACCTATGTTTTAACACATTCTCATATTTATCATTATAATATTTTTACATGATGTATTTTTGTCCAAAAAACAGCAATACATTCTTTGAAATAGGTAGTTACAAATAAATTAGAATACTGTGCATTTCATAAACAATTAAGAACGGCATATGCTATGTAATCCATAACAAAATCTTATACAATACATACACACATTCTGTTACACAATAGTAAGTCATGTATACATATATTTCTTTCTGAAAATTTATGTTTATACTTTTTCACTCATATACACACACCTAGGTCTAGCTATAAAGTGAAAAATAGGTACATTGATTTCACTCACAGTTATCACTATAATCAAGGTATGACAATGTAATACAGCTGTAATCATATATAAACTTGATACTTTGTGAAGCTTTCATATTTGTATTTTAATTTAAAAATAACTTGTAACGTGCAGGTCATTTCTATCTACCTACCTACCTATCTATCTATCTTATATACAAATCAGCAGGGGAACAATTAAGAAGTTTAAAAAAAAAATTTGGTGGTGTTTTTGATAGTGAAAAGCCTTGTAAACAAGATCAGAAAATCGTACAAAAATAGCGCTTTCCCAGCGATTGTACAATAATCCGATCATTAGTATACAGTTTTTGAAAACCAACCAGGACAGGTTGTGTAAAATTATCCAAAGGGACAAGCACAAAAATAGTTTTCGTACGATACCAGATCATACGATTTTCGTTTAAGTGGTACACTTTTCATCCAGAAATACAATACAATATAGTATATTACATCACAAAATTTTTATTCTGTCATACGAGAATTTTCATAACTTTAGTAACCTCTTAATTTTCAAAATCGAAACTAACTAGTATGATTATTCGTCCGATAATCTCATGGTGTGTACCAGGCTTAGGATTGGGCAGCACTACTGATCTATATTTCTTACTGCTGTCTGTGTCCTGATATGGGTCACAGAGGGCAAAAAAAAGAAAAGAAATACTATACTCTATAAAAAATTTTTTTATAGCTGTCTGTGTTTATTTCCACTGTAACTCTTCTCCCGGTGGCACCAGACACCAAAACAGGAACTAAAAAGAACTTCCTCCAACAGGGATTCAGCAATACGGATAAGAAAATCTGTTTGTGTTTGATTTGCGAACAGTTTCCCTAATCTTATTCAAAGTTCATAAAGTTTATAGCGAATTTCTTTAAAGCCTATAGAGTGAGCAGATCTTGTTATTCAATTCTAGCCATTGGTAGGGCTAAAAAGCAAGTTCCTGTCTGGCAAAAAGCACAAGAATCTGGGAACTGCTATTGTGGACATGTGTCAATGTAAAAAGAAATCATAAAAATAAAAATAAAACAGTATCTTTCCCTATACAGAATTGTCAGTTCTCCCTAAAATGTCCAACACAGGACCATAAGCATGCAAGCCTTTCATAGTGAGTGGACTGGGTTATCTATTTCTTCAAATTATTAACTCTTTTGTTTCAGCTGACCGGGCAAAAGGCACTGTATTATTTTTTTGGTGGGGAATCTGCAAAGTTATCAGGCAATCATCAAAAATCATCAAAAATTTGCAATTCACAATCTTCGCGAACCTATGATAGGGCAAAACCCAAATTTAATTTCGATTTGGCAAAAAAAAAAAAAAAAAATACAGACAGTGGTTCTGTTCCTTTTTTTATCCAAAACTCAGAAAAAATGTGGAAGAATTCTGCTTTAATCAGTACTCTGTAGTGTGAAGTTGTCAGTTAATCAGTACTCTGTAAAGTCTGTAATTCTGTGTTCATACATTCACAATTCAACAATTGCACTGAATAAAATATTAAATGAAACACCAAAATATCACCATAGAGGTAAAGTAATTATAGATCTTGTCATTGGGGGGTTTGATTCCTACCTTGAGCGCTGTCTGCATGGAGTTTGTACATTGTATGTCTGGAAGGGGGAGGGGAGGTTAAAGTCTAAAAACATACCACAGATTACTGTGGTACAACTGTATGGGAGCTCCTTTGAAAGACATTTTCCAATGTGCATGTATCTGTTTTATGCAATTCATTGTGTAGATTTTGTGGCACTATATACATTTTTTAAATTAGTAGGTGCATTCTTTTTGGGGGTAGCAGGAAAAATGGCCTTTTCAATGACATCCTAACAAAAACTAACATCGGAGAGCACCTGACCACATACTCTTAAAGCATCTTTAAAAAAAGGGATAATATAAATACACTGGTTAAAATTAATAATGGTTTTGGGACATTTTTTATTTTAATATGTGTTTTTAATGATGTTACAAAGGTTATCTAATACTCCAAAAATGTCCAAAATGTTATCAAAGTTTTAACTATATGTGGACTTTAAGCTGAGGGGAATTTTTATTGAAACTTGTTAATGAAAATGTCTGAAAGAAGAACTTGATGGGGGTTTTTTGCCACCAATCGGATGCTTACAGAAAAATTATCTGCCTAGATATTATATTTGTGATATTAAAAATGTTGATTCTCTGCTACACACAATTTGGTTGACTAATTTAACTAATAAAATAATTTGAAAAAGTAATGCAGTGCCCATGTTTAGGTATGAGCAAAATCGAGGTATTTACTTTTCATGAAACATCTGCAAAAATCAAGATATTTTTGGCAAATTTTCAAATTTTGGCAGAATGCTTTGAAATAAATAGGGAAGGTAAAATGAAGGTGGTTTTGGTGTTTTAATAAGGGTACAATGGACTTTAAAAGGTTTCTAAAAGTTAGAGAAGCTCCTTTCAATGGTCTTGTATAAAAAAATGGACACCTTTTAGCCTCAGGGTCTTACTTTTTTTACAAAAAGGAAAAAAAGGTAAAACAAAAAAGCATAGTCAAAATTGGTAATTATGTAAAGAAATCAATTAAGCTGAAAGTACCATGCTCACCCCTACTCATTAATCAAAATATATAGATAGATGTACTACTCTGGCTTCCATGGTCTAAACCAATGGTTCTCAACCCTGTCCTCAAGTACCCCCAACAGGTCATGTTTGCAGGTTTTCCTTTATCATGCGCAGGTGTTTTAAATCAGAGTCAATGGCTTGGTATTTTGGACAGCTATTTTATCTAAGAGAAATTCCCAAAACATGGCCTGTTGGGGGTACTTGAGGACAGGGTTGAGAACCGCTGGTCTAAACTACTGTATGTTTTAGAAACTTTGCTATGTGCACTCCTTATTGAAAAACTAGTTTTAGTCCTCGTTTTAATACAACTTTATCAGGCGTAAAACCTTCTCCATGAATGCAATTAAATTCAAATACTATGCCAGCGTGCCCAGATACATCCAATTGAAACTCCACATACCAGCAATAATATGAGATAAATTCGAAAAAGTAATTTGTCAATAATGTAGCTAATTTGAAGCCACTCCTGGATGACATATTGTTCGTCACTTTTTTTCAGATGTTCTCGAATGGATCCAACTTCTTTTAGTATGTTAAGAAGCAATTCTGAATCCTGTCCCACTTGCAGCTGCCTGGTGTCATCCAATATATTTTCATTATTGTAAATTGTCAGTTTCTCTGCAGACAAAAAGCCAAGATTTTCCACAAAACATATTTAATAATGACATAGTATTTACTTAGCAACTGTAAAATGTATAAATGTAATTCTACTCAAGACTAAAGCTGACCATACACTGTTTGAATTTTGGCCAATTCCTGTTGAATCAGCTGAAATTCCAGCTGTGGGTGGCCCTGTCAGCACCACCCAGCTCGGCAAACAATTCAATAGTAAAATTGAAGTAGGTGGGTGAAAATGTTTAGGCTGGGTTCACACTATTGCGAATTGAATATGGGTTTCCCCGCATCCAATTTGCATGTCAGGAGATTTTGACAGGAGCTCTGTGGAGCCGGTTCACACATCTCCTCAGCAGCTCCAGTGCAAATTGCACAGGAGCGCTCTACGTCTTTTGGATTTCAGAATCCAGATTTCAGAATCCGGGCTGAAATCTGACCTGATGCAGTGAATGGAGACTCACCGGACTCCTGCTGTGAGCCGCTGCGTTCTATAATGTGAACCCAGCCTTAGGCTTTACACCAACTGCATCCTTTCAGATGCAGGGCCCCGTCCTTACATTAGTGTCTCCAGAGAGCCCCCCTCCTACATTAGTGTCCCCAGAGGCCTCCCTCTTACATCAGTGTCCCCAGGGGGCCCCATCCTTACATCAGTGTCCCCAGAGGGCCCCTTCCTTACATTAGTGTCCCCAAAAAGCCCCCCTCTTACATCAGGGTCCCCAAGCAGCTGACTCCCCCCCTTGCAGGGGTTCCCCTGTACCTGGCTGGTGGAGGTGGGTAGCTGGCAATCGGCAGCTCTATGGTGTCCACAGGCAGAAGGATCTCCCTGGGGCTAGTAGTTCTATCTCCGAATGTATACAGTGGAGAGGGGAGGGGCTTCTGACTCGGACAGCAGCAACAGTGTTCAAGCAGAGTGAAAGTGAAACTGATACCTGCCCGGACCAGAGGCCCCTCCCTTCTCCTCTCCACTGTATAAACTGACACTCAAGAGAGTATTACAAGCCCCAGGGAGATCCTGCCGCCCACACAGGCACCATAGAACTTCCGATCGCCGCCTTCCACCTCCTCCCACCTCTCCCCACTGCACTCTAAATGGCCAGCCAGAGGTGCAGGGGGGATGCTGGGTCTTGGGGGCCCCCCACAGCGGTATAACGGAAGGGCCCAGTAGCAAATGCGACTGCAGCGCCCTCTAAAGTTCCACCACTGGATGTTGTAAACATTAATTGACGCGCTATGACACGAGGGGGAGGCGGGGCCTCGAGTAATTTGCGGGGCCCTACGCAGCTTGTGTAGTGAGCGTATAGGGCGGATCCGCTCTGGTGACAACTCTCACTGAGACTGAAAGAAAACCCAAAAGTTTTGGGTTTTCACTGAATAAGGAATAGAGAGAGAATCTTCCAATGAGGAACCTGTGGTAACAACTAAGAGAGGATTTTCTTTCCTTCTCTCCTTTATGCCCCATACACACGATCAGAAATTCCGTCAGAAAAAACTTGGATGGTTTTTCCGACTCCGAGTCTTTTATGTAATTTCACTGGATCGAGATGGGCTCAGGTAAGTATTAGGGGGGCTGGGGGAGCTGCAGCACACAGAGCATTTTTTTTAATCTTAATGCATAGAATGCTTAAGATTAAAAAAAGCCTTCTCCTAGAAGCATTTTAAAGTGGTAGTAAACGCCCCAATTACAATTCTTTATATTTTATTTTCCATGGATATATAAAAACATGCAAGCATAGAAAAGTATAAAGCTCTAGCCCAAACCTCTTTTCTGCCCACCTCCCCCCCCCCCTCCCCCAGAAAAGGCTTCGACCAACTAATAAAAATATGCATTTTACCTAAACTTTAAAAATGAACAAAATGTTTTGGCTGAAGTTGGGCTTTAACAGCTTCTGCCATCGCAGACTAACATTTTCCTGCACAATGCCTCCTTCAAAAGCAGGGGTGCTCAACCCTTTGAAGAGTGTGGGCCACTTAGGTGATATGGTAACTTGTCGCAGGCCACAATGAAATTAAATCGTTCAGAATTTTTATTTTTATTGTATTTTTTTTATTTGAATAGCATAATGGAGATTTTAAACAACAATCATGATCATCATTTTCCATGGGGCAAATCCCCATTGGATGTTTACCCATTGTTTAATCACAAAAATCACATTTTTTATTAACCAGATCACCATTAATCCCACTCTTGCCCTCAAGTGTGACCAGCCAAAAAAGCTCCGAACCAATGTTGCAGCCTTCAGTATATAATGGTCTTTGCAGTCATCCCTTGAACTGCCAAAACAAGGACTGTGGATAATCTAAACAAAAACAACAGACCAGGGAAGCGTATTCCCTAGTAGTGCAAAGATAAAATGACACATAATGCACTCACATGCTCCCAGAATGACACCACGCCCACCACACAATTGTGAGGATCCACCTTCAGAACCCCTGTTTGGATGCCACTAGATGTAATCCACCCGGCTAAAGGCTCCTTTTCCTGTGTCTGTGTGTTAGGAAAGAAAGAGAAGAGCGGGGAGCCGGCTGCAATAGCGGCTTGTGTATGACAGCCACCGGCATTATGGAGGACCTGCAATCATTTAGTAGAGTGGTGTGCATCCCAAGGAGGCTGTGCTATATCAGTTATCACCAGGCTGTCACTCCATTAATGATGGGGAACTATTCAGAGTGGTTTCAATCATGTGACCACTATGTCACCTTATTATCCGCATTACTTCTATATTTGGCAAGCAGTGTAGGTTTTAAGGCCATGAAGGGAAACGTTCACTTCAATGCACACTTCAACAGAAGTCTGCTCAGCTGTCAGGAGTGAAAGCAAAGCCCATTATGAGCTACAAGTTTCTTGTATCAAAGCTTACAAAAGGCTATGGTCTGCCCATTTCACAGTGCTGACTGGCCCAGAATAGAATGGGTGTAACTAAGTCCTATGCTCCGCCATACCCAGAAGTACTTGGTATTTCCATTGATTCCTAGCACCGAATGAAGTGGCAAGGAGATAAAGGAAAGGCAAATATATGCTGCAGGGGATAGGGGTATTAAGCAAACCTGTTGCTTTGTTTTTGTATTCTTTTAATTGAGGGCTGGAGGAGGGACTTGCTGGTTAAAAAGTGTTCATATATTTTAATTTCCCCTGCCTTAAAGCCTTACCGGTGCTTTTCTCTGTTTGTTCAGTTGACGATGAACTCTCTTCTTCAGGTAAGGTAAAGTGTACCCATTCTTTCAAGCAAACCAGGGGAGCCACTACTACCAAGATAAATTTCTTTAGCCACTTAGGAACCTCTGGGTGTAGGCTCTCCTTGTGGATTATTCGAACTAGCAGTATGCTCTCCATCAAACTGACAACAAGCATTACCATGCACAGCACAAAGTACACACCTATGCAAATGGAAAATAAAAAAAAAATCATTATAGCTCACCACTGTAATATACTGTATATTAACTTTGGCACACGGGGGAAAACTATTCTGAACCCCACACCAATTCCCCCCCCTTCCCCCGGCTGGTCAGCTTAATACTCTGAATCAAACTATTGCTATTTTAGCCTTCAGTAATAATAACTGAGAATATTATTAGTTGCAAGAAAATCATCAGGTCCTTTTTTTTTTATCCCGTTATTGTTTTTGCCCTGACTTACCTTAGGCACTGCTTAGCCACTTTTACTGTAAGGAACCTTTTCCTAAACTAAAGCTAAAATATTTTCTATTCTACATGCAACTGATTTCCCCTTGTAGCTGGGATAGAAAAAAAAGGTAATTTTCAAAAGTAATACGTAAGAAAGTTTGGTTTCACCTACCTATAACAGGCATCCCAGTTGCTGGCAATTGTTCTGAAACGACGATAAGGAAAACTGAGTAGCCTAGAAGTAGAGTAACCTTGAAAGAAACTCTCTCCCCACCCTCAGGAGGAAGGTAAAATCCAATAATATCCATGATCATGAGCAACATACTTGGAAAAATCAGATTAACGATGTAGAACAGAGGCCTCCTTCTGATAATAATCTGTTAAAAAATCAGAAGATATATGGATATTAAAATCATTTGTTTGATGATGGATTACTTGCAAGGCCATGCAATATTAACTAAAGCTCAACTCCAGGTAGATATGAACCAGCACTATTTAATGCAGTTATGTATTCTATCAAATTAATTAAATGTACAGTATTTTAACATACAACTTGACTCTGATTGGGTACCAGTTTCTTTCAAACTCAGCACAGCAGCACTCAGACTGGGGGAGGGAGGGGCTGTACTGGAATCCCACGAGATCTTGCTGCATGCAAAGGAGTGACACTGATGCAATACAGTAAACACACAGGAATTGCTGCGTTTCCCACATGGCACCAGCATAGCACTCGCACTGTATTCATGCGTTCTGCTGTGGGTGTCAATTAAAAGTTGATGACACCCCAAAAGCAGGTCGCAGAATGCAGTGCATCTGCTGGAATCGGATTGCAGGGTTGTGAACACATACCTGAACTTTTTTTGTACGGATGCAGTGTAATTTTAGCCACACAAAATGATGGGCATAAAACGGCACCGCACAGAATCGCATGTGATTTACACAGGAATGTTGTGCAATTCCTATGCGAATCACGTGCGATGTGCCGTGTCGTATTAGTGTGAGCCCAAGCGGAATCATGCTAATGAAAGAAGAGAGGATGGTGACCCATCTGTGTTTTGCTAATACTTTGCTGTTCAATCAGCAAGCTGGGGGCAGGAAGGTAAGACCATTGTATTCTTTTATCTTTTATCTCGCAAAAGTGGCTGAACAGAGTTACAGATCCTTTGGCACATGAGAACAGATCATATATGTGTGGATATCAACTATGCATTGAACTGTATGTATAGAATTCAACTTTAAAGTGGAAGTAAAGGCAAAACCTAATTAACACTAAACCCATTCTATCTAACCCTGTAAAGAAAAGATCTGTATACTTACCTATAGCCGATCTGGTCCGGTCTCCAGCAGTGGCTTCTGTATGCAGGAGTAAGCCGACAATGGCTGGGAATGCCTGGGAGATGATGTCACCCATAGACTTACTATGGGGCATCCAGATAACTATAACCCTGGAGGGGTACCATCCCAAATGACACATATACTACAATACATTGAGATTTGTGAGACTTTGCATGTACCCTCCAGGGTCAAATGAATATTATAGCAAATATTCAAATATTTTAAAAATAAACACAATTTTATTGAAAATTACACATAGGTTATATTAAAAGAGTAACAGGATAATTAAAAACAAAGTTACAAGCTAGTTGTTCAGGATATGATCATCCTGGCTGTGAGATCCGGTTGGATTTTCCGACGAGTTTCGCGAGCTAACCCGATTCGTCAGGGCCTTAGAAATCCTCAAAATACTGTATGTTATTGTCACCAGCTTAATGGCAATTGAGCCCGGGGAGCCTGTGGGGATTATCACCAGCCAACCCCAATGGGATATCCATATATATGAATGGACGGAATTTGAATAGGGGTTTGATGGTCGCTGCTAACATGTACCTAAAAGATCTTTTGAAAATGATAGGGAGACCCCAAAATTTGGGAGGGGGGAGAAAGAAAAATAAGATGCACCCAGAGGCACCCTGATAGACGTTTTGAACTGAATGGTTCTTCCAAGCGATCTTGTTTCCAAATGTTAACATTAAACGCCCAAATGCACTTGTATCCCCGTGTTGATCTAATTGACTAATCGTCGCGTCAGCAAACCATCCGGATCTCACAGCCAGAGCCAGGATGAGTATACCCTGGACAACTAGTTTGTAACTTTGTTTTTAATTATCCTGTTACTCTCTTAATATAACTTATGTGTAATTTTCAATAAAATTGTGTTTATGTTTAAAATATTTGGTTTAATATTCATTTAACCCTTAAGGACATATGCAAAGTCCCACAAATCTCAATGTATTGCCCTCCTCTACACAGAAGCCGCCACTAACAGCTGATCCCGGGACAGGACTAGGGATGAGCTTCGAGTTCAATTCGAACTCATGTTCGACTCGAACATCGGCTGTTTGCCTGTTCGCCGGACAGCGAACAATTTGGGGTGTTCGCAGCAAATTCGAATGCCGCGGAACACCCTTTAAAAGTCTATGGGAGAAATCGAAAGTGCTAATTTTAAAGGCTTATATGCATGGTATTGTCATAAAAAGTGTTTGGGGACCTGGGTCCTGCCCCAGGGGACATGGATCAATGCAAAAAAAAAGTTTTAAAAACGGCCGTTTTTTCGGGAGCAGTGATTTTAATAATGCTTAAAGTGAAACAATAAAAGTGTAATATCCCTTTAAATTTTGTACCTGGGGGTTGTCTATAGTATGCCTGTAAAGGGGCGCATGTTTCCCGTGTTTAGAACAGTCTGACAGCAAAATGACATTTCAAAGGAAAAAAGTCATTTAAAACTACTCGCGGCTATTAATGAATTGCCTGTCTGACAATACACATAAAAGTTCATTGATAAAAACGGCATAGGAATTCCCCACAGGGGAACCCCGAACCAAAATTTAAAAAAAAAATGACGTGGGGGGTCACCCTAAAGTCCATACCAGGCCCTTCAGGTCTGGTATGGATATTAAGGGGAACCCCGGCCGGCCAAAAAAAAAAAATGGCGTGGGGTCCCCCCTTAAAATCCATACCAGACCCTTCAGGTCTGGCATGGATTTTAAGGGGAACCCCGCGCCAAAGTAAAAAAAAAAAACGACGTGGGGTCCCCCCAAAAATCCATACCAGACCCTTATCCGAGCACGCAACCTGGCAGGCCGCAGGAAACCCCCCCTACTGAACCGTACCAGGCCACATGCCCTCAACATTGGGAGGGTGCTTTGGGGTAGCCCCCCAAAACACCTTGTCCCCATGTTGATGGGGACAAGGGCCTCATCCCCACAACCCTTGCCCGGTGGATGTGAGGATCTGCGGGCTGGGGGTCTTATTGGAATCTGAAAGCCCCTTTAACAAGGGGACCCCCAGATCCCGGCCCTCCCCCCTGTGTGAAATGGTAAGGGGGTATAAAAGTACCCCTACCATTTCACAAAAAACTGTCAAAAATGTTAAAAATGACAAGAGACAGTTTTTGACAATTCCTTTATTTAAATGCTTCTTCTTTCTTCTATCTTCTTCCTTCTATCTTCTATATTCCTTCAGTTTCTTCCTCCATCTTCTTCTTCTTCTGGTTCTTCTGGTTCTTCCTCCGGTGTTCCCATCCGGCATCTCCTCCTCTTCTTATCTTCTTCTCCTCAGGCCGCTCTGCATCCATGATGGCATGGAGGGAGGCTCCTGCTGTGTGACGCTTCTCTCTTCATCTTTTCCTCTTCATCTTCTTCTCTTCATCTTCTTGTCTTCATCTTCTTTTCGGGCCGCTCCGCATCCATGATGACATGGAGGGAGGCTCCCGTTGTGTGACGATTCTCCTCTTCTGACGGTTCTTAAATAACGGGGGAAGAAAAAAAGATGAAGATAAAGATGAAGAGAGAAGCGTCACACAGCGGGAGCCTCCCTCCATGCCATCATGGATGCGGAGCGGCCCGGGGAGAAGAAGATATGACGCCGCGGAGGAGATGCCGGACGAGAACACCAGAGGAAGAACCAGAAGAAGATGGAGGAAGGAACTGAAGGAAGATAGAAGATAGAAGAAAGAAGTTAGAAGATAGAAGAAAGAAGAAGCATTTAAATAAAGGAATTGTCAAAAACTGTCTCTTGTCATTTTTAACATTTTTGACAGTTTTTTTGTGAAATGGTAGGGGTACTTTTGTACCCCCTTACCATTTCACACAGGGGGGAGGGCCGGGATCTGGGGGTCCCCTTGTTAAAGGGGGCTTCCAGATTCCGATAAGCCCCCTGCCCGCAGACCCCCACAACCACCGGGCAAGGGTTGTGGGGATGAGGCCCTTGTCCCCATCAACATGGGGACAAGGTGTTTTGGGGGGCTACCCCAAAGCACCCTCCCAATGTTGAGGGCATGTGGCCTGGTACGGTTCAGGAGGGGGGCCGCTCTCTCGTCTCCCCCCTCTTTTCCTGCGGCCTGCCAGGTTGCGTGCTCGGATAAGGGTCTGGTATGGATTTTTGGGGGGATCCCACGCTTTTTTTTTTAAATTTTGGCGCGGGGTTCCCCTTAAAATCCATACCAGACCTGAAGGGTCTGGTATGGATTTTAAGGGGGGACCCCACGCCATTTTTTTTAAATTTTGTCCGGGGTTCCCCTTAATATCCATACCAGACCTGAAGGGCATTTTTTTTTTAATTTTGGTTCGGGGTTCCCCTGTGGGGAATTCCCATGCTGTTTTAATCAATGAACTTTTATGTGTATTGTCGGACCGGCAATTCATTAATAGCCGCGAGTAGTTTTAAATGATTTTTTTTCCTTTGAAATGTCATTTTGCTGTCAGACTGTTCTAAACACAGGAAACATGCACCCCTTTACAGGCATACTATAGACACCCCCCAGATACGAAATTTAACCACTTGAGCCCCGGACCATTATGCTGCCTAAGGACCAGAGGTCTTTTTCCAATTTGGCACTGCGTCGCTTTAACTGCTAATTGCGCGGTTATGCAATGCTGTACCCAAACGAAATTTGCGTCCTTTTCTTCCCACAAATAGAGCTTTCTTTTGATGGTATTTGATCACTTCTGCAGTTTTTATTTTTTGCGCTATAAACGGAAAAAGACCGAAAATTTTGAAAAAAAATGATATTTTCTACTTTTTGTTATAAAAAAAATCCAATAAACTCAATTTTAGTCATACATTTAGGCCAAAATGTATTCGGCCACATGTCTTTGGTAAAAAAAATGTCAATAAGCGTATATTTATTGGTTTGCGCAAAAGTTATAGCGTCTACAAACTAGGGTACATTTTCTGGAATTTACACAGCTTTTAGTTTATGACTGCCTATGTCATTTCTTGAGGTGCTAAAATGGCAGGGCAGTACAAAACCCCCCCAAATGACCCCATTTTGGAAAGTAGACACCCCAAGGAAATTGCTGATAGGCATGTTGAACCCATTGAATATTTATTTTTTTTGTCCCAAGTGATTGAATAATGACAAAAAAAAAAAAAAAAAAAAATATTTACAAAAAGTTGTCACTAAATGATATATTGCTCACACAGGCCATGGGCCTATGTGGAATTGCACCCCAAAATATATTCAGCTACTTCTCCTGAGTACGGGGATACCACATGTGTGGGACTTTTTGGGAGCCTAGCCGCGTATGGGACCCCGAAAACCAATCACCGCCTTCAGGATTTCTAAGGGTGTAACTTTTTGATTTCACTCTTCACTGCCTATCACAGTTTCGGAGGCCATGGAATGCCCAGGTGGCACAACCCCCCCCCAAATGACCCCATTTTGGAAAGTAGACACCCCAAGCTATTTGCTGAGAGGCATATTGAGTCCATGGAATATTTTATATTTTGACACAAGTTGCGGGAAAGTGACACTTTTTTTTTTTTTTTTTCTTTTTTTGCACAAAGTTGTCACTAAATGATATATTGCTCACACAGGCCATGGGCCTATGTGGAATTGCACCCCAAAATACATTTAGCTGCTTCTCCTGAGTATGGGGATACCACATGTGTGGGACTTTTTGGGAGCCTAGCCGCGTACGGGGCCCCGAAAACCAATCACCGCCTTCAGCGTTTTTAAGGGCGTGAATTTTTGATTTTACTCTTCACTGCCTAACACCGTTTCGGAGGCCATGGAATGCCCAGGTGGCACAAACCCCCCCCAAATGACCCCATTTTGGAAAGTAGACACCCCAAGCTATTTGCTGAGAGGCATGGTGAGTATTTTGCAGCTCTCATTTGTTTTTGAAAATGAAGAAAGACAAGAAAAAACTTTTTTTTTTTTTCTTTTTTCAAATTTCAAAACTTTGTGACAAAAAGTGAGGTCTGCAAAATACTCACTATACCTCTCAGCAAATAGCTTGGGGTGTCTACTTTCCAAAATGGGGTCATTTGGGGGGGTTTTGTGCCACCTGGGCATTCCATGGCCTCCGAAACTGTGATAGGCAGTGAAGAGTGAAATCAAAAATTCACGCCCCTTAGAAAGCCTGAAGGCGGTGCTTGGTTTTCGGGGTCCCGTACACGGCTAGGCTCCCAAAAAGTCTCACACATATGGTATCCCCGTACTCAGGAGAAGCAGCAGAATGTATTTTGGGGTGTAATTTCACATATTCCCATGGCATGTTTGAGCAATATATCATTTAGTGACAACTTTGTGCAAAAAAAAAAAAAAAAAAAAAAAATTTGTCTCTTTCCCGCAACTTGTGTCGCAATATAAAATATTCCATGGACTCGACATGCCTCTCAGCAAATAGCTTGGGGTGTCTACTTTCCAAAATGGGGTCATTTGGGGGGGTTTTGAACTGTCCTGGCATTTTATGCACAACATTTAGAAGCTTATGTCACACATCACCCACTCTTCTAACCACTTGAAGACAAAGCCCTTTCTGACACTTATTTTGTACATGAAAAAGTTTTTTTTTTTTTGCAAGAAAATTACTTTGAACCCCCAAACATTATATATTTTTTTAAAGCAAATGCCCTACAGATTAAAATGGTGGGTGTTTCATTTTTTTTTTTCACACAGTATTTGCGCAGCGATTTTTCAAACGCATTTTTTGGGGAAAAAACACACTTTTTTAAATTTTAATGCACTAAAACACACTATATTGCCCAAATGTTTGATGAAATAAAAAAGATGATCTTAGACCGAGTACATGGATACCAAACATGACATGCTTTACAATTGCGCACAAACGTGCAGTGGCAACAAAATAAATACATTTTTAAAAGCCTTTAAAAGCCTTTACAGGTTACCACTTTAGATCTACAGAGGAGGTCTACTGCAAAAATTACTGCCCTCGATCTGACCTTCGCGGCGATACCTCACATGCATGGTGCAATTGCTGTTTACGTTTGACGACAGACCGCCGCTTGCGTTCGCCTTAGCGCAAGAGCAGGGGGCGACAGGGGTGCTTTTTTTTTTTTTTTTTTTTTTCTTTATTATTTTTTTGCTTTTTTATCTTATTTTTAAACTGTTCCTTTCATTTTTTTTTTTTTTAAATCATTTTTATTGTTATCTCGGGGAATGTAAATATCCCCTATGATAGCAATAGGTAGTGACAGGTACTCTTTTTTGAAAAAATTGGGGTCTATTAGACCCTAGATCTCTCCTCTGCCCTCAAAGCATCTGACCACACCAAGATCGGTGTGATAAAATGCTTCCCCAATTTCCCAATGGCGCTATTTACATCCGGCGAAATCTAAGTCATAAAATGCTCGTAGCTTCCGGTTTCTTAGGCCATAGAGATGTTTGGAGCCACTCTTGTCTCTGATCAGCTCTATGGTCAGCTGGCTGAATCACCGGCTGCATTCTCAGGTTCCCTGTTGAGACAGGAGAGCCAGAGAAAAACACGGAAGACGGTGGGGGGGGGGGGGCATTCCCTCCCACGGCTTGTAAAGGCAGTCTAGAGGCTAATTAGCCGCTAGGATTGCTTTTACATGAAAGCCGACCGCTGGCTGAAAAGAATGATACCAAGATGATACCTAAACCTGCAGGCATCATTCTGGTATAACCACTCAAAGTTGTGAATGGCGTACCTGAAGACAAAAAAATGGTTAACAATAAAGCACAGTAAACAATAAAGTATAAATAATTACATACCTGAAAAACAAACATGATAAAACATAATAACAATAACAATAACAATAACAATAAAACACTGCAGAATAGAATACAGTAAAAAAAGAGCAGAACAATAGAGAGAGAGAATAGAGAGAGAGAACAATAAAACGACAACTATTTTTTTTTATTTTATATATATTTTTTTTTTTTTTACACTTTTTTTGTAACTAACTTTTATAACTGTAACCGGTTCCAGGTTCGGGTCTCTCAAAATGCGATGGCATCTTGGGAGACCCTGTGAAAGTGTGCCTAGTCTGTGCAATGCTGTACCCTACGCTAATACTCAACTAGTGTATGGTAGCGTTCAAAACATTCACCAATGCAAAGACCAGGATTGTCAGGACAGAAGGGACAATAATAGCGGGTGTCACGCCTATATCCGCGTTTGCTGCAGACACGACATCTTTTTGGGGGGGGTTCGTTGGGTAGGGGTACTCGGGAGGACATAAAAATGCCTCTCATGCAGCCGACTGCATTTGGTTGGGGATGTGAATGGGGGAAGTACGGGTGCTGCAGAAGCGGTGGGTTCCCAATTAGGATTGGCGAATGCAGCAGGAAGGGCACTATGGGCACGACGGGCCTGTGTTTGTCTTTTTGGTGGCAGCGGGACACTACTTGTGCTTGCCACCTCACCAGCTTGAACTGCACTTATGGGACTCGCCACGTCACCAAGTGTTACTGCAGTGCTGGTTTGACTACGACCGGGGTGTACTAGGCCGCTGGTGCTTGCCAGTTCAATAAAAAGCTTCCAAAAAAACTGTTAGCGATCGCAGGGATCAGGCCTGACTCTGCGAACGCTGCAGTTATGCGTTTAGTGTTTTGTAAGTGACAGTGATCGATCGATACTGCACTTGGGTGGGCTGGACTGGGCCGGGCGGAGGGGCAAAACGCAGGTGCTAGCAGGTATCTGGGTTGATCCCGCTAACACTGCGTTTTTGGGAACCCTAAACTGCTGGGGACGCTAGTATAGATCTGATCTGATCGGATCACATATTGATCCGTTCAGATACTATACCACTAAAGGAGGCGTATGCTGCGTGCGTGGGTGTTAGTGGTACTGGCGCTAACCTGACGCTGCCTGGGGCCAGTGCTTGCTAGTTCACCAAAATGCTACCAAAAAAACTGTTAGCGATCGCAGGGATCAGGCCTGACTCTGCGAACGCTGCAGTTATGCGTTTAGTGCCTTGTAAGTGTCAGTGATCGATCGATACTGCACTTGGGTGGGCTGGGCTGGGCCGGGCTGGGCCGGGCGGAGGGGCACAACGCAGGTGCTAGCAGGTATCTGGGCTGATCCCGCTAACACTGCGTTTTTGGGAACCCTAAACTGCTGGGGACGCTAGTATAGATCTGATCGGATCAGATATTGATCCGATCAGATACTATACCACTAAGGGAGGTGTACGGTGCGTGCGTGGGTGTTAGCGGTACTGGCGCTAACCTGACGCTGCCTGGGGCTGGTGCTTGCCAGTTCACCAAAATGCTACCAAAAAAACTGTTAGCGATCGCAGGGATCAGGCCTGACTCTGTGAACGCTGCAGTTATGCGTTTAGTGTTTTGTAAGTGACAGTGATCGATCGATACTGCACTTGGGTGGGCTGGGCGGAGGGGCAAAACGCAGGTGCTAGCGGGTATCTGGGCTGATCCCGCTAACACTGTGTTTTTGGGAACCCTAAACTGCTGGGGACGCTAGTATAGATCTGATCGGATCAGATATTGATCTGTACAGATACTATACCACTAAGGGAGGCGCATGCTGCGTGCGTGGGTGTTAGCGGTACTGGCGCTAATCTGACGCTGCCTGGGGCGACGCATATCACCGCCGGGCGATCAGGGGGCTAAACCTTTATTAGGTAATAAACGGCGGGTGCCCTGACACTATAAAAAATAAACAAACTAACCTGCGTCACCCGTAACGGTTATACGGTGATCAGTGGTGAAAGGGTTAACTAGGGGGCCATCAAGGGGTTAAAACATTTATTAGGTAGTATATGGGGGTCCCTGACACTATAAAACGCTGACGGCGAACCTAAATATTTACCTCACTAACTAGCTTCACCAGCGACACTAATACAGCGATCAGAAAAATGATCGCTTAGCAACACTGGTGACAGGGGGTGATCAAGGGGTTAAAACTTTATTAGGGGGGGTTAGGGGGGTACCCTAGACCTAAAGGGGGGTAATACTCACTGTCCCAACACTGTAACTGTCACAAACTGACACTATGCAGTAATCAGAAAAAAAAAAAAAAAAAAAAAAAAAAACCTGCTGGTGTCAGTTTGTGACAGGGGGGGGGGGTGATTGGGGGGGGATCGGGGGGCGATCGGGGGGGGGATCGGGGTGTTTTGTATGCCTGGCATGTTCTACTGTGTGTGTGTGTGTTGTGCACTCACATTGATGTCTTCTCCCCTCGGCGCTGGAACGGAAAATACCGAGCCGAGGGGAGATGACATCATTTCCTTTGCTGCTGTTTAGCATACAGCAGCAAAGGAGTGTTCCCATTGGCCGGCGGCGATCGCGAGGGGGGGGCCACGAACGGATGGCCTCCCCCTCATCTCGGATCGCCGGGGAACAGAACGGGACCGCTTCGGGCACCGGGGGGGGGTCCGATCGGACCCCCCACCCGCGAGAGGCAAATCACGTACATGTACGTGATTTTGCCTGCCCGTGCCGCCTTGCCGACGTAAATCGGCGTTAGGCGGTCCTTAAGTGGTTAAAGGGATATTACACTTTTATTGTTTCACTTTAAGCATTATTAAAATCACTGCTTCCGAAAAAACAGCCGTTTTTAAAACTTTTTTTTGCATTGATCCTTGTCCCTTGGGGCAGGACCCAGGTCCCCAAACACTTTTTATGACAATAACTTGCATATAAGCCTTTAAAATTAGCACTTTTGATTATTCATGTTCGTGTCCCACAGACTTTAACGGTGTTCGCGTGTTCGAACAAACTTTTTGCCTGTTCGCAAGTTCTGGTCTTGATTTTTGACATAGTTGTCTTGAATAGTTTTATCATGGTGTGGTGAAGGTTGCTTATTTGTGGAATTTTCCAATTGTATCAATAAACATGTTTACCTTGTGATATTTACACCACAGTGTGTTTCCCTTTGGAGTCATCTTGTATCTTGGTATTTTTTTATCCAAGTTTGATCTGTCTATATATATGGAAGAATGGTGGAAGAATGGAAGTGCCTTTTTCCCAAAATCTGTTGATGCTCCTATAGTTTCATTTGTTGTTAAAGGTTATGTTCCCTTTTTGTATGCTGTAACCATTGTACATCACTCCCAGATGCTAGGTTTTAACTTTTTTATTAATGTATAAATAAAGTTTTGTATTTTTTTACATTTCCTGGAGCATATTTGTCTGTGTTGCCATTTAAAATAGTACCACAAAATTGGGGGGTATTCGTTTTCTATATCTAAAAATGTATTAATCCTGATGTACTAACGGCCTTTCTCATTTCTTGAGGCCGAAAACCCAGGACAATACAAATATCCCCCAAATTACCCCTTTTCGGAAAGTAGACAGTCCGATGTATTTAGTAAGAGGCATGGCGAGTTTTTTTGAAGTTGTGATTTTTTTTGTCACTTTTTTTGAAAAATTAAGAGATTAAAAGAAAGTTGTTTTTTTTAAATTTTTTTAATACTTACTGTCACCTGTGCAGTACAGCATCATCATATAACTTGTGTGGTGGTGATCAGGGACACTGACTGGTGACAGTATGTAAAAAATAAAATAAAAAAATAATTCTTTTTTAAAAATTTGTAGTATTGAGATGGCCGCGGTGTGATGTCAGTACGCAGGCTCCGCCCCTAGATGCGTGTCCTCAGGGCGTTGACTTCTTCAGTAGGGGTTGCTACTGAAGACCCCTACTGAAGAAGTCAACGCCCTGATGACACACGTCTAGGGGCGGAGCCTGCGTACTGACGTCACACCGCGGCCAACAAGACGATCAGGGTTCCACGGAGCCTAAAAAGGAGCCTTTTTTCAAAGGAGGTCTTTGCATCCATATTACGCCAGGTGTCTTCATTATCCCCGGAGGGGAAAACTGCTGATTCTCTTTTATGAGGTGAGCAGCTTGTGGAAACCAGTGGTGGAGAGCACTTATTATTGTCTGCACTTTGGTGAATTGATGTTCAGTTGGATTTTCTTCGATCAGTCATATTTCTTTGTTTGCACAAACTTTTTGAGATATTTTTCACATTCAATGGACTCTATATATATATATATATATATATATATATATATATATATATATATATATATGTATTATGAATGCATTTATGGGGAAAAAGGGAAAAAGTAGCACAAAAAAAACAGTGAACTATGCTGTGGGGCTCATGCATTAAGAAGGGATATACTGAAGGAGAGAACAGAGTGACAGACAGATGAGCTCATCAAGCTGCTGCCTCTCCTTTTACTGCCCAGTCACAGTCCAAGTAACAGACAAGACTTGTGAATATCACGTAGCTGCAGTAGAGCAAAATCAGGTACCTTGCCCTGCTAGACCAGGCTGTGCTGCTTGGCAGAGCTGTGTAAATGTGAGAACTAGTTGAACACAACAAATCCATAACACACAACATTTTTCAACTGGGTATTTAGCTGTTTGCCTGGAGTTCAGCTCTAAATAATAAAAAATACTATATACTTACATAATAGAGGACTTCTCCATAGTTTAAACCATTATCTTGGTGATGTATGTGTTTGGGAATAACATCCCTAACATCCCACTCCCCCTCATTCTTAAGGTTGTCTGGGAAATATGCTGCTCCAATCTTCAAAAAGGCAAAATCAATATCCTCAACTAGAAAAGAGAAACACACAATAAATAAATCTACAAATAATACTTTTTGTAATAAAAAAAAGAGTGTTATAGTGGGAAAAATAATTATTTGATCCCCTGCAGATTTTGTAAGTTTGCCCACTTATAAAGAAATGAAGGGTCTATAATTTTTATCATAGGTATATTTTAAGTGATAGAGACAGAAAATCAGCCAAAAATCTAGGAAAAGCACATAAAACAAATGCTATAAATGAAGTTGCCGTTCAGTGAGTAAAATTAGTATTTGATCCCCAAGCAAAACATGACTTAGTACTTGCTGGAGAAACCATTGTTGGCAAGCACAGAGGTAAGATGTTTCTTGTAGTTGGTGACCAGGTTTGCCCACATCTCAGGAGGGATTTTGGTCCACTCTTCTTTACAGATCTTCTCTAATTCCTTAAGGTTTCTTAGCTGTCATGTGGCAACTTGAAGTTTCAGCTTCCTCCATAAATTTTCTATAGGATTAAGGTCTGAAGACTGACTAGGCCCCTCCATGACCTTAATGTGATTCTTCTTGAGCCACTCCTTTGTTGCCTTGGTGGTATGTTTTGGGTCATTGTCATGCTGGAAGCCCGATCCAGGTCCCATCTTCAGTGTTTTGGCTGAGGGAAGAAGGTTTTCAACCAAGATTTTACAATGCATGGTCCTATTCATTGGCCCCTCAAAGTGGCAAAGTCGGCCTGTACCTTTAGCAGAGAGACAACCCCAAAGCATAATGTTTCTACCTCTGTGCTTGACTGTAGGGATGGTGTTCTTAGGGTCATTGTCAACATTTTTCTTCCTCCAAACACAGCGGGTCGAGTTAATATCAAAGAGCTAAATATTGGTCTCACCTGACCACAGCACTTTTTCCCAATCCTTCTCTGAATCATTTAGATGTTCATTGGCATGACTGTACATGTGCTTTCTTGAGGAGGGGGACTCGTGTTTTGAGGAAGAAAAATGTTGACCATGACCCCAAGAACACCATCCCTACAGTCAAGCACAGAGGTGGAAACATTATGTTTGGGGCTGTTTCTCTGCTAAAGGTACAGACCGACTTTGCCGCATTGAGGGCCAATGGACCACGTATTGTAAAATCTTGAATGAGAACCTTCTCTCAGCCGGAACACTGAAGATGAGTCACAGATGAGTCTTTCAGCATGACAATGACCCAAAACATAATCCTATAGAAACTTTATGGAGGGAGCTGAAACTTCGAGTTGCCAAGCGATAGGCAAGAAACCTTAAGGATTTAGAGAAGATCTGTAAAAGACAGTGGACCAAATTCATTTCTGAGATGTGTGCAAATCTGGTCACTAACCACAAGAAACGTCTTACCTCTGTGCTTTCCAACAGGGGTTTCTCCACCAAGTACTAAGTCATGTTTTTCTTGGGGATCAAATACTTATTTTACTCACTGAACTGCAACTCAATTTATAACATTTGTATCATGTGTTTTTTCTGGATTTTTGGTTGATATTCTGTCTCTATCATTTAAAATACACCTATGATAAAAATTTTAGACCCTTCATTTCTTTGTAAGTGGACAAACTTACAAAATCTGCAGGGGATCAAATAATTATTTTCCCTACTGTAGACCGTGGGTGCACACAGTAAGGGAATATCCAACAAGTAAACATGAATTTCAGGACACTAACAGGTATTTGAAAGAGCATAAATAATCTAAGGGTTTATTCATTATTCATTACTCCCCCTCCCTTTCATTATTGATAGTATCACCTGCATTGACACTTTAACAACCTGACCTCTGATTTTACCCCCTTCATGACCAGAGCATTTTTTGCTATTCAGCACTTTGCTACTTTAACTGGCAATGCCACATTGTACACAAATGAATATGTTATTGTTTTTTTTTTCACACACATAGAGCTTTCTTTTGGTGGTATTTAATTACCACTGGATTTTTTATTTTTTTGCCTTTGAATTAAAAAATAAAAATTTAGGAAAAAATATTATATAATATTATATATAAAAAACATTTTTTCATAAATTTAAGCCAAATTGTAGTCTGCTACATTTCTTTGGTAAACATACCACAAATCAGTGTATATTATTCAGTCTGTGTGAAATTTATAGCATCTACAAACAATGGTATTTCCTCCGCTTTAGCAAATTGGGGCATAATTTGCTGGGGTTTTTCGCCTTCCTCTGGATCAACTGTGGGTTAAGGATTGTGTATATGGGATTGTATTTTTTTTTTTTTTTTGGTTGAACTAAATGGACTTGTGTCTTTTTTCAACCTGACTAACTATGTATACACTGTATATTTAAAATTTGATCAATCCTGATGTTATGACTGCCTCTCTCGCTTCTTGAGGCCCTAAAATGCCAGGACAGTACAAATACCGCCCAAATAACCCCTTTATGGAAAGTAGACAGTCCAAGGTATTTACTGAGAGGCATGGCAAGTTTTTGTAGTTATTGTCAGTTGTAATTTTTTTGTGGCAATTTTTTGGAAAATGATAAAATAAAATTAAATAAAAATAGTTCACCATTTTTTTTTACATACTGTCACTGTGCAGTACAGCATCAACATATTTTTCTTTTAACATTTTTTTCTTTTTTTACTTTTTTTTTTCTTTACATACTGTCATCACAGCTATCACATGGTACATGATGCTGTGATTGGCCTAGGTACCATGTGATCACACACACAGTAAAAAAACAATGATGTCATGAATAGATTCTATTCATGACTGTTGTTTACTATGTGACATGTGATCACACAGCGTTCATGTGATATCTGGGAGGCTCACAGTGGCCTGGTACAGAGCACCTCAATCCACTGTGTCCACTGGACATAGCGGTTGCAGATTGCCCCAGGGGGCACATGCAGTGTGCATGTGCACCATAACATGCAGGTACATCACAGTGCCTGGGGGAGCTACCCAACAGCAGTACATATATCTACATGAATCTAAAAGAGGAAATCTATTTGTTGAATGATATGCTTTTCCAAAACCTTTAACTTATACATGTTGTCACCGAGAAATTTGGGCCCACATTACTTGTGTTGTGTAATTATTCAGCTCCATGTATTGCCCTTTTAGGAATATGTTATGTTTCCTGTTTGTGGCTGCTATTCCTCCGATTCCCTCAACCACCGGTCTTGACACGTCCCATTTGTAGTTCTATCTACAGCAAGCAGGGATGTATTTCTGTCACTGATTGCTGTAGTGGGAGGATGGGACCTTGTCCTTAAAATGACAGCCCCCCTGGGCTGCTCAGAAAGGCTGCATCTGTGTGTAACCTGATGCCTGTGAAACAGTTTCAGATGCAGCGGATGGTGATTACATGTAAACTCCCCCTCTCCTCTGTCAGTGCCCAGCAGTGCTGCCAATCAGTGCTGGTCAGTGCGATCTATTATTGCCCATCAATACTGTGGCATTGTGCTGTGTGATAAAACTGCACATTTTAGAGCAGCCTTTTATTGTGGCCAGCCTAAGGCACACCTGTGCAATAATCACGCTGTCTAATCAGCATCTTGATATGCCACACCTGTGAGGTGGATGGATTATCTCGGCAAAGGAGAAGTGCTCACTTACACAGATTTAGACAGATTTGTGAACAATATTTGAGAGAAAAAGGCCTTTTGTGTACATAGAAAAAGTCATAGGTCTTTGCGTTCAGATATATATCTATGTCTATATATATATGTATCACCCTCTACCTAAAGGTAGGTGCTAGAGTAGGATTTTTCTAGCAAGGCCCAGATGCAGGTAAATTTGACCAGGCCTGTGTTTCATTTCAGGCCTGGTTGGTTTTGATTTTGGGACTGGGAGTGTCTGGTGTAGTGGGGGTGTGGCCACCTGTACTCTGGCTCTGAGATGTCTCCTCTGCTTTCAGATGGATAGTTCTGGAAGAGAGGTTGGACTCGAGACCTGAGTGGCAGGCAGCTCATGTGAGGAGCCCTGATCAATTATCTTTTAGTATTGGCAGGGGGCAGGCCTCTCATATAAGCTGGGGTCACATGCTTCCAGGGAGGAGTCTGAAAGTAGGAACAGACAACGGAGTACTGAGTTGCTGTCCCTGGCACCCCCATGTGGGCATGCGCCGAGGAGGAATGGAGGAATTCCAGGGAAGGAGCTAAAGATAAGGATCTTCATCTCTGAGGAGACATCGGGCTGTTGTGACCGGGGAACACAAGACTTGGATGTAAGGAAGATCAAGCAGAGGAAGTAGCAGTCAAGCGGAGGAGAGTAGAGCAAAATTCTGTGACCGGGGACACAGAATGATCTTTTTAAGAGGAGAAGGTCAGTGCAACAGAGAACAAGTAGAAGCTGGTCAGAGCAGTGCAGAATGCTATGGCCGGGGAGCACAGCATTGTTATTGACGGACTGGCTGAGAGCAGTAGTTCACTTATTGTCATGTGTCAGGTGATCGTGGGGGAGATGCCGTGTTGTCTGTGGCTTGGTTAACACATTGGTAATATCTTCCAAAGACTGGGTGACTGTCAGTTTCATGGAGTCTGGAAGAGAGGGTGTGTAAGCCTCTGATTCTTTGATTCATAAAGGCAATATCATTCTGGTCTACAAGTCGGAATTATTCAGAGTGATTCCCCTTGTTCCATTGGAAGTGAAGTTAGTGACTAAGAGAAGAAGAAATGGTCAGTAGAGAAGTTAATGCTCAGAAGAACAAAGTTACAAGGCCAAGGCCACGAATAATGTCAAGAATGTGTTGTGTGATGGGCATCTCATATTCCTTTTTTCTCTCATCCAAGTTGTACCCCACAATAAAGTAACAAAAAGAATCAAAACGACTGTTAATTGTATTTAACCACTTCCGGACCGTCGCACGCCAATGTACATCCAAAGTTTACCGGTGGATATCGTTATGGCTAGCTGCCATAACCCCGGTATCCCCGTTTTCGTGCAGTGGCCGGCTTTCTGATAAAAGTGGTCCCTGCTGCGGATTCGCCGTGAGATCACTTTTATCAGTGGCGGGAGAGGGCCCCCCTCCCGCCGTGATCCGGTGCCCGCCGTTGCTTACCGGAGCCGTCGGTAGTGGCGGAGGCGATTGCGCCCGTCTCCCTTCTGTGCCTGGAGACGAGTGAGGCTAAGATGGCGCCCACTCATCTCCATGACACTGCTGGGCAGAAGCGACGTCAAATTTGTCACTTCCGCCCAAAATGTCACTTCCACCCCTCTTAAAGGCATATTTTTTTCAATGTCATTTTTTTTTAAATTACTTTTTTTTTTTTTATTGCATTTTAGTGTAAATATGAGATCTGAGGTCTTTTTGACCCCAGATCTCATTTTTAAGAGGTCCTGTCATGCTTTTTTCTATTACAAGGGATGTTTACATTCTTGTAATAGGAATAAAAGTGACACAAAAAAAAAAAAAAAAAAACAGTGTAAAAATAAATAAAATAATGTCAAATAAATAATAAAAATTTTTAAAAATGTAAAAACCCCCCATCCCGACGAGCTCGTGCGCAGAAGCGAACGCATACGCGAGTAGCGCCCGGTGGTCAAACCACACATGTGAGGTATCGCCGCGACCGGTAGAGCGAGAGCAATAATTCTAGCCCTAGACCTCCTCTGTAACGCAAAACATGCAACCTGTAGAATTTTTTAAACGTCGCCTATGGAGATTTTTGAAGGTAAAAGTTTGACGCCATTCCACGAGCGGGCGCAATTTTGAAGTGTGACATGTTTGGTATTAATTTACTTGGCATAACATTATATTTCATAATATAAAAAAAAAAATTGGGCTAACATTACAGTTGTCTAATTTTTTTATTCAAAAAAAGTGAATTTTTTCCCAAAAAAGTGCGCTTATAAGACCGCTGCGCAAATACGGTGCAAAAAAAAGTATTGCAACAAACGCCATTTTATTCTCTAGGGTGTTAGAAAAAAACATATATAATATTTGGGGGGTTCTAAGTAATTTTCTAGCAAAAAAACCTGTTTTAAACATGTAAACACCTAAAATCCAAAACAAGGCTGGTCCTTAAGTGGTTAAAATGATGGATGGGGGGTTGGCAGCAGGGTGATTGGCGGCTTGCTAGTAACCAAATCAGCAGCCCTTACGGGGGTACCACTACGTATATATAAACATGCAATAAAATGCATAAAAATGCTGGATAAATTGGTGTGCATTGTCCTTCCTTTAACATATGTTGACATGTGTTTTAATGTTTAAGATGGATTAAATTGCTATGGTATTTCCGTTGACATCACATCATTTTCCTGTTTGTGAATTGAGAGAAGAAGTGAGGGAGAAAAATAGAGAGAGACAGAGAGGAACATATTTTTGTGTTGGAGGGGCATTGGCAACCAGGATGTCAAGTGTAACAGCCCTAATCATTGTGATAGCACTAGCTACAGTATATTGAGAAGGAGGAGGCAGATCAGGAGATTTGGGCAAGCCAAATGGTGCTATTGGGTGCATCTATTGCTCACACAAAGTGGACCTTATACCGGGATTTATAATGTCACTCAACTATTTCCATAAACCCTGCCATTGGGACGCCTTACTAGACAGCTCTTCACTGCACACAATCTACGTCCCCTCTAATATGGCTGCTGTATGGTCTTTGTAAGGGACAAAATAATAAAACACAATACATTGCACATGACACCAGTGTTGTGCTGTAACCAGGACTCATAAAAAACAATTGTATCGTAGGTGTTCTTGTGCTGACCTGCATCTTGCAGTGCAGTAAAGCAGGTCACTGCAGTATGTGTGAACAGGGCCTTAGTTCCACCTGTTAATGGTCAGGGGTGTATTTGTTAATAGAAAGTTGGTGAATCAATTAGTGATCCAAATTCTGCATCCCAGTTTAAAGATCCAAATTGTCCCTTGCATATAACTAGAAACTATTTGTAAACAGGGAACTTCTGCATATACCCTCCCTGGCATGTAGTGCAGGAGCTTGCAGTTAAGACCCACCCCCCCCATACATTCCTATTGGCCCATCACTTTGATGACCAGTCTTATTGGTCAACAGGAATGTTTAGGAGATGGGAAGGGGCAGGCAAGCTTTGGCACTTTGACTTCAGAGAGTGCAAAAGTTCTGTTTGCTGGAAAGGCTGGGAATTCTTCAATGATGGAAAGCTGCTACAGATATGTGCACACACCTCCAGGTGCCTACACTTTATACCAACAGCAAATTTTGTTTTTTTTATATGAAAGCAGCAGCTTTATTGTATTTTTTATGGTTGATTCTGTTTAAATTTACACAGCAGGATAATGTAGGGCAGAGGAAAACAAGAGCAAGAATGGAATTTGGAAAGCAACCGTTAGTTGCTTTACTCAGTTTACAAGTTACCATAAGGATGGACTGGCATGTTCAACAGCAAGGCATTGAAATAATTTTGGCTGATTAGGTTCAGTAGGGTTTATTTACTAAAGGAATGGAGAGTATTTACTTAACAAAGATTATTCTTATTTCGTATATGGTGGGGATGCTTTTTTTTTTCAATCAGTCAATTATGTGCCACGAAAAAAAAAGTTTACAGATGATTTAGCATATACAGCAATATAAGTGAGCATTTAACCCCAATGTGTATTGTTTTCTTAATGTACTGCATCACAGACATCAGTGGAGTCAGTTCACAGATATTTCTTTTGTTTTCTTTTTTTTAAATAAAGTCCTTTAAGCTTTATGCATCAGAATTGCAGTCTCACCACATGTTAGAATTATTGTAAATTTTAGACCACTTAGGACATTGACAAAAGACATACTTGTGTAAGCCCAGCTTGAGAATGTGAGGGAGCAGTTCTGGTAATCAAACGGAAAACTGTGGATGTTGAGGACACAAGCAGAATCTACATGCATTGGTTTGTACTGGAAAACTCTGCCATCACTGTTTATAGTGACATAACTGATCTCACGGGTCTTTTCCTCATTTACTCTGAAATGAAAAATAACCATATGCGAATTACTGGATATGTCTGTAGAAAAGCAAGTGCTGTACATCAATAGTGATTGGATAATCAGGTGAATCATCACAGAATATTCATTGAAATTTGTTCTAAAATTCATGAAATACAATTGTCTGGATTCCTAAATAGCTTGATTGTATGTAAATGAGGTAGAGCTGCAGGCAAATATTTTGGCAATCCAAAGTGTGTGAATGTGTAACTCTCATTATTAGATCATGAGTATGCATCAACAAATAATTATACCTTTGCACTTAGAAATAATTCAATATTCTAAAGGATGCATATTTGTAATTCATACATTTATATAATGCTGATATGTTAAGTAAATGTATAGAATAAATTGAATCATTCTCTTAAAGTAGGACTATAGGCAAACTTTTTATTTTGGATAGAGTAAAGGAGGGCTATAACCCCTGTCAATTTTTATTTTATTTTTTTGCCATCTGTGTCCCATTATGGAGATTTCCCTTTACTTCCTGTCCTATACCCAAATAGGAAGTGAGAGGAAATCCCTGCCAATTAAGGGAATTCCTTGGGGACCCCAGATCACCAGAACTAGCATCTCCATTGGAAGATTTCCCCTCAATTACTTTTCAGGGGACAACCCAAAATTTGGGAGTTTCTTTTACTTTCATGTTTAATGATAATGGTAAACAGGACAAATAGAGAGGGTGAATCTCCTTAACGGGGACACAGACAGCAATAAAAACCGACAAGCATTCTAATCTCTCTCCACTACCTAAAACTAAAAAAAAGTTTTGCCTTTAGTTATACTTTAATTTCTGGTTGAGGAGGACCGTAAAACATAATTTACTGGAATTTTAATTTGATGAAATATAAACAATAATGTTGCCAATAATAATAAATATCTCCTGTAATAATCCCAAATAAGGGCAGAAATGTAGCTACACATAATATATTTTTTATGACTTTGTTCGTTTCTGTAATGTGATTTAATTCAAGTAACTAATATAAGAACGGATTGCAAATATAAGTTGCATGTTACCATACATTGCAGGCTATCCAATCCCCTTTCTGATGGGCACTAAGGACAAACAAACTTAAATTGTGTGTCATGCCAAATAAATATTTTTTTCTAGTTTTGGATAAAATTGAAAAGAATTAAAATGCCTATTAGTGTCTTTACTGCTATTCAGGACTCCATTAGAAACATTTTCCCTTCCTTCCCTCACATTTTTTTTTATATTTCAAATTATTTTATTTACAATTGCCCAATGAGAAATAAAAGCATAATGAGGACACATGGAATTACAATATACTGTATGTGAGAAAGAATATTGCTTAATTTCTAACTACATAAAAACTATACAGCAATGAAATCACAGACTAACCAGATGAATCAATCTTGTGTGCTGATTATGTCCACAATGGTGAAATATGCCTGTCCATGGGTGGATGTTTAGAGTCTGAAGAAGTTAGCAATGCTTTTGAAATCCCAATCTGTAAACCAATGATGAACTGAATGTACTAGACTGTTAAGGGTGGGCTTGATGAACTGTACCCAAATTTTGATGCAAAATACAGACCACATTGAAGTCAATGGGAGCAAAAACCGTAATGGTCATTTTGTAGGCTAATAAACAAGGCATTGTCAAACAAATGACATTGGAGGGCTGGGCAATGGCCTGAAGGATGTAAATCAAAGCAAAAAAAAAATAAAAAATGGAAGGTAGCAGGAATTTTAACTGCTTCCCACCCGACCTATAGACAAATGACAGTCAGGGGGAAGTTTCCACGTTCTGGGTGGACATCATGTGACGTCCTCCCCAGACCACACCTCACATGGGCCCCAAGGGCCACACTGCAGCACTATCTGTCACCTACTGTGTCCACTGATGACAGATTAGTATACCGGCTCGCTGCTGGTACCATGTGATCACTGTGACCAGTCACAGCAGATCACATGATAATCCTATACAATGGATGGCTTTGATTCATGACATTCATTGTAAAATGTGTGTTGCTCGCTGTGATTGGTCACAGTGATCACATGGTACAGACAGGGCCAATCACAGCCCATCTGTACCATGTGATTAGCTGTGGCCAATCACAGCTTTTCACAATATTGAACCATGAATGAATGCATTTCATTCAGAAAAATGGTTGCTTATAACAGTGGAATTCACTGTTAAAAGCAATCATAGTGTGTAAAAAAACTATGGTAACACTGTATTGCTCTGGTCACAGTATGTAAAAAACAAAACAAAAATAAATTAATAAAAAAGTAATAAAAAAGATTAAAAAAAAAAATTAAAAATATTTATTTATTTTTACATACCGTCATTAGTTAGTGTCCCTGATCACTGTCACACCAGTTATATGACAATGCTGTACAGAGCTGAAGACAGTAGGTAAAAAAGTTAAATAATTTTGAACAAAGTTCAGTGCCACCTCATCAGTGTCCATCAGTGCCGCCTCATCAGTATAAGCTCATCAGCACACACCAGTGAGGATGAAAAATCACTTATTTGCCAAATGTTATGATAGAAAAACTTTTTTTCAAAATGGTTGGTCTTTTTTCATTTAGCAAAAAAAATAAAATAAAAAACCCAGTGGTGATAAAATACCACCAAAAGAAGGCTCCATCTGTCTAAAAAAAATGATAAAAATGTCATATGGATTTAGTGTTGCATGACCACGCAATTGTCATTTACAGTGTGACAGCTCTGAAAAATGAAAATTAACCTGGGCAGGAAGGGAATAAAAGTGCCCTGTATTGAAGTTGTTAATAATAAAGTGAAACAATAAACACCATGTACTTAAAAAGTGGGGTATGCCTGTAAAAATGCAAATTTCCTTTAAATAACATGCCTGGGGGGTGTCCTTTACTTGACTGTGACATGGTGCATCTGTACAATTTATGCAAACTAGTACAGCAAAACTGTCTTTTTAAAAGCAAAAATATTGCCATTTATTTTGACGGTAAATGACAGCTTCTGCCTGCTTCTTTCTGTTTGTAAACAAACGGACAGGGATTACCTTTATCCTTGACGAATAAAGAAAAATAATAGAATAGAATAGAGTAAAATAGAAATAATATAACTGTTTTCTGAAATTCAAATTTTGAATAGAATAAATTTGAATTTGAATAGAATAGATTAGAATGGAATAAAAACAAACAATAGAATAGAATTTAAAAAATATAACAATCGTCCAAAATTAGGGATGAGCCTGATGTTCGAGTCGAATGTAAGTTCGACTCGAACATCGGGTGTTCGTTTGCTTGCAAACAAACCAAACATTTGGGGTGTTCGCGGCAAATCCGAGCGCCGCAGATCTCCCCATAATGCACTGTGAGATCGCAGTGCATTGACATCTGATGATTGGCCAAAGCATGCACCTGACCTGCGTGCTGCTGTGAGAGCCATAATTGGCCAAAGGCAGGGTGCCTATGGCTCAGGGGGACTAAGTCCACTCCCCACACTATATAAGACTGCTTACATAGTGGCCGTGTATAGTGTTTGGATGGAGATAGATTAAACTAGATTAGGCAAGCAGGTTAGTTAGTGGCGTGCAGGCAGTATATATAAAGTGGATGTAAACCCAATGTCATCCTTTCTAAACTACCGCCATAGGGGTTATGCCTCCTGCATGTATCTTTACCTGTCAAATGTCTCCCCTCTGTCTGTTATGAGACCCGAAAAACTGCAGATTCTGTGGGTGGGTCTGTTGTCTGGAGCTCGGTGGGTGGAGTCGTGATGTCAGTAGACTCCCCGCCCACCTCTACACTTCCCTTGTCAATATGCATTTTTTTTGTGTATTTCTTACACTGAACTTCTGCTGAACTTCTGCTATGATCTATAACATCCAGTGAAAAGACAGGAAAGTAGCCACATGACTTCAGCATGCCAAATCATGGTGAGGTGTGGAACAGCCAATCCTTGCAGAGCTGCTGAAGAAAGGAGTGGGGGAGGGAATTAAAAAATAATGCCTGTGTCTTAGGCTGTCACTCACAGCAAGGGGGAGGATTTGACAAAGTTTTTCTCAGTTTTTCAAGATTTTTCTCACTGAACAATAAAAGAGGATTGCTCACAGATGGATTAACTCTGTGTGGCAAGACTGGGCTCAAATTATAGGAAATCTTATACTCTACAGTATGATATATATAAAAAAAAAAAAAAAATTCGGGTTTACATCCACTTTAATACATATATATATATATATCTATATATCTATATAGATATATATCTATATAGATATATAGATATATATATATATATCTATATATCTATATATATATATATACACAGTATCTCAAAAAAGTGAGTACACCCCTCACATTTTTGTAAATATTTTATTATATCTTTTCGTGTGACAACACTGAAGAAATGACACTTTGCTACAATGTAAAGTAATGAGTGTACAGCTTGTATAACAGTGTAAATTTGCTGTCCCCTCAAAATAACTCAACATGCAGCCATTAATGTCTAAACCGCTGGCAACAAAAGTGAGTACACCCCTAAGTGAAAATGTCCAAATTGGGCAAAAATTGTCAATATTTTGTGTGGCCACCATTATTTTCCAGCACTACCTAATGCTCTTGGGCATGGTGTTCACCAGAGCTTCACAGGTTGCCACTGGAGTTCTCTTCCACTCCTCCATGACGACATCATGGAGCTGGTGGATGTTAGAGATCTTACACTCCTCCACCTTCCCTTTGAAGATGCCCCACAGATACTCAATAGGGTTTAGGTCTGGAGACATCATGCTTGGCCAGTCCATCACCTTTACCCTCAGCTTCTTTAGCAAGACAGTGGTCATCTTTGAGGTATGTTTGGGGTCGTTATCATGTTGGAATACTGCCCTGCGGCCCAGTCTCTGAAGGGAGAAGATAATGCTCGGCTTCAGTATGTCACAGTACATGTTGACATTAATGGCTCCCTCAATGTACTGTAGCTCCCCAGTGCTGATAGCACTAATGCAGCCCCAGACCATGACACTCCCACCACCATGCTTGACTGTAGCAGGACACACTAGTCTTTGTACTACTCACCTGGTTGCCACCACACATGCTTGACAACATCTGAACCAAATAAGTTTATCTTGGTCTCATCAGACCACAGGACATGGTTCCAGTAATCTGTGTCCTTAGTCTGCTTGTCTTCAGTAAACTGTTTGCGGGCTTTCTCGTGCATCATCTTTAGAAGAGGCTTCCTTCTGGGACGACAGCCATGCAGACCAATTCAATGCAGTGTGCGGCATATGGTCTGAGCACTGACAGGCTGACCCCCCACCCCTTCAACCTCTGCAGCAATGCTGGCAGGACTCGTACGTTTTTCCCAAAGACAACCTCTGGATATGACGCTGAGCACTTCTTTGGTCGACCATGGCGAGGCCTGTTCTGAGTGGAACCTGTCCTGTTAAACCGCTGTATGGTCTTGGCTGCAGCTCAGTTTCAGGGTCTTGGAAATCTTCTTATAGCCTAGGCCATCTTTATGTACAGCAACAATTCTTTTTTCCAGATCCTCAGAGAGTTCTTTGCCATGAGGTGCCATGTTGAACTTCCAGTGAGAGCGTGAGAGCAATAACACCAAACTTAACACACCTTCTCCCCATTCACACCTGGGACCTTGTAACACTAACGAATCACATGACGCCGGGGAGGGAAAATGGTTAATTGGGCCCAATTTGGGCATTTTCACTTAGGGGCGTACTCACTTTTGTTGCCAGCGATTTAGATATTAATGGCTGTGTGTTAAGTTAGTTATTTTGAGGGGACAGCAAATTTACATTGTTATACAAGCTATACACACTCCTTAACATTGTAGCAAAGTGTTATTTCTTCAGTGTTGTCACATGAAAAGATATACTAAAATATTTACAAAAATGTGAGGGGTGTATTCACTTTTGTGAGATACTGTATATATATATATACACAGTCTAATATATATATATTTACATATACAGTGGGGACGGAAAGTATTCAGACCCCCTTAAATTTTTTACTCTTTGTTATATTGCAGCTGATCATCCTTGAGATGGTTCTACTCCTTCATTTGAGTCCAGCTGTGTTTAATTATACTGATTGGACTTGATTAGGAAAGCCACACACCTGTCTATATAAGACCTTACAGCTCACACTGCATGTCAGAGCAAATGAGAATCATGAGGTCAAAGGAACTGCCTGAAGAGCTCAGAGACAGAATTGTGGCAAGGCCCAGATCTGGCCAAGGTTACAAAAAAATTTCTGCTGCACTTAAGGTTCCTAAGAGCACAGTGGCCTCCATAATCCTTAAATGGAAGACGTTTGGGATTACCAGAACCTTTCCTAGAGCTGGCCGTCTGGCCAAACTGAGCTATCGGGGGAGAAGAGCCTTGGTGAGAGAGGTAAAGAAGAACCCAAAGATCACTGTGGCTGAGCTTCAGAGATGCAGTCGGGAGAGGGGAGAAAGTTGTAGAAAGTCAACCATCACTGCAGCCCTCCACCAGTCAGGGCTTTATGGCAGAGTGGCCCGACGGAAGTCTATCATCAGTGCAAGACACATGAAAGCCCGCATGCAGTTTGCTAAAAAAAACACCTTAAGTACTCCAAGATGGTGAGAAATAAGATTCTCTGGTCTGATGAGACCAAGATAGAACTTTTTGGCCTTAATTCTAAGCGGTATGTGTGGAGAAAACCAGGCACTGCTCATCACCTGTCCATTACAGTCCCAACAGTGAAGCATGGTGGTGGCAGCATCATGCTGTGGGGGTGTTTTTCAGCTGCAGGGACAGGATGACTGGTTGCAATCGAGGGAAAGAGGAATGCGGCCAACTACAGGGATATCCTGGAGGAAAACCTTCTCCAGAGTGCTTAGGACCTCAGACTGGGCCGAAGGTTTACCTTCCAACAAGACAATGACCCTAAGCAGACAGCTAAAATAATGAAGGGGTGGCTTCACAACAACTCCATGACTGTTCTTGAATGGCCCAGCCAGAGCCCTGACTTACATCTAATTGAGCATCTAGGAGAGACCTAAAAATGGCTGTCCACCAACGTTTACCATCCAACCTGACCGAACTGGAGAGGATCTGCAAGGAGGAATGACAGAGGGTCCCTAAATCCAGGTGTGAAAAACTTGCATTTTTTCCAAAAAGACCGATGGCTGTATTAGATCAAAAGGGTGCTTCTACTAAATACTGAGCAAAGGGTCTGAATACTTAGGACCATGTGATATTTCAGTTTTTCTTTTTTAATAAATCTGCAAAAATGTCAACAATTCTGTGTTTTTCTGTCAATATGGGGTGCTGTGTGTATGCTAATGAGGAAAAAAAATGAACTTAAATGATTTTAGCAAATGGCTGCAATATAACAAAGAGTGAAAAATTTAAGGGGGCCTGAGTACTTTCCGTCCCCACTGTGTGTATATATATATATATATATATATATATATATATATATATATATATATATATATATATATATATACTCTGCATTTAGTGTAGACTAGATATTCTCTGGCAACCTCACCAACACCCCCTTTCCTCTCTGTGATCACAACCTCATTACTTTCACTGTATCCTTGCCTCCAACCACCCATCCCCCCAAGCAGCAAACAATTACTTGTAGAAACCTTCACCACTTTAACCCTTCTCTTCTCTATTGTGCTACTGACCACCTATATGACATAATCTCTCCCCTGTCCTGTCCTGACCTGGCCATCTCTGTCTACAACAGTTCACTCTCAACATCACTAGATGCACTTGCTCCTCTAACCACACGCAGAATCAGGCCCCAACCATTACAACCCTGGCAAACTGACAACACTAGAAATCTCAAGAGACATTGCCGTGCTCTTGAACGACTGTTGCGTAAAACCAAATGCCTGCAAGACTTCACCCTATATAAATCTGCCCTTCTAAAATACAATTCAGGCCTCCATGCTGCCAAACAAGCCTACTTTGTCTCTCTTTTTAATTCCTTGTCATCCAGTTCCTGTCCCCCACCCCCTCTACCCACTAACTCACTCACTGCCCAAGAGATTGCCAATCACTTCAAAGACAAGATTGATGCAATTCGCGAGAATACCTACACTGTGCGTACATCTTCCCCACCCAACATACCTTGCCTAACAGCACATTCAACACTCTCCTCTTTTGAATTAGCTACTACGGAAGAGGTTATAAAACTTTTCTCAGATGCCCACCTAACCAATTGTCCCCTGGATCCTGTTCCCTCACATCTACTACGGTCACCCTCTTCTTCTATTCTATGCTCCCTCACTCACATCTTCAATCTCTCCCTCTCTAGTGGCACCTTCCCCTCTCCTCTAAAACATGCGCAGATCACTCCCATACTTAAAAAGCCCTCACTGGACCCTACCAACCTGAACAACTTAAGACCCATCTCATTGCTCCCATTCACCTCTAAACTTCTAGAACGCTTAGTCTACAACCGTCTTAGCTCCTACCTCATTGAAAATAACCTTCTTGACCCTTTACAGTCTGGCTTTTGCTCACAGCACTCCACAGAAACTGCCTTACTAAAACTCACTAACGATTTACTAACTGCTAAAACCAACAGCCAGTACTCCATACTCCTACTACTTGACCTCTCCTCGGCCTTCGATACTGTTGACCACCCGCTCCTTCTCAATAAACTACATTCCCTTGGCCTCCAAGATTCTGCTCTATCCTGGTTCTCTGCCTATTTATCACAGCTCTCCTTCAGTGTCACCTACAACTCTGTCTCCTCCTCTCCATTGCTCCTTTCTGTGGGGGTCCCCCAAGACCCCTTCTCTTCTCTATCTACACCTCCTTCCTTGGTCACTTGATAACCGCCCACGGCTTCCAATATCACTTATACGCTGATGACACCCAAATCTGTCTACTCCTCACCTCATTCCTTCAGTCTCCTCTCGCATTACTAACTTACTAACTGACATATCAGCATGGATGTTGCACCACTTACTTAAACTAAATCTCTCTAAAACTGAGCTATTAATATTCCTCCCCGCCCGTGCCCCCCTCCATGACTTTTCCATCAAAATCAATAATGCAACCATCAGTCCCTCCCCTCACGCCAGGGTACTAGGTGTAATCCTAGACTCTGACTTGTCATTTCAGCCTCAAATCCAATCGTTGTCAAAAGTTTGTAGAATTCACCTCCGTAACATCTCTAAAATTCGTCCCTTTTTAACAAATGAAACCACCGCCTTGACTATTGCAACTCCCTTCTCATTGGCCTGCCTCTTCATAGGCTATCCTCTCTTCAGTCTATCATGAATGCTGCTGCCAGACTTATCCACCTTACCAACCGCTCAGTGTCTGCCAACCCTCTCCTCCAATCCCTACGCTGGCTCCCAATCACCCAGCGAATTAAATTCCAAATACTAACCACAACATACAAAGCCATTCACAACTCTGCCCCGAGCTACATCACCAATCTTGTCTCCAAATATCACCCAAATCGTCCTCTACGCTCTTCTCAAGACCTAATACTCTCAAGCTCTCTCGTCTCCTCCTCTCATGCTCGTCTCCAGGATTTCTCCAGAGCCTCTCCCATCCTCTGGAACTCGCTACCTCCACCTGTCCGGCTATCCCCTACTCTTGCTACCTTCAGGCGATCCCTGAAAACTCATCTCTTCAGGAAAGCCTATAACGTCTTTAACTAAACTTTTACCACTTCCATCAGCTCATTCCCCACAGTTACAACCTTTTGTACCACCTGCCCCACCCTATTAGATTGTAAGCTCTTCTGAGCGGGGCCCCCTTAATCCTCCTGTATCTTATTGTATTATAACTGTATTGTCTCCCTTTTATATTGTAAAGCGCTGCGTAAACTGTTGGCGCTATATAAATCCTGTATAATAATAATAATAATATTCAGTGAAGACTCTATATTCAGTCAGTGCAGGCAGTGTAGTATATATAACACAGTGTATTGAAGTGGTTAAGGGGAACCCCATGCCAAAATAAAAAAAAATGGCATGGGGTCCCCCCTAAAAAATAAATAAATTCAGGCCCCCCAAAATCTATACCAGACCCTTATACAAACATGCAACCTGGCAGGTCAGAATAGGGGGGGAGGGTGGTTCGGGGTCCCCCCAAAGCTCCTTGTCCCTATGTTGATGGGGACAAGGACCTCATCCTCACAACCCTTGCCCAGTGGTTGTGGGGGTCTGTGGGCGGGGGGCTTATCGGAATCTTTAAGCCACCTTTACATTGTACCCCTACCCATTAACCAAAAAAGTGTCGAAAAAGTAAAAATTACACTTTTGGATAATTCCTATAAAAAAAAAATGTCCTGCGATGTCCATCCATCTTCAATCACGGCGCCCACGGACCCGAAAAAAAGAAAAAGAAACATCTTGCCTCGATGGGAGGTGTCCCGCCGACTGCTGTCTCTTGGCTGTGATGTCATGTGTCGTCAGAGGGGGCGGGTCATCCGGTTACATCAGCGGGTGGCCCTGCCCTTGTCTTTATAACAGCTGTCACAGCGAAAAGACAGCAGTCAGCGGGGTGCCTCCCATCGAGGCAGAGCTTTTTTTTTTTCTATTTTTCGGGTCCATCCAGAAATTGTCCAAAACTGTCTTGTCTTTTTTACTTTTTGACACTTTTTTTGTGAATGGGTAGGGGTACAATGTACCCGATAGACATTCACATAGGGGGGGCGGAATCTGGGGGCCCCTTTGTTAAAGGGGACTTTGAGATTCTGATAAGCCCCCCACCAGCAGACCAGCACAACCATTGGGCAAGGGTTGTGGGGATGAGGCCCTCCCCAGAGCATCCTCCTCATGTTGAGAGCTTGTGGCATGGCATGGTTCAGGAGGGGAGGCATTAGCTTGCCCCCACATCCTGTCCTCTAAGCTGCATGCTCAGATAAGGGTCTGGTATGGATTTTGGGGGGGACCTCCACGACACTTTTTTTTTAATTTTACATTTTTTTAAATTGGAGTTCCCCTAATATCCATACCAGACCCGAAGGGCCTGGTATGGACTGGGGGGTGGAGCACTCCGTTTTTTTTCCTTGATTTTTATCTATATTACCGGGTGCTGGCAATGCATTACAGCCGCAAGCAAGTTTAAATTTTCCTTTAGAAATGTAATTTTGCTGTGGGACTGTAAAACACATCAGACAGATGCTCTAATTTACAGGTAGACTAAGGAGACCCCCAAGTACGATATTTAAAGAAATATTTCATTTTTATTGTTTCATTTTAAGAAATGTTAAAATCACTGCTCCTGAAAAACGGTCATTTTAAAAACTTTTTTTTTGCATTGATGCATGTCCCCTGGGGCAGGACCCAGGTCCCCTTACACTTTTTATGGCAATAACTTGCATATAAGCCTTTAATCACTGACTGACCGTCGCACGACGATGTACGTCCAAACTTTGAACGGGGATATCGTTGTTATGGTAGCAGCTAGCTGCCATAACCCCGGTATCCTCGTTTTCATGCGGCGTCCGACTTTCAGATAAAAGTGGTCGCTGCGGCGGATTCACCGCGAGATCACATTTATCGGTGGCGGGAGAGGGGCCCCCCTCTCCCGCCGTGATCCAGTGCCCTCCGCCGCTTACGGGAGCCCTCGGTAGCGGCGGAGGCGATCGCGTCTGTCTCCGTCCTGTGTCTGGAGACGAGTGAGGCTAAGATGGCGCCCACTCGTCTCCATGACACTGCTGGGCGGAAGCGACGCCAAAGCGTCACTTCCGTCCACGCCTCTTAAAGGCACATTTTTTCAAATGTCATTTTTTTAATTACTCTTTTTTTTATTGCATTTAAGTGTAAATATGAGATCTGAGGTCTTTTTGACCCCAGATCTCATATTTAAGAGGTCCTGTCATGCTTTTTTCTATTACAAGGGATGTTTACATTCCTTGTAAAAGGAATAAAAGTGACACAATTTATTTTTTTTAAAACAGTGTAAAAATAAATAAAATAATATAAAATAAATAATAAAAATAAAAAAAAATTTTTAAAACCCCCCGTCCCGACGAGCTCACGCGCAGAAGCGATCGCATACGCGAGTAGCTCCCACATATGAAAACGGTGGTCAAACCACACATGTGAGGTATTGCTGCGACCGGTAGAGCGAGAGCAATAATTCTAGCCCTAGACCTCCTCTGTACCGCAAAATATGCAACCTGTAGAATTTTTTAAACGTCGCCTATGGAGATTTTTGAGGGTAAAAGTTTGACGCCATTCCACGAACGGGCGCAATTTTCAAGCGTGACATGTTGGGTATCAATTTACTTGGCGTAACATTATATTTCACAATATAAAAAAAATTGGGCTAACTTTACTGTTGTCTTATTTTTTTATTCAAAAAAGTGAATTTTTTCCAAAAAAAGTGCGCAAATAAGGTGCAAAAAAAAGTATTGCAATGACCGCCATTTTATTCTCTAGGGTGTTAGAAGAAAAACCATATATAATGTTTGGGGGTTCTAAGTAATTTTCTAGCAAAAAAACCTGTTTTAAACATGTAAACACCTAAAAATCCAAAACGAGGCCAGTCCTTAAGTGGTTAAAATGGGCACTATTTGCCTGTTCGCATGTTCTGGTGTGAAGCGAACCGGGGGGTGTTCGCCTCATCCCTATCCAAAATTCTAATTTTAAACAGAACAGATTGGAATAGAAAAGAATTGAAATTTATATTTCTAATAGAATACTTTACAATTTTAATAGAATCAATTAGAATAAAAAAGAATAGAATAGAGCAGAATAGAAAATTAAAGCATAGAATAGGAAAAAAACAATAGAATACAATCCAATAAAATAGAATATAACCGTCTTCCAAAATTCAAATTTTAATAGGCTAGTTAGAATAGAATAGAGAAGAATAGATAAGGAAAAACATTAGAATAAAATAAAATAGAATAGAATGAAATAGAAAGAATATAACCATCTTCCAAAATTTGAATTTCTAATAAAATAATGTCAAATTTGAATATAATAGATTAGAATTGAATAGAAAAGAATAGAACAGAAGAGAATAGAAAAAAATATAAAAGAAAATAAGAGACTAGAATATAACAGAATTGAATAGAAAAAACAATAGAATACAATGAAATCTTCCGAAATTCAAATTTCAAATAAAAGCAATATGCTGATTCGAATTTGAATGCCGATTCAAATTTGAATGCCAAATTTTTTAATCGAATTCTGAAACCGAATAAAGGAAACAATTTCCGAAAAGAAATTTAACTAAACAAAATTATTTAAACTAATCTAAACAAATTTTCTGAATCTGCACATGTCTAGCTTTGGATATTGAAAATGAATTAAATAGCGTTTTCAGTTTGTTGAGCTCAGACACAGTTTAGTTCTGCTTTAAGGAACACCTTAAAGCGGTTCAACCTTAAACTGCGTAGAGGGTTCTTTACTGTCAGAGCGGTAAGGATGTGAAATAGGCATGTGCAATTCATTTTGTTCCAAATTAGTTTTTAACTAATTTAGACAAATTCATTAATTCGGAAACATCCGAATGAACAAAAACTCATTTAACTAATTTTTCCGAATATTTGTAAATTCGAAAATTCGTAAATTAAAAAATTTGTCTTTGTACTATTGGGAAAATATTCCTTCACCTCCTCTCCCAGAAATAAACAAGAAGTTAGAGGAAATCTCCTGAACTGAAGTGGATTCCAATCTTAATTGTCCCCATAACAGGTGTCCTCATTGGTAGAGTTTCCCTTATCTCTTGCTCTAAGAGGTAACATTTTGCATTTCCACTGACTTTCGTAATTTGGTGGCAATGGTCACCAGTACAAATATGCCACGTACACACGGTCGTAATTTACGACAACAAATGTTTGATGGGAGCCTGTTGTCGGAAATTATGACCGTGTGTAGGCTCCATCGGACATTTTCCATCGGAATTTCTGACAAAAAAAATTTGAGATCTGGATCTCAAATTTTCCGACAACAAAATCCGTTGTTGGAAGTTTCGATCGTGTGTACACAATTCCGACGTAAAAAGTTCCACACATGCTCGGAATCAAGCAGAAGAGCCGTACTGGCTATTGAACTTCATTTTTCTCGACTCGTACGTGTTGTACGTCACCGTGTTCTTGATGTTCGGAATTTACGACAACATTTGTGTGACCGTGTGTATGCGAGACAAGTTTGAGCCAACATCCATTGGAAAGAAAACATGAATTTTGTTGTCGGAATGTCCGATCGTGTGTACGCGGCATTAGAGTAATGAATCAGACAGCAATAAAAACTTAACAGAGAGTTTAATCCTCCTCCACTCTATCCAAACCCAACAAAAGTTTTTTTGCCTAGAAAATACACGTTAAACAAAAAATGTATACTTACGATTCAGTAATTGTAGTATCTGGCTGCCAGACGTGGTGTGCAGGAATGGAAATTTTAGTCACATTGTCAAATTGCATAGGCTCCCATGAGAGAAATTCATCCACCCAGCTCTAGCAGGCATAAAAGGAGACATTGTAAAATAAAGTGATGTAAACTATAATCTTATTTCTTCTTATATGTATGCAGAAGTAAATTGATTAGAATGATGTTCAAAAAAAAACTGCAAACTGCATTGCTTCTGTTTACAAAAATATAAGTTTAAAATGCATTATTCCCATAACTCATTGCAAGGCTTTCTATTTGGAGAAAATGTGTTCTGAGGTCTCCGATCCCTTAAAATACATTATATTGCCAAAAGTATTAGTTCCTTTACACGCACATGAACTTTAATGGCATCCCAGTCTTAATCCGTAGGATTCAATATTGAGTTGGTCCACCCTTTGCAGCTATAACAGCTTCAACTCTTCTGGGAAGGCTGTCCACAAGGTTTAGGAGTGTGTCTATGGGAATGTTTGCACATTCTTGTGAGGTCAGGCACTCATGTTGGACAAGAAGGCCTGGCTCGCAGTCTCCACTCCAATTCACCCCAAAGGTGTTCTATCGGGTTGAGGTCAGGACTCTGTGCAAGGTAGTCAAGTTACTCCACCCCAAATCCCCTCATCCATGTCTTTATGGACCTTGCTTTGTGTACTGGTGCGCAGTCATCTTGGAACGGGAAGGGGCCATCCCCAAATTGTTCCCACAAAGTTGGGAGAATGAAATTGTCCAAAATGTCTTGGTATGCTAACACCTTAAGATTTCCCTTCACTGGAAACTAAGGGGAGAAGCCTAACCCCTGAAAAACAACCCCACACCATAATCCCCCTTCACCAAACTTTACACTTGGCACAATGCAGGCAAGCAAGTATAGAAGGAATCTCTTCAGTTCTCCCACATAGAGGAGTTTCGCTCTCATGGTTGAGATGCAGGATCTTTTATTCTATTACTAGGGTAGGACCCACTAATCGGGGTACTTTGTCACAGTAAGTGGGCTTAGCACTATATGACCATATAGGGTGACTAAACCCACTTATTTTTTTTAATATGTTCAGGTGTTTTTAATTAGTCTTGCAGGATAAATGTCATTCTTGAATGTGTGCGCTGTAATCTGTTTTGTACTGTGTGTTGGTCTTTTAGCAGCACCATCTTGAATTTAAAAGCATTTTAGGGTGTGCCCCCCAAATATGCTCTAGAGTGCAGTGGCGGCGTGCTTTACACCACTGCATGCAACGCTTTGCATTGCACTTGTTGATGCAAGGCTTGGATGCCGCTGCTCGGCCAAGGAAACCCATTCCATGAAGCTCTCTACCCACTGTTGTGCTAATATGAAGGCCACCTAAAGTTTGGAGGTCTGTACTAACTATTGACTCTGCAGACAGTTGGCGACTTCTGTGCACTGTGAGCTTCAGCATGTGTCTGAGTTGCTATTGTACCCAGTTGCTTCCACTTTGTTATAACACCACTAACAGTTGACCATAGAATATTTAGTAGCACAGGTGGCAACCTATTGCGGTACCACGCTTGAATTCACTTAGCTCCTGAGAGCGAACCATTCTTTCCCAAATGTTTGTAGAAGCAGTCTGCATGCCTAGGTGCTTGATTGTATACACCTGTGGCCATGGAGGTGATTGGAACACCTGAATCCAATGATTTGGAGCGGTGTCCCAGTACTTTTGGCAATATAGTGTAGTTGCGCCTACTGGAATACCCTATTTAACCACTTCAATACAAGGCACTTTCCCCCCTACCTGCCCAAGCCAATTTTCAGCTTTCAGCGCTGTCTCTTTTTAAATGACAATTGGGCGGTCATGCTCCACTGTACCCAAACAACATTTTTATCATTTTATTCCCACAAATAGAGCTTTTTTTTGGTGGTATTTGATCACCTCTGCGGTTTTTATTTTTTGCTAAACAAATAAAAAAAAGACCGAAAATTTTGAAAAAAAATAAGTTTTTCCTATGAAAAAATTTCTTATAAAATTTTGTAAATAAGTACGTTTTTTCCTTCAATGATGGGCACTGATGAGGCTGCACTTCCGGGCACTGATAAGGTGGCACTGATGAGCACGGATGAGGTGGCACCAATGAGGTGGCACTGATGGGGTGGCACTGATGATGGGCACTGATATGCGACACTGATAGGCAGCACTGATGGGCACTGATATGCAGCACTGATGGGCACTCATAGGCGGCACAGATGGGCACTCATAGGTGACACAAATGGGCACTAAAAGGCGGCATTGATGGGTACTTATGGGTGGCACTGATGGCCACTGATAGGAGGGCACTGATGGGCATGGATGGTCACTGATAAGTGGCACTGATGGACACTGATGAGTGGCACTGAGTGACACTGATAGATGCCACTGATTGGCATCACTGACTAGGAGGCACTGGCAGGTATTGCTGGTGGGCACTGATTGGCATCATGTGTGGGCACACATTGGCATCATATGTGGGCACACATTGCCACCCATGGCCACCAGGAATGCCATCCCTGGTGGTCATCAGTGGTGGCCATCCCTGGTGGTCCTGGGTGGGCATCTGAGGGGGGCTGCTCTGATAAACAATTAGCGCAGACCCCCCTGTCAGAGGAGCAGCCGATCGGCTCTCCTCTACCCGCATCTGTCAGACCGAGTGAGGAAAAGCCAATAAACAGCTCTTCCTGCTTACATCTTGATCAGCCGTGATTGGACAGGACTGATCACGTGATAAAGAGTCTCTGTCAGAGTTGAGGTGTGTTAGACTGACACGCTGCAACAACGATCACCACGATGCGCGCCCCCGGGCGGCAAGTGGGTAAATATGCTAGCAGACCATTGAATGAGTTCAGAAAAAACTTTATACCCAAAACTGGCAGTAAATGGTTTTCTATGAGGGGCGTCCCAAAAGGTTACAGGAAGAGTGGCTTGGTGCGGTGATAAAGTTTGATGTCTGTTTCAGGTCATTCCTTCCATTAACTTTTGGGACGCCCCTCGCACAGCAGTAAATTTTGACAAGGTAAATCTCAAAAATTCATATTTAGTAGTGAATTCCTACATGTGGGAAATTATTATTCAGAATCTAGTTGTTTTACGTATTCTACATGAAAAAGCATCCTAAATTCTCAATAAATTCCAACATTCAGCTCACCACAGATCCATATTATATTTCATAAGGCAATTGTACAAATTTGAGATGTTTTCTGACAAAATGAATTCTCTTGTCCTACAGAAGAAGATTGGATCACACTATCAAATTCTCAGTCTGCAAATTTGTTTAATGCTAATTACTCAAATTGTCAGGGGCGTACTGTGAACACATTTAACTGCTTTCTGACCGCACGCCGCAGATTTGCTGCGGCAAGGTGGCACGGCTGCACGAAACAACGTACCTGTATGTCGCTTCATGCACTGGCCCACGTGGGTGCGCATGTGCCGATTGGCCAAAGGGGGACGCGATGTCCGCCAGCCACCACAGAGGCAGAATGGCAATCTGCCTATGTAAAGAAATCAGATTGTCATTCTGAGCAGGAACACGGATCTCTGTGTTGTCCCAGTCAGTCTATCCCCCACACAGAAAAATTAGAAAACACTCCAAGGGAACACACTTAACCCCTTGATCGCCCCTGGTGTTACAGTAACAGTGCATATTTTTAGCACTGATCACTGTAATAATGTCACCGGTTCCCAAAAAGGTGTCACTTAGTGTCATATTTGTCCGCCGCAATGTTGCAGTCCCGCTAAAAATCGCTTATCGCTGCCATTACTAGTAAAAAAAAAAATAAATAAATAAATACAAAATTCCATAAAAATATCCCATAGTTTGTAGACGCTATAACTTTTTTGCGCAAACCAATCAATATACACTTATTGGGATTTTTTTTACCAAAAATATGTAGCAGAATACATATTTGCCTAAATTGATGAAGAAATTAATTTTTTTTAATTTTTTTATGTTTTATAGCAGAAAGTAAAAAATATTGTGTTTTTTTCAAAATTGTCACTCTGTTTTTGTTTATAGCGCAAAAAATAAAAAACGCAGAGGTGATCAAATACCAACAAATAAAAGTTCTATTTGTGGGGAAAAAAAAGACATCAGTTTTATTTGGGTGCAGTGTCGCACGACCGCTTAATTGTCAGTTAAAGTAACGCAGTATCGTATCGTAAAAAAATGGCCTGGTCAGGAAGTGGGTAAAACCTTCTGGTCCTTAAAGCGTTTGTTAACCTAAAAAAAATATATATATATTGATCCTGTTCCCTTAAAGCATGTTATACAGCACAGTGCTTGTGCTTTGTAATTTTTGCCCCACGTAACAGCCTGACATTGCACCTGCAATCAACTGTTCGCAGGTGCAATGCTTTGCAGCCTCCTGTAGGAAAAATAATACATTTACAATTTTTTAACCTGCATAAATATGCCCATTTATTATGTTTTCCTAAAAAGTGAACTTTGACATTTAGGGAATCCAATTTGCCATTTACATTTTATATTTAAAATATATTATAATATTTTATATTTAATTTCCCCAGTTGATTTTAGATATAATTGGTTATATGCACTGACAAGGATTGTATACAGTCATGTGAAAAAGTAAGTACGCTCCATGGAAGGTGTGGCCTTTTTTAACATATTTCACCAAGCAAACATTAGATCATAGTTCAATTCAATACAGATAAAGGTGATATATTTGAATAAAAAACAAAGAAAATTGCCTTTTCAATCATTTATTTAACAAAAATATTAACAGTTAATAGTAACTAATAGTAAAAACGATAATAGTGAACCATGAAAAACATAAGTACACCCTTGGCCTCCCCTTTAGCAGAACTGACTATTTCTAAGGAATTTGCTTTTTGCATAACTGAATAATTGAAGTGAATATTCACACCATCTACTGAGTGAAGATTCTGAACTCTTTTAGTAAACCAACCTCAGTGTGTTAACAGAAGCACTATGACGTTACTGGTGTTTTTACATGCCCGGAAAGTTAAAGTTAAGAAGATACAGTAAATGGCCTTACCTGATTAAACCAGAGGTAAGTGGAGATTATTTGATTTTTTTCATCCTAGTAAAATAATTATTATTGATGACAAAGATAATAACATAACACAACATTTTACAAAGCAGAAAAAGGAAATGCAGGTAAGTTGATTAAAAGCATGTATAGTGTATTTGTTCAGGTCTTTAATTCAAATCTATTTGCAATGCATATGAAATTAATGATTTTAAAATAGAACCTTTTATTTAAATCAAAAAAGTTTTAAAAGACAACTGTTACAAATGTGTGCTTTTTAACTTTTCTGTTTCAATGTATTTATTGGTTTAAGCCACAATGTAAGAAATCAAAAACAAGCATTAAGGTCACCCTCGGAGGGGAATGATCAGGAATTACAGAGGACTCCAAAAGGAATACAAACATAACAATCATAGTGATACCTTCTTGCGATTAGAATGATATTGAAGGATAATAAGGGGGAAATAGAAAGGGAAGGGGAAAAGGCCATACACCACAACCTACTCACAGTCCTCCCAGGGGTGGTCCCTTTCCTGAGACCAACCCCAAAGGATGGAGTCTGTAAGACAAAATAAAACATAAACAATACCGCGCTAACATAAAGGTTGTGCTACTAGTGATTGGTAGAATAAAGCAAGCTGCAGTCCTAGAGTGAGGCGTGCACTCAAACATATAAAGAAAAATCAAAAAAGGACTGCGCTAAAACACATATTGAACACCATACATGGTTATGTGAATAATAAAAAAACAGCAATCAATCAAATATTCGAAGGTGAATGAAAACCATACAGTAGGAATAAATGAATAATAGGGTGAACCGAATGAGACACAAATGGTAACAATGAAATTGCCAAAAATATATCCAAGGGAATGGTGAAAATGTTCAAAGAAAATGAGTCCCTGGAGCCGGAGCTAATAGAGGGTGATCAAACGGTTAAACACTCAGCACCCAGTGAGAAATCCTCCACCTTATAGGATGTATGCTTACCAGAGGTAAGCTGGATAATAGCTTATCTTAGGATATCCACACGGGGGACACAGCTCTATGGACCTCCTCACAGGAAAGGGGTAGGCAGGAACTCTCTAGAACCGGACCTCAGACAGCATACCAAGGGAACCTCCTTCCCTAGCCTTCCTTCTGGGTTCACGGGCCTCGGCTCTCCTACGCATGCAGAGAGCATTTGTTCTAGAGAGTTCCTGCCTACCCCTTTCCTGTGAGGAGGTCCATAGAGCTGTGTCCCCCGTGTGGATATCCTAAGATAAGCTATTATCCAGCTTACCTCTGGTAAGCATACATCCTATAAGGTGGAGGATTTCTCACTGGGTGCTGAGTGTTTAACCGTTTGATCACCCTCTATTAGCTCCGGCTCCAGGGACTCATTTTCTTTGAACATTTTCACCATTCCCTTGGATATATTTTTGGCAATTTCATTGTTACCATTTGTGTCTCATTCGGTTCACCCTATTATTCATTTATTCCTACTGTATGGTTTTCATTCACCTTCGAATATTTGATTGATTGCTGTTTTTTTATTATTCACATAACCATGTATGGTGTTCAATATGTGTTTTAGCGCAGTCCTTTTTTGATTTTTCTGGAGTCTGTAAGAACAAGAAGAAAGAAGAACCAGAAAGAAGGTAAGAGGGAGGGAGTAAGAAAAGACAGAGTCTAGAGAAGGAAGGAGAAAAAGGAAGGAAAAAGAACTCAGACTCAGATACGCCGCCGGAAGCAGTCAGAGAAGGCCCGAACAAGCCAGTTGGAGTGAGGGAAACTCATAGGAAATCCAAGGTTTCCAGACTTTGAGGCATTTGGGGTGTGAGTCGTCCACGATGCTAGACATCTGCCCATGGAGCATCAAGGCAGTCTTACGTGACTTCACCCCTTGAAAGGCAACGTGTGAGGTCTTCCAGGACTGGTCTATGGTCCGTTTAGCAGAAATAAAAAGATAAAGTAGCCAGCTTATGCTGGGATGTGTATAGGCCAGGAATCGGGCAATGCAATAGGACCAACTTTGCATCCCTGTTGACTGTTATATGGAAGAGGGTTTGGAGCAGGAGCTTTTTTTACTTTTAAATGTAACATAGATATAAAAGAAGTTATGCCATTTTAAGGAGGACTGCCCCCCCTGATCAATGGCGATCTGATGATAGGTGAGGTAATATTCAGGAAGCAGTAACAGGAGAAGTACGGAAAAAAAGATTCCCAGAATACAATAAGAAGCAGAGAAATCCTTGCACTGCAGATTCTCAGATCCAGCTTCCTCTACCACAAGGAGAACAGTAAGCAGAGAGGTAGAGACATCACCAACTCTAACTCACATCTCTCAACACAAATCGTTTGAAGTCAGAGGCAGCAGTACCTCAGTGCAGCACATCAGTGCGATTTGCAATGCCGATTTCATTGCGGCTTGAGACTTCATTTAACCACTCCAGAAGATTTACTCCCCTTCCCGTCCAGGCAATGTTTGCTGTACGGCACTGCCTCAGCCTAGACTCAATCCAAAGCTAAGTCCCCAACATGTTTTGCCCTGCTTACAGGGGTTAGTATTGGGAAACACATGACTAAGCCCCATGGGCAGGGCAAAACATATTGGGGTTGGATGGAATCTAGCCTGAGGCTGCTTTCACTGTTTATATGAGGGTTTAGTGAGATGTTCAGCTCCCGGTACTTCTTCATTGGTACCCTTCCCTGCTCTTTACACTCTACTTATGTCAGATACCAGACAGTTGCACTGAAAGTCAGTGTTGCCAAGAGAGAAACTCTTAAACCCTGTAACTATCCAATGAAGAACATTAGTTGGGTGCTATTTGAGAAGTAAGACAGTTTGCCCAAGCTCAAAATCCAAACGCAAGTCAGGGCATAGAGGCAATATACAGTATGTCTGGTACAATGTCATGGAAGTCTCCAAGTCAGGCTTTGTGAAGTATGTAAATGGCATTATTCAATTTAGGTCAAAGCTGTACAGTTTGTTTTAAGGCATCCCTTATCTGCATAGGCAGTTTTTTGGTAAAAGTGAACTGACCCTTTAAATAAAATAATAACCCCCAATACACTTATCTAATTGTCAGTATGTTAAGTTAGAAAACATTTGATTTATTTTAATGTTACAAAATGTACATATTATGAACTACACTATATTGCCATAAGTATTGGGAAACCTGCCTTTACACGCACATGAATTTTAACGGCATCCCAGTCTTAGTCCATAAGGTTCAATATTGAGTTGCCCCTTTGATGCTATATAAGCTTCAACTCTTCTGTGGAGGCTGTCTACAAGGTTTAGGAGTGTGTCCATGGGAATGTTTGACCATTCTTTTAGAAGCACATTTGTGAGGTCAGGCACTGATGTTGGACGAGAAGGCTTGGCTCACAGTCTCCATTCTAATTCATCCCAAAGGTGTTCTATCGGGTTGGGGTCCGGACTCTGTGCAGGCCAGTCAAGTTCCTCCACCCCAAACTCGCTCATCCATGTCTTTATGGACCTTGTTTGTGCACTGGTCCAAATCATTTGGTGAAAGGGGGATTTGTTTGGTGATTGCCAGGAGAACGGTACTTACCTACCTGCATTGTGCCATGTGTAAAGTTTAATAAAGGGGGGATAATGGTGTGGGGTTGTGTTTCAGGGGTTGGGCTTGGCCCCTTAGTTCCAGCAAAGCAAACTCTTAAGGCGTCAGCATATCAAGACATTTTGGACAATTTCATGCTGCCAACTTTGCGAGAACAGTTTGGGGATTGCACCTTCCTGTTCCAACATGACTGCACCACCGTGCACAAAGCAAGGTCCATAAAGACATGGATGAGCGAGTTTATGGAGGGGGAACTTGACTGATCTGACCTCAACCTGATAGAACACCTTTGAGATGAATAATGCCACGTACACACAAGCAGACATTTCGACCGGACTGATTCTTGTCCAACATCAGTGCCTGACCTCACAAATGCACTTCTGGAAGAATTATCAAACATTCCCATGGACACACTCCTAAACCTTGTGGACAGCCTTCCCAGAAGGGTTGAAGCTGTTAGAGCTACAAAGAGTGGGCCAACTCAACGTTGAACCCTACGGGCTAAGACTGGGATGCTATTAAAGTTAATTTGTGTGTAAAGGCAGGCGTCCCAATACTTATGACAATATAGTGTATGTGTGTATTATGAACTATGAATAGTGTTGTAACTGCATTGAACATATTCAGTGTTTCGTAAACATGTATAAAACTGATAGTCTTTTGACATTTGAAATGAAACACAAATTAAAACTTGTGCAATGCAAACTGTTGTCATTATTTGTGTAATCAGCTTCTGTTTTCTTTATTTCATATTGAATTCAAAGTTAGTCAGTTATGAACTTTTGAACTGGAAAGAATGTGTGTGGTCTAATTTGGTGGCTTTTCCTGTGTACATTTTTCAAATGAGTTTCCTCTCATTTTAAATACATTTTGATATGTTATGTTAAGGTAGCAGCTTTTCTAAGCATACTCAGAACATTTAAATACCTATGGCTTCGTTCCTATCTAGTGGTTGGCTCTTTATTTCCTTGTGTCATACTGAAAGGACATATTTGCAAGTAAAAGCATAAAGAAAATATGAGAATAGGAAAGTACAATTAATTAATGGAAATTATTTTCTTACCACATTCAAGAGGACATACAAAGTGACATCTAACTCCACAGTGGTTTTTTGCTTCCAATTTAGCACAGGCCTTACGGCCTTGTTGTATCCATCCATCAAATAATTAGCAAGCCTTCCATAAGTTGCGTTCTTCATTTTTATCTTCTCTTCTATTCTCTGGCCTTGCATAAAGGCATCATATATTATAGCAAACAAAATAAACGATTTGCAGTCTAAGGGGTTGATTTACTAAAGACTATTAGGCTGATTACTTTGCAAAGGAATTTTCATCCTAGCTTAGTGAATAGGCTGGAAATTTAGTTGGCAAAGAAAACCCAATCACAAGAAAGGACAAAAAAACATTTTTTTTTTTTTTTGCTTGCATATGATTAAAATGATGGAAGTCAGCAAAGCTTTACCTCATTCACTAACTTAAGAGAAAATTCCCTTACAAGCAAACGGCCTAATTTAGAGAAATAATCTCTGTGTATAAACTACTTCAGCAAATATGACAACAAATACACATACACAGAACTCTGGTAGATATATTGAAAATCAAATCAGGAGAACTGTATAAAATATGCAAAGCACCTGAAGAATGGTCATTTCTGAAATTTGCAAATAGCCAATGATAGGGGAAACAAATCAATTTAAAGGCGCTGAGAGTTTTAGTGCTTAATATTAGTTCCAACAAATTTTATTTACCTATAAATACTATACTTAAAATAAAAAATAAAGCAGTTTGTTGGCAAACATCAGGCCTCTTCCAAAAAAAAAAAAAAAAACTGCACTGGATGTTGAGATAGATAAGATAGATAAGATAAATAAGATAGATAAGATAGATAAGATAAATAAGATAGATAAGATAGATAAGATAGATAGATTTGTCAGATAAACAAAGATGGACATTCCACATGCTCAGGCCAATATATTTTAACCAGTCTGTCTCTCCCACACAAATGTGCAATTACATAATGTATACACATACATATTTAAAAAGTACTTACCCCCGCAGGCTATGAAAAGACATATAGTAAATAGAGTGGAGTACATCCAGGCCATTCTTGCTTTAAAGAATCAATTAATTTCGGTATACGTTTGAGTGATTGATTAATTTTTTTTGTTGTTCTTCTGGATCCTGGGTCTGTTATTTCGGAATTGATCCCTTTGCTCTCTCCTGAAAACCTTAATAACCCTTCATTACGATGATTGTTATAAATATATTCTGTTCTTTAAAAGCCATTAAAAAAAAAACATTTCTTGCCTTAATTTGTGTTTTCTCTTCTTTACCTGCTCACTTTTCTTTACCTGTTCACATCTTATTCCTTTCCCCTTTGCTAATCGTATTGTGTCCTGTCCTTTCATATATATACCTCAACCACAGACATAATTTCTCTCTTCTGAAAAATGTTACCCTGTAATGACTCAACCCCTCCCTACTCATCATTGGCACCTTTAGGTTCACTTGATTGTAATCACTCAGAGTGGTTTTCAATTAGATGAAATTTAAAAGCATCTTCCGCCAATCTACAAATGTAAGTACTTTGTGATGTAAATGCAATAATGGCTTGTAGTAATGTTCTAAATGAAAAATAAAACGTAAGCCTGAAAAATTTGCACTTTGTTTTTGTAGGATACAAAGCTGGACAAATAGGATACAAAAAAAACTCCCACATTCTGTTCATTCACTACCTGTAAAAAAAAAAAAAAAACTCCAGCTTTTTTTTTTATTTTTGAATAAAGAAAGTTTAGAAGTTCTTATTACTGTCTATGATCCTGTTTCAAAGATAGCCCCTTACCTATGACAGTAGTTTCCAAACCACTTGAAAAGAAAAGGAATTTTACATATTTGTCAGTTTTTGTTGAGTGGTACACTTAGCCTCACTGGGGACATTAAAAAAATGATTTATTGTGTTTGTGTGCACTAAAACTTATTAAAGTGTATTTTTTTCCAAGAAAATTTATGTTTAAAAAAACACTGTGCAAATATTATATTATATGACATATAAAATTACAATACCCACCATTTTATTTTCTAGGGCCTCTATTTAAAAATAAATATATGATGTTTGGGTTTTTTCTAACAATGTAATAGTGACATGTCAGAATTGGTCTGGGGGTCAAGTGGTTAATCCTTATGCTGCTAGCCTTCGCAGATAGGAAATTATATTATATTTGTATGTTTAAACTTTTCTTTACATTTCTTTAGTTGCTTCAAGGTTTCTGGCCTAGGCCAAAATTATGTCATACATCCCAGGGGTCTTCATGGGCATTTTTCATCTGGAGAAGCAGAGGAGGGGCTTTCTTAGCTAAGCACACCCTCCTACCTGCATGCCTGAGCTTAGGGCAAATGGATTGCAGGAAGTAAATGATACATGAATCACCTGCCCAAACTTACTCAAGATGACTGTTTCTAGAAAAGTTAGGGGGTGTTTTTCGAAGTGATTTCTCATCAGAGTAAAGCATGGAGACATGGCTGGGTCAGTTCGCTTTGAATATTAAAATTAATTTAATAGCATTTTTGTTTTGTCTTGCTCAGGTATATATCTACTTTAACCTCCCTGGCAGTTTTCCCGAGTGTGGCTCGGGGTTAAATTTCAGCACCATTAGCGGTAACCCCGAGCCACACTCAGGATTACATCTCAGGATCCTGGTGCAGTGTACTTACCTTGTCCCCAGGATCCTGCGATGTCCCCCTGCTGTGTCTGCGGGCTCTGTCCTCTGCCCCGATGTCCTGTGTGCCGGGCTTCCTTCCCTGCGATCGTCGTGACACATGGGGGCGGAGCCTGGCGGCAAATTCAAAAAAGTGAAAATTCATAACACATACAGTACACTGTAATCTTACAGATTACATTACTGTAAGATTACAGTGTTACATTAATGAAATCATTTCACATCCCTTTTGTCCCTAGTGCTTTGTCCAATGCCCTGCATGCAGCTTTATATGATATATACTGTTATTTCTACCTGGAAACTGGAGATTGTCCATGGCAACCAAAAAGTGTCCCTTTACGTCAAAAGTGGTTTTAGACCAGCTAGAAAACAGCGATAGTAAATTAGAAAACTTGCAGAGAATTGAGCAATAGTGAATCGTGGGGAAATTTATTTTATTAATATTTTTTTTTTGTTTCAAATAATTTTTATTGGAAATAATAAAACATTTACAGGCAAGAAAGACAGGAATAACAAGTATATTCAATGCACTTGGTACAAGTAGTCAAAGCATTTCCAGTTAGAGTAGCTGATGATCGTATCGCAGTATAACAGTTGCCATATACAGGTCAAGCGTATATTGAATTATGTATAACTGTATCGTATTAATCTAACAAAATTAAATAAGATAGAGTAAAATAAAATATAATTTTTCTAGACATATCATGGGTCACCGCAGGAAGATGTCAAGGGGGTTTTCCTGTTAAGATCAGGTAGACCAAGGTGGGCCCACCCCCACCCCACGCACCCCTAGTGGGAACTTACTGTGTGAGGGAAGGGGTAGTAGTGTCGTCTTGTGGAGTTCCATCAGTGTAGGTCCACAAGGTGGTATAATGTGCCCTTGACCTCTGGTATAATGTGTTGTATATCCCATTTCTGGAAGTGTGTTGAGGTTTAGTTGTGGAGGAACAATCTGGTAAAGTCGTGGGCTTGGCCTCATGATCGAGGGTTAGTCCAGTCCAGTCCAGATAAGAAGGCGTGCATGTCCTATTAGTTTGGGGTCAAGGTGTTTTACGTTGATGCGTGGTGGGGGATTTACTAAATGAGATGCGTGGGAAGACGTTTGAATAAATGGATATGGCGGGTACACTAACCGTGGTGAGGAGGGAAAGTAAACAGGAAGCATCAAATTATTTCCCCTATGAGGTACAGTTATGAATTGTGTGATAACTCCTGAAACTCTGAGGAGTCTCTAAAGTGTAGCCAGCAGGCCCAGGTGGTCCGATATTTCGTCGGGTTGTCTTTAGCTTGGGGGATTAAGTCTTCCATCTCTGCAATTTTTTCAATGTGTTTAAACCAATCGGTTATTTTAGGGGGGTAGGTGTTTCTCCAATATAGTGATATACATTGTTTAGCTGCATTAATGAGATGGAGCATAAGGGATTTTTTGTAGGTAGAATGAGGTAGCGATGTGTGATGTAACAGATATTGTGCTGGGGTGAAGTCTAATGTGTATGTCGTAATTCTGGTAATTATATTATGCACTTTTTCCCACAAAAAGTTTTATGTGTACACAATCCCACCAGATATGGAGTAGGGAACCTACATTAGAGTTACATCTCCAGCACAGTGGTGAAACAGTTGGATGGAATACGTGTAGCCTTTCAGGAGTATGGTACCATCTGGAGTATAGTTTGAAGCTATTTTCCTGTGCTGAGATATTGATAGATCCTGGGGGATTTGGAGGCCCAGATAAAGTTCCTACATAGTCTTTTGTAGGTTTTAAAAAATGATATTGGGAGTTTAACTGGTACGGTTTGTAAAATGTATAAGATACGGGGTAAAATGTTCATCACATTTAGTGGGGATATGAATACCTAAATAGGTGAGGGCATGTGATTCCCAGCTAAAAGGGAAATTTGCTTGGCATTGAGATATTAACGTTGATGGGAGGGAGATGTTGAAGGCTTTCGATTTTGTAAAATTAATTTGCAGGTTGGATAGTTTGTGAAAGAGGGTAAAATCCTGTAATAGATTAGGAATGGTGATCAAAGGGTCAGAGAGGAAGAGGAGGATGTCATCAGCGTACGCTGCTACTTTGTATTGCTTGTTTCGAATATCGATGCCTTTAATGTTGGGTTCTAAGGTGAGAACAAAGATGAGAGGGGATAGGGGGCATCCCTGGCGGGTGCCATTTGAGACCGAGAAGGCGTCCGACAGGCGGCCATTAACCCTAATTCTGGCTGTGGGGGACGAATATAGCGCAAAGATCATTTGGAGAAAGTGTGAAGGAAACCCCATAGCCTGCAATGCTGCCTTAATTTAGATTTTATTATTACTATATTATTATTTTTTATAATTATTTATATTTATTTTTTATATTATAATTTATGATTTTGTGTTTCAAACTTCATCATACCGGGATATCTACTAGACTCTTGGTGGACAGATTTAAGTGTGTTATTGCTAAGAATTACAGGCCCACAATATAAAACGCCAAATTTCTATGCAAAATAATTGTACCGCTTTGAGAAGCAAAAATCTGAAATAATCATACCTCCAGGGAGGTTAATACAATAACATGCTGTGCTCTGTTTTGCAAATGAATGCTTACTTTCTCAGATACTACCAATATAATTGCCCTCCCTTCTCTGTCCTGTAGATGGCAGGATTTACCTATCGTTGGTTGTCTGGCCCTGGAAACTCACATATAAGCACTCCTGATGTCATTCCTTACCCTCACATGTGCAATCCACTCTCTGTCACAAAATTCTTTGCCATTAAATGTTTTAAAAAAAGATCTTTAAGTGAAATTAACCTTTGCACCAGACATTTCTCTGTAAACCTCCAAGAATTTACCATCTGACGAATACTCCATTTGTCATCATCAGAGAAGTACCATCCTAGGATCAGATCAAGGATTTTTAACTTTGACAATATAGTTGTAAGGTAGTGGCCCTTTAAAAGTGAAAAATCCTGAAGGGGAGGTGTATTCCTGTTATAAGCATGCCAAAAAGCCCACTGCATTGTTCTGATGAAGCTTGCAGAGTTGAGCGAAATACATTGACATCTCGGTGTCCTGCACATGCGGTCTTTTCCCCCACTTCACCCTGCATAGCACAGAACTGGTCAGGCATCACGGCACCGCAGAAGTTTACTATAAAGCCCCACTGCACAGTCCCAGTGTAATAGAGCTCCAAGCAATATACCTGGATGAGGTTCATTCCAATGTTGTCATGGAACATAAGACAGACTCATTGGGAGACCATGTGAGCTTTTTAGTGGTAACATTTCATAGTCATGGACAGACCATGGGAGCAGACTGCATGATGGGTGAGACCTATCCATAGGACAGTTTGTCCAGCTTTATATTTTCACACTGTGTTTTGATTATATAGACTCTCAAATCAATATATTGCTGCAGCTGCACTCATCAGAGATAATCCATCTCCACCTATATGCTCTTTCACTGACAGTGTCCATGTCTGCACCATCTCCATTTGGGATCTGTCTGCATACATCCACATGAATAACTATTAGACAGTTCATCTCAGCACTTTCCATACTGTTAGATCACTGTGGCTGTTCCTCCAGAGTGGTATTTCTGGCTCTGAGTTTGTGACATTTTTGTTTCATCAGTTGATTCAAGGGATCTTTGAACTTCATGCCCCACGAGCACTGTATGGAGCTGATTGAAAGGGAGGTACGAAAGAAGAGGTGTCCGGACTGTATGGAGCTGATTGAAAGGGAGGTACGAAAGAAGAGGTGTCCCCCCCCACACTGATTGAGGGCTGTCAATCAGTGTGGGGGGGAGGGGGGACCAGCTGCAGGGAGAGGCACAGCTACCACCAAGCCACAACCTCTTTCTGCAGCCAGCGACCAAGAGCCAGCCCCCCCCAGCATCCCTCAGCCACAGACTGGCCTTTATATCTACCCCCTGTCCCATCCCTTCCTCCTGGTCATCAGTGTCACAAACAGTGAGGACAGCTCAGTCCCAGAGTGCCCATCTGTGATTGGCAGCCCTCGACCCCTCCCTCCGCCCTGCCCTTACCCCCACCTATGCGGGACTCCACTGCGGGGGGGGGGGGTTGGGAGGTCCGCATCCTGCGCTAGCACTGCCTGCTGATTGGCTTCCGCTGCCTCTTAAAAATGGGGCGGGGGGAGCGCAGTTTGCCATCTTCACCCTGGGCACCGAATGGCCTTATCCCAGCACTGGTGACAACGTTGTCATAATGTTTTTACACTTTTGGTGAAGGTTTTGTTCATTTTGGCTCAATAGCCAGCTGTAACGTTTACATGTGTCTTTTTTGCATCAATTAAAGTTTTTTTTTACTCATACCGCAGTGTGTTCCATTTGAAGCTTCCATTCAAACCTTTGGTTTGCGTTTTCTGTTTGCATGTTTCCCATGGCTTCAAGAACTCCAGTTTTATTCAAGCTGAGTCTAATGCCCCGTACACACGGTTGGATTTTCCGATGGAAAATGTGTGATAGGACCTTGTTGTCGGAAATTCCGACCGTGTGTAGGCTCCATCACACATTTTCCATCGGATTTTCCGACACACAAAGTTTGAGAGCAGGATATAAAATTTTCCGACAACAAAATCCGTTGTCGGAAATTCCGATCGTGTGTACACAAATCCGACGGACAAAGTGCCACGCATGCTCAGAATAAATAAAGAGATGAAAGCTATTGGCCACTGTCCCGTTTATAGTCCTGACGTACGTGTTTTACGTCACCGCATTTAGGACGATCAGATTTTCCGACAACTTTGTGTGACCGTGTGTATGCAAGACAAGTTTGAGCCAACATCCGTCGGAAAAAATCCTAGGATTTTGTTGTCAGAATGTCCGAACAAAGTCCGACCGTGTGTACGGGGCATTAGGGTACTTTTTAAACTATCAGTCAACATTGATTATATGATAATATTGAATATATCATTTTTTTTCCCCGCAGTTTCTCTTTTATTTTATTTTTTGGTTAGATCAAGGCCCACCTACACTATATATTCATCACAGATCTGCTTTGCAGTATTTCCATCAGAATCAAATTTCATGTCTATTGGTCCAGCGCAATCATACACACAAAAGGCATTATCAAACTCCTAGCAGACTCTCCATGGGCTCTTCTGGATTATCCAGATCTTCTGTCCTAGGAGTTGGTACACCATCTTGCTTCTTGGTCACTGATTTTAACAACTTGCTTGTTGAAGCTCAGGTTCTGAGGGACAGGGACCAGATTTGGTCATCTCTATGCTCCTTAAGGCTAGGAATTAAGCTTCTCACAAAGTCCATCATCATGTTTGGATGGCATACTTTGCTTGGTGCAAGGCTAGGAATTAGGTGCAAGGCTCGGACAAATCCTGCCTTTTCTTCTGTCTGGTTGTTTGGCCTTGAGTACCATGAAGAGTCAGGTTTTGTGATTTTTTTTCCCAAAGACTGCATGCCTCTTACTCCTTAGTAAAAGCATTTGTATAGGATGTAGCTCACTCAATCTGCCAACTGAAAATTAAGATTTTATTCAGACGAAAGTAAATACATCTTTAAATGCAGAGGATATGATCAAAAATATACAAAAAATTATATAATGAAAAACTGTAGTGTACTTTACTTGTATCACTGAATAAAAAATAAAAATAATAAATTCAAGCCTTGTTGTCTTTTCCCTTAGCGGGAGAGTTGTTTTAATTTCAGTAGTTAATGCACATATAATTGTTCTGTCATCAAAAATGATTTTACCTTCTGTACCATTGCAATGGTGGCAGATGTCACAGCCAACATTTTTTTTGTCAAAGTACAGTATGTACCGGGAAGGATTCCTAAACTCTACTCTTTCATACATAATGAAAGCAGAAATAAGTATGCCTTGTCCATTGCCATATGAATGTACTGACTGTTACTTAAAGCAGTGAATACTCTTGCACAGTGATAGTATTTTAGGGCTCTGATGCAGAAATAAGTACGCCTTGTCCATTGCCATATGAATGTACTGACTGTTATTTAAAGCAGTGAATACTCTTGCACAGTGATAGTATTTTAGGGCATTGATTCATGAAGGATGTTCAAGATTGCAAGATGAAATGTTGGAAAGCTAACCCACTATTCTTTATTACATATGACAATATTTGTCTTAGCTTGGAAAGTAATCCAAAAGTAATAACTTCAGTATTGTTGATGTAGTGTGCACAGCAGTACCCTGCAGCTTTATGTAGTCTACAAGACCAATTAGCCCTAATATAAGTAACAAACATGAAAGGACTGAACTGACAGCAGTTAGTAGCAGCTTTACAAAGGGTAGCCAGGCTTTCTGGGCACTCTAATTTCTACTGGCTGTAATTTAAAAACCTAAGGAAGCTTCCTGTAAGGTATTAAGACTTTCCAAATCAGGGCAAGAATACCTCGTTGACCTGATTGTTCACAGATATTCTCCAGAGAGACGTAATGTTTCTGATGGTTAGCTTACAGGAAAAATAAATTACGGTATACACGTGCTTCAAAATGTGATATGTAAGGCAGTTGCAGTTGGGTGAGAAACACGTCAATCCTTCTTTTCTTTCTTCTATTTATTGGATGGTTTTCATGATATATTTGAAACTGATACAATAAAAGAATAACTATTCAGCGTAGACAACAACCTCAATACAATGCTAAAGTTAATATGCAGGCTGAACACTAAGGTCAATACACAGCACCTCAACAGTAATTAAAACTAAAAACAGTGCAGCGCAAATAACTAAATCATAAACAGATAAAAAAGTCCATGTATGAGTAATTTATGGTAAGGTAAAATCAATGCCAGTGTGCATCACGTGCGTCCAAATCGATCATGCAAGTGTCAGAGTGAGTCCAGCCCATCCACCAAAGACGTCAGCAGCTGCTCACCTCATACTAATGACCAAAATGTCAGGATAAGCCTTCCCACACAGTAGGGATATCAGTCCTCCAATGTCAGTCAATGGCACAGCTGACAAACTCACCATGAAATATGTATATAAATGAAATATAATAGAACAGAATCTAGTGCTCTCTGTTTGACTCAATTTATTTAAGAAAAGGTAAAAGTGCTTACAAATAGAGCATTTCTCCCAAGTGCATGGATAAATTGTTCTGGTATACACATGAAAAACAATATGATGGCCATGGGTGACACATGAAAACCAATAAAATGGCTGCGGGTGGAGCTACGTATGACGTCACCCGCGGCCATCTTATTGGTTTTCATGTGTATACCAGATCGATTTATCCATTCACTTGGGACAAGTGCTCTATTTGTAAGTGCTTTTACATTTTCTTAAATACACTGAGTCAAATAGAGAGCACTAGATTCTGTTCTATTTTATTTTATCTATATACATATTTATATACATATTTCGAGGTGAGATCATGTGCTGTGCCATTGACGGACATTGGAGGACTGATATCCCCACTGTGTGGGAAGCCTTATGCAGACCTTTTGGCCATTAGTATGAGGTGTGCGCCTGCTGATGTCTTTGGTGGATGGGCTGGACTCACTCTGGTGGATGGGCTTGGACTCATGCTCGATTTGGACACACATCACCACTGTGGCATTGATTTTACCTTACAATGAATTGTTCACACATGGACTTTTTTAGCTGTTTATGTTTTAGTTATTTGCTCTGCACTGTTTTGAGTTTTAATTTGACATTGATAGTTTGCTTATTTTTTTCCCCCACTGTTAATAAAGTTTAGGATCTTTTTGGGACACAGCCCCATGCATGTTGTGTGTAATGGTGTGTATCCCATTACCTGCAGGCTGTTGCTTCTGCTAAATAACTTCCCTGCAGCGCTTCCATACAGTTGCTGTATACTGTCCTGAGCACCTGTCCCCGGCGCTATGGGAGATGTTAATTGCTGCCATCTGTGTCCCAGAAAGTGAGCAGAAATCTCTCCAAATATGAGGGAGTTGTCCCTTGGTTCCCCATTGGAAGATTTCCCCTTTATTGCTGGTCTGGTGACAGCTGAAAAAAATAAGATTTTCCTTTACTTTCTGTCCTGGTGACAATGGCCACCAGGAAAAAGAAACAGTGAGTGAATCCCTTTAGCAGAGATACAGACAGAGGTAAAAAGGTGAGTTTATTATTTGTTAAGTACTCTTTTGTCACAATCTGATAGGTAGCAGCCTAGGACCAGAACAAGGTCCATCAGCGCTATTCCTTCATTATGGAATCTCCTTTAAATGAAGACGTACTCCATTGTATATCCACAAGAACCAAGTCTCACTTCTATCGCTCCAGTGCTATCACACACACATCACTATTTTTTATAAGTTTATAAAGCATTTATTGGTAAATCAGAAAAATGAAAAGAACAAAATCTAAACACAATTTATGACATCCCACTGAGAGCCCCATAGAACTAAGGAGGAGGGTGTGTTAGGACCACACTGTGTTAGGACCACATAACACCTCTCTCTCCTCTATAACAGGGGGAGATGTTTTGCAGGTAAAAATGCTAACTGATAACTGTCCAGGGTCAGAGAGTACAGGAAGTTATCATCCCACAAGATTTCTGCCTGAATGAACAACTAATTATTTTCACTTGTCAAACAGATATAATGAGATGTTTTCAACTGTATATTTAACAGACCAAAAAAGAGCAAATAGGATAAACTTATTGTTGGAGATTTCAAATAAAAAAATGTCTGCTCTAGTACACATTTTTTCAGAGGCTGTTGGCAATAATGAACAATATTTGTGACTCCCAGAAAAAACTATCCTGTAATTTGTAATTGCACACCAAAACTATTATAAACCTCAAATAATCTAGTGCACCTTGTACAACATTCATTCCAAAATAATCATATTCACTTATAATAAAATAGACAAAATGAAAGGCTAAATGCAGTGAACATAAAAACGAGAATAAATCTAATGTGAATGATCTTATCAAATAAAGTTTTTCCAAATCCCATCACCTAACTTTAAATTTAATTGACCAATCATAACCACCAATGTGAATAGGAGAGGAGATTAAGGGGGATATTATCAAGTACAGTACAGTATAAATACATAAGTGGTCCATATAGTGAACTTAGGTGTAGAGTTATTTATGTTAAGGTCATAAATAACTCTGACTTGACGGTGACTTGACGGGACTTCCCTGTGACGTCACGGGGAATGCCACAGGGAAGTCCCTCCATGCCAGCATGGGTGCGGAGCGGCCCGGAGAAGAAAATGAAGAAGAGAAGAAGAGAAGAGAAGAAAAGAAGAAGAGAAGAAGATGAAGAGAAGAGCGGGAGCCTCCCCCCATGCCATGGGTGCGGAGCGGCCCGAGGAGAAGAAGATAGAAGACGCCGCGGAGGAGATGCCGGACGAGAACGCCGGAGGAAGAACCAGAAGAGACAGAAGAACCAGAAGAAGAAAATGAAGGAAGATAGAAGAAAGAAGAAGCATTTAAATAAAGGAATTGTCAAAAACTGTCTCTTGTCATTTTTAACATTTTTGACAGTTTTTTAGTGAAATGGTAGGGGTAAGTACCCCCTTACCATTTCACACAGGGGGGCCGGGATCTGGGGGTCCCCTTGTTAAAGGGGGCTTCCAGATTCTGATAAGCCCCCCGCCCGCAGACCCCCACAACCACCGGCCAGGGTTGTGGGGATGAGGCCCTTGTCCTCATCAACATGGGGACAAGGTGTTTTGGGGGGCTACCCCAAAGCACCCTCCCAATGTTGAGGGCATGTGGCCTTGTACGGTTCAGGAGGGGGGGACGCACTCTCGTCCCCCCCTCTTTTCCTGCGGCCTGCCAGGTTGCGTGCTCGGATAAGGGTCTGGTATGGATTCTTGGGGGGACCCCACGCCGTTTTTTTTTTTTTTTTGGCGCGGGGTTCCCCTTAAAATCCATACCAGACCTGAAGGGTCTGGTATGGAATTTAGGGGGACCCCCACGTCTTTTTTTTTTTTAATTTTGGCCGGGGTTCCCCTTAATATCCATACCAGACCTGAAGGGCCTGGTATGGAATTTAGGGGGACCCCCCATGTCATTTTTTTTTTTTAATTTTGGTTCGGGGTTCACCTGTGGGGAATCCCATGCCGTTTTCATCAATGAACTTCTATGTGTATTGTCGGACCGGCAATGCAATAGCCGCGAGTAGTTTTAAATGGGTTTTTTCCTTCGAAATGTCATTTTGCTGTCAGACTGTTCTAAACACAGGAAACATGCGCCCCTTTACAAGCATACTATAGATATCCCCCAGCTACAAAATTTAAAGGGATATTACACTTTTATTGTTTGACTTTAAGCATTATTAAAATCACTGCTCCTGAAAAAACGTCCGTTTTTAAAACTTTTTTTTGCATTGATCCATGTCCCCTGGGGCAGGACCCAGGTCCCCAAACACTTTTTATGACAATAACTAGCATATAAGCCTTTAAAATTAGCACTTTTGATTTCTCCCATAGACTTTTAAAGGATGTTCCGCGGCACTCGAATTTGCCGCGAACACCCCAAATTGTTCGCTGTTCGGCGAACTTGCGAACAGCCAATGTTCGAGTCGAACATGAGTTCGACTCGAACTCGAAGCTCATCCCTAGTACAAACCCATTCGATCTTCTTTTATATATTATTAGTATACAAAGTAAGTGCTTTTGTGTACCATTAACAAATCACAACTAAAAGTATATTTAATACAAAAGTTATAAGAAGGTTGTATTTATAAAGTTTAATTATTTATATAAGCATTTAAACACATAAACTCTCAGTAAATAACTGTGTTTGAGGCCATATGAAAGGAAGTAGACTGGAGGAAAGATTGATCCATGTCTGTGGAGAGATGTTGTTGAGTCTCAGAAACCCCCATTTAAAAAAACCCACCAACATGCCAAAGGCTGTAGCTTGAAATCCTCAAATTAAACACGAGCAGTCTACGTACGTGTGTGCGATGTTTCCTTTTACACTTTATGCATGGCCCAGGATCAACACTGAGGGCCCCCCACTGCCAAAAAGGCCTAACATACCTGAAAGTAATAATCCTTTATTTCCTAAAGTAGACAATAGTTGAATACTATCCTGCCTGCCAAAATTTAGTACTTCTTTAAAAATAAAAAATAGGACCCACTTAACATTTACCCTTGCTGTAGAATTGGATGAAAAGTATTCTTCTTGCATCTGTGCAGGTGCACTTTTTTAGCAGCCAGCCTAGCCTTATATTGCTTCACAGGTGGCCTAAGAGCTATCTTCTGTAGTGCTTTATATAAAGTATTTGCATTAACTGGGGGGGGGGGGGTCAGTCAGATATTTTGGTTACAAACACAATTTTCATAAGGAACATCTCATCATCAAACAAATGCACTAATCTGTCCATTATTTTTTAATTTGAAAACCAACCTCTAGTGTACTGCCTAACGTGTTTCAAGGCAGCGCCTCTTCGTCAGAGCCAACTCACCAATGCTAGGAGACTATATATTTTCCTGGTCTTTTTTCCATAATCTTCATTTTTGTTTGAACAACAATTTTATTATAAAAGTCTAATCTTATGCCTTCTCCTACTTTTTGTCTTATCATATGTTTTAGGGCACACTACCTAACCTTTAGGTCTTGCATTGCAGTTCTTCTGCAACTATCACATGTTCACATGTTCTGTGACAGTTAAAGTGACACTAAACAATATCTTTATTATCCAAAAATAATCCATACGTATTCACTACTTAATGGCCCTGTAATCTATTTTTCATGAAATCGTATTTTACCATGTTTTTCTGCCTCCTTGTAACATCCTACGTGAGGTCTTAAACCTCTCATATTCCGTTTCACTTCTGTTTGTATAATATATGCAGTGCTTGTTAGTTGTGATCATGTGCACTGGTCTATCACACTAAAAATCCCATAGTCCATAGTCTATCTCGGGAGCAAGCAAGAGAGGGTGGCTACTTTCTTACATACATTGGGACCATGGAGAACAAAGGTAGCCACCATTGAACAGGAATTCAGATTTCAGCAGCAAAGTTAGGAATTTGGATGAAGCTGAGAGCAATAGGAGGTAATAATTCTGAGTTAAGCATGCATACTTAAATATAATTGTTTTTAAAACCAGAGTCTAGTGTCACTGGTTGTAAACCTCAGGTCATATAATCTGAACAAAACACATATACTTTATTGCCAAAAGTATTGGCCCACTCTTTGCAGCTATAACAGCTTCAACTCTTTTGTAAAGGCTGCCCACAAGGTTTAGGAGTGTGTGTATGGGAATGTTTGACCATTCTTTCAGAAGCACATTTGTGAGGTCAGGCACTGATGTTGGGCCTGGCTCGCAGTTTCCGCTGTAATTCATCCTAAAAGCATTCTATCGATTTGAGGTCAAGTTCTCCCACATCAAAATCACTCATCCATGTCTTTATGGACCTTGCTTTGTGCATTGGTGCACAGTCATGTTGGAACAGGAAGGGGCCATCCCCAAACTGTTCCCACAAAATTGGGAGAATGAAATTGCCCAAAATGTTTTGGTATGCTGACACCTTAACAGTTTCCTTCACTGGAACTAAGGGGCCAATCCCAACCCCTGCAAAGCAACCCCACGCCATAATCCCTCCTCCGCCAAACCTTACACTTGGCACAATGCAGTCAGGCAAGTACCGTTTTACGGGCAACTGCCAAACCCAGACAGGTCCGTCGGATTGCCTGACACTTGATTTGTCACTCCAGAGAACACATTTCCACTGCTCTAGAGTCCAGTGGTGGCCTGCTTTACATGACTGCATCCGACGCTTTGCATTGCATTTGGTGATGTAAGGCTTGGATGCAGCTGCTTAGCCATGAAAACCTATTCCATGAAGCTCTCTACATACTGTTGTTGTGCTAATCTGAAGGCCACACAAAGTTTGGAGGCTTGTAGCTATTGACTCTGCAGACAGTTGGCGACTTCTGTGCACTGTGCGCTTCAGCATGCGCTGACCCTGCTCTGTCATTTTACGTGGCCTACCACTTTGTGGCTGAGTTGCTGTTGTTCCAAGTTGCTTCCATATTGTTATAATACCACTAACAGTTGAACATGCAATATTTAGTAGCAAGGAAATTTCACAGGTGGACTTATTACACAGGTGGCAACCTATCACAATACCACGCTTGAATTCACTGAGCTCCCGAGAGCGACTCATTCTTTCACAAATGTTTGTAGAAGCAGTCTACATGCCTGGGTGCTTGATTTTATACACCTCTGGCTATTTAGGTGATTAGAACATCTGAATCCAATTATTTGGAGGAGGTGTCCAAATACTTTTGGCAATACAGTGTTTACTTGTCTCTCTCCAAAGCTCTAAGTGTCATTTCTCCCTGGTGCTTTGTTCCTCTGTTATCAGCATGTGTCACTTCTAACAAGTTGTCCCAACACCAGAGATAAAATGGTGACGAGGGAGGAGAGCTCAGCACACAGCTTTTCTTTTGAACAACACAGCTCTGCATCGTTCATTCGTTCCTGTGCCGTGTGTAAAGAGGGAGTGTCCCTTTCCTCAAATCAGCTCTCACGCATTGTACAAGAGCTTTAACTGCAGCTCCACACCCCCTCCTCTGTGTTACTGACAAGTAAACCTTATGTAGGAGGATTTGTTTGTATATCTCTGAGGCTATTCACTTCACTGGGTATTAAGGATGAGCTCCGGCGTGTTCGCAAGCTGCACGTGCAGAGCCCGCCAGGAACTCGGCACTGCACAGCGCTAATCACAAGCAGTGAGACATTTCCCAATGTGCGGCTGCAGAGATCGGGAAATGTCTCATTGCCTGTGATTAGCGCAGCGCACTGCCGACTTCCTGGTGGGCTCGGCATGTGCAGCTTGCGAACACGCCGGAGCTCATCCTTACTGGGTATATAAGAGGGTTTACAATCACTTTATGCGAAGTGTGGTCAAAAGGTTTACTAATTGGAAAAAAAGTAAAATTGTTTATTAGGCCTATTTATAGGCCTATTGAAGGAGCAGTGGCTCCGAGCGCGTAGCCTTCTCTCAACCTCTCTGCTAGCACTCCTCCCTGGACGATCCCTCCCCTGGATACTGAACCCGGAAGCAGACGGACGACCTGTGACGTCATGCACGCTTCACGTGCGCTCCACGCTGGCCCCTAGTCTCTTCCTGATGGCCACAGAAGGAGCTCCCGGCTGGTAATCCACCTTCTGCAGCCCAACATCCCTGCAGCGTCACCACCATAGGATCAGAGGGAACACCGAGGACCACATACCTATACAGATGAGCCTTTTATATGTTTTTATCCTGTAAGTGTGTTTTTACCTGGTGTCATTAAACATCATTTGTTAATACTACACTTAGGTGGCGCTTCCTTCTCTACCCCTCTCTCATCCATCACAGAGCCAGCTCTCTGAGGAAACAGCAGCCGCCTAGCCTACCAGCCTACTTTAACCATTACATTACCGGTTACCACTTAACCCTTGAACTTCCAGCCTGTCCCCTATGGACTAAGTTGCTCAGCCTTTCATATCTCCTGTTATATATGGACTTGTGTGTTTGCGCTTACAGTTACCAATACTCTGTTTGTCTGATACAATGTAATACTGACACATAATCACACACATAGGTTGGACTTGATGGACTTGTGTCTTTTTTCAACCTCACCCACTATGTAACTATGTAACTATGCTCCGGGGGACCTGTCCTGGGTATTTGAATGTTGGTGCGGATGGGGAGGGTATCGCGAATGGTGCTCAATTTTTTTCTACCAGGCAGACATTGGCCCTTATCTGAGGCCAGCTTCTGGTATAAGAATTATTGGGGAGGCTCTTCGAGCTGCAAGAAGTTCACAGCCTTGCTGTTGTCATGGCATCAGGAGCCTGTGGGCATGTGTTTGCCTATCCCATAGAGAGATTGATTTGTCTGACTTAGGTGAAGTACTCCTTCAATACATCCAGATCAATAATGGCACACTTGCAAACAGTCATTAGCTAGCCATAGTAACTATACCTAGATCCTTAGAAACCAACAATGACAAGCAGGAGAGCCAATCCGGTTCTATTATGGTGCATTCTTTCAGCACTACTGAAGGGCTTAGTAGCCCTCACTACACCTATCTTTGGCAGGAAGCCAGTAGCTTACTCACTTTCTTATGATAGAATTTGTTGAAGCTTCCCACCCTGATAGCTATTTATTGATCTATCACATGTATGCTGCTGCCATGAAGGCACCAGGAAAACAGAAAATTGTATCAGACTTACCGTAATTTTCTTTTCCCAGTGCCTATCCATGGCAGTGTACTGAACCCACCCAGTTAGTTTCTAGCAATGTACAGGGAATGGACTGTTGTGTGGGTGTTAACCTTTTAGAACTATGCACTGGTCACATGTATGCTGCCATGGATAGGCACCAGGAAAATAGAATTACAGTAAGTATGATAACATTTTTCTGTTTTTACCAAATACTGACTTGGGATATTAAATGCATAAGGTATAGCCTGTTTGAAGAGACAGCTTGTGACACATGTCCAGAAAAAAAAGATTCTCCCACCATTTGGCCCTGATAAACATACAACCATGCCCTCTGTTATTCAAATGTCAAAAGTCAGAGCCACTGAAGATCTAAGAACTGAAAATTGAACGCCAAGTATCAGGCTTTGGGTCAAAGGGATTGATTCTGGGCAAAGCAAAAGCTTCACTTTATTCCCCCTCTCCAGTGACACATACGCTATTTTCTTTTCTTCCTCCACATCTGTCTTTGGCAATGTGAGCAGGAGAAGCCACATTGCATAAGTTATTATTTACTGAAATCATAACTTATGCAGGGCTATATACTCGATCCATGTGATGGTGCTAGCATTGAGTCACATGATCTTCCATATCTAGAAGTACTTTTATTTTATTTATCTTTAGCCTTTAGTACCTAATATATTTTTTTTTTTTGCTCCCTGCAGGTAAACATAGCACCAATAGAGAAAAGGAAAGATAGGTATGTGGAGGGTTTAGAGCAAGCTTGGTTCATGGATGTGTTAGTGATCAGGGCCAGACTGGCCTACCGGGATACCAGGACATTTCCCGGTAGGCTGCCTGCCCTGGGGCCGCTTTGAGCTGTGGCTGCAGTGCTCCCCTCCCTACCTCCTCCTCCACCTCCTGTGTACATGTCACACAAAACGGGCATCTCCCGCTGTGTCACGGAGCTGAGTCTGAAATGTTTGGCCGCGCTGTGACAAAAGTCCCACCTCCTACACCAGCTCGTGTAATAGACGGAACACTGATTAACCACTTGACCACTGGGCACTTAAACCCCCTTCCTAACCAGACCAATTTCAGCTTTCGGTGCTCTCACACTTTGAATGACAATTACTCAGTCAGGCAACACTGTACCCATATGAAATTTTTGTCCTTTTTTTTCACACAAATAGAGCTTTCTTTTGGTGGTATTTAATCAGCGCTGTTTTTTTATTTTTTGTGCTATAAATCAAAAAAGACTGAAAATAAGATAAAAAAAAAAAAAAAAAATTCTTTGTTTCTGTTAAAATTTTTTGCAGAGTATTGGCAAGTATTGGCAGAGTATTGGCAGAGTATTGGCGAGTATTGGCAGAGTATTGGCGAGTATTGGCAGAGTTTTGCAGAGTATTGGCAGAGTATTGCAGTGTTGCAGAGTATTGCAGTGTTGCAGAGTATTGCACAGTGTTACAGAGTATTGCACAGTGTTGCAGAGTATTGCGCAATGTTGCAGAGTATTGCACAGTGTTGCAGAGTATTGCACAGTGTTGCAGATTATTGCAGATTATTGGCACAGAGCAGCGTGGTGGGCACTAAACATCCAGCCCGCAGCACTGCTGCAATCTCTCCCCCTCTCCCCTCGCACTGTACCGATTGGTACAGAGAGGGGAGGGAGGAACCGGCGTCATGATGTGACGCCGGTTTGTTTACAAGTGATCGCTCCGTCATTTGACGGAACGGTCACGTGGTAAATGGCCGCTATCAGCAGCTATTTACCGTTATCCGTGATGCACTGGGTCCTCAGGTCCCGGTGGTCATGGATGTTCCCGGGTGCGTGCCCCAGGGGACGCGCGGGAGCAACATTCTGGAAGGACGTCCCACAGACATCCACCCAGAATAAGCTGACCGTGCTGTAGCCGTCTTTCGGCTATGGCCCGGTCAGCAAGTGGTTAAGTTTCCTGCCATTAGATCAGTGTTCTGTCTATCACAGGAGCTGGTCTAGGAGGCGGCACTTTTGTCACAGCATGGCCATACATTTCAGACTCGTGACACAGCGGGAGACTGCTGTATAAGGCACTGACCGGTGAGGCTGCATTGATGGGCACAGTGGGGCTGCATTGATGGGCACAGTGGGGCTGCATTGATGGGCACAGTGAGGCTGCATTGATGGGCACAGGGAGGCTGCATGGACGGGCACAGTAAAGCTGCATTGATGGGCACAGTGAGGCTGTATGGATGGGCACAGTGAGGCTGAATGGACGGGCGCAGTGAGGCTTCATTGATGAGCACAGTGAGGCTGCATGGACAGGCACAGTGAGGCTGCATGGATGGGCAAAGTGAGGCTGCATGGATGAGCACAGTGAGGCTGCATGGAGGGGCACAGTAAAGCTACATTGCTGGGCACAGTGAGGCTGCAAGGATGGGCACAGTGAGACTGCATTGATGGGCACAGTGAGGTTGCATTGACGGGCACAGTAAAGCTGCATTGATGGGCACAGTGAGGATGCATGGATAGGCACAGTGAGGCTGCATGGATGGGCACAGTGTGGCTACATGAATGGGCACAGTAAGGCTGCATTGATGGGCACAGTGAGGCTGTATGGATGGGCACAGTGAGGCTGCATGGATGGGCACAGTGAGGCTGCATGGACTTAAAAAGTAAAGCTGCATTCATGAGCACAGTGAGGCTGCATGGATGGACACAGTGAGACTGCATGGATGAACACAGTGAGGCTGCATGGACAGGCACAGTGAGGCTGCATTGATGAGCACAATGAGGCTGCATGGATGGGCACAGTGAGGCTGCATGAATGGGCACAGTCAGGTAGGCTGCATTGATGGGCACAGTGAGGAAGAATTGATGGGCACAGTTCGGCTGCATGGACGAGCACAGTGAGGCTACATGAACGGGAAACAGTGAGGCTGCATGGACAGGCAGAGTGAGGCTGCATGGACGGGCACAGTGAGGCTGCATTGATGGGCACAGTGACACTGCATTGATGGGCACAGTGAGGCTGCATGGATGGGCACAGTGAGGCTGAATGGATGGGCACAGTGAGGCTGCATTGATGGGACAGTAAGGCTGCATGAATGGGCACAGTGAGGCTGCATGGATGGGCACAGTGAGGCTGCATGGACTTAAAAAGTAAAGCTGCATTCATGAGCACAGTGAGGCTGAATGGATGGGCACAGTGAGACTGCATGGATGAACACAGTGAGGCTGCATGGACGGGCACAGTGAGGCTGCATTGACGAGCACAGTGAGGCTGCATGGATGGGCACAGTGAGGCTGCATGAATGGGCACAGTCAGGTAGGCTGCATTGATGGGCACAGTGAGGCTACATGAATGGTCACAGTGAGGCTGCATGGACGGGCACAGCGAGGCTGCATGGATGGGCACAGTGATACTGCATTGATGGGCACAGTGAGCCTGCATCGATGGGTACAGTGAGATTGTATGGATGGGCACAGTGAGGCTGCATAGATGGGCACAGTGAGGCTGCATTGATGGGCACAGTGACGCTGCATTGATGGGCTTGGTGAGGCTGCCTTGATGGACACAGTGACGCTGCATTGATGGGCTTGGTGAGGCTGTATTGATGATGGGCACAGTGAGGCTGCATTGATGGGCACAGTGAAGCTGCATTGATGGGCACAGTGAAGCTGCATTTGATGGGCACAGTGAGGCTGCATTGATGGGCACAGTGAGGCTGCATTTGATGGCCACCGATGAGGCTGCATTTGACGGCCACTGGTAAGGCTGCATTGCTCTTTTGTATCATGTCCGCAGTCTTTGACCATCTCTTGTACCATGTCTACAGTCTCTGACCACCTCTTGCACTATGTCTGCAGTCTCTGACCATCTCCTGTATCATGTCTACATTCTCTTACCATCTTTAGTGTCATGTCCTCAGTCTCTAACCATCTCCTGTACCATGCCCGCAGCCTCTGACATCTCCTGTACCATGCCCACAGCCTCTGACATCTCCTGTACCATGCCCACAGCCTCTGACATCTCCTGTACCATGCCCACAGCCTCTGACATCTCCTGTACCATACCCACAGCCTCTGACATCTCCTGTACCATGTCCACAGCCTCTGACATCTCCTGTACCATGCCCACAGCCTCTGACCATTTCCTGTACCATGCCCAGAGCCTCTGACCATCTCCTGTAAAATGCACGCAGCCTCTGACATTTCCTGTACCATGCCCACAGCCTCTGACATCTTCTGTACCATGCCCACAGCCTCTGGTATCTCCTGTATCATGTCTGCAGCCTCTAACTATCTCTTGTATCATGTCCACAACCTCTGACCAAGAGTCAAGAGTGGAAGCGCTGCTGGGATGTGGGTCATGGGAGAAGTCAGACATGTGTGGACTGTGGAGAGGAGACTATAGGATAAAACCAGAGCCACCAAGCTGGAGCCGACTGACTGAGCCCTGCACGGTGCACCTGAGAGGAGGTCAGTGACATAATCGCCAGGCCAGTCTGAGGTAGGTTACTGATGTAAGGAGGGGAGTGAATACAATAATGTAAGGGGGCACTGACATAAAGGTTTCCCCCTTATATCAGTAACCCCCCCCCCTTACCTTAGTGTATTCTTTCTACGGAAGGTGGTCTATGGTCACTAGAGTCCCCCCCCCCACATTCTCAGAGTCCCTGGTGCCCTCCTTGATGATTGCTTCACTTTAACCACTTTCATATCTGTCTTATCTATATATAATACACTCTTCAAATGTGCTTTAAAATGCATGGTTTTCCCTTTTATGAATAAGAAAATAATGGCGTTATGCTGTTGGGCTGGTATAATAATGCTATGGGGCTGGTTTGAAATTTTTTTTCCAGGGCTGGTTTTTATTCCCAGTCCAGCTCTGTTAGTGATATAAGAATGGTGGTACAATCTGCGTTTACAGTTTTGCTTTTTTCTGTGGCCTTACCCTCTGTTTTCTCTACAATTGCAAAGTACTGTATAATGGGAAGAAGCTGAGAATGGCTCTAGTAATACATTTCTTCTAAGTAAATAAATTAATATTTGTTGTAAAGATTACTTCATAAACCCCATGTGAATAATTTACCTAAAGGAAATGTATTAAAAGAACTAGTTCTAAAGTATTCTCCGAATACATTCATAGATGTCGATTATTATACATTTATTATTTAAGTATATTGTCTACTGATAATGTTTCTGTGAAGAGAGACATAGAGAGAAAAAAAGAGGGGGGGGGAATGTTGTTTGAACAATTATTGAGAAGATCAGAATACAACATAGAGGAAACTAACTAGTAGAAAAATAAAAAGTTAATCGTTTAGAAAGAAAATTACTGACAGGTAGGCTTTTTATTTCAGCATAGTCATATTATGTTGCTTTTCATTCACAAGTAATTTTTGCCTTAGCTTAGTAAACAATATTAAGCTCTGCTGACTTCCATCATCCAATCACATGCAAGAAAAAAAAAAATTTTTTTTTTGCACCTGACAGTGTATCCTTTGAATCTTTACCACATTCAGTAAGCTAAGGGAATGTTCCCTTGGAAGTGAACAGCTTATTTGCCGTTAGTATGTCAACCCCTATGTCACGCATGTGCAACTCAGCTTACAATTTTGGCATGCCTTAGTGTCGGGATGAATAAGCTCCCAAGTGCGTGCACAGGAGTCATGTCATCCCAGGCCAGCCAATAAAGATGGCCAAAGACATTGGACCCAGAAGAAGTCCAAGCAAATATGTCAGTAGCTGCAACAGTGAGAAAGATCATGGCTGCCACAATGTTGGAGGGGTCCCTTTGCCAGGTAGGTGTATCAAAATGCACAAGCATGTTGTGCATACTTGCAAATTATGACAAAAGTTCTTTTACTTGTACTTGAATTTAGTCCTACTTTAATGGTTTGGGGTTGGATAAAGAGACAGCACATCAGATGCTGCAATCTTCCAAGCTCTGTTTGACTGAAAGTTGGGCCAGATAAGGAGTATTAGATATAACTATATCCAGTAGGCTGTGGGTGTCACGCAGCTTCCTAAGCACATGACAATAAAAAATGTGGTTGAGATATCAAGGACTGCTTCCAAACGTTCTGAGAATAAGGCTACTTTCACACTGAGGCGTTGCGGGCGCGGGAGGTATAGTGGCGCTTTATTTATCTGCACTTTACCGTCGTTTTAGCGGCGCTATTCGGTCGCTAGCGGGGCATTTTGAACCCCCCCTAGCGGCCAAAAAAGGGTTAAAACCAGCCGTAAAGCGCAGCTGCAGCGCCGCTTTGCAGGTGGGTTTGGAGCACCCCCCATTGTTTTCAATGGGAAATGGCGCTTTAGGAGCGGTAAATATACCGCTCCTACAGCGCTCCAAAGATGCGGCTTGCAGGACTTTTTAGACCGCCCTGCAAGCACACCGCTCCAGTGTGAAAGCCCTCAGGGCTTTCACATTGGATTGCATTGAGCGGCTCTTTCAGGGTGCTTTGCAGGCGCTATTTTTAGCACTATAGCACCTGCAAAACACCTCAGTGTGAAAGGGGCCTTAATCCACAATAAGAATCCAGAACAAGAAAAAATTCATAAGCGGTCAGAACTATATGTTCATAGTGAAATTGACTTTGGTTAGATTATGACGTGTGATTTTCCATTTTTTTTTTAATTATTATTTTACCCATTTTTAGGTCACTATGAATAACTTCTAGTTTACTTAAACAGTACCTGGATAACTTTCAGAAACATTTTTGGCAAAACAGTCTGTTTTTTCTGCCAAAAAAAGCTTTCCCCTTTCTTCTACCATGCACCTCTATAGTGCGGAAAATGTGTTATCACTTATGCCACCAATATGTGCTCTTTTCAAAAGAGACCAATGTCTGAAGAAGCTTCAGATCCTGACACTTATTGGATTTAAAGATGTCTGAACCCTCAACGTATTCAGTGGATTAGTACATAGGCCCCTACCGCATTGCAGTGGAAGAAACTATGAAGCTTTTCTTTCATTTACAAAAGTTCATTACATATGTCATTTTCATATATGTTTTTTTTTGGGCTTTTTTACTGTTGAAAATAGATTTCCACAAACTGTAATACTGACAGATCTCCTTAATTTATGCCACATGCTCTATTCTATTACGTATTTAAGTATTCTGACTGTAAAAGCCAATTTATAAAAACTGTTACATATGTTTTTGCTTCTTAAAGCAGGGTTCCACTCAAATTTTTAACTTAATCTTACCCCCTTTAGTTAATTGCTTAGATGTTCAAATGCCACACAAAAATTTTTTTTATCGCTGTAATTACCTTTATATTGTACTTTATTGTGGCACTTCCTGTCTCTCCTCCCATGGGAGTAGGCGTGTTTATTGCCTTTCCCCGGCGCCGCACTGTCTCCTGGGAGCTTAGTGTCAGGCTTCCCAAGATTCAGTGCGGAAACAATGGTTATGCACGTGAACAAGCTTTGAATGAACAGCATTCACCGCATCCAGGAAATCAATGATTGTGGGCTTCACATGCCCACAAGCAAGATGGAAACAGCTAGCATCACATTTTTTAAGTTATTCTTCAGTACAAAAACAGACAGAGGCGGAAATATTACACCCAAACTGTGAGTATTATTTTGGGATTACCAAAGTGTCTCAATGACCTAAAAAAAAAAAAAAATAAAAAAGATTGGTCACCGGACTCCCGCTTTAAAGTGTTATTAATCCCTTAAATGTTATCACAAAATATATCTGCTGACCTCAGCACTTACCTTGTCTGCTGCTTCTTCTACTTTGAAAGCTTGCCTTTCTTTCCAACACAGCATGCCCAAAATCAGTGCCTCGCCTTGCTGGTTTTTGTGTGGCTATGTTGCCTTGCATGGAGCCCTTCTCTAGGCACCCATTGGGTTTGTGCTCCTGCCAGGGACTACCGGCTGTTGTTGCAACACTCTATGTGCCAATGTACAAGCTTCTCCAAAGCACAGCAATTCAGAACACTCTCCTACTCCTCTCCAAAGGGAATTGATTGGCAGCTCTAGGAAGTAGAGCAAGTCTGTACTCCAAAGCATAACTAATTATGCTAAGAAAGCCACTTCTTTGCTTCTCCTCCAAGGGAACTTTGGAACTCATTAAGTATGGGCAGTCTTGAGCACTCTTTTTTATGATGATGCTTGGCATGATGTAACAAGTAGTCTTGAACCTTGTGGTCATGTGGCCTTCCTATGGTATCTACTGTGCGCACTCCCTTACGGAAGTTAGGGATAGAAGCACTTAGTAGGAAGGAGTAAGAGTTTTTTCTAACATAAAAATGTGAGTGTTTGAGGACTTATTTGGGGAAAAAAAAGTTTAATGCACAGTTTAGCATGGTGAATATCATTATTTTAATGTAAAAAAGCAGAGGGTTGCTACATTTTTCAATAGTGATAACTATTAATTTAGTTTTGTGCCTACTGCATACAGGAAACATGGTGCTGCTTGAGCCTGGGTTCACACTGATGCAAATTTACAGTGAGTTTGATGCGTTTAGGAACACACAGATTTGCAGGTCATGTAAAAAGCATAGTATTCCATGGCTTTGGTTCACATACATGCGTTGCGAATTTGGTGCGAGAAAAAAAAGGATCCTGTCCTGTATTGACTGTGAGTGTGATGCAAATTCCTATGGTGCAGTGCAAATTTTATCTTCATAGGCTTTATTTGAACTTGCAGTACACTCGCAGCACACAGTTCACATCTCTGCGAATTGTTCGATGCCTGCCTCCTGAAATTTGCGGTAAATTTGAGGTAAAATTGCAGTAAATTCGCACCTCTCCACCTTAAAACGCAAGGCAAATTCGCACCTCACACAGGACAAAAAAAGGATCAAATTTGCAGTAAATCGCATCACAGTAGTGTGAACCTAGACTGAAGTAGTGATTAAATTACCTTTTTTGAGAAAAACTGGCTTTCAGTGGTTAAATAACCTTTTCCTGACGCATCATGGAAGAACACACGTTGGGTTGTGACTCCGCCTCCACAACCTGATAGGACTGGTTAGCTATAAGTTTTGAAGAGGAGTCCACTGCTGAATTATCCTTTTTTCCTCACCTGGATGGTTGGACCGGTAAAAGCTTGAGAACCCCTTACCGCTTTGCCCCAGCTAGGTTCAGCCTCTCCTAGTTGGAAGCCCTGACTGTACAGTCTCTAAATGAGCTCCATGCAGGGAACCCCACTCTGGTGGTCTCAGGGGTATGTAAACAAATCATTTGTACCTTACAAACCTTAAAAGGTTTTTTTGTGACATCTGCAGCGGTCTCCATGCTTGCTCTCCATGCATCCTCTCTTTCCTCTTTTGTCAACAAGACACATTCTCCCTTCCTGATATCTCCTGTATATTTCAACCTGTGTACTGATGTCCAGGGCGCACTGGGCGCTGTAGTCCCTCGGCATCCTCTTCCTATCATGGCGCCGGCTCCAGGGCGCACAACAGCTGACTCAGGCAGTATCCCCGTGCGCGCCAGGTTCCAAGATGGCGCGGGGCGCCGCAAATGGCTACGGCGCATGCGCGGACCGCCGAAAATGGCTACTGCGCATGTGCAGGCATGACGTCAGAGCCGCCGCGACGGCGGCCTATTTAAAAAGTGACATTTATGGTTTTTAGCCCCTGTAAAGGCAAGAGATACAATACCTCCTGGTTTTCTCTTCCCACAAGTGCTGCCTTGTACCATGTCTGATAACTGACACTGGTGAGTTCCTTTTTCTCTTCCAGCACACACATATTTAAAAAAAAAAAAAAATTTCCCTTCTTTCAGGTACACTCTATCTCCTTCCATGGAGGCCGCTGCTCCAGCAGACCACCCATGAGCTTCAAGGTAAGGGGGCATACACTGGGTAAGTAGTGAAGAGGAGAAAAAGAGAGCCTCGCCACTAATGCTATCTCATTCTGATAGCTCTGGCAGATCATCAAGATCAGCGCACTCCAAACGCAAGGACCGCTCACCTTCAAGACGGTCCCAGTCCCGAAGAAGTAGGTCAAGAACCTCCTCCCATCACCACAGAGATGACGCGTCATCCCGTCAACCTCGTGAGGACCAGCGTACCCAACCTGCGGCTAACGCCTGCTGGGTCTGTGGGGCAGTAGCATTACCTAATAAATTAGTCTGCCAAATCTGTTTTGACAAAGCAACACGTGACAAGGAAATGGATGCTAGGGAAGCACCCAACATAATAAGAGAGTCAGTAAAAGATTCCATCATGCAAGTGGCACAGGAACCCATCAGACAACCTTCAGTGGCCTCAACTTCCTATACACCCCAAGATCTTTCCCCGTCAGCCTCCCAGGTTCTACAAGAGGAGTCCCCAGAAGAGGACGAAAATCTAATACCCACTTCGTTTGATTTTGCACTCATAGATCCTTTTGCAAAATCCGTAAAAGAGGTAATTGGTTGGGAGGAGGAGAAGGACGCCCCACGCAAGTTAAGAAAATATTCCTAACCTGAAAAAGGACCCTGAAACTTTCCCCTTTATCGAAGAACTCAACAAATTAATAAAGGATGAATGGCAGAAACCTGATAAGAAACCAGGTCTAAATAACAGGATAGCAAAACTCTACCCATTAAGGGAACCAATGGTAAATCCTTTAATCTCAACTCCTGTGGTGGATTCCTCATTAATGTGTTTGGCGCGGCATGTAACACTTCTGATTGAGGATGCTGTGACCTTCAGGGATGTAATGGATCGCAAAATAGATCTCGACCTCAAAAAGGCCTATTCAGCAGCAGGAGGAGCATGCAGGCCAGCAATCACTCTGGCTGCGGTCGGCAGAGCGATTACATGCTGGGCATCCAACATTGAAAGACTGTTGCTGGAAGCAGCAGACCAAAAAAAAATAATTTCAGCTACGCAAGAACTCAGCCTAGCAGGAGACTTTGTGGCGGAATCCGCGGTTGATATAATAAGATCATCGGCAAGGGCGATGTTGGCATCAGTAATGTCTAGGAGAGCACTGTGGTTAAAACCCTGGGTCGCAGATGCAACTTCTAAATCAACTTGGTGCAGAATCCCCTACGACGGCACCAACTTATTCGGTCCTAAGCTGGATACAGCAATATCGAAGGTTACGGGAGGAAAATCGGGTCTCATTCCTTCTGACAGAAGACCCAAACAGCAAAAAAATCCACCTTTTAGACGCCACCTGCCAGAAAGATGCAGAGACGCAAGATCTTACAGGCCCGGGAAGGAATTCAAGCACAATTGGAGAAATCCCCAACCGTCCTTTATGAGGGTGCAGAAACAGAAAACCTCCAATTGAGGAGACCAACAGAAATCTTTTTGATGGCACGCACGCCCAACCCGCAATAGTAGGAGCGAGGTTGAGGCTATTTGTTCATGTATGGTCAAACCGAATAAAAGACCCCTGGACGATTTCCACCATCCAAGAAGGTCACAGATGGACGTTCAAGCAAAAACCTCCCAAAGATCACTACAGACCTACCAGGCCTCCATCTTCCCTTTCGAAGAAAAAAATTCTAGCCAGTTATATTCTGGAACTGTTACAGAAGCAAGCAATTATAGAAGTTCCTGGGGAACAAAGAGGCATGGGATTCTATTCTCCGCTTTTTCTAGTAGCAAAGAAGACGGGAGATTTGAGACCGGTACTAGATTTAAAAAACCTAAACGAAACAATTTCAGTCGAATCCTTCAAGATGGAGAGCCTCCTGTCCATATTACTAGCTATAGGGGTAGGGGACTGGATGCTCTCGGTCAATCTGTCCAACGCCTATCTGCATATTCCGGTACATCAAAACTTCCAGAAATACCTACGCTTTGCTATAGGTCGCCAGCACTTTCAGTTCAAAAGCCTCCCGTTTGGAATATCTACGGCCCCCAGAACCTTTACAAAGGTCTTGCTACCGGTAATAGCGCTTCTGAGAGAAATAGGACTAAGAGTCCTCCACTATCTCGACGACATTATCCTTCTGGCCGACAGCCAACAAACCCTCCTCAAACATCGAGTGATTCTAATTTCCACACTTCAACAGTTTGGCTGGATAATAAACTGGAAAAAGAGCAGCCTGGTCCCAAAGCAAAGAATGATCTTCTTAGGCGCCGATTTGGACACCAACTCAAATATGGTCGGACTTCCCCAGGAAAAGATAGGACCATTGGTTTACAAAATAAAGAACCTCTTAGCAGCGGAACACCTTTCTGCCAGAATGTGTCTGAGCATCCTGGGCTCAATGTCTTCCACCTTCCTAATGATTCAGTGGTCCCGGTGGAACTCAAGGATCTTCCAAAATTCATTCCTGTCACAGTGGAATGGGTCCTCAATGAGCCAGCAAATAGTCATCAACCAGGCAGTAAAAAGATCCGGATGGTGGTGAACACGAGTCAGCAATCTAACACAAAGACGACCCATAGTTCCTCCATTACCAGAAATAGTCACAACAGATGCCAGTCTCCAGGGATGGGGAGCACATTACCAGCATCAGGCAGCACAGGGACGTTGGTCCTTTTGTCCACAGGGAATACTCTCAAATGTCCTGGAGCTCAGGGCCGCCTGGCAGGCCATCCTAGCATTCAGGCCTTTCCTAGCAGGGAAGACCATACTCCTACGTATGGACAACACTGTGGCGGTGAACTACATCCACAAACAAGGGGGTACCAAGAGCAAAAAGTTCATGGAAGAGGTCTGACCCATACTCGAGTGGGCTCAGGTCCACCTGGTGGACTTGAAGGCGATCTACGTTCCGGGGATACAAAATCAACTAGCGGACGACTTGAGCAGAATGTTTATATCAAACAACGAGTGGTCGCTCAGTCCACAAGCATTCACTCTCCTTACTCACAGATGGGGAATCCCCGATATAGATCTAGCGGCAACCCCGGAGAACAACAAATGTCCCCGATTCCTAGCGAGGGACGACTATCCGACAACAGCAGGGATCGACTGCCTTCACCACCCATGGAAATTTCATCTCGGTTACATTTTCCCTCCAATACCACTAATAGCCAGATTTTGAGCCAGACTGAGGAGTTCGACATCCACGGTCATAGCAGTGTTGCCATTCTGGCCAAGAAGAGCCTGGTTCACGACCGTATTACACTTGAACACAGGGGAGCCGCTTCCGCTTCCAGTGTCCACGGATTTGCTCTCACAAGGTCAATTCCTACACCCGGAACCCGAACGTCTACACCTAACGGCATGGAGGTTGAAAGGGAAAGGCTGCTGGATCAAGGATGTTCACTTAGAGTAGTGACCACACTACAACAGGCCAGGAAAAGATCAACAAACAGCACGCACAACAGGATCTGGGAGCGTTTCACCGTTTTTGCTCAGCAACAGTCTTGGGATCCACTATCTCCGTCAGTTTCTCATATTCTAGAGGTCCTGCAAATAGGCCTAGAAGGGGGCCTAAGCTCGAGCACTCTCAAGGTACAAGTTTCTGCCCTGTCCGCAATGATGGGAACCAGATGGGCATTAGACCCCCTCATAATTCAGTTCCTAAAGGCATGCCTGAAGATAAGGCCACCCAGGAAACCAGTCTTTCCGACCTGGGACCTATCCATCGTCCTAGAAGCTCTGTCGAAAGAACCATTCTTTCCTCTTGATTCAATATCCTTATGGGATCTAACACTCAAGCTGTCATTCCTGGTCGCAAGAACATCTGGCAAGAGAGTCTCAGAACTACAAGCTCTGCTAATCAAGGAACCGCATTTAGTCTTTTTTCCGGATAGAGTCGTCCTCAGACCATCGGAGCAGTTTATACCAAAAGTAGCATCTGCCTTCCACTTTAACTCAGAAATCAATCTTCCAGTCTTCCTCTCTAACGAGGGACATCCACACCCCTTGGACATTAAATCTATCATTTCTTCCTACTTGGAAGCTACTAGATCGTTTCGGAAGACAGAAAACCTGCTAGTCATTCCGCACGGCCCCAAAAGGGGGCAAGCAGCTTCCTCAAGAACAATAGCGACTTGGCTAATTAAAATTATCAAAAGGTCATACCTTATACAATCACTCCCAATCCCGGATGGAATTTAAGGCCCACTCGACCAGAGCAGTGGTCACCTCCTGGGCAGCGTACTGTAGAGTGTCACCAGATACCATTTGCAAGGCAGCAACTTGGTCTTCCAAAACCACGTTCATGTCACATTACAGAATAGATCCGGCTCAACTAACTACAATTGAGTTCGGGAGATCAGTCATCCAATCTAACTCTTCTATACCTTGCAATTGAGTAAATAAAATATTCTCAAAGCACCCACCCATGTAGCGAGTTATTTCCCAACGTGTGTGCTGCCATGATGCGTCAGGAAAACGGAAAATTGTATACTTACCATCCGTAATTTTCCTTTCCTGACGCATCCCATGGCAGCACACAAAAATCCCACCCTTCTAAGGTGATAGTTACTAAGAATACAGCGGTGGACTCCTCTTCAAAACTTATAGCTAACCAGTCCTACCAGGTTGTGGAGGCGGAGTCACAACCCAACGTGTGTGCTGCCATGGGATGCGTCAGGAAAGGAAAATTACGGAAGGTAAGTATACAATTTTCCGTTTTTGTGAACAATAGCAAATCTGTACTAAGCAATATTTATGATAATTTCTTCTCATAAAAAGGAACACTTTTAGGAAAAAATAATCATACAATTAAATAAACAGAATTACAGAATTGAGCCTAATAAGTATTGATACTTTTGTTTGATTTTTTATTTGCATTTTCATTCATTTTGTTTTTTGACAATTATTTTCTGTGTTTAGCTTTTCAATGTTTCCTGATTGCGCTTTCAAAAAGGTTTTTGTGCAAAGTGTCAGTGGGAACTTTTGTTGTACATACTGTCTAAAGAATAGTATGTGCCATACACAAAATGTACAGCTGTACAAGTTGACATTCATTTACATTGAGATATGCTAGTTTTGAAAGTAATTTGTGTTTTCTAAAGTAATTTACTAAAAAAGAATAGTATTTTATTTTGCACGGAGAGCCATTTCATGCCACCTAGGGATAATGACTTTTATACCTTAAAGAATGGACATATTTAATAGAAAATACTGTAAAATGACATGTGCTCCTCACACTGATATTTTAAAACCTAAAAGCACACCCTAATAAAACAATAAAAGAAAATTCATTTTTCACTCTAGTGCTAAGCTCAAGTCAACCAGTGTAAATTTTTGGATGGTTCTCATTTTATTCTCCAGCTCTACAAATCTACCATTTCTTTTGTATGACAATCACTATATATTGTGGCATGCTATTACTTATGAGTCATGTATGCTTTAAGCCTCTGCCATGTTCATAAACATATTAAACAGGACATTCTATGACCAGCTGTATGTGTCGTCCTCTCTTGTCTGTCTCATCACAAACTGAATTAAGCAATACTATGATAGTTCAAGGTTGGTTTTATTTTATAACAAGCATTTCATAAGGAATACAAATTAGAAGAGACATTTCATTTTACTAGTAATTACATGGGACACCACCAAGGATACATAATATAATAGTTATTTTAAAGCCAAACTCCAGGCAAAAGGTTCTTATTTTTTAGTTTTCGATTGGATGAGTAAGAGTCAGAACTTTTGCCAAGAAATGAGTCTGTGACCCCTTTGTGGACATTGAATTTGTGGGTATTAGTGGGACAAGAAGACACAGACAGCAATAAAAACATTACCAAAAGTTCTAATCCTTCTCAACACTTTGTTTTTGCCTGTGTACCCCTAGGAAATATTCCCCATCAATTTCTGCCCTGACAGGAAATGAAGTGAACTCTCCCCTTTGTAATCAATGTTAGCAGTACAAACCTGAGGGGGAGTTTTGCCATGGGGTTTTAAAGTACGTCCACTGGTCTCCAAATCTAAAGCACAGGCTAACATCAGTGAATTTTATCTAATTTTTGGCTGTATCAACAAAATTTGGACCTGTTGGCATTGTTTAGTTATGATGGATGAAAACTCTCAACTCCTGACCTAACTGTATATACAGCAAAAAAAAAAAAAAAGGAAGTTCCCCTGGTGGTGGATTTTATAGGCACATGTAAAAGAGCGTAGAAGGAGTATGTATGATAAAAACAGTAATTTATTGACTTGAAAACATAGTGAAAACATCAAGCAAAAATATAGCAATAATTATAAGAAATGCGAATCATGTACTTATACACAGATATAATGTTGATACCAATATTCTTGCACCCGACGTGTTTCGGAGTTACTTAGCCTCCTTCCCCGGGGATGGATATAGGTTTACAGAAGGTTCTATATTAAATGTAATAATGTATTGACAAGAGATAATAAGCATATAGGTATATATAACCACACAGAAATATACATGCCATGCTTTTCATTTTATTCTCACTTACATTAACACTGTGTAGGCTGACTTGGCATTCCAGAACAGTTAAAAACAAAGGCACTGACATTGTCTGTCTATCCAGCTTATTCCTGATTACTGTAGATGGGAGTTCATCATCATATTATTAATGCTGTTACTTCATGCGTAACAGTGAAAAACTTTTTATTACATATGAATGTAGAAAGATGGTATTTTCTTCAAAAAATGAAGAAAGGCCCAAAAGGGGGTTTAGAAACCTGGAGCTCCACTGAGTCCGAGGGCGGGTCCTGTAAAATGTAATGGTGCACATATGTAGTGCCCGATCGTTTAGGTCATATAATAAAAATGAATAAGATTAAATGAGATATTAATAACAAAAGAAAACCATACCTGATAATGGCTCAGTAGATGGTTCAAGGGGGTACGTAATAGATAACTGGTATTGGCTCGATGGATATGTCTTGGATAGCTGGGGGTAGTAGCGAAAAAAAGGGGATATGAAGGTACATTTAATTGGATGAGCAAACTCTCCAACTATATGTTACTTACAGCTGAAATATTAAAATGTGTCAATATCTAGAAAACTAATAAAACTGTAAAGAAACTGGACTGTCATGAATTGCCCAGTGTCATAAATAGTATGAAAAATTAAAAATGGTTTGTAGTATAAATGGCTAATTAGGCCAATCAGAGCAGACCATAAAAAGAGATCTAGATAGAGGAAAAAGTTTTATTGAAAAACTAAATAAATGTGACATACATTCTTTAAATCAAATTGAGCCATTCAGAAGTACCATATCACATAGCAGGTATGGATGCAGGGGGTAATTATTAGAGTATAGTCAGTATAACCTAGATTGAGATGATAATCATGGGAAAGTAGGGTAATACTTACTTTTTAACACCAAGAAGCTGGATGTCTGCTCAGGCCGGAATCATCCTGCAGAATGGAGCGGATGTTCGGCGTGAGCAGTGTCTAAGTATATAAAGCCCTCCTCCCCAATCAGCTGTTGCTGAAAACAAGCAACAGCTGATCATTTGGGGCGGAGGAGGGGCAGGCACGCCATGAATGGCCCCACCGGGTGGAGCGATAGCCGCCGAGTCTCCAGCACGCACGCGCAAGCGTCTGATGATGATCTACCATAATCAGGAATACGCTGGATAGACAGACAATGTCAGTGCCTTTGTTTTTAACAGTTCTGGAATGCCAAGTCAGCCTACACAGTGTTAATGTAGGTGAGAATAAAATGAAAAGCATGGCATGTATATTTCTGTATGGTTATATATACCTATATGCTTACTATCTCTTGTCAATACATTATTACTTTTAATATAGAACCTTCTGTAAACCTATATCCACCCCCGAAGAAGGAGGCTAAGTAACTCCGAAATGCGTCGGGTGCAAGAATATTGGTATCAACATTATATCTGTGTATAAGTACATGATTCGCATTCCTTATAATTATTGCTATATTTTTGCTTGATGTTTTCACTATGTTTTCAAGTCAATAAATCACTGTTTTTATTATGCATACTCCTTCTACGCTCTTTTACATGTGCCTTTAAAATCCACCACTAGGGGAACTTCCTCTTTTTTTTGGGTATATTTAATTTAGGATGTGGCACAACCTTGCAGTTAACTGCCGATCTACAATTTTAACTGTATATACAGTAACTCTGACACCTTTGAGCGGAGGAGGATGGAACCTCCTTCTCTCAACTGCTCTGGGTCCTGCCACCTTATTCCCTTTCAGATCCTGTTCTTAATACATCTCTTCCCTTTTTGGCCCCCAGAGTCTGTCTCTTTCAAACCTCTTTTTTATCCCATATTATGGAACTTTCCATACAACAATACTATTTGCAAACTACTTCATCCTACATACAAAGCCCAAATACCTACATAAAACATTTGCTCTTAGACAAATTACTCATCAACTAGGTGATTTGACCCCTTTGCAAGTATTTTTTCCTCTTTTTAAGGGCTTGAGACCTCTGTCCCCTAAGGATCTACCTGATCCAGCTGATCAGGCCGACCAAAATACTAACCGTTACTCAAGCCTACTTATACTTTACAGTTTTAACCTATTGTCCTGGGCTATGACCCGATGTGGTTTACAATGTTTGCTTTTGTTCAAAGACAAGTGTTATTATACCTGTATAATCTCTAAAGCATGAATCTATCCTAGTCTGTTCGAATTTTATATGCACCTAAATGCTCCCAGTTGAGAATTTTAAGTTGCTTTGTTTATTGATCCACATGTGATACCCTCGTCTATACACTTCCTCAAACTTAATCTTTCGAAAACCAAGCTCATAATTTTTCCTCCAGCCAATGCCCCCCGACTTCTCCATCAAGATCCCCTCATGCCAAGGTACTAGGTGTAATCCTAGACTCTGACCTGTCCTTTCAGCCCCAAATCCAATTACTGTCCAAATCTTGCAGACTTCACCTCCGAAATACCTCCAAAATACGCCCCTTTCTAACCATTGACACCACCAAGCAACTTATTCACTCCTTGTTATCTTTTGCCTTGACTACTGTAACTCCCTCCTCATTGGCTTACCTCTCCACAAGCTATCCCCTCTTCAGTCTGTCATGAATGCTGTTGCTAGACTCATCCACCTTACCAACCGTTCAGTGTCTGCCACTCCTTTCTGCCAATCCCTCCACTGGCTTCGCATTGCCCAGCGAGTAAAATTCAAAACAATAACATACAAAGCCATTCACAATTCTGTTCGAGTTACATCACCAATCTTATCTCCAAATATCACTCAAACCGTCCTCTCCGTTCCTCCGAAGACCTTTTGTTCTATAGCTACCTTGTCTCCTCCTCCCAACCCAATCACCAACCCAATCTGCCCAGTTATCTCCTACTCTGTCCACTTTGAGGCAATCCCAGAAAACTCATTTCTTCAGGGAGGCCTATGCTGTCTCCAGCTAACAACCGAATCTTCCACTCCCCTCACAGTCTGTACCATTTGTTTCACCAGCCCCTCCCTTTTAGATTTTGAATTGTATTGTTGGTGTATTGTCTCCCTTTACCATGTAAAGCGCTGTGCAAACTGTTGGCGCTATATAAATCCTGTATAATAAATCCTGTATAATAATACACATTGTTGTATCTGTATATTTTAAATAAAGCTTCTGAAAGAACAAACATTTTTGGATGTATGAATTCTATGAATTCAACTGGCAAACTCAATTATTTCAAGAAAACCTACAATAAAATGTGGCTAAAATGGTCACACATAACACAGTCATAAACGTAAGATAACATGTACAAATTCTGCTCTTTCCTTCTCCAATCATAATTTAGTAAAAGGAGGAAAATACACGGATGAGATAAAGAAAATAGATAATAGACAATAGAGTAAGGCAATATAATGAAATATTATATTTGCTGCATGTTCTTTGCTGCACTTCTCAGTTCTTCTAAATTCTTGCCTTTTCAGACAGCCTTTTCTTTACACAGTTTTGACAAACATGGGACGGAGAGATATGGCATGGGAGGATAGCTGTGTGCACAAAACTTAATGGTACCTTGATAGAACAGAAAAATCTCTCATATAATATGCAATGGGGGAGATTTACTAAAACTGGAGCAAGCAAAATCTGGTGCAGCTCTTAAAGGAAACCAATTAGCTTCCAGGTTTTATTGTCAAAGCTTAATTGAACAAGCTGAAGTTAGAAGCTGACTGGCTACCATGAACAGCTGCACCAGATTCTCAGTGCTCCAGGTTTAGGAGATCACCCCAATTGTGTAATAGAGCTAATATATTTATGTAACGTAAAATGAATCTTAGTTAACCATATTACTATATAAATACTTATGTACAGCTAGTTCATACATAAAAGTGTATAACAAGATTTATACATAAAGTCCAATGAAACCTTTGGTTTAAATCAGTTAAATACTTTCCAGGCACATCAAAACAAAAGGCGTACTAGGTCTTATATTTTGTGTTCTTTAGAAAGCAGCCACAGCCTGAGTAGAAAAGTCTATCCCCTGCCCATATGCTGCAGAAAAGGACCCTGCTCTGTGTAGAAACATTGTCCTCTCTGCAGAGGTCCCCTTGTTAAGTCAGAACTAGAACATTTTAATCAACAAGGACACAGAGTACGAAGGTCAGCCCTGAGCTTAGGCAGGTGACACATCAGCCTTCATGGGATCTTGCAGCTTGACACTCGGCTGACAGTTCTGCTCTGGCAGAAAAAAAATAAGACTACATAACAGCACAGACACCAATCCCTTAGAGGTTGGGCTGCACTATATTAAAAAAAGGAAAACTTCCAGTTAATGCCTGTTAATGATGGGGTCTCTTTAAATTTATTAACATATATAATTCATGCTGACTAAGGCTTTGCAGCATACTCCCTTCAAATTAGGTTTTAGGCCTGCTGCCAGTAGGACCACATAGTTGCCAAGGTAACTGTGTATGCCAGCACTGCCACCAGATAAATGCGGAAAAGTAGAACATCAAGGACATAGCCGACCTGTAGCCACTCCCTTGCTATATCACGGTATTCATCTCTCTTTTCCAAATACTGACGGATAGATGCAATTTCATGGAGGATGTTATCCACTACTATAGAGCTTTCCTGTGTAGGTAGAATGGCTCCTATCGATCTGTCATATTCTTTAGTGTTTTCTGAGTTGCAATGGGCCAGCTTAGCTGTAAGACACAATGTGCATTAGTGTAAGATTTTACTTCCATAGTCATTAGTTTCATAACAACTAAAAATAAGGAAAGAAATTAAGTTTTCTTATACTGAGTTAATACAAAATCCTCAATTTTATTAGAACAGATATACCGTATATACTCGAGTATAAGCAGACCCAAATATAAGCCGAGGCACTTAATTTTACCACAAAAAACTGGGAAAACTTATTGACTCGAGTATAAGCCTAGGGTGGGAAATGCAGCAGCTACTGGGTAAACAATGCCCATCTGCAGCCTCACTGTGCCCATCTGCAGCCTCACTGTGCCCATCTGCAGCCTCACTGTGCCCATTTGCAGCCTCACTGTGCCCATCTGCAGCCTCACTGTGCCCATTTGCAGCCTCACTGTGCCCACCTGTACCTTTGATAACCAAAACAGCGGGTGTCTCCTGCTGTGTCATGCAGTCTTAACTGTTTGGCGGTCGTCCACTGTAACAAAGCCCCGCTTCCTCCTTGTCTGTGATAGACTGAACACTGATTCCGTTTACCAGCGTTGTATCAGTGTTCAGTGTTCTGTCTATCAAGGACGAAGAGGAGGCGGGGCTTTGTTACAGTGGATGGCTGCCGCATAGTTAAGACTGCATGACACAGCGGGAGACCCTCACTCGAGTATAAGCCGAAGGGGGCTTTTTTAGCATAAAAAATGTGCTGAAAGAGTCTGCTTATACTCGAGTATATACGTAAGTGTAGTGTAAGTGTAGCACTATCCCCATATGAGGTTATGGAAAAGTTTGGTTTTTGCTGCCCCTCCAAGTGATGACCAACCCTTAACTGGACTTGACAACTCACAGACATGCCGGTATTGGTAAATGGGCTTTATTTAACCGGTTCAATATCGGGCATTTTCACCCCCTTCCTTCCCAGACCAATTTTTAGTTTTCAGCGCTGTCGCACTTTAAACGACAATTGTGCGGTCGTGCGACGTTGTACCCAAACAAAATTGACGTCCTTTTTTCCCCCACAAATAGAGCTTTCTTTTGGTGGTATTTGATCACCTCTGCAGTTTTTATTTTTTGCACTATAAACAAAAGAAGAGCGACAATTTTGAAAAAAACACAATATTTTTTAGTTTTTGCTATAATAAATATCCCAATTTTTAAAAAAAAAACAAATTTTTTCCTCAGTTTCGGCTGATACATATTCTTCTACATATTTTTGGTAAAAAGAAATCGCAATAAGCGTATATTGATTGGTTTGCGCAAAAGTTATAGCGTCTATAAAATACGGGATAGATTTATGGCATTTTTAAAAAAAAAAATTTTTTTTTTTCTTACTAGTAATAGCGGCGATTGCAATTTTTCTTTCGTGACTGCGACATTATGGCGGACACTTTTGAAACATTTTTGGGACCATTCACATTTATACAGCGATCAATGCTATAAAATTGCATTGATTACTGTGTAAATGTGACAGGCAGTGAAGGGGTTAACCACTAGGGGGCGGGGAGGGGTTAAATGTGTTTCCTAGGGAATGCTTCTAACTGTAGGGGGAGGGGACGCACAAGGGGAGGAGACCGATCAGTGTTCCTCCGTTTTGGGAACACAGATCGCTCTCCTCTGAGCTGACAGGACGTGGATCTCTGTGTTTACACACAGAGATCCAAGGTCCGGCCCGGTTAACGGGCAATCGCGGGTGCCCGGCGGACATCGCGGCCACCGGGCACACGCACCGGGTCCCGAGCAACGCGGCGGGCGTGCGCACGCGCCCCCTAGGTGGGCGGGAACCCGAGGCCGTCATATGACGTCCACCCAGGATTGGAGATCCCATCTGTGGACGTCATATGTCTATAGGCGGGTAGGGAAGTGGTTAAACAGAAAAAAGCTCTATAAGGGAAGTGTTAGTTGAACAGTTTCAACAGTGACAAGGTCACAAATGTCAAATACTGGGAAAATTACAAATACAAAGCACAGGGCAACCATAAGAAATGTTAGGGCTCTTTACACATTTCTAGCCCCCCCCCTGGGCCTGCCCTACCACCAACATCCCCCAGGGCCTGCCCACTGGCCATCCCACAGATTCCACCCACTGGCCATCCCACCGAGTCCTCCAATGCACCCACTTTTATTTTAACACTCTTAAAATTTAGTATACAAAAATGAATCCAATCCAGCAAAGAGACTTCCCCATATATCCAGGAAGGAGGCATCCCAATCCAGCAAAGAGACATCTCCATATATTCAGTAAAGAGGCATACCCATATATCCAGCAAAGAGAGATCCCCATATATCCAGTAAAGAGGCATTCCAATCCAGCAAAGAGACATTCCCATATATTTAGCAAAGAGACATCCCCATCCAGCAAAGATACATTCCCATATATTCAGCAAAGAGACATCCCCATACAGCAAAGAGATGGCCCAATCTAGCAGTGACATCCCCCTATATTCAGCAAAGAGACATCCCCATATAGCAAAGATACATTCCCATATATTCAGCAAAGAGACATCCCCATCCAGCAAAGAGATGGCCCAATCTAGCAGTGACATCCCCATATATTCAGGAAAGAGACATCCCCATATAGCAAAGAGACAGCCCAATCCTGCAAAGAGACATCCCCAATCCAGGCCCCTCTGGATGCCCGGGCCCCCTACATGTGTATGGGCTGGCCCTCCTGATGGCAGTCTTGACCAAACATATACTGTTCATCCCCCCAGCTGCACTAGATGAACAAAAGGGAACAATGTTAACACAAAAACATCAGCAGTAACATAGATAAATACCCTGGCAATGTAAGGCAATGCAAGTGGCAGTGTCAATAAGAGTAATAATAGCAAGGCAGCCTAACTACTGTGTACAGGCCCAGTCTAATCAGCTGGTCAGTGGAGTAACAAACAAGTCTGATGACGGTGGGACCCTTAAACTTTTGTTGGAGCACTCACCCTCAAAGTGATAGTGCTTGTACTCCATGGGCTATGGAGGGAATACTCTCAAGGTATCATGGGCAGAGCTATATTGGTGGCAGCAATGATCAAAAGAGAGAAACTGGTGCAGGGGTGGTGTCCTCTTATCCAGCAGACTGTCTTTGTAGGCTGTAAGGAGGTGGGTGGAAATAGGCTGCTGTGCCTCTGGCTAAATCATGAGTGGTACAATGACTAAACTAAAAATAGATAATATAATATATATTTAAAAAATTATATTTTTAGTTTGAGTATGACAAAGAAAGTATGTACAAAACCACCATGAAATGGCCAGTTATCCCTTCACATCGGTCAGAGTGGTTGTTACCTTGGACAGCGATCAGCTGCAGAAAAGACAGCCAGAAGCCTAGAAGTAAAAGTGTTGAACAAACCAATCAGCCAAAGTATGATAAACTTTAAAAACTGTAAGATATTTTACCTGTGCTGCTATTCTCCATTTGTAGGGACATATTAGGACTGTGGATTCGAGAGACACTATATTTCTTCTTGTCCCGAATGCATAATAAAAATGTAATCTTTTCCAGTACCAACCTTTTCACCCACTCAGGAACATGAGGTTGGAGATCTTGCTTATGTACTAATCGAACAATCAATATTGTCTCAGTCAAGCTAATCACCAGGAGTGCCATGCAAACTACAAAGTAGACACCTACCAGGTCAGGAGAAAAAGACAGAATTAAAATTAATGTTATCAGCATAGAAAATCTTTTATAACATTGTTTATTGAAAAACACTGAAGCAACTTATTATTACATCTGCCTAGATGCAAAATGTAAAACATATACAAAAGCTTGTTACATTTCAGCTCAAAATATGATTGTTTGCCACTTTAGTAGCCACTCATTAATAGATTATAGAATACTAAAAAAAAATAACGTCAATTTAGGAAAAGAAATCGAACATACATAATTGGTACACAAACTATTTTCTAAACCATCATATTCTGTATGCAATTACAAACTCCCCCAAAAATGTAATTTTCTGTTCTAGGCCTATGGGTGTTCTTTTATTACTGTACTCAGACTGATCTTGTGATTCTACCATGCAGAGCCTCTCTCTTAGCATTCTGCAGAAAGTGACAAGAATGCACTAATTAATTTTTTGTTGAACAGAGTGTGGCAACCTCAATATTCCAATGGGAGTTTTATCTTTGTTCAGATACTTCACGCAGATTTCTACATGTCTAGAGCAGTGGTGGTCAATCTACTTGATATTGGGGGCCTCAAGTACTGCCCCTGACATTTGAACAAACAAACAACCACTCCAGGGCTCAAAGGACAGTCACCAGATCAAGTTATGTAACTCTGTGGAGTCTATGCTCCTCCCAGTGCAATACTTCAACTATGCAGCATTCCTCAGATGGAGAAATCCAAAATGGAACTATAAAGAAGCACACACACATGAGGACACAAACGCCTAGTGCATTACTCAAGATTTATTTGTATAAGAAACCATACTTGATTTGATTGTAGCCGTATTAGTGCAATTGTGACAGAGAAAATTGAGTACTGTCCGTGATACTTTTTTTATTTGCACTAACATACAATTTTTCAGGACAAGCTTTCGGGGTATGTCCCCTTCTTGAAGGTCCAAGCAGTACTGATTCACACATTTTTAAGCAGAATATTAAAGAAGAAAAAAAAAAAGAAAACCAAACACATACAAATCAATGGTAATAAAGATAGCAGCAGAGTTAGTGAGATAAGACAGAGGGAGAGCTAGGGAGGGAATGCAGGGGGGGATGCTGGTCACAGAGCGGTCGTAAAACTTTAGCATAATGTGTAAGGAAACCAATATCTAAATTCAGGCCATTATTCTTCATGTCAAAAAGAAGTATCATTCTTAGTTCAAACGTTTTCCTTTCCTGGATAGTTCTGAAATTCCCTTTAAGAACTAAGACATTGATGTCTTCTATAGTGTGGTCCGATTGTGAGAAATGATGTCCCACAGGTGTGCATAAACTGTCTTCTTTATGTTCTTTGATGGTATGTCTGTGCAAATTCATCCTCGCTTGCAACTTCTGTCCTGTTTCACCAACATAAGATCCTTTGCTGCACCTTTTGCATTGGATGAGGTACACAACATTACTTGAGGTACAGCTGTAAGATCCCATGATATTGAAGGTCCCATTTGTGTGTGTAACACTTTTGGATAGATTTATCTGGTTGCAAACTATGCTATAAAACTATGCTATAAAACTATATTTTCAAAATCTGTACTCAAGCAGGTGGCTTAACGGACAAATTACTGAAGTTTGAAGTTATAACTTCCACCAGTAATTTCACAGTAAATAGATAAATAATAAATTATTATGTTATAACATATAGCATATAAATATATGATTTAGCTTTAATATAATAGTACCTTTTTAACAGAATCAGTTTTTCCCTCTTAACCGTGTGAGAAAAACATGGGATTGTGGGTAAATCTTATACCCATAAACACATGTTTTTTCCTTGTAGTTAAGAGGACTGGGCTGGAAGGGAGCCTTGTCTTTTACAAACATGCCCCTTCTATGACACTGCATTGAGAGGCGTGCCTCCACTACAGCATTTTTATTGGATAGCTGGGACCAATAGTACTTTACCCATAGGCGTGCGTACGGGGTGTGCCTGGGCACACCCTAATGCCCAGGCACACCCTAATGCCCAGGCACACCCCAGGGCTGTTTTGCTGGCAGGATCTCCATTCTGGCACCTCTGCTGATGGACAACGGGAGCGCTGCGACGATGCGAGTGGGACTGTTTTCTATTTGGCTGTATAACTCCTGTGGGTGCAGACACTGAACGCAGAGTGAGCAGGCCAGTGGACGCATTTTCCGATGCTACTTCTATAGTTCCGGCTACTGCATCCCTGACAGCTGAATATCACTCCGCCGCCTGCTGTCAGGGATGCTATAGCCACAACTATAGAGGTAGCATTGGGCTGGATTAACCCCACTGTTTTTAAACAAGACCTGCCCGCTGCCACTGCGGGGCTTCCAGTTCACCACTGCCCTTTGTCCGAGAAAAGTATTTGCCAGGACCGTCCCAGGCAGAGGAGGAGGAGGTAGCTTTTTCCTCCCTGCTTCTCCTCAGAGTGCCCCGCCTCCCAGATTCCACCCTGCAGTGCCGACAACGCAACAACATGGAGGTGAGGGGGATGCACCGGGACTCAGGAAATGTCACTGGTAAGGGGGGAGTTGGGGGCACAGACTTTAGCAGTGTGTGTGTGCGCGGCTCTGCAGCAGGCAGGGAGAGAGGGGGTGTAGTGCTTTTCATCTATCCTCTGAATTCTTTCATTTGTTGTATTGAACAGCTAGTAAGAAGTGTGTATCACTGTTCCCATGTTCAGGGATGTTCTTCTCATCACATGAATATAAGCCAACATGCTCTTTGGTTCCCAGTCACTGTGCAATGTTCTGTACCTGAAGTCCAGGATATGTCATGGGTAACCTACCCATAGTACAGCTGTGTTAACTTAATGGCATCCTATTGTAGTAATAGCCTTACAAGGGCCTGATTAGAGGGTATAAGTACATATCCTGTGTAAATACCATCACATCTTCTGCAGGGAATAAATATTGACCCCCCCTGTCTCGAGGATTAGTAAGTCATTATCTGGAAAATGTGGCTGATAATTGCATATTCATACTTTCTTGGGGTGAATTACTCAGTCGGCAGATGCTGCCAAGCACAACTGTACATTAAATAGGATTTGAATATTAACCTGAACTTATATATTTATTTTTACACAAAAAAATATATATATATTATATCTATATATATTGTGTAAAAATAAATATATATATATATTACATATACAATTAAAACTATATGAACCCTGGCTTGTTAGCAAAAAAGTATGTAAATATATATATATATATATATATATATATATATATATATATATATATATGCTTGCTGACAAGCCAGGGTTCATATAGTTTTAATTGTATATGTAATATATATATATATATATTTTTTTTTTTTTACACTATATTTATTTATTTATATAGACGCACGTGTGTTTGAGCTTTGGTTTGAGGTGCACACAGTAATGCAATAGGCTGCGCACGCCTATGACTTTACCATTGGTCCAAGGCTCCAAGCTGTTCATTAAATTCAGTGCCTCTGACAAGAAGTGAGAGGCACTGTGAGCTCAACCTCTCAGTCTGCTGCAAACAGAGTGTGTCAGCTTGTATTTAAAGTGGCTGCTCTGTATTTCGTTTCTGACAGGCTGCGCAAGGAGCACATATCTCTGGAACCATAGGTTGTAGAAGCCCCAAATTACCAGTGGTGGGTAGGACTTAGGCTACATAAATTATATATAATCACTCAAATGTATGGGTATAAACATAAATATAATACAAATGCAAAATACTGTACCTATTAAAAAAACATTTTAAGAAAGCTATATCTTAAAAAAAGTAAGGGGACTCCCAAGATCAACATGATACAGAAAGAGTTAATTGTGCTAAAAAATGTATATATACATATAAAAACCTAGAGTGGTGAAATGAGACCAAAAGGGCTTACAACTAATGAATTACCAAAAGTGCCCAAATAAGATAATATAGAACAGCATTTGGATAACCGTCCCAAAAATGTACAGTATATTGGAGCAACTACTGTATATTATATAACAATGTAAATCATATGTAATATGACCAAAATAGTTATAATAATATTAATACGGTGCCTTGCAAAAGTATTCACCCCCCCCCTTGGCTTTTTACCTATTTTGTTACATTACAGCCTTTAGTTCAATGTTTTTTTTAATCTGAATTATATGTGATGGATCAGAACAAAATATATTCTAAGTTGGTGAAGTAAAATTAGAAATATATATACATAAAACAATTTTTTTCAGAAATGAGTAAGTAAGTAATCGACATGTGCGTATTATTCACCCCCTTTGTTATGAAGCCCATAAAAAGCTCTGGTGCAACCAATTACCTTTAGAAGTCACATAATGAATTGATGTCCACCTGTGTGCAATCTAAGTGTCACATGATCTGTCATTACATATACAAACCTTTTTGGAAGGCACCAGAGGCTGCAACACCTAAGCAAGAGGCAACACTAACTAAACACTGCCATGAAGACCAAGGATCTATCCAAACAAGTAAGGGACAATGTTGTTGAGAGGTACAAGTCAGGTTTAGGTTATAAGAAAAATCAAAATCTTTGATGATCCCTAGGAGCACCATCAAATCTATCATAACCAAATGGAAAGAACATGGCACAACAGCAAACCTGCCAAGAGACAGCCGCACAACAAAACTCACGGACCAGGCAAGGAGGGCATTAATCAGAGAGGCAGCACAGAGACCTAAGGTAACCCTGGAGGAGCTGCACAGGTTCCACAGCAGAGACTGGAGTATCTGTACATAGGACGACAATAAGCCGCATGCTCCATAGAGTTGGGCTTTATGGTAGAGTGGCCAGAAGAAAGCCATTATTTTCAGCAAAAAACAAAATGTCACGTTTTGAGTTTGCAAAAAGGTATGTGGGAGACTTCCAAAATGTATGGAGGAAGGTGCTCTGGTCTGATGAGACTAAAATTAGCCATCAAAGAAAATGCTATGTCTGGCGCAAACCTAGCACATCACATCACCCAAAGAACACCATCCCCACAGTGAAACATGGTGGTGGCAGCATCATCCCAGGAGGATGTTTTTCAGCAGTCAGGACTGGGAAACTGGTCAGAGTTGAGGGAAAGATGGTGCTAAATACAGGGATATTCTTGGGCAAAACCTGTACCACTCTGTGTGTGATTTGAGGCTAGGACGGAGGTTCACCTTCCAGCAGGACAATGACCTCAAACACACTGCTAAAGCAACACTTGAGTGGTTTAAGGGGAAACATGTAAATGTGTTGGAATGGCCTAGTCAAAGCCCAGACCTCAATCCAATAGAAAATCTGGGGTCAGACTTAAAGATTGCTGTTCACAAGCGCAAACCATCCAACTTGAAGGAGCTGTAGCTGTTTTGCAAGGAGGAATGCAAGGGGGAATGGGCAAAAATCCCAGTGGTAAGATATGACAAGCTCATAGAGACTTATCCAAAGTGAATTGGAGCTGTGATAGCCACAAAAGGTAGCTCTACAAAGTATTGACTTTAGGGGGTGAATAGTTATGCACATTGACTTTTTCTGTTATTTTGTCCTATTTGTTGTTTGGTTCATAATAATAAAAAAAAAATCTTCAAAGTTGTGGGTATGTTCTGTAAATTAAATGATGCAAATCCTCAAACAATCCATGTTAACTCCAGGTTGTGAGGCAGCAAAACACGAAAAATGCCAAGGGGGGTGAATATTTTTGCAAGGCACTGTAAATTGCAAAGGGGAATAGTAAATACATGATTAAAGAGATAAATATATAAAATGTAAATCTAATGATTGTGCAGTCCATTCATAATACAATTTGAAAGAGTAGCTACCTCAAGAGCACCACTACATCAAGGTATTGATGTTCAGTCTCTCATTGAGACTTTTAGGGGCCAATGTGCCAAGGTGGTGGATCCAGAAGGTTTCTCTCCTACATAACTTACAGTACCACCTTCCAGTATCGACATCCCCTGTGATGCTCTCAAATCTAAAAACCTTCAAAACCATAGGATTCTTTCCATGCTTCTCTCAAAAGTGACAAGGGACAGAGTGTTTATCATACCCATGTATGATGTTTCTTTTGTGTTTGCCAAATCTAACTTGCAAAGTGTACGAGGTTCGACCAATGTAAAGGTGACCACAGGGACAAATGAGGCAATACAGTATACTAACATATTGAGAACCACAATTGATAAACTGTCTGATGCAATATGTGGTGCCATTGCTCCCCATGACCTCCATGGAACTCTGCACCAGTAGTTACCTCTCTGGCCAAGTTATTTTTAACAGCTCAGACCCAACTGGGGGCTATATGGCTGCGTAAGTCTTTGGGTTTGAAAAATCACATCAGGGTACTCTGAAAAAGCCTTTGTCAAATGGGGATCCGGATGAAGTATGCCCAAATATTTCTGCAGAATCTGCTTAATATGAAATGCCTTGTGATTGTACCGAGTACAAAATGTGATGTCATTTCTTTGGTATGAGCTCCTAAGTTTACGCTGGCTAACTGGAATTTCACTAGTGTCACCAATGTACCCGGCTCTGTATTTTTCATATGCTTCCTCTACTACAGAATTTCCGTACCCTTTCTCCAGAACCTTTTTCTTTAAGATCATTCTTTGCTCATCATAATCTTGTAGTCGTGTACAGTTCTTTTAAGCTGACAAAACTGCCCAAAGGGCATGTTCCTAATCCATCTAAGATAATGGTGGCTGGGAGCATGCAGGTAGGAATTTCTCACAGCCAGTTCCACATTGATCATTAGTTCCAGACCCAGAAACACTAATTTCACGCCATCTGTCACATAAGTAAAGTCAATTTTGTATGGGTTGTTTTGTGTCCTACTATATGGAGGTGGAGCTTTGGGGTGCCTTTACATTTATTAAGAGGGGAAAAGGAGAACACCAGTCGGCCACAGCTCTGAGGAAGGGGTGCGTCTCTGAAATGCATCAGTTGATGGCACAGCTATGTATAAGTCAGGTCACTCGATGCCACACTGGTCAAAGAATGGACTTATTATGCTTGTCACTTCCATTGTCTGTGAGTATCCATTTGGCTTTTTAGTTTCTTGTTCAAATAAATCTTGGGTAATGCACTGGCCACACATAGCATCCAGTGATTGTAATGCTAAAGAAAGCAGTTGGGGATGACAAACATGCAACAGGAAATGTTAAGACATGCTATAAGAGATGGTTAGAGATTGACAACATTGTGAACATGCTATAGGGTTAGTTTGAGACTGAAGACATGTTTCAGGAGAACAATCATAGACCAGAGAGATTACATGGGGCTGCTAGAGATCACTGTTATTACAGCCCCTTTAAACATGGATGCTTCCCTATGTGTGCTATGTACAGCCCTTTTAAATTCACTTGTGCCACATTTGAAATTTCTCTTAGCAATATCCATGAAAAAAAGATCAAAGGAAATAAAACATACCAAGCAAAAATGAACTGGCAGTACATAGAAAGTGGGTCAGTGTAAAAGAAATAGATCAAACTTTTAAATTTCTACAAGAATATTTTTTTTTCTTCACTGGTCTGAGAAATCCCTGAAATCCACAGAAGACTCCATAGTAAATGTCTTGGACAGCAGGTTAGGCACCCGCTGTCTAGAGAGATACTGGTTGTTTTGTATAACTCTGGGTTTAATCATTTGATTGAAGTTAAGCATAACATCAGATTGAACTCAAACATTTGAGGATTTCTCAATGGTCTATCAGTACCTAGAACAAAACAGGTAGGGATCTGCAAAGACAATCACTAAAATCATTGCACTATATATATAGTAGGCCAGGAGTTTTTCTTCCTTAGCAAAACATTTTATGGGTTTAGTTTTGTTATAATTACTCAGTTTTCCTTCACAGGTTTTTGTATACACTTTTAATTTTGTTTCCCGTGTACATTAACCACTAGGCGCCCGTGCTATTGCCGAAAGACGGCTACAGCACAGCGTTTAATTGCTGGGAAGGTGTCCCTGGACGTCCTCCTGTTTACTCCTTCCCCGCACGCGTGTTGGCCATGTCCCTTGGAAACTGCCAATCACAGATCGTGCTAAATGATCTGGAACTGACCCTGGACTGTTTGACCATGCTTTTTGCCTGACTCTTGGACTGATATTGTACCCTGCCACTGGATTAGTGGGATTCATAACACAGGGGTCGCACATATGTGAGGGGCGCCAGAATTGTTTTTCTGGATGAAGAAAACCATTTTTTTGGTTTTCTCATTCCTAGATTAGGGTCTGGAGACTCGGAGGCTTCAAAGAGATTTGGGTGGGAGAAGCTTCTACCCCTGTCCCCATTCTGTCCTGAACATGGCCCTACTTCTGCCTGCTGCCTGTAGGATCTATGCCATCATGCCTCTGCCTGTCACATGAACTGACCACACTACATGGACCATGTTTCTGCCTGTTACCAGTACGAATATTTTGGCACTGTTGACAATCTCTGCCTGCACTGACCCTGGACTGTATATGGACAGTATCCCTGCCTGTACTGACTATGGACAGTATTCCTGCCTGTTGTCTGGACAATTGCATTCGCTTTTGCTGACCGAGTCCCTGCCTGCTGCCTTGACCAGTGCTATCTTCCTGTGGACAACTGCGCTACTAAAACCACAGCTAATCTTTTGTTTACCCTTTGCTCAGCAGAATGTATTTTGGGGTGTAATTGTTGGTATGTGCATGCTATGTGTCCCTAGAACACCTGACGGTGTTCCTTGCATGTTCGGCCTCTGTATGTGGCGAGGCTATGTAAAAGTCTCACACATGTGGTATTGCCATACTTAGGAGGAGTAGCAGAATGTATTTTGGGGAGTCATTTTTGTTATGTACATGCTATGTGTTGGAAATATCTTATAAATGGAAAACTTTGCGTAAAAAAAATGTGGTTTTATTATTTTTCTACATTTTCCAAAAACTTCTGGAAAAAATGAACCGTTCAAAAGATTCATTATGCCTCATAGATTATACATTGGGGTGTTAGCTTTCCAAAATGGGGTCATTTTGTGGGTGTTTCCATTGTCCTGGTGCTCCAGGGCCTTCAAAATGTAATAGGTGGTTGAGAAATGAGATGTGTAATTTATGCTCCTAGAATGCCTGAAGGTGCTATTTCAATGTTGGGCCTCTGCATGTGGCCAGGCTGTGTAAAAGTCTCACACATGTGATATCGCCATACTCAGGAGGAGTAGCAGAATGTATTTTGGGGTGTCATTTTTGCTATGTACATGCTATGTGTTGGAAATATCTTATAAATGGACAACTTTACATAAAATAAATGCGGTTTCATTTTTTTCCCACATTTTCCAAAAACTTCTGGAAAAAATTAACTTTCAAAAGACTCATTATGCCTCATAGATTATATGTTGGGGTGTTAGCTTTCCAAAATGGGGTCATTTTGTGGGCGTTTCCATTGTCCTGGTGGGCCAGGGCCTTCAAAAGTGTAATAGGTAGTCAACAAGTTAGATGTGTCATTTATGCTTCTAGAACACCTGATGGTGCTCCCTGCATGTTGGGCCTCTCTATGTGGCTAGGCTGTGAAAACGTCCCACACATGTGGTATCGCCATACTTATGAGGAGTAGCAGAATGTATTTTGGGGCGTCATTTGTGGTATACACATGCCATGTGAGAGAAATAACCTATTTCAATTACAATTTTGTGGGGGAAAAAAATCTTCATTTTGCAAAGAATTGTGGTAAAAAATGACAACATCAAAAACCTCACCATGCATCTTGCTAAGTACCTTGGAATGTCTACTTTCAAAAAAGGGGTAATTTGGGGGGTATTTGTACTTTCCTGGCTTGTTCGGGTCACAAGAAATTACATCGGGTGTGATCAATTTTTTATGATTTGCACCACAGCTTGTAGACTCTCTAACTTTCACACAGACCACATAATATCCACTAATTTAGGTTATTTTTTACCAAAGATATGTAGCAGTATAAATTGTGGCCAAAATGTATTAAGGAAAATTAATAATTTGCAAAATTTTATCACAGGAACTAAGAAAAATGCGTTTTTTTTCCCTAAATTTTCAGTCTTTTTTCATTTATAGCACAAAAAATAAAAAACCCAGAGGTGATCAAATACCACCAAAAGAAAGCTCAATTTGTATGAAAAAAAGGACAAAAAATCCATTTGGGTACAGTATTAGATGACTGAGTAATTGTTATTCAAATTGTGAGAGCACCGAAAGCTGAAAATTGGTCTGGGTAGGAGGGGGGTTTAAGTGCCCAGTAGGCAAGTGGTTGAAATTTCTGTTTCTAATTAGTTGTTTTTTTTTGGTTTTTTTTTTTGGGGGGGGGGCACTTTTTTATTTTAAACTCTAGGGCAATATTATTAGACTTTCCAAAAGACCCAATACCCACCTAAGAACACACACACTGAGGTTTACACAATATAGTATAAGGTTCATTCAACAAAATGTAGATGTTTTAACATCAGACATCCCATCAGGTGCTACTTTCTGCCCTTGTAGTTTATCAACCCCAATGTATAAAACTCATATTTAATTTGTTCTATGCATTAATGAATCACACAAACAGATATTGGTATTCTGCAATAACTACTCAAAATGTTTATTTGTTTAAACACCAGATGTTTCCTTTTTCTCTTTTTATCTTGACTCTAATGTGCTCTCCTTGGTTGCATCTGTTTCCTTTTACTACCTCAAAGACATTGATGTATATGTTCAGATCATTAATTTTTATTGTGCTAAGACATCTCAGAAATTTTCAAACATCATTTTACTATTTGATAGTTCTGTACTGATACAGTTTTAGAAGTAATAAAATAGCAACACCCTTGGAAAAGTAATTAGACCTAGGGACACAATAGTCCTTCTTGCTCAAGGAGAGAAACTAATAACATTTGAAAATGCCTCACATAGAAAAACAATTCATCCCTGTAAAAGGCTTATTTATCAAACAATGAAACACTGAAGATGGTATTGGTTGACAATCAGGAAGTCATAGACGAAGAATGTTACCTTTAGAGGTAGGGTTGGTACGGAAGCTAAATGGGCAAATGCCCACAATGGTCAGTCTTGCTTTAACAATTGAAGGTTAGTGAATAGAAGGTGAGAGGCTACCCTTCAAACTTAGTCATACTGATAAATATTTGCATTTGCATGCTTACTGACCTATTCAGAGATGTATTTTGTTCTCTGGAGCTCTTAGTCACGCAACGATCTGCACCCCTTTAATAGAATCACCTCACACAGAGCATTTCCTTATTTTTCTAGTCCTAATCTGACTTTAAATTTTGAGGTAATATGTACATAACATTATATGAGATAACTGATGGTGGGAAAAAATGTGTCCACAACTATACAAGAAAAGGCTGCTTTTTCAGCTCTGCTGCCTATAGGTACATGCCTGCTTTGCTGAATGGTCATTTCAGACCTAGGGTGATTTGATAAAACAAAAAATAAAGATTAATGTTTATTTAGAATCATTTTTCAGAATCTAAAATTCAGTCAACAAAAATTCCCAGGCTTCTTCATTTCCTTTCTCCAGCTTTTGCCTATATTAATTAAGACAATAGATGTAACAAAAGTCAACCAAATACACTATATGGCCAAAAGTATGTGGACACCCTTCAAAAATGATTGATTTCAGATGTCTCTGTTGCACCCATTCTTAACAGGTACATAAAATCAAGCACATAACTATGCCATTTCCATAAACAAACATTGACAATAGAATACTGTAGGTCATATGCCTTTGGGGTGAGTTGGAACCAACTTGCCAAACATCAGGCCAGGTCTTCTCATCGGTATCTGATCTCCTAAATGTTTTTAATGTTTTTATGCTGAATGGGCATACATTCCCTTAGATTTACGCCAAAATCTTGTGGAAAGCTTTCCCATAAAAATAGATGTTGTTAAACCTAAAAAGTGGGAGAAGCAACTCCATATATGTGCTCATAGTTTTGAAACATAATGCCCAACAAGCTCAAATAGGTATGATTGTCAGGTATTTACACATTTTTGGCCATAGAGTGTAAGATAGGGCCACAGAACAAATAATAAATAAACACTAATAAAACCCTTCACTGTACCTATTAATGGGGTTCCAATAGCAGTAGCTGGTAAGGTGTCTGAAACGATAATGAGGAAAACTGAGTAACCCAGAAGTAGGGTGATCTTGAACGAGACTCTTTCTCCACTGTCAGGAGGAAGATAGAACCCAATTATGTCCATCACCATGAGAAACATACTGGGAAGAAGCAGATTGACAGCATAGAAAAGGGGTCGCCTTTTAATTACAACCTGTTAAAGCAAATAAAAATAATCATTAAAAATTAGGTATGAGGAAATTCAAATATAAGTGGAAGTTTTAGAATCTTATAACTGCAAAAGAACACTATGTTATCTAAGCCTCTGGCGGGTAAAATTGACAAAACCCTTCCTAAATGGTGATAGGAAAGTAAGGGAAGACATGCAAAGCCACATGCTATAACCTACGATAGGTCACAAAAATTTTTAATTGATGATATGCTTTGCCGTGAAACACAAAAAATAACAGATATACTAACTAAGCTGGTTGGAAATAATTAAGAAAAAAAAACCTTGGTATGCCCATCTCCATTCAGCTTTATGTGTCACTACAACTCAACTAATGCTGAGAGATGCTGTGTAGAAGGCATGTTTTGGAAGACTGTAGAGGAGAGAGGGCTGCAGATAAGCAAGTACTACCTATGTAGGAGGATGTGTTTCATCTCTGTGTATCACCTGAGGCTAGTAACTTTTTTGGCCATACTTCTCTTCTGGTTCACAGGAGTCGACTGACGTGACAGAGCCAGTCCAGGCTCGGGAAGGATCCCGACCTTAAGGATGGGATCCGTCCAGATGCCTGACCGGCAGCTGGCTCAGCTGGCTCAGCATGCTGCTAAGAGCTGGAGCCAGCTGCTCCTGCCCCCCCCCCCCCGCAGCCCACCACTCCAGTGAGCGACCAGTGGTCCTGTGACCTCTCAGTTCTCGTTCTTAGACCTGGTGGGGGATAGCTGCAGAATTGGACCAATGTTGCAGCCATATAGGTGAGTATGTACAGTATGTTTGTGTTTTTGATATCCCACACTTTAAGCTACAAAAAAGTTAAAGTGCATTACTATAGCTATTCCATAACTTTAAATCAAACTATTTATATCATGACTGAAACATCAATCTGCGCGGTTAATATGAAGACATTTAGAAAATGCATTGATCCACAACTTACATGAAATTTCATTTCCGCAAAACTATCTTCATTTTCCACAAACATTCTATATTGAGGTAAAACATACAGGAGCTCCCACTCTCCTTTGTTCATAAAAACACTTTTGTCCTCTTTCACTTCTTCTGGCTTCCTCCATAAAGATAGATTGATGTCCTGAACTAGAAAAGGAAGTATGTTAGCATTAATACATTTTTAGTTAGGTACATTGACAGGACTTAACATATTTCATAATGACCCTATTGTGAAATGTATATATTTCATAATGACCCTATTGTGAAATGTATATATTTCATAATGACCCTATTGTGAAATTTATATATTTCATAATGACCCTATAGTGAAAATTGGAAATGTTCAGCAGCCCAGTTAATTTCAAAGTTGGTTATAAGGTGACTGTGAACTGACTACCCATTAAGGAATATGATTCTCAGCTAAAAAGGTTAAACCAAAGATTTGAGTATTTTATGCTTTTCTTGATAATAACCTTATAAAAAAAAATGGAGGCCAGCCCAGTAGATTGCTTTAAAAAAGGTCTGAATAATTTTCCACATGTACATAATATAACTAGATACTAACATTTATAGGTAAAGCTGATCCAGGGAATATCTGATTTCGTGGGATCAGGAAGGAATTTTTCCCCTACTGGAGCAAATTGATTCACGCTTTGCTGTTTTTTTTTTTTTTTTTGCCTTCCTCTGGATCAAATGTGCGTATAGTATTGTGTATATAGGTTTTTGTGATTTTTTTTTTACCTTTTATTGGTTGAACTAGATGGATTTGTGTATTTTTTCAACCAGACTAACTATGTAACTATGTAACTAATGTAAGGATTTAAAGACTAGGGTAAAGTGTGTAACCACTTAAGGACCAGGCCTCTTTTTGAGATTTGTTGTTTACAAGTTAAAATCATTTTTTTTTTGCTAGAAAATTACTTAGAACCCCCAAACATTATATATATGTTTCTAACACCCTAGAGAATAAAATGGTGGTCATTTCAATACTTTATGTCACACCGTATTTCCACAGCAGTCTTACAAGCGCACTTTTTTGGGAAAAAATACACTTTTTTTACTTAAAAAATAAGACAACAGTAAAGTTAGCCCAATTTTTTTTAGGTTGTTAAAGATAATGTTACACCGAGTAAATTGATACCAAACCTGTCATGCTTCAAAATTGCGCCCGCTCTTGGAATGGCAACAAACTTTTACCATTAAAAATCTCTATAGGCAATGGTTAAACATTTCTACAGGTTACATGTTTAGAGTAACAGAGGAGGTCTAGTGCTAGAATTATTTCTCTCACTCTAACAATCATGTGTGGTTTGAACACTGTTTTCATATGAGGGGGCGACTTACGTATGCGTTCGCTTGTGCATGCGAGCTCGCAAGACGGGGCACTTTAAATTTTTTCGTTTTTCCTATTTATTTTACTTTTTATTTTTTTATTTTTACACTGTCCTTTAAAAAAATATGTTTGGGTTACTTTTATTCCTATTACAAGGAATTTAAACATCCCTTGTAATAGAAAAAAAGCATGACAGGACCTCTTAAATATGAGCTCTGGGGTCAAAAAGACCTCAGATCTCATATTTACACTAAAATGCAATAATGATTAAAAAAAATGTCATTTTAAAAAAAAAAATTCCCCTTTAAGAGAATTAGGCGGAAGTGATGTTTGACGTTACTTCCGCCATCCAATGCTATGGAGCCGAGTGGGGGCCATTTTTCCCTCACTTGGCTTCAGGCTGTGGACGTGACAGGACCCGATCGTCTCCTCCGCTACCAGCAGTGGAGGAGACGACCGGAGCGTGGCGGGAGTGAACTTGCAGTGAATAGACCACCGCACCAAGACCAATTTTATCCGAAAGCGGACCACTATCTGCTGCCATAACGACGGTATTCCTCTTCAAACAGCCGCCGTATAATGACGACGGGTGGTCCATAAGTGGTTAAACACAAATAAATAACTAGTTAATGGTCTAAAGACAAAGAGCAGTTGTAAATGGAACATATTTAAACTAAAATGATTTATAGACTTGTGCACAATGGAAAATGTTGTTTAGTTTCATTTTGTTTTCATTCATAAAATACATATAGTTACATAGTTACATAGTAGGTGAGGTTGAAAAAAGACACAAGTCCATCAAGTCCAACCTATGTGTGTGATTATGTGTCAGTATTGCATTGTATATCCCTGTATGTTGTGGTCATTCAGGTGCTTATCTAATAGTTTCTTGAAGCTATCAATGCTCCCCGCTGAGACCACCACCTGTGGAAGGGAATTCCACATCCTTGCCGCTCTTACAGTTAAGAACCTTCTACGTAGTTTAAGGTTAAACCTCTTTTCTTCTAATTTTAATGAGTGGCCACGAGTCTTGTTAAACTCTCTTCTGCGAAAAAGTTTTATCCCTATTGTGGGGTCACCAGTCCGGTATTTGTAAATTGAAATCATATCCCCTCTCAAGCGTCTCTTCTCCAGAGAGAATAAGTTCAGTGCTCGCAACCTTTCCTCATAACTAAGATCCTCCAGACCCTTTATTAGCTTTGTTGCCCTTCTTTGTACTCGCTCCATTTCCAGTACATCCTTCCTGAGGACTGGTGCCCAGAACTGGACCGCATACTCTAGGTGCGGCCTGACCAGAGTCTTGTAGAGCGGGAGAATTATCTTTTTATCTCTGGAGTTGATCCCCCTTTTAATGCATGCCAATATTCTGTTTGCTTTGTTAGCAGCAGCTTGGCATTGCCTGCCATTGCTGAGCCTATCATCTACTAGGACCCCCAGGTCCTTTTCCATCCTAGATTCCCCCAGAGGTTCTCCCCCCAGTGTATAGATTGCATTCATATTTTTGCCACCCAAATGCATTATTTTACATTTTTCTACATTGAACCTCATTTGCCATGTAGTCGCCCACCCCATTAATTTGTTCAGGTCTTTTTGCAAGGTTTCCACATCCTGCGGAGAAGTTATTGCCCTGCTTAGCTTAGTATCGTCTGCAAATACAGAGATTGAACTGTTTATCCCATCCTCCAGATCGTTTATGAACAAATTAATTAGGATTGGTCCCAGCACAGAACCCTGGGGAACCCCACTACCCACCCCTGACCATTCCGAGTACTGCCCATTTATCACCACCCTCTCAACTCGCCCTTGTAGCCAGTTTTCAATCCATGTACTCACCCTATGGTCCATGCCAACGGACCTTATTTTGTACAGTAAACGTTTATGGGGAACTGTGTCAAATGCTTTTGCAAAATCCAGATACACCACGTCTACGGGCCTTCCTTTATCTAGATGGCAACTCACCTCTTCATAGAAGGTTAATAGATTGGTTTGGCAAGAACGATTCTTCATGAATCCATGCTGATTACTGCTAATGATACCGTTTGTATTACTAAAATCCTGTATATAGTCCCTTATCATCCCCTCCAAGAGTTTACATACTATTGATGTTAGGCTAACTGGTCTGTAATTCCCAGGGATGTATTTTGGGCCCTTTTTAAATATAGGTGCTACATTGGCTTTTCTACAATCAGCTGGTACCATTCCAGTCAGTAGACTATCTGTAAAAATTAGGAACAACGGTCTGGCAATCACTTGACTGAGTTCCCTAAGTACCCTCGGATGCAAGCCATCTGGTCCCGATGATTTATTAATGTTAAGTTTCTCAAGTCTAATTTTAATTCCGTCCTCTGTTAACCATGGAGGTGCTTCCTGTGTTGTGTCATGAGGATAAACACTGCAGTTATGGTTACTGAAGCCCCCCGATTCACACGTGAAGGCTGAGGAGAAGAATAAATTCAATACCTTCGACATCTCCCCATCCTTTGTAACCAGATGTCCTTCCTCATTCTTTATGGGGCCAATATGGTCTGTCCTCCCTTTTTTACTGTTTACATACTTAAAGAAGTTCTTGGGATTTTTTTTGCTCTCCTCCGCTATGTGTCTTTCATGTTCTATCTTAGCTGTCCTAATACCACCCTTGCATTTCCTGTTGCATTCTTTATAAAGTCTGAATGCTGAGGATGATCCCTCAACCCTGTATTTTTTGAAGGCCTTCTCCTTTGCTTTTATATGCATTTTTACATTGGAGTTAAGCCATCCAGGACTTTTGTTCGCTCTTTTAAATTTATTACCCAATGGGATACATTGGCTAATGCCCTTATTTAATATGCTCTTAAAGCAAACCCATCTCTCCTCCGTATTCTTTGTTCCTAATATTTTATCCCAGTTTATGCCTTTTAGCAAGGTTTGTAGTTTAGGGAAGTTGGCTCTTTTGAAATTCAGTGTCTTTGTATTTCCTGTATGTTTCCTATTTGTGTGATTTATACTGAAACTAATTGACCTGTGATCGCTGTTACCTAAATTGCCCCGCATTTCCACATCCGTGATCAGGTCTGTATTGTTGGTAATCAGTAGATCCAGTAATGTTTTATTTCTAGTTGGTGCGTCTACCATTTGACCCATAAAATTGTCCTGCAAGACATTAAGGAACTGGCGAGCCTTAAATGAATGCGCGGTTCCCTCGGCCCAGTCTATGTCTGGATAATTAAAATCCCCCATTATGATAACACTTCCCATCCTTGCTGCTACTCCAATTTGTGATAGGAGATCCGTCTCCACTTCCTCCCTCAGGTTAGGGGGCCTATAGCATACTCCCAGTATTATTTTCCCCTTAGCTTCATCCCTTTGGAGCTCTACTCATAAGGATTCCACCTCCTCTCTAGCTCCCTCAGTGATGTCATCTCTCACATTCACTTGTACATTATTCTTGATATATAGGCATACCCCTCCCCCTTTTTTACCCTCTCTATCCTTGCGGTATAGGGTATACCCTTGAATGTTTGCCAGCCAATCATGAGAGCTGTTGAACCAGGTCTCTGAAATTCCCACAAAATCCAAATCCTCCTTGTACAACAGTATCTCTAGTTCACCTATCTTGTCCGCCATGCTCCTGGCATTGGTGAACATGCCACATAGTTTAGACCGGTTGCATATTGTCTTCGTATTGGGTGTTTCGAGATTGCAACTAGGACTTACTACTATACTCACCTTGTGTTTTTGTGCTTTGGTTAACCTACCACTAATGCCCCCAATACTACCCTCTGGAATATCTTCCGCGCTGGCTATCTCTGCCTCTGGACCCTCCCCCCCCATCGCCTAGTTTAAAAACCCCTCTAACTTTTTGGCCATCTTCCTTCCCAGCAGATCTGCACCCTCCTCATTTAGGTGCAGTCCGTCCCTTCTATAGTACCGGTTACCGACTGAGAAGTCGGCCCAGTCCTCCAGGAACCCAAACCCCTCCTTACTACACCAGCTTTTCAGCCATTTGTTTACTTCCCTAATCTCCCTCTTCCTTTCTGGTGTGGCTCGATGTACCGGTAGTATTCCTGAGAATACTACCTTGGAGGTCCTTTTCCTCAATTTAGCTCCTAAGTCCCTAAAATCGTTCTTTAGGACACTCCATCTGCCTCTGACTTTGTCATTGGTGCCAACGTGCACCATGACAGCCAGGTCTTCCCCAGCCCCTCCCAGTAATCTGTCCACAAGATCATAGTTTCATTTTGTTTTCATTCATAAAATACATCATTTCCTTCTGTTATATTCGTTATGTTATGTTTATACGTGTTTGGATAATTTGTTATTTCTGTAGAGAGTCGATATTCGTTATACCAAATTGATTAGTTTTCTGTGTATATTGATTTGATTTGATAACTATGTATGTATATATATTCATGATAACGATTTGTAGTTTGAAAAGTTGTTAGTTTATTGAATCCATTAACACACACAATGACAATATCTCTTCTCCTCTGCTCAAAAACAATACAACTTCCTTCTCACTCAGTTCTCAGGAATGCACTTTGTCACTAATCCAACCTCCAGCAAAAAATTAATCAGCTGATTGGACTGTAAGTGCCGGTTCACACAGGGGCGGCTTCAAAGTCGTCTGACGGCTTGCAAAACGACTTCTGTATAGAAGTCAATGCAAGCCGCTTTGAAGTCGCCCCAAAGTAACACAGGAACTTTTTTCTAAGTCGGAGCGACTTCAGTCGCTCCTATTAGAACAGTTCCATTGCAGTGCATGGAACGCGACTTGCCAGGTGGCTAAGTTGCCTGACAGGTCTCCCCTGTGTGAGCCAGCTCTAAGATTTACCCTGAGTTGACCTTTTGTTTCATTAGACCTTTAACCACTTCAGCCCCGGACCATTATGCTGCCTAAGGACCAAAGGTCTTTTTCCAATTTGGCACTGCGTCGCTTTAACTGCTAATTGCGCGGTCATGCAATGCTGTACCCAAAGGAAATTTGCGTCCTTTTCTTCCCACAATAGAGCTTTCTTTTGATGGTATTTGATCACCTCTGCCATTTTTATTTTTTGCGCTATAAATGGAAAAAGACCGAAAATTTTGAAAAAAAATGATATTTTCTACTTTTTGTTATAAAAAAAATCCAATAAACTCAATTTTAGTCATACATTTAGGCCAAAATGTATTCGGCCACATGTCTTTGGTAAAAAAAAAATGTCAATAAGCGTATATTTATTGGTTTGCGCAAAAGTTATAGCGTCTACCCCATGACCCCCATTTTGGAAAGTAGACACCCCAAGGAAATTGCTGAGAGGCATGTTAAACCCATTGAATATTTATTTTTTTTGTCCCAAGTGATTGAATAATGATAAAAAAAAAAAATATCTACAAAAAGTTGTCACTAAATGATATATTGCTCACACAGGCCATAGGCCTATGTGGAATTGCACCCCAAAATACATTCATCTGCTTCTCCTGAGTACGGAGATATCACATGTGTGGGACTTTTTGGGAGCCTAGCCGCGTACGGGGCCCCGAAAACCAATCACCGCCTTCAGGATTTCTAAGGGCGTAAATTTTTGATTTCACTCCTCACTACCTATCACAGTTTTGAAGGCCATAAAATTCCCAGATGGCACAACCCCCCCCCCCAAATGACCCCATTTTGGAAAGTAGACACCCCAAGCTATTTGCTGAGAGGCATGTTGAGTCCATGGAATATTTTATATTTTGACACAAGTTGCGGGAAAGTGACACTTTTTTTTTTTTTTTTTGCACAAAGTTGTCACTAAATGATATATTGCTCACACAGGCCATGGGCATATGTGGAATTGCACCCCAAAATACATTTAGCTGCTTATCCTGAGTATGGGGATACCACATGTGTGGGACTTTTTGGGAGCCTAGCCGCGTACGGGGCCCCGAAAACCAATCACCGCCTTTAGGATTTCTAAGGGTGTAAATTTTTGACTTCACTCTTCACTGCCTATCACAGTTTCGGAGGCCATGGAATGCCCAGGTGGCACAACCACCCCAAATGACCCCATTTTGGAAAGTAGACACCCCAAGCTATTTGCTGAGAGGCATGGTGAGTATTTTGCAGCTCTCATTTGTTTTTGAAAATGAAGAAAGACAAGAAAAAACATTTTTTTTTTTTTTTTTCAATTTTCAAAACTTTGTGACAAAAAGTGAGGTCTGCAAAATACTCACCATATTGCATAACTGAAAATCAAACATGATAAAACATAATAACAATAAAACATTGCAGAATAGAATACAGTAAAAAAGAGCAGAACAATAGAGAGAGAATAGACAGAGAGAGAAAAATAAAACGACAACTATTTTTTTTTATTTTTTATATATATATATATATATATATATATATATATATATATATATATTTTTTTTTTTACACTTTTTTTGTAACTAACTTTTATAACTGTAACCGGTTCCAGGTTCAGGTCTCTCAAAATGCGATGGCATCTTGGGAGACCCTGTGAAAGTGTGTCCTAGTCTGTGCAATGCTGTACCCTACGCTAATACTCAACTAGTAAATGGTAGCGTTCAAAACATTCACCAATGCAAAAACCAGGATTGTCAGGACAGGAGGGACAATAATAGCGGGTGTCATGCCTATATCCTCGCTTGCTGCAGACACGACATCTTTTTTGGGGGAGTTCGCTGGGTAGGGGTATTCGGGAGGACATAAAGAAAATGCCTCTCATGCAGCCGACTGCATTTGGTTGGGGATGTGAATGGGGGAAGTACGGGCGCTGCAGAAGTGGTGGTTTCCCAATTAGGATTGGCGAATGCAGCAGGAAGGGCACTATGGGCACGACGGGCCTGTGTTTGTCTTTTTGGTGGCAGCGGGACACTACTTGTGCTTGCCACCTCACCAGCTTGAACTGCACTTATGGGACTCGCCACGTCACCAAGTGTTACTGCAGTGCTAGTTTGACTACGACCGGGGTGTACTAGGCCGCTGGTGCTTGCCAGTTCACCAAAACACTACCAAAAAAACTGTTAGCGATCGCAGGGATCAGGCCTGACTCTGCGAACGCTGCAGTTATGCGTTTAGTGTTTTGTAAGTGTCAGTGATTGATCGATACTGCACTTGGGTGGGCTGGGCTGGGCCGGGCGGAGGGGCAAAACGCAGGTGCTAGCAGGTATCTGGGCTGATCCTGCTAACACTGCATTTCTGGGAACCCTAAACTGCTGGGGACACTAGTATAGATCTGATCGGATCAGATATTGATCCGATCAGATACTATACCACTAAGGGAGGTGTACGGTGCGTGCGTGGGTGTTAGCGGTACTGGTGCTAGCCTGACGCTGCCTGGGGCTGGTGCTTGCCAGTTCACCAAAACGCTACCAAAAAAACTGTTAGTGATCGCAGGGATCAGGCCTGACTCTGCGAACGCTTCAGTTATGTGTTTAGTGTTTTGTAAGTGACAGTGATCGATTGATACTGCACTTGAGTGGGCTGGGCCGGGCGGAGGGGCAAAACGCAGGTGCTAGCAGGTATCTGGGCTGATTCCGCTAACACTGCGTTTTTGGGAACCCTAAACTGCTGGGGACGCTAGTATAGATCTGATCGGATCAGATATTGATCCATTCAGATACTATACCACTAAGGAAGGTGTATGGTGCGTGCGTGGGTGTTAGCGGTACTGGCACTAACCTGACGCTGTCTGGGGCTGGTGCTTGCCAATTCACCAAAATGCTACCAAAAAAACTGTTAGCGATCGCAGGGATCAGGCCTGACTCTGCGAACGCTGCAGTTATGCGTTTAGTGTTTTGTAAGTGACAGTGATCAATCGATACTGCACTTGGGTGGGCTGGGCTGGGCTGGGCGGAGGGTGCAAAACGCAGGTGCTAGCAGGTATCTGGGCTGATCCCGCTAACACTGCGTTTTTGGGAACCCTAAACTGCTGGGGACACTAGTATAGATCTGATCGGATCAGATATTGATCCGTACAGATACTATACCACTAAGGGAGGCGTATGCTGCGTGCGTGGGTGTTAGCGGTACTGGCGCTAATCTGACGCTGCCTGGGGTGAGGCATATCACCGCCGGGCGATCAGGGGGCTAAACCTTTATTCGGTAATAAACGGCGGGTGCCCTGACACTATAAAAAATAAACGAACTAACCAGCGTCACCCGTAACACTTATACGGTGATCAGTGGTGAAAGGGTTAACTAGGGGGCAATCAAGGGGTTAAAACATTTATTAGGTAGTATATGGGGGTCCCTGTCGCTATAAAACGCTGACGGCGAACCTAAATATTTACGTCCCTAACTAGCATCACCAGCGACACTAATACAGCGATCAGAAAAATGATCGCTTAGCGACACTGGCGACAGGGGGTGATCAAGGGGTAAAACTTTATTAGGGGGGTTAGGGGGGTACCCTAGACCTAAAGGGGGCTAACCCTAACTGCCCTAACACAGTAACTGTCACAAACTGACACCATGCAGTAATCAGAAAAAACAAAAAACAAAAAAAAAAAAACCTGCTTGGTGTCAGTTTGACAGGGAGGGGTGATTGGGGGTAAACTGGGGGCGATCGGGGGGGATCGGGGGTGTTTTGTGTGCCTGGCATGTTCTACTGTGTGTGTTTGTGTTTTACACTCACAGTGATGTCTTCTCTCCTCGGCGCCGGAACGGAAAATACCGAGCCGAGGAGAGATGACATAATTTCCTTTGCTGCTGTTTAGCATACAGCAGCAAAGGAATGTTCTGATTGGCCGGCGGCGATCACGAGGGGGGGGCCACGAACGGATGGCCTCCCCCTCACCTCCGATCGCCGGGGGGGACAAAAGAGGACCGCCTTGGGCCCCGGGGGGGTCCGATCGGACCCCCCACCCGCGGGAGGCAGATCACGTACATTTACGTGATTTTGCCTGCCCGTGCCGCCTTGCCGACGTATATCGGCGTGAGGCGGTCCTTAAGTGGTTAACGAATGAATGAATCATGTCAAATTCATTATTTTCGCTATAATTTCTTTCGTATTAGTAGGAATTCGTTATTTTTTTTCTTCGGACATTTGGATGCATCCAAATATTTGAAAGATGCAAAATTCGGCTGAATTACAATTTGAATTTTGATTCGATACTAAATGAATTGCACATATCTAACAATGAATATACCAACGATGTAGCACAAGTATTAGTATCAGGCCTTGATATTTTTAGCTGCTTTAATGACCTAAAGGGTTAGATTGAAAATAAAGTTGGCATTTCTACTGACATGGCATTACGCAGAATTTTTACAGCTCAGCAGAATAGTAATTGCTTACAGAAAGACCTCTACAAAATGGCAATATTAACAGTCAAAGGACAGTTTCAATTGAATGTTGATAAATGTAATGTTATTCAAATAAACAGTTGGAAAAACATTAATTTGAGAATGCTAGTTAATGTGGTAAGCTAAGTAGGAGCACTCAATGTCAAATTGCAATTTTGAACGCAAATAACATACTGTAACTAATGTATAAAAAGGAGATAGAAACATATGATTTAAGCAAAAGATCCCTCCTATACAAGTCACATCTTGCATATAGGGTATAATTCTGAACATGGTATTACCAGAACATAATAAGATCAAGTAACTCAACAGGAGATACTAATCACATCAAACTAATCTATAACAAACACACGCTAAATAAAGAGAAGAAAAGTGTATATGAAATACTATTAATGAAAACATGAAACAAAGAAGAAGGAAAGTGTATCCCTTACACCTCCTGACACTCTGCAGTAGGCTGTACACAGGACAATGCACAGTCCTTATCAGAGAGTGGTGGTCTTTGGTAATTGCCCACTTTGCCCCCTCTCCCAATTCTGGCTCTGTAAAACTAGCATGGATGGAAGCCCCCACAGCGGTCTTTATTCACCCCCTGGGGGGTTACTTCTGGGTCTGAGTTGCGATGACGTCACTCCCGCGCATGCGCACAGGAGCCCCTGGTTACGGCACAGTACAACTGAAGCAACGGCACCTACATGCCATTGCTTCAGTTTGCTTAAGTGCCGATGATGTCGGCACATGCAAAAATAGGGATATCTCCTAAACCGTGCAGGTTCAGGAGATATCCAGTGTAGCTACAGGTAAGCCTAATTATAGGCTTGTCTGTAGTATAAAGTGGTTGTAAAGGGTTTACAACCACTTTAATAAAAAAAGAAAAAGCAAAGCCACCCCATCAAATTAGATACTTTTTACTTATCTTTCTGGTGGGCAGTGAGCAGAATATTTGATCTGTTGAAGAGCTAAAAGCTCTGATGTTATCTGACACCCCCAGTTGTTTGCATTTCCCACACTATGTACTGCAGTTCCTCCCAGCAGTTGCTACATCCCTATTGTATTCTGTAATGACATAGAGGCTGGTGGGAGGAACCACAGAACCCAGTATTGCCATGTTGGCATTTTTCATGTTTTGTTAATTGCAAATATGGAATAGCATTTTTAGTTACCATTTAGAAGTAAAAGTGACATTAAGGCCCCTTTCACACTGGGGCGGTGGGGGCGTCGGCGGTAAAACAGCGCTATTTTTAGCGCTGTTTTACCGTCGTTTTTGCGGCTGTATTCGGCCGCTAGCAGTGCGGTTTTAACCACCGCTGGCGGCCGAAAAAGGGTTCAATCTGCTCGTATAGCGCGGCTATAGCCACGGTATTACCGCGGTATAGCCGCGCTGTCCCATTGATTTCAATGGGCAGGAGCGGTTTAGGAGCAGTGAATACTTTTTTTACCGTCCTGCCAGCGCACCGCTTCAGTGTGAAAGCCCTCAGGCTTTCACACTGAACAAACAGCGGGGGCTGTTTAGGGGCGGTTTGCAGGCGGTATTTTTAGCGCAATACCGCCTGCAAACCGCCCCAGTGTGAAAGGGGCCTAAAGGATCCAATTTTATTTAAAAAAAATGACAAACATAATTATACAATAGTTTTTCACAAAGCAGCCCCGATCTTCCTCTCCCTCTACCCCCCGCCAAAGCTCCTGTCTCCTCCACCTGCCAAGTGCCCACTATAGCGAGCTGCTTGATATAGGGGCACTTGTGCCGGCTCGCTACCGAGCCAGCTCTTTTTGTCCATAGACAGCCCTGCCCCCCATCCTCGTCACTGGCTGTGATTGACAGCAGAGGAAGCCAATGTCTCTGAGCCAATAAAGAAGGAGAGAGCAGGGAGAGCCTCTGCTCTTGTGTACAGCTCTGGATCGAGATTGGGTTCAGGTAAGTTTAAAGGGGGGCTGGAGGAAAGCTGCATGCAGAAGGTTTTTTTATCTTAGAATAGAATGGAATAGAATAGAATAGAATAGAATAGAATAGAATGCAGTAGGGTAAAAAAAACCTTCAGCCTTTGCAACCACTTTAATAGGTTAATTGAGTTTAGTGAGTAACTGTGCTTCCTCTATCTAAAAGCTAATTACCTTGTCTGACAGGTTTAAAAGGGGCTGGTTGAACAGGAAGTGATGTTGGCAGAGAATGTAGGAAGGAAGGAAATGATATCACATAGCCGTGTGTTTGAGAAGGGCACAGAGCCCAGAGACTGGAAAGAATAGGAGACAGTCATGCTGCGTGCTCCGTGACCAAGTGAAAACTGTATCTAGATCAGAAGCATGCATCAACCCTCAGAAGGCATTTCATTTCCTGATTTAATGGTAAGTAGCGATGTATTATTGATTGGGAATAGCTTTCTATACATCTTTTTACATCTTTAATCCAGTAAAGATACCCTCTGATGCCTTATCATATGTGAATTCCTATGCTGTCTTGAAGATTGCTGTACAACCCAAGACAATCATTTAGACAAAGCAATACAGAGGTGCACTATCCAACACCCCAGGAAGTGTCAAGAGTGGTGCAGGGAGCTCTTCAAAAGCATGAAGATTTCCCTCACATCCCATCATAAAGGTAAATATAAACCATCCACTTTTTCTTGGCTTTGCTCTATTTATTTATTATGGTGACAACCTTTCCAAAGAGTGAAATAGATAAATTCTCTAAGTAACTTTTTTGCCAAACAATATCTAAACAGCAGTCTGCATTATAAATAGCAATAAAAGCAGCAATGATAAAAACAGCCACTGGATGTCGACATGCATCATAGTATGGTGCAATTTAAAGATTGAGACCATAGGAACATATAAAGAATATAAAACGTACTTGTGTGAAGCCAGCTGGTGAATGTCAGTGAGCAGTTTTGAAGGTCAAATGGGAAATTGTAGATGTTGAGGCTACAGGCAGTCACTACTTGAATAGGTTTGTAATTTTGAACTCTGCCTTCATGGTTGACATAGACATAAGGGATATCTGGAGATTTTCCAACATCCACACTGAAAGTAGACCAAAGAAACGTTGTATGGTCTTCACAAAGATAGTTATTACTTTTGCTTTTTTTTCCATTCCCTATTATTGTTTTAAAATAGTAACTTTTTTTCAACTCGGTTACATTTTTTGCCATAACCATTGAAAAGGAAACTAAAAATTGCCATTCACAAAATTATCACTTGAGTAAAATGCAATAAGTAAAAAGATCAATTAAAGAATCATTAAAAACTATAAAAAGCAGTGGTAAAGCAAACAATAGTCTTTTTGTTTTGTTCTTGTCATTTTGTGATAAAATAGGGATGTCCACAAGTTTATAACCTGAAGGATATTGTTAAGAAGAATAATAAGTCAAACGTATTTTAATTCAAACATGATTCATAAAAACATATTTAACATGTTATTGGATTGTTTTATAAATTAAACATGTTATTTTTGCTGTTTTATCTAGGCAATGTGGCAGATTCCTTTCACATTTACACTGAACTCTAATATTCTAAGAACAATTCAGCCAGTTCATAATGTAATGTTAATGCATTGATTGGAACATAGATGCGATGCTTTCTAAAGCAAGCTGTTACTTACAACTCATTGATTAGAATGTCTGGGACCCAGATCTTCTCAGTGGGAATGGATATTTGAGACACATTTTCATACTCTTCAGGATCCCAAGTGAGAAACTCATCTGTCCAAAACTAAACAAAAAAAATCGAATTACTGTCCTTCTGCAGAAATTGTTTGTAAGCAATTTATTAATAACATTTAACTGTTACATGTCTACATATTTTTTGTTAGATAAAAAAAATAGGAAAAATGTAAACATTGTCATTGTGAGATGAGGTTGGAGAGTCCCAGATAGTCAAGATGCAATTCCAACAATAAGAGGCCATAAATATGTCTTGGTAGCAGCCAAAAGTCTCATAAAGCAGCTGTTATGCTAAATAGCGACATGAGAATTTAGAGGAGGAATACTCAACTCCTCTTCTGCTTGCAAAGATGGAAAAACCCCAACTGGTTTGCCATGCAAAGGATGTGCTTGGTTATCTTATTTGAAAACCTACTATGCTCAGTAGTCATCATATACACACCATGTAATAAATGTGTATTTGCATGGTCAACACTTTATACAAATACATAAAACCAAAAAGGAATCAAGGAACCAGTTTGTAAATGTTAAAACAGTTTCAAAGAAAAGGCAAAAAACTTTACAGTTTCCTTTTAATTTCAGTGGTTGTTAGAATAGCGAACCAATAATGTCCAAATTTTACCCATAACAACTTGATAAAAAATAATGTTCTTTAGCAAGGAACATACATTCCACATTAATAATTATGCTACCTAAATTAATGTATGCTGTAAATTGCCTCCAGCATTGCTTCTGTTTCTTCTTGCTGGAGGCTGCCATTTTGTTGAAGCCCAGAGCCCCAACAGTAAATCATAAAGTGGAACTAAACCCATCAATTCAACAGTCTGGAATGCTAACTGTCACATTTTTTTGTGTCCTCCAACAAACTGTCAAACCATAAAATGGCTGGAGTCATAACTGAACACATGTGTAGCACCCAGGCAGTTACAGATCAAACAGAAGCAGCTTCTTTGGCTGGAAAAGATAGGGAGGTTTAATTCCACTTTAAGCTGTCAGCAGATCAGCCTCTATAAACTCGACAGTGCCTAAAAATGGAGAGCAATTGAGCATGTGCAGAGCAGGGTGAGACAGTGTATTAATAGATTTTAAACAGTATAGGCACTTATTTATGATCTAGCAGTACTAATGTTCTGACTAAAGTTCCACTTTAAGACAGCCAGATCTCTTTTTTGCAAGGGAAATAGGTAAACCTGTTGTTTGTGTTTTTCTTTTTTTTAAATATTTTTATTGAGGTTTTTGAAAAAGAGTAAAATACAAAAACAGAGCCTAATGTGCATACCCAGGCTCGGAACCTTTACACAACATAACATGACTTAGAACAGTCAAAAGCATTAGTGCCCTAACTGGCACTTAGACCAAAAGTGCACTTCCAAATCTACAGTACACCTGCAAAGTGCTTGTATTTAAACCAGTTAGGGTCAATCTTGTTGTCTGTGTTTTAACATAGTAAATATTGTCCTTTAAAAAAAAAAGAACTCCACTAAGCACTGTTTGTTACCAAATAAATCCAGCAATTTATTAGCAGCGTTATTTAAGAAAAACAAGCCTAATGCCCCGTACACACGATCGGAAATTCGGCCAGCAAAAGACCGATGAGAGCTTTTGGTCGGAAAATGCGACCGTGTGTATGCTCCATTGAACTTTTGCTGGCGGAACTCCAGCCAGCAAAAGATTGAGAGCATGTTCTCAATTTTTCGGTCGAAAAAGTTCCGATCGGAAATTCCGATCGTCTGTACCAATTCCGACGCGCAAAATTCCTACGCATGCTCGGAAACAATTCGATGCATGCTCAGAAGCATTGAACTTAATTTTCTCAGCTCGTCGTAGTGTTGTACGTCACCGCGTTCTTGACGGTCGAAAGTTCGGAGAACTTTTGTGTGACAGTGTGTGTGCAAGCTAAGCTTGAGCGGAATTCCATTGGAAAAACCATCCAAGATTTTTCCGACAGAAATTCCGCTCGTGTGTATGGGGCATTAGTTTTAAAAAATACTGTTATATGATTCTCAGCGTTCCAATGATTTTACACTTTTGTTGACCCTTGTAAGATCCCTCCTCCACCTCAGCAAGTCACAGCTAAGTGAGTCGTAATTAAGAACAAAGAAAATCAGGTTCCATGAACCAGGATCAGTTTCCTTCCTATGTTTCATTTGTCAGCTATGATAATGTGATGGTGGAGGTGGTCACAGACACAGCATGGTTTGACTCCCAGAAGCAGAAAGTAAGGCAGAAACATTTAACAACTTTTTGTGGGTGTCTGGTTTAGGAGTTTGGCCAATATGCAGATTAGTAATTCTCATAGCTACAGAAAAAATAAATGTTTTTCTTGCCTTAAGTGGACCTTCATTCATTTTTTTCATCTTTCCATCTATTAAATCTTCTGCCCTTGTTGTTTTAACTTTAGATAGTAAAACATGTTTTTTTTTTTTGCCAGTAAATACCTTATACAGCCCACTTCCTGTTTCTTGCCTAGGCTTATGACATCATGCACAGCTCTCTCTCTCACTCTCGTGAGAGTTTGCCAGGAAGGGAGGGGGGTGAGTCATAAGAGGGCCAATGAGAGCTGCAGCGTTGGAGGTGGGACTCTGTGTGTCTGTGTAAATCCAGGAAGTGAACAGGCAGCAGCTTCAGCTGCCCACAGTTAAAATGGATGCAGCCAGACTTAGTGGAGGGAGATTTCTACAGCATATTTGGCAAGTACAGAATCACAGTATATATAAAATAATATGCAAAGAGGTTGGAGGAAAGCTTCAGAATGGCAAAGATGTTTTTATTACAAATTATGTGAGCACACCGCAGTTCCTCTTTAAACAAGTTTTTCAATACATATATATATATATATATATATATATATATATATATATATATATATATATATACTGTATTTATTGGTGTATAACACTCACTTTTTCACCATGAAAATCGGGTGCAAATAGTGCATGCGTGTTATACGCCAATACTTCAGTTTTAGCTGCCTCGGAGGGGACAGGGAGGAGGGGCAGGACGAGCGCCATCAGATTACATACAGTGAGAATCTCCTGTTAACTTGGCGGCCTCTGTAATAGGAACTCCCGTCTCCTGGGCAGCCATTGGACCACTGTTCTGTCTATCATAGGAGATTCTCACTGTATGTAATCTGGCGCTCGTCCCGCTCCCTTCCCTGTCCCCTCTGGGCTGCAGATGGGCATCGATCAGGCTGCACTAATGGCAATGGTGAGGCTGCATTGATGTGGACTGATGAGGCTGCATTGATGGCACTTGTGAGGCTGCAGATGGGCACTGACCCTTATTTTACTTCAAGGTTCCTTATTTAAAATTTAAGTTTTTTTCCTGAAACTTCCCTCTTAAAATGAATGTGCGTGTTATACGCCTGTGCGTGTGATACGCCGATACATACGGTATATATATATTAATATACATTAGACTGTACCTGTCTATACCATATGTATGTTGTGAGAACTTGATTCTTCTCATCCTGGCAAACAAAAAAAAAACAATAAACATATTATATAATGACGTGTATAGATGTCATTACATGAACAGATTAATTATTTTCATGTGTAACATATGCATTACCATAGTACATAGTCATTAAACATAGACATTTCCACTGTAAGATGTGAATTAGGATATAAATAAATTTTAGGTGTTTAAAAAGATCTAATTGATGTCATTAGAGAACTTACTAGATTGATCTTGGATATATTTAAATATATATAGTGTAGGAGTTAATTACCACAAGGCACACTTTCTGTAAGATAACACGTTTATTTTGGTTAATATTTACTTGAAAGTCATGCTGCCCATTTCTTATTTTCTTTAAGTCACCTGATTTTGAGTCTATTTTATTTTTTATTATATTTGTGTGTAGGGACAAGTCAATGCAAACCAGATCTGACACTGAAAATATCATACATTCATTTGGTGATTACCTTACATTTTTGATTCGTTTTGTTAATCTTTATATTGAGTGGCACTATTCAGCTCTTCTGTGTAACATTCCTAAGTTATTTAACAATTTTTCGATGTTCAACTAAAATGGACATTAGCACAGGCTAGGTGTACAATTTGCATATATAGTACCCAAATTAAACTTTTTTTGTTTTGCCAAATCCTTGACTCATATAAATACTTCTGCAATGGGATACTAAGTTCATTTGTGATTATTACGAAATATAGGTTGATGTCACCTAAAACTGTTGACACTTTTCTGACTGTTCCATCAGTCAAGTCAATAAAGAGATGCTGAAGGACAGTGCTCAAAATTGGTCCCTCCAATGCACCAGGTAAAGCATTTATGTCCACAGGGTGACAAGGCTGTTGTGACTGCTGAATGAACGTCATTGTCACCTTGTTATAGGAAGCAGAAAGTCTATGAATCAACAGGCAATAAATATACATCAATTGTGACACACGTTTATTATTTAGGTACCCTCCTACGTACATACTTGGTTGCCTATTCATAGGACGGAGTGCAGCATGTGGGTAATACAAATTAGCTATTTACACAATGATTGTATGCAGTTTAAATGAAACCTGTCATGAAAGAACAATAAGGGCTGCTATTCCTGAATTCCTTCTGAAAATACTAGTTGCCTGGCTGTCATCTTGCTCCTTTAGCTTCAATATTTTTTACATCACTGCCCAGAAACAAATGTGCAGATCAAGTGATCTGAATTCACTTACTGCATGCTTGTTTTAAGTCAATAGGGTCAAATTATTAAAAGGAGTGGAGACTGTCCACTTACTTACACAAGAATTGACTTTAGAATATATATGTTCACCAGCCTTGGTAAACAAGGTGAAGCTCTGTTCACTTTTAACGCCCAGTCTTGTGAAGGGAAAATAAAAACACAGGGATTTATTTACTAAAGCTGTAGAGTGCAAAATCAGGTTCACATCTGCATAGAAACCAATCAGCTTCTAACCTCAGGTTGTTCAAAACCTGGACGCTGATTGGTTTCTATCAGGTTCACTTCTGCATAGAAACCAATCAGCTTCAATTAGCTTCTAACCTCAGCTTGTTCAACTAAGGTTTGGAAATAAAACCTGGAAGCCGATTGGTTTCTATGCAGAAGTGAGCCTGATTTTGAACTCTCCAGCTTTAGTAAATAAGCCACACCGATTTTAGCTTGTACGTGATTTGAATGATTCTTTTAAACACAGCTTCATATTATTTACTAACCTAAGTAAATAATCACTTTGGATAGTAAACATTCACTTTTCTAATTGAACAGTCTTTATTTCTTTAGTAAACCAGCCCTAGTGACTAAAAATATTAAAGCCACATACTGCATGGCTGATAGGGATTATATTTAATTTATATTTTATAATATAAACCATTTTTTCGTTCTTTAGTTACAATAATGAATAAAGGTTTTGTATATAATGGTTAGTTCTATAATAAAGGTATTGCTAGGATCCCTGTAGGTGTTATTAATGTGTAGAGGCATTCAACAAAACAATGAAAAATGTATTATGTTGATTTATGTGACACATCCTTTATAGTCCCTAAATTACTTTAGATTTTTTCATAGTGGATTTTGAATACTTACAGTAAGGTTGAGTACCACGCAGACTATTTGTTAAACTTTTTTTTTCTGTAGGGATGATTTAGTGCCATCTGGCACTAAATTATCTCTAAAGAAACTATTGGCTAGAAATGTACATTGCTGTTTCTTTTCTCCCCCTGTGTCATATGTCTGTAATTTTCAAACCTTTTATTTTTGTAATGTATAGCATTGACTCACTAGACAGTATGTTGGCACTTTATAACTAAAGTATAATGATAATAATTCTAATAATAATAATAATAATAACATTATAGGGTTTTTACTTGACGTAATCAGAGAGTTTTGGAAAAAAAAAAAAACACTTTTACCACATAGGTTCTTAAATAAATGTATATACCCTATTGATTTAAATAGCGCATTCTGGTTGCATAATCTACTTACCACTCCTAGGATGCCAAACTACATGACATACGCTCCTAGTATACTTACCACTCCTAGGATGCCAAACTACATGACATACGCTCCTAGTATACTTACCACTCCTAGGATGGCATACAACATGGCATACACTCTTAATCTACTTACCACTCCTAGGATGGTATACTACATGGCATACACTCCTAATCTACTTAACCACTCCTAGGATGGCATACAACATGGCATATACTCCTAATCTACTTACCACTCCTAGGATGGTATACAACATGGCATACAATACTTGTCTACTTACCACTCCTAGGATGGCATACACCATGACATCTATGGAGACAGTGGTTGTGTTCCTCCAGTTATGCACTGGCCTCACACCTTTCTTGTATCCTTCCATGAGTTCATCTGATAGACGCATCAGGACCGGCTTGGATTTATTCATTCCATATACTTTAATACAACAATATAAAACAATTAACTGACATAAACCTTATGTAATCTCGTTATTCGCAATTTCTCCAAATGTAAGGCAAATAAACATAACTTTTAACACTTTAGTTTATAATATCCCTGTCTTTACTAAAGCATGGCTTGTGGGCATTACAAGGAAATGCTTGCCAGTTACAATTTTTCTATCAGTTTATAGCTGCTAAACTATCAAACAATTATTTATTACCCACATGAGCCAATAACACATCTGAAAGCATACAGAACATTGCTTATGAGGAGTAAAATACTGTATGTCTCGTACTTCTGCAAACCTATTCTTAATTCAAACACTCTGTTAATTCAATCTGAGTTTAAGTAATCATTCTTCCTTATAGGCTTTTCAGTGAACTCATCACATTCACCCTACAGCTACATTATTCGGTTTAATACAATAACTTCTATGCTTTCCATGTGATATATAGTACAAATATTACATTACATAATTCCATTTTATCTATATATCTATTTTGGATTATCCCTATAACTGTTTGATTTATATATGTTTCTATCTATTTTTTTATCTATCTATCCAATCAAAATAAACAGTTCTGACAAACAGACTAAAACAAACCCACGAAAACACAATTTAGTACTTCATAGGATTTTGTGTATTAACTTACCAGCACTAATCATGAAGAGGGCTGGTACAATCACGTTAGGCTGGGTCCAGAATTTTCTTGGCACCATTTCGTCTGTTGGCCTCGAGTCTTACCTTCAATGATGATTGTAACCACTAAAGGTCGCTTATAGACCTTTTTTAGACTTCAGGATCTTCGGTTTTGCTCCACAAGCAGAAATCCTCCAAATGGTGCTGCATCAAAGCCTTTTATCCATTTGTCACCTTTGAATTATCCTAGCTTGTCTCTTTGATACAGCAATGCATGGATTCCACTTCTAAACTTAGAGGTTTGTTTTTGTTTTCGTTTGTCTTCTAGCTCACTCTTTTATTCTTTCCTTCTCTTCTTGTTACGTATGATAGATATGATATGTTTCCTGTATACCACCGATCCTTTCTGATTATTCTTCCTGTCCACTGCTCCGAATGAGTCTAGTATCAGTCTCTTTCATATGTTCTTTTGCAGGGCTTTACTTGCTTGCCATTAGCCAATGCATTATCTTTAATATTGTAAGTGCATTTATATTTTTGTTAGATATGCATGGTCATTATGATCTACAAACAAGGTATTGCTGGCAAATCACTTACATATAATTACAACTCGTACCCCCCAGTTATCGGATTCTGGCAATACTTATCTTGTTTTCTGGTCATCTCTTCTGTCCCTTTTACTTGATGTCCACTAACTTTCCTGAAGAGGTTTTCCTGTTGTCAGCAACTGGCAGCTTGTCACTCCTCTGCGTGATGTCACTCTGTAATTTAAGGAGTCAGATTGAACCTATTGCCCCTGTTCCCTCTTGCCCATTAGTGCTGTCATGTCCACTTAATGATAATCAGACAGACGGATGGTTTTGCACAAAGAAATTAGTTACCTGAGCTCTGATTAACCCATCTTCTGCTGTCTCTATATTGCAGACATAGTCATATGCTATTGCTGTGTTTGCTGCTTGTGAAACCAATAAAACAGAGAGCCAGTTAATGGATACAATTTCAAGATATCTCATACTGCTAATGAGAACAGAGGCCGCAAGTCTGAGCTAACTCTTATTCTGCCAGATTTATATTTATTTAAATTATGAGATTTTGATAAAAAGCAATTGTTTCTTCCCTATCTCCTGTCACTCTGTAAGTCATTTGCACTATTTTGTTTTCCTTCACCAAATTTTCTTTCCTGTTTGTGGTATTTCATTATACATTTTTGTTTTTATTATTATTATTTTGAATATAAGACAATATATATATTATATATAATTATGAAGCATGTTTTTTTAATTTAAAAAAAGTGACTATAAATAACTGGCAGTCACGTTAAAGCGATATTAAAGTCCTGTTTTCTTTTCTTTTTTTTGTTTAAATAACAAAACTTGTTATACTTACCTTCTCTGTGCAATGGTTTTACACAGAGCAGCTTGGGTCTTCCTCTTCTCTGGTCCAATGCCGGCGCTCCTGCTCCTCCCTCCTGCCAGATGCCCCCACAGCAAGCAGTTTGCTCTGGAGGCACCCAAGCAGGCACACTATTGAGCCGTGGCTCTGTGTGTCCATTCACACACGGAGCCATGGCTCTGCCCTGCCCCCTCTGTCTCCTGATTGACTCACTGGCTGTTATTGGCAGCAGTGAGAGCAAATGGCTCCTGCTGCTGCCAAAAGCCAATCAGGAGTGCGAGTCCCAGGAGATGCAAGGCTCTCATGGACATTGCTGTATCGAGAAGGGGCTCAAGTGAGTATTGGGGGGGCTGTGGAGGCTGATTCACATAGAAGGTTTTTTTACCTTTATGCATAGAATGCATGAAGGTAAAAAAAAAGCCTGTGCCTTTACAACCACTTTAATTTAATTTTTATCCTTAATATTTTTTTCTTTGATGTAGAGTTTATATTTTTAGAAGCTTACTTTTCCATATTTTGTATTGGTTCAAATTATTGATTTGTAAATCAGCTACAAATAAGAAAATATATCAACTGTTATGCCGCGTACACACGGTCGGACTTTTCGTCTACAAAAGTCCAACGGACGCTGACGGACTAAAGCTGGCTGGTAATCCGATCGTGTGTGGGCTTCTCCGGACTTTCAACGGACTTTTTTAGCCTCAAATCCGACGGACTTTAGATTTGAAACATGCTTCAAATCTTTACGTCGTAAGTACGACGGACCCCGAAATCCGCTCGTCTGTGTGCTAGTCCGACGGACAAAAACCCATGCTAGGGCAGCTATTGGCTACTGGCTATGAACTTCCTTATTTTAGTCCGGTGTACGTCATCACGTACGAATCCGTCGGACTTTTGTGTGGTCGTGTGTAGGCAAGTCCGTTCGTAACAAAGTCTGCCGCAAGTCCGCCGAAGGTACGTCGGAAGTCTGTCGGACAGGCTGTCGGACTTTTGTAGACGAAAAGTCCGACCGTGTGTACGCGGCATTACATTTCTCTGCTTAAATGGACTCTTTTGATATTTTAAAAAAGTCCTAATTTTAAAGAGAATAATCAATTCTTACCTGTCCCACTTTCATCCCATTGTTTTTAATTCTTTTAAAGAGCACAGCTTAATAAATCTTCAACATTAACACTTCTAGGAGTGTCAGATGCTTGGCTTCCCTCTACATACCTTTGGTTCCATCTGCTAGCCCTACATCATGACAGGATGCACTACTGACATGGGGAGGATGGAAGGAACTACAGTATTTGTAAGAGATTCTTCAGCAAGTTTAGCATAGTTAAGTTTTATTACTTTTTCTTTTTTAGAAATAGCTTTTATTCATTTTTTTAAGTTGTCAGAGAGTTGCTTTAAAAACTGCAAAAATAAGATCAGGCCACTTGGGTTTTGTATTTTTTATTGAGTCAAAGAGGTCATAATGGTCTATTTATCAATCCAATCCACACATTTTTATATCTGGGTTCAACTGGACAATGTGTGAACCCTGGGTGATAGTTATATTAAAAAAATGTAAAAACAGATCCCACAAGCTTCCACTGGGGGAAGGAGCAGAAAAGTAGAACCACTGTATAGCTCCAGAAAGGAGAAAGCAGAGGAGATATATGTCATTAGTAAATATGGATGCTCCCACATACATAATTACAAATAATACACAGAAGCAAGGCATTTAAAACATTAACATTTATGAAAAAAAATAAGACATTAACACAAATTGATAATAATATTGATATCGAGGTCCTCTTTTATACACATACTGCATTATGTCAGTACTCAAGGTCATATGAAAAGATGGACGTTTTTACACAAGGTTCTGCGACAGTTTATGAACATCAAAGGAAAATGGCTATTATTTTTTTTATTCCTCTTGTATATATACATTTACATTGCTAAAAGTTCATTTATAATAATTTAAACCAAAATGTGTCTGCCACTCTTTTGCATGAGAAAATGTAAAAAAGTCTTGTGAAAAAATAGAGATCAGCTTCTGTACAGATCCCCGTCAGCCAGAGTACGTACTGGAACGGTCCTCTCCCCACCTTTTCCCCTTCATAGGGGAACGAGGCAGGGTTGCCCACTGTCCCCGGGGCTCTTTGCGTTGGCGATAGAACCCATGGCTATCCTTATTAGATCCACCTCTCGGATACAGGGTATAACTATAGGCCCACTACAAGAAAAAGTGTCATTGTACGCAGATGACACCTTGTTATATCTTAAAGATGATGGAAACTCATTGACACAAGCACTTCAGGTCATAGACAGATGTGGGCGATATTCGGGAATATGTATTAATTGGGGGAAATCAGTATTGTTCCCACTGCACTCTGGGGTTGCTCCTGTACATTTGGACGCCCAACTTCGCCGGGTATCCCAGTTTAGATACCTCGGCGTAGAGATACATAGAGACCTTCGCCAATTTATTGGCCTGAATTTGGCCCCGGTGATGTCTCGGGTGACCCACCAATTTTCCTCTTGGAGGTCTCTTCCCCTCAGTCCAGTGGGCCGTGTAAATCTAGTTAAGATGTCTATCCTCCCCAAATTCACCTACCTATTCAGACAAACTCCTGTACCCATACCTATTTCCTTTTTTAACAAACTCGATAGTCTGGTCGTCTCCTTCGTATGGAATGGGAAGGCCCCCAGAATAGCAAAGACAACATTACAACTTCCGGTTACATTAGGTGGCCTCGCACTCCCCTGTTTTTTAAAATACTACTGGGCTGCAGTCCTGGTGACGTTGAAGTGGTGGTTGGCGGAGGAGCCCTCTAACCCGGCGTCTACTGTGGAGGCCGCGTTGCTGGGTTCCTACTCGGAGCTGCGAAATCTAATACATAGAGGCCCCCGCTCCAATCCGAAGCTGTCTGTGCCCATGAAAACAACCATTAAAGTGTGGGATACGGTGAACATGAAACTAGGGAAACAAAACACGTGGTCCCCTGTGACACCACTTTGGGGTAACCCAAGGTTGAGTCACTTTCAATCGATACCGGACCCCATCATATGGGCCAGATACGGAGTAGTTGCACTTAGTGATATTGTATCGCAGGGACAACTGATAACGTTCGATGATCTGAAGAGTAAAAAAGGACTCCCAAACCAGATGTTTTTTAGATTTCTTCAGATAAGACATGCTTTTAGCTCCCAGTTTCCCAACCCGGTAACTTTACAGATGTCTGATTTAGAAACGGAACTTCGGGTACCTGAAGGCACTAGACTACTCTCGACTATATATAACAGACTTGCCCTGTTGGATACATCTAGGGTCTCACAATTAATGTCATTCTGGCAGCGGGACATCCCTGACCTGACTGATGACGATTGGGAGGAGGGGGTGCAGCAATATTTAACCTTGACCATTTCCTCTAGGGACAGGTTTGCCCAACTGAAATTTCTCCATCGTGCTTATTATTCTCCATCGCACTTAGCCAAAATCTATCCAGATAGAACAGCCGTTTGTCCCCGGTGTGGCTCAGACGGTGCAGATTTTTTCCATACAGTGTGGTCATGTCCGAGGATAATTGACTTCTGGAGGACAATTCTAGATGATATTAACTCGATGGGCAAACTCGGGGTCCCATACAGTCCTCTCCCCCTCCTACTGGGCATATGTGATTTTCTTGAGGTCCCAAAAAGGAAAAAATTATTTGTTTTCTACACAGCGTTGTATGCCAGAAAGGCGATTCTCCTTAACTGGAATCAGCCTTAACCACCCACTAAACAACTATGGCTCTCGCTCGTCGATGCAGCTCTTCCCCTGTACAAATTAATGTATATGGGAAGAAATTGTCCGAAGAAATTTGATAAAATTTGGGCGGACTGGGTGGAGGCCAAACACCTGACCATTCCGTAGAGAAACTGAATACTCCACCTTATACTACTGGCTGTCTGCTCATCCCTGCCTCATTTACTTTTGCCCTGAGCATAACCTACTTACTAAACAGTTAATATATTAATAGAGGTGGAGGGTCCTGGTCGGGCCCCCCCCACCCCGACCCCCCCCATTCCCCTCTCCCTTCCTCTTCCCCCCTCCCCCCCCTCTCAGGGGGTCGCCTACAGGGATCTAAATTTGATTTCTTATAATTCTACTCTTGCCATCGATTAGGATATTGAAATGTGACATCATCAATGTGCTTTTTGACTTGACATGATATAGCTGATTATTGTACAATATCTGTCTTAAGCTAATGTAACCCGTTCTTTTTATTCTGTTTGTTTGTGACAAAATAAATAAACTTTATGTCAAAAAAAAGAGATCAGCTTCAGACTGCTACCAAAAAAATGCTCCCTGGAGGTCAAGTGACAGTGGATTTGGGTAAGTGTTGGATTTGGAAGCTTTAAAAAAAGGGAGAGGGGTGGGAAATGGGACTTTTTTTGCCCGCTGTTGCTCTTTAGGTTCAATAAGTGTCCAGTTATCCTTTAATCACTGGAGGATTCAAGCAAAGCATCCCCCTGCCCCCTTCGCCCTCTTACTTAACAGCATTATGCTTATTACTACAATTCAGGTGCTCTTAAATGATGTTGACATTACTGTAAAGGAAACATGAGAGCACATGGTAACATAGACAAATGGGATATTAACACAGAACTTACACCACTTAAACATCTGTGTGGGTATAAATTGCTCTTTTTATTACTGAAACTCAATAAGAAACAAACAACTCAGGAAGTGGGTCTCATTCATAGGCTCACTATAAGAGTGAATTTAATTAAAAAACAATTTTCAGTCCCAAAGACTGCTGACACCAGTCATATTAATAACAGTATGGAGTAGCAGGATGGTCAGCAAACCAATAAACTGATGTCCTTTTACAGAGAAAATAACCTGGAGTTATGCCGCGTACACACAAGCAGAATTTCCGACAGAAAGAGTCCGATGGGAGCTTTTCATCTTATATTCCGACCGTGTGTATGCCCCATCAGACTTTTTCCGTCGAAAATTCAGAAGGACTTAGATAGAGAACATGTTCTATATTTTTCCAACGGAACAAATTACTATCGGAAAAAACGCTTGTCTGTATGCTGTTCCGACGCACCAAAAACAATGCATGCTCTGAAGCAAGTACGAGACGGAAGCTATTGGCTACTAGCTATTGAACTTCCGTTTTCTAGTCCCATCGTACTTGTTGCACGTAACCGTGTTCTGGGCGGTCGGAATTTGGTGTGACTGTGTGTATGCAGGACAGCTTGAGCGGAATTCCGTTGGAACTCCGTCAGAAAAACCTTTATTCCGACGGCAAAACCTGTCGTGTGTACAGGGCATTAGAGTGACACTTGGAGCTCCTGATACCACCTTAACCATTTCAAATCTTGCACCAGTTAATAAGAACTTTGTCAGTAATTATGATAGCAAGTGATACACAATGTTTGTTTGTATCAAACAGTTTTATTTGATGGAATTATCTTCCAAAAATGACTTCAGTTTTCTATATAATATAAAGGCATACACATATAATAACAAATATTTGTTTATTTTTAAACAGTACAGTATATGATTGTATTGCAATGCTACAAAAAATTACAAAACAATAATTAAAAATGTATTAGGAAAAAGTTTTATTAAAAAAAGTCACTTATGATCTGCTTATAACAACTACAGCAAAAAATAATGTAACATTATTACTATGTTTTATTTTTGAATGACGTGCATAGGCCACTACACCAATGATTCACAGAGGAGTCGCTCTTGCACATGGACCAGAACCTTACTTTCAAACACAGTGGGAAGCTGAAAAAAAGCAGAGTCTACACTCCTGGTACCCAACCTGTGAGACAGAAGCCTGTATTTTGGTGCTTATTTAAGCGAAAGAAGGACATTTTTTCTTTGGACTGGCTTCTAGCAGTTAAATGGTATGTTTGTTTTTTTGCAGACTGATTTTTTTTTTCTGTGTTGTCCATCTCTTTTCTGTTTTTTTGGTTGTATTCCTTTAACCTCCCTGGCGGTATTATTATTTTGGATTTCAGGTGCTGAAAGCGGTACAATTAATTTGCATGGAAATTTGGCGTTTTATATTGTAGATTGTTCTGAATCCCAAAACTATACCTCTCACATGTGTACAGATGGAGATAGTGGCGCTAATATATATTTGTAAAGATATGAGTCAAAACAGCATGATACCGGTGACACTCTGATTCTATACAAAAAACAGTAATAAAGTTAGAAGTATAACACCCCGTGAAAAGTGTCAGTATAAAAATAAAAACATTACAAAAATCGTAAACTGTGAAAAGTCCATGGAAAAAGTTCACATGAAAAAAATACAGCACAGCAGTCGTTTTTCAATCATCCTATGTGATAGATCTTCTACTCTTCCACCACACCACTGTGATAGTGACAACACTCCCTCTGAAGAGCGCACTCACCAGAATGTATAGCCTCCCACTCTCATGTTTGGCAGTCTAATGTCAGTGCGATGGAATGCCGTGTAACCATGCCTCAGACATGTTTAGTCGAAAAGAAAATTTGTTAAAACAGTATCACGCTATGTAGAGCACTTTATTCTGTACACATGTGAGAGGTATAGTTTTGGGATTCCGAACAATTTACACAAGTGGCAGCTTTTCACTGTACACTGTTTATGTACACATCTTGTATTCATTTACACAAAAATCATTTAGTTTTGTCACTGGTCTTTGGCGCAGTGGAGTGAGAGAGAACCAAGGGCGGCTTATTTTTACCTCTCTTGTTACAAACTTGTTACAAACCATCGTTTTATATTGTAGGTCTGTAATTCTTAACAATAACACACTTAAATCTGTCCACCAAGAGTCTAGTAGATATCCCAGGTATGATGAAGTTTGAAACACAAAATCATAAATTATAATATAATAAATAAATATAAATAATTAAAAAAATAATTTCTGAAAGCATGCCTGCTGTCTCTAAATATCTCTTGTAGCATACCCAAAGTCCCTGAACATCTCCTTTTGTGTATCTGTAGCCTCTAACTGCAGACATGCCGCAGGGTGTCTTTCTGTAGCATTACATTCACTGTCAGAGAAAACATTTCAATCCCCTACTTTAGGTAAATTGGCTATCACTGGTATTCATACTCAGTGTTTTATAGTCAATAAGTAACAACAAAGAACATGGCAAGCATTATTTCTATGAAAAATATTCAACACAACATAGTGGAGGATGTGGTTACTGTATAAACACATAATGGCCAATTTTTTTTAAAAGGTAAAGCCCTTTTACATTTTTTTTTATTTAACCACTTCGGAATTTACTCTCTTAATGACCAGGCCATTTTTTGTGGTACAGCACTGCGTCGCTTTAACTGACAATTGCTCGGTCGTGCGACGCTGTACCCAAATTGATGTCCTTTTTTCCCACAAATAGAGCTTTCTTTTGGTGATATTTGATCACTTCTGCAGTTTTTATTTTTTACGCTTTAAACAAAAAATGACAATTTTGAAAACATTTTTTGCTATAAAACATTTCCAAAAAAAAAAATTCATTAATTTAAGCCAATTTGTATTCTGCTACATATTTTTGGTAAAAAAAAATCCCAATAAGCGTATAGTGATTGGTTTGCGCAAATGTTACCTCATCTACAAAATAGGGAATAGATTTATGGCATTTTAATTATTTATTTATTTTTTACTAGTAATGGCGGCGATCATTTTTAGCAGGACTACGACATTGCGGCAGACAGATCGGACACCTAACAGACAATTTTTACACTTTTTTGAGAACCAGTGACATTATTACAGTAATCAGTGCTAAAAATATGCACTGGTATTGTATTAATGACACTGGCAGGGAAGGGGTTAACATCAGGGGCGCTCAAGGGGTTAACTGTGTTGGACTTGACGGACGACCTTAACATACAGGGATATACAATGTAATACTGACATAAAAACACACACACAGGTCGGACTTGATGGACTTGTGTCTTTTTTCAACCTCACCTACTATGTAACTATGTAACTGTGTTCCCTCACTGTGTGTTCTAACTATATGGGGGAAAGGCTCACTGGGACAACACACAGATCCGTCTCCCTGCATGGCAGAAAGACAGGATCTGTATGATCCCCCCTGTCAGAACGGAGATTTGCTTTGTTTACACAGGCAGATCCCTGTTCTGTCACTGCAGGGAGCGATCGCGGGTGGCCGGCGGACATGTTGATTGGCTCCCCCACTGGCCAATGGAAGCGTGCATGCGCCTCCGCCAACGTGCGCCCACAGATCGCCGTGTACGAGCCCTAGGTACACACACGGTGATTTGCGCAGCCAAGCCAACCTGCCACAGTATAATTGCGGCAGCTGGTTGGCAAGTGGTTAACATATGATTTCAATTGCTTTTCACTATTAAAAAAAACATCTGTAATTGCAAATGTAAAATGACTATCATATTAAAAAAATAAATAAAACTAATTCTACATCTTTATGACTTCTCTGTAAAATATGCTTTATGAAATTTATGAGGATTTGAATTAATTTCCCAGATGCATAATTCAAAACTTTAGTAATAGCCCAATAAACAAGACAAGTTAGCTGGTGTCCTATTGGTAAATGAGCAATGAGGTTAAGGTCCTCCTAATCCTGATATCAACACACTTTTCAACATGTATGAGGGGTGCTTTGAGGACAACCATAGTGCTAAGGAAGGTGTGCTAGAACTCTTACGAACCCAAAGTGAAATTGCCAAGTCTATTGCTTCATCTATATATATGGTGGTGTTCGTTTCTAGAATGCATATTAACTGCATTCCCTATGCAAGGAATGGTATTACAGCTAATTTGGTATAAGCATAGAACCAAAAGGAAGGAAACATTCTTTACTGGTAACAGGGAGACTAAACTTTTAAAATCATAAACTGTATTTAATAGTAAAACTACAGGAATTAAAATACCATGGGATAACAATCCCTAGTACGAAGCCACATCTCTCATATCAACAATATTCAGTGTGACCAATTCAACACATGATTTCATATCATAACCATCCAAGAAAAAGGTTGACGCGTTTTGCAAGAATGTTTCTTCAGGGCATTATTTATATGTTTATGAGAGAGTGACATGTCACCCTTAAGAACAAAAACAAGGATGGCATAAGGCAACAGCCAGCATCAGACCCAACATATAATGATAGCAGCCAACTCCCTACAAGGGTGGTCACATAGAGCACTGAGGTCATCTCCAACAGAACCATAATTCTACCCAATGATCTTAAGGCAGATGACCCTCTGGTAAGATGTGCGAGGGTGTCGCTGGTAAGTATCGCTGAGAAAACCAAATTTAAAAAAAAGCGATACTAGTAATCCAGGTAAGGTTTAACCAGAAGGGTACAAAATAAAGATGTTGCACTTAAAGACACAAGGCAGCCAACAACCAGCTGAAGTCTAGAGTTTTATGGAATACAGCATCCGAGCCTTCTGCAGGCATGAGCAAACTCATTACCCATATTAAGCCAACTTTTCATCCTCTCTATAGGTCAAAACCACCACCACCTAATAGATGCTGCTGCCTGGTAAATGCTTCCTAACTGGGTATAAAAAAATACTTTAGCAATATAGTCAGTCCCATATAACAGAGTAAAGTAGGATGTGATATTGTATGTTGATAATGTTAACAAAAGTAAACTAAATTTAACTTTGATAAAATATTGCATTAGTGTCTGTCCCCTATAATATTTTGAGCATAGTTCATTGCTAATATATCAGCTCCTGTTTTTATACTCTAGCCCTAGTCCTCTGTGGAACCATGAACCTAAACCTTAAATACCTAGGGATTATTGAAATAGATTTTCTCTGTTTGTGTCTGGTTTGTAATGAACTGAGGCTCAAGTATCAAATTCTCCCTGAATTCAATTGCTATAATGGGATTTCATGCTAGTAACTTGCTGATCTATAATTGTGTTTCTGGGAAGCAGGTTTATGAACAAATTCTGCAAATAATTCAAATGAAAACATATTAGACTACAGTAGTGCTATGTGTCCTGGAATCAATTAAAATTGATGTGTTTTATATAAATGTTCTATATTTATTATGTTCATGTCTAAAAAATAAATATCATTGTATTTAGGTAAATATAAAATATTGCTGTAAAAAGTGGATATTTTTGCAGTAGTGGCTCTGAATAATGGATTCTGCAATGTTCTTTACATGTTTACTAGACTAACTTGAACTGCTTTGATGAATGCGGTAGTGGGTTTCTGATGCTCAGATTACACGCACGGCTGAATGAGTAAGTGAACCCCCCCAAAACACACACACAGCAATCTAAAAGGGGAAAACTACTTTAGGAGACTCTTAATGCTCAGAAAAAACAGTGTCACAGATACACCCTGTAGTGAATGTTTATTTGTTAAATAAGTATATTCTATTGAAGACCATATAGGAATAAAGAGATCTACCCAAGACCATCCATGGTAAATAGACCAACACAACCATCAAACTACAATCTGCACAATTAAGCAACATTTTATGTAAACTATAGTCACTTACCAGGAACTCTATAGCTTTTAACAAATTTAAAACACTTTAAACAACACATGGAATAACATATATAGGGATTTGAACCTGATGTATTGAGTGAATGGTTTTGAGCAGCAATTAACCACTTCAGCCCTGGAAGGATTTACTGCCTTCCTAAATATTTTGGGACCATTGACATACAGTGATCATAGCTAAAAATAGCCACTGATTACTGTATAAATGTCACTGGCAAGGGAAAGGGTTAAACACTAGGGGGCGATCAAGGGGTTAAGTGTGTTTCCTCAGTGTGTTCTAACTGTGGGGGGAGGGCTCACTACAACATGACAGAGATCACTGCTCCCAATGACAGGGAGCAGTGGATCTCTGTCATGTCACTAGGCAGAACAGGGAAATGCCTTGTTTACATAGGCATCTCCCCTCTCTGCCTCTCCTCACCGCAATCGCGGGCTGCCGGTGAGCATAGAGTTCGTGGGACCCGCGGACACGCTCCTACAGCTTGCTAGGTGGGAATTTCAAAGAGAAGTATGAGTGCGCCCTTTTACCTGCCCCTACCATTCTGCCAATGTAAATCGGCATGCGGCGGTCATGTTTTTACCAATTTTTTTTACCATTTTTTTTACAACTAAAAAAAGACAATGTTACTAGAAAAGAACAAACTTCTAAGAATCTACTCTGTTGTGAACCACTTGCCGACAGCATAACGCTGTTATATGGCGGTAAAGTGGTTCTCGCCGGATCACTTACCTAATACATGATCAGACACTTCCAGGTAGGAGGCTCACCGCCTGTGCTGTGATTACATTCAGCAGAAACCGATCAGTGATTGCCAGGCCATTGGATGACAGGGAGGAAGACAGGATAGAGCTCTGAATATGTACAGGCATACCCCACTTTTAAGTACACAATGGGGTTTATTTACTAAAGCTGGAAAGTGCAAAATCAGGCTCACTTCTGCATATAAACCAATGAGCTTCCAGGTTTTATTACCAAAGCTTAATTGAACAAGCTGGGGTTAGAAGCTCATTGGTTTCTATGCAGAAGGGAGCCTGATTTTGCACTTTCTAGCTTTAGTAAATAAACCCCATTGTGTACTTAAAAGTGGGGTATGCCTGTAAACAATACAGAGCTCAGTCCTGTCAGTGCAGATGTGGCGGATTTTGTTTCCCTGCAAAGCAGGCAGAAAAAAACTGTCACATCCCTTAGTAAAAGCACCTTACAGTAAACCCATAAACACTGGTTAGACACACATTTAACCCTTTGTTCACCCTAGATGTTAACCCCTTTCCAGCCAATATCATTAGTACAGTGACAGTGCATATTTTTAGCACTAATCACTGTATTAGTGTCCCTGGTTCCCACAGAGTGTAAGTTAGTGTCAGTTAGTGACAGACTGCCCCCCATACAATCACATTCTCGTTATAGGTCGCTGATTGCTGCCATTACCAGTATAACAAATAAATACATGAAACTTCCAGTATATATACTGTACAATACCTTGTAGACTCTATAACCTTTGCGTAAACCAATCAATATATGATTATTGGGGTTTTTTTACCAAAAATAGGTAGCAGAATACATAATGGCCTAAATTATGAATAAATTAAGATTTACAATTTAAATTTTTAGATATGTTGTATAGCAGAAAGTAAAAAAAATACTGTTTGTTTTTACAAATTGTTGGTCCTTGTTCGTTTATAGCGCAAAAAATAAAAAACCCAGTTGTGATCAAATACCACCAAAAGAAAGCTCTATTTGTGTGGAAAAATCTAAATAAATCTTCCAAAGGTTAAGTGGATCATTTAGATTTACCTCCAACATCTGGGATGTGTCTTGAATAACCATCATGATTTACAAATGTTTCAACCATTGGTTTGTATAGGGTTGATTTCTCCTACTGTCCGGTGTAAACCATATTGAAGGCTACACTAGCTGTCAAAAAAAGAATATTGCTGCCCTAGACGACATTGTAGAAGCCACAATCTTGGATGCACATGATTCAGTTGTGAAATTGCATCTTGGAAGCATCACAACACAAAGAGGAGTTTGTTGCTTACTTAGCAGCAATGCTTTAGAGAATCCCCATGTACAAATGTTGCTTGGGTAACTTAGGGCTACGTTTTCCTAACAACCAGGGAAGTAACTACTATATGGGAATGAGAGTACAGTAAATACTATAAATTGATGGAGGCAGAAAAATATTTTTATTAAAGAAAGAGATTTTTTTTAATCAAAACCATAAATATTGTATGTGCTGCCTCCTGGGTTCTCTGATTTGGTACATTGTTGGGTGCATGTTTTGTGTGGTGTTAGGAATGTTCTTGTGCCCCTATTACAGATTGGCACCAGTTTGCTAATTTGTGACTACAGCAGGAGTATTTTTTATTATTCCATAATGACATTTGCCACAATGTCCAGTTTGGCCCTGAATGGCCTCTCATTCTGCCCTTGTCACCCTACACAGCCATAGAAATGAACATTGGAAGCACAGTTATCTCACTGCATTGGAGGTGGACACAGTGAGGTTGACTTACTGAAGTCAAATAGGCTGCTCACTTTCCAAGGTAGCTTTCATTTGCAAGGCAATTTTCCCCAAAGCTTAGTGAATGTGGTGAAAATTAATTTTGCTAAATTAAAAAACAGTATTTTGCTTGCACATAACTGGATGATGAAAGTCGGTAGAGCTTCACTATGTAAAGAGGAAATTTCCATGCAAAGTGAAACCTAAAGTGAGCACTAGGGACTACTTGCTTTCACATATGATTATCCTCACATCAATCACTACATATTGTCACTCATACTTCTTATGTAGGGATGAGCCAAACACCCCCGTGTTCGGTTTGCACCAGAACTTGCAAACAGGCAAAAAATTTGTTCGAACACGCGAACACCGTTAAAGTCTATGGGACACGAACATGAATAATCAAAAGTGCTAATTTTAAAGGCTTATATGCACGTTATTGGCAAAAAAAGTGTTTGGGGACCCGGGTCCTGCCCCAGGGGAATGGATCAATGCAAAAAAAAGTTTTAAAAACTGCCGTTTTTTCGGGAGCAGTGATTTTAATAATGCTTAAAGTGAAACAATAAAAGTGTAATATTCCTTTAAATTTCGTACCTGGGGGGTGTCCATAGTATGCCTGTAAAGGGGCGCATGTTTCCCGTGTTTAGAACAGTCTGACAGCAAAATGACATTTCAAAAGAAAAAAAGTCATTTAAAACTACTCGTGGCTATTAATGAATTGCCGGTCCGACAATACACATAAAAGTTCATTGATAAAAAGAGCATGAGAATTCCCCACAGGGGAACCCCAAACCAAAATTAAAAAAAAAAAATGATGTGGGGGGGGTCCCCCTAAATTCCATACCAGGCCCTTCAGGTCTGGTATGGATATTAAGGGGAACCCTACGGCAAAATGAAAAAAAAAATGGCGGGGGGTCCCCCCAGAAATCCATACCAGACCCTTATCCGAGCACGCAACCTGGCAGGCTGCAGGAAAAGAGGGGGAGACGAGAGAGCGCCCCCCCTCGTGAACCGTACCAGGCCACATGCCCTCAACATTGGAAGGGTGCTTTGGGGTAGCCCCCCAAAACACCTTGTCCCCATGTTGATGGGGACAAGGGCCTCATCCCCACAACCCTTGCCCGGTGGTTGTGGGGGTCTGCGGGCGGGGGGCTTATCGGAATCCGGAAGCCCCCTTTAACAAGGGGACCCCCAGATCCTGGCCCTCCCCCCTGTGTGAAATGGTAAGGGGGTACAAGAGTACCCCTACCATTTCACAAAAAAACTGTCAAAAATGTTAAAAATGATAAGAGACAGTTTTTGACAATTCCTTTATTTAAATGCTTCTTTTTTCTTCTATCTTCCATTTTCTTTCTTCTTTCTTCTATCTTCTATCTTCCTTCGGTTTCTTCCTCCATCTTCTTCTTCTTCTTTTTTTTTTTTTTTAATTCTTTATTTATAATTTTTGAGTACTAAACAGAAATAAATCAAGGTAATTCAATACCATTAAATACCAAGTGTTATCTTAAAAAAAAGAAAAAAAAAAAAATATATATACAAAATCCCCCAACACATTTATTGCCCTCCCCCCCCCCCCCTCCCCTCCCTCCCCACCCCCTCTTCCTGCAGGTGGATACAGCAGAGCTTAACCCGGTTCCATGTATCCTCCCTGGATTTTCTAAGTACCCATCCCCGGGGAATTAACTAGTAATCTCCGATAGATAAGACCAAGATCTCTTGAATTTCCTCCACCCTGCCCATTTGTCTCTGCCCTCTGTACCTTCCTCTGTCTCCTCACCTGGGAACTCTTTATATTCTATATTATATATATCGTTGATTCGAAAGAGCCAGTCCCGTAAACTTGGACATTCCGGCTGTAACCATGACCTTGCTATCTGTGTCTTTGCTACGTCTAATAGAATTGGGACAAGTGAAAATTGGTACTGCTTAAACGGTTTCTTAGTCCCATGGAATAAACAAATCCACGGATCCTCGACTAATGATTCCTTAGTTATTTTATAAATCAATGATATAATTTTCTTCCAGTAAGCTTTAATAACCGGGCACTCCCACCATATATGTAACATTGTTCCTAGATAGGAACACCCCCTCCAGCATCTGTCCGAAGTGTCTGGGTATAGTTTGCTAAGTCTGTCTGGCGTGGCATACCATCGTGCTAAACATTTAAAGTTGATCTCGGACCGCTTAATATCGGCCGAAGCAACATGTACCATTTTCAGAATCCTCTCAACTGTGAATAAATTACAATGTGACCCTAACTCCCTTTCCCATTTTTTAATATAAGGAGGCACATCCAGTTCTCCCTCCTCAGAAAGAATTTTGTAAATGAGAGAAATAACGTTACCTGGTCTATCACTCCTACATAACCGCTCAAATGGCCTGTAATCTTCCTCTCCTCTGATTGGCTTTGGGAGTTTTTCGATGAAAAGCGACAACTGCATGTACCTCCAAGCGTTGACCACCATAAGGTCTGTCTCTGCTTTTAATTCACTATATGGGCGTAATTTCCCCCCTTTAATAATATCTTTCACTTGCATACTACTATTCTTTATCCAATTCCCTCCCACCTCCCGCATCCCTGGTTCAAAAAATGTATTATCTTTGATATAAATCAAGGGTGAGTTATAACTCCATTTATTACGTGTGTGCACCTGATCCCATATTTTAAGCGTGTTTCGTGTGAGTAATGCTGTACTAGTGCTAAGTATCCTACATTTTACCGGGTTCCAAATTATGTGTCCCAAATCAGTGCTGCTTAAACTATTTTCTATATTCACCCACCTCCTATCTGGGTTCTCCTTTGACCATTCAACCACCAGTGACAAAACTACTGCAGTGTAATATCTATAGAGGTCCGGAAGGGCCAAGCCTCCTTTTTTTTTCCCCCTAACCAAAACTGAGTGAGCTATTCTTGGCTTTTTGCCACGCCAGACAAACCTCGACACCAACCCTCGTAAAGCTCTGAAAAAATACCCAGGGAGGGGGATTGGCATCATCTGAAATTTATAAATTATTTTAGGAACCAACAACATTTTAGCTGCATTAATGCGACCAAACCATGAAAGGGGTCGCCGCGACATCCTATTTACTTCCTGTCTGATTTCATCTAACATGGGAATGTAGTTAGTCCGGTACAACTTTTCCAATGAGCCAACCAGTTTAATTCCTAAATAATTAATAACCTTCCTCCAAGGGAAGGGAAAGGATTTTGACAAACTCTCCACTTCTTTTTTCCCCACGTTAATATTAAGAATCATCTTCTTCTTCTTCTGGTTCTTCTAGTTCTTCTGGTTCCTCCGGTGTTCTCGTCCGGCATCTTCCTCCACGGCGTCTTCTTCCCTTCTTCTCCTTGGGCCGCTCTGCATCCGTGATGGCATGGAGGGAGGCTCCCGCTGTGTAACGCTTCTCTTCTGATGGTTCTTAAATAACGGGGGTGGGCCACTCGGTGACCCCGCCCCCCTCTGATGCACAGGGACTTGACGGGGACTTCCCTGTGGCATTCCCTGTGACGTCAGAGGGGGCGGGGTCACCCGTTACGTAACCCCACCCCCTTCTGACATCACAGGGAATGCCACAGGGAAGTCCCCATCAAGTCCCCATGCGTCAGGGGGGGCGGGGTCACCGGGTGACTCCGCCCCCGTTATTTAAGAACCGCCAGAAGAGGAGAAGCGTCACACAGCGGGAGCCTCCCTCCATGCCATCATGGATGCGGAGCGGCCCAAGGAGAAGAAGGGAAGAAGACGCCATGGAGGAAGATGCTGGATGAGAACACCGGAGGAAGAACCAGAACAACCAGAAGAACCAGAAGAAGAAGAAGATGGAAGAAGAAACCGTAGGAAGATAGAAGAAAGAAGATAGAAGAAAGAAGAAGCATTTAAATAAAGGAATTGTCAAAAACTGTCTCTTGTCATTTTTAACATTTTTGACAGTTTTTTTGTGAAATGGTAGGCCATTTCACACAGGGGGGAGGGCCAGGATCTGGGGGTCCCCTTGTTAAAGGGGGCTTCCAGATTCCGATAAGCCCCCCACCCGCAGACCCCCACAACCACCGGGCAAGGGTTGTGGGGATGAGGCCCTTGTCCCCATCAACATGGGGACAAGGTGTTTTGGGGGGCTACCCCAAAGCACCCTTCCAATGTTGAGGGCATGTGGCCTGGTACAGTTCACGAGGGGGGGCGCTCTCTCGTCCCCCTCTTTTCCTGCGGCCTGCCAGGTTGCGTGCTTGGATAAGGGTCTGGTAAGGATTTTTGGAGGGACCCCACGTCATTTTTTTTTTAAATTTTGCGTGGGGTTCCCCTTAAAATCCATACCAGACCTGAAGGGCCTGGTATGGAATTTAGGGGGACCCCCCACGTCATTTTTTTTTTAAATTTTGGTTCGGGGTTCCCCTGTGGGCAATTCTCATGCCATTTTTATCAATGAACTTTATGTGTATTGTCGGACCGGCAATTCATTAATAGCCGCGAGTAGTTTTGAATGACTTTTTTCCTTTGAAATGTCATTTTGCTGTCAGACTGTTCTAAACATGGGAAACATGCGCCCCTTTACAGGCATACAAAAGACACCCCCCAGGTACGAAATTTAAAGGAATATTACCCTTTTATTGTTTCACTTTAAGCATTATTAAAATCACTGCTCCTGAAAAAACGGCCGTTTTTAAAACTTTTTTTTGCATTGATCCATGACTCCTGGGGCAGGACCCAGGTCCCCAAACACTTTTTATGACAATACCATGCGTATAAGCCTTTAAAATTAGCATTAGCATCGAACAGCCGATGTTCGAGTCGAACATGAGTTCAACTCGAACTCGAAGCTCAGCCCTATTCTTATGTCTTCTCACACTTTAGGCTGCATTCGCACCTGAGCGTTTCAAAGTCGTGCGTTTTTACTGCGATTTTGCCACGTTTTTGCCGCGATTTTGTTCAGGTCACCAATGTAAAAGGCAGAAGAATGCCTGTAATCTGCCCCAAAGAGGCTCATGTTCTTTTTTTAGCTTAGTGCATTTTTCAGGCATTTTGCTTCAGGTGACAAAACGCTCAGATGTGAACAGGTGCCATTGAAATGAATGGGATTTTGCTTGTTGGGCGTTTTTCGGGCGTTTTTTCTGGTGTTTTACGAGTGTTTTATGAGCTGAAAACGCTCAGATGTGAATGCAGCCTGAAAGGATTGTTGTACTACATCTGGTAAATACTGTATATACAGTATTTAAAGCATATGTCACTATGCCCTTACTCATGCTTCATTTATATCTTGTGATTTAATCAACGTTGTCAAGTATAGCTTTTTATTTCTTTTTATTCTTATAACATCCAACTTCTAAAACCATTTCAAACTGAATTTTCTTTAAATCAGCAGGTTTTGCTTCTTAAAAAAATCTTATATGTATATATCTTTACTCTTTATATTTAACTTATGCATATATAAACCTTGCATTTTTCTAAATCTATCACTTATCATCTGTTCAGATCATCAAATACTGCCACTTGGACTGTTACCAATCATTTTAAATAGAGTGCCACCACTGAGTATGAATATGATTCATATACTGTCCTCCGGCTGGTTCATCCTATTAAATGTATTTCCTTCTCTGTTTGCATAAAGGTCATGTAATGTGTGTGTTGAAATTTCCATGGACAATGTCAACTTCAGTGCAAAAAGTTTGCTGGGACTCACTGTATGCTTTATTATGTAAAATATTAAATTTTAAGAAAAGCACAATATTAACAGAATTTCTTATGTACCATACAGTACACAATTAGTGCCACAGAAGCCTGAATCTGGGTGATGTTTTTTATGCAAAAACAAATTTCATATATTGAAGCTGAACTTGGGGCCTCTCATCATCCCTCTGGTATAATTTGTTGGTGAGGCTATTGATTTAAAGCAGCAAACATGACCAATGCATAGTCCTTTGTTGGATAAAAAAATATTTATATTAGAGGGGCTCATGTGCAAAGCCAAACAAACTGGGTGTCCTTTTAAAGAGTTCCCCAACTAAACATTGATATAACTCCACCACCTGGGGATCCAAGCACTATCAGCAAGCTCAAAACCTCAATCCCTTCCCAAGGGAAAAAACTTCTCTTAAATAAAGAAAGTGTCCTTCAACAAAGTTGCAGCTTCGCTCCAATGTCAAATAATTTTTGTTTCCAGCTGCAACAAGATTGTAGATGGTGCAAGGTGATGATGCTAAGGCCTTGCCTCCTGCCCCCCCCCCCAACTTCTCTTTAACACAACCCCCCTTTAACACAACTAGACAGCTACTGGAAAGAAAAAGCTGAAGATCCAGAGATAAGAAGCTTACAAAACTGGATCTTGAGAACCTGTACAAAAAATTCTTTGATACTATCCAATAGAAACTTTAGATTGTGGAACTGGGTGAGCAAACAGATATGCTAGAAATTAAGCATGATGAGCTTGTGCTGGGTCAAGATGACATTCATTGAGAGGTAACCAATCTGCAAGAATCCCTCATACTGCCAAACTGAGGATTTGGAGAACCATAAAAGATGAAACAACTGCCACATCTGCTGAGTATCAGGAGCGATAACAGACCTCCATTTTTATGTTCTAGGCCTATTCAGTCATATGCTTCCTGATACAGCCCAGAATAAATTTGATGGCATACACAGAGCTCTTCACATCCAGCCTTCAGACTCTCCAAGGGATATCATACTAGGCCTTGTATATTTCCAAGTCAAATAAGACATGTTTAGAGCTGCACAAGCAATGTCTGGCTGAAATTACACTTATAATATCTGGATTTTATTTTCACAAAAAGTGCCTAAAGGATGAAAATGTTTCTTTTTCCACACAGTCAGTGGTTAGGAAACATACTGCTGCTTACCCCACGTACCTGAACCTCATGTTCTTCATATACAGTAACTTGCAGAGTGTTTGTTTTATCCCCCAGAGTGTTAAAGTCAGGTAAAAAAAAAATATGTTTATGTTTGTTATGTTACATTGTTTGACTAGTCCCACTGATTGTATTCTTAGTTTTTTTGGCCATTTTGTAATACACCACTTTTATTTTTTACTTTTACCAAAATACTTCCAATCCACCTTGTGGTGGTAATCTCCCAACTAATCACACCAGATCATAGCACATGCAAAACCACAAAAACATGTCTTTTGCTACTAGGTTCAGGTATAGCTACAGTAAATATTTGACGCAATTACGTGGGAATATTTACAGTTGATCTTTCCTATCTTTGGGATCAGGCTTTTTTCAAAATGTCCTACAAACCATAGATAGCCTACCAACAGCAAATGTTTATTTGATGTTACAACTCTTGGAACCTTTCTTTATATTACAGGATACAAGACATGGCTGCCCCCTTTCCTTATTAATCTTTGCACTAAAGATTGAACCGCTAGCAATTAGAATGAACCATAATATCTCAGCTTACCCTTGTAGAAACAGTTTGTTTTAAAATCAGACTTTATGCAGATGACGCCATGCCTACACGGAACCCATTAATTAGTGACCCAAAACCTATTCCAAGCACCCCAAGATTTCTTCCAAACTATAGGCCTATATATTCATATAAAAAGTCAGAAGACAAGACCATTAGCATCCCTGACTCTACCCAGGTCCTCCTAAAATTCAATTTTTTTTTTACCTGACAACAATGAATTCTTGATTATTTAGGGATTCCCTTGAAGATTGTGACACATTCTATCCCAATAAATACCCTAAATTATTTACCATACTTCACAAATTGTTTAAGGATTGGTCTGGATACCAAATATTTTGTTTCAGAAGACTGATAGATGTAAATATATTGATGTTCCACAAATGTATTTTTTTTTATTTAGCGCTCTGCCTGTTAGAATAACTAAAGTAAGGTTTTTAAGCTTACAAAAGAGCTGCGAATTTAATATGGCACAATAAAGGCCTGAGAGTAAAGCAAAATCTCCTGCAAAGACTCCACATGGAAGGTGGATTGAACTATCCACATTTGTGATATTTTAAAAAATTATTTTGGCCAATTTAGTTTCTGGAATGTATCTTATTTATACGATCTCAACGATATCAATGCAGTTCCTGCTGGTGGTGGCTTCCAACCATTAAAATATCTACTGGAAAAACAAAATTCCCAGCTGCATATCAAACCTTAGTGTTTCGTTGGTGGTATATGCTAATGTTTTGCTTCAGTAAAGACCTTTGCAGGATAAGAGATTAATCCCCTTCTCCCTAGCTGCAATATACTAGAGGGGCAACTGTTGGATTTTTTTAGACCCAGCATACAACTGGATGCTTGGTGGTGGGGGAGGTCTTATTGTGAGGGTAAGTGAAAAGTATATACGTGAATGTATACACATGCGTTTGCGTAAGGGGAGAAAGGAGGGAAAAAAATTGTTTTTTTCTTTCTTGAAGTATGAGTGGATTTTGGTGGGTGCTTTGCTTATGGAAAAACCCAGCAGAGTGTAGAAGTGATATTTTGGATAGATAATTCGAAAATTCACATATAGGCATCAACTGTTAGTGAAAAAATGGTCTATACTGGCTTTAAAAGTTTTAAAACTTGTATTCAAAGATATTTTGTGAGAAATTGTAAGTAATTTTTGTTTAAAATATTCATTAAAATCATAAAAAATAAAAAAACAAACAAAAACAAAACACAAAACAAAAACAACTGGATGCTTAACTCTTTAGTGCAGCATTTCTGAGTCAGTGCAGCGGAGATTACAATGGACTCCACCAGCCCAGTTACCTAACACCTCATCCCAGTGACACTGATTCGTATGTTGAACTTGAATCCCAGGAAGTTTAATTCAGTATGTAATAATCCATGCTTCTCTCCTGAGGCCTCACTCTTTCCTCTGTGAAATTACAGGCCTTTCCGTGTCATGATTCAGACTCAATATTGGGGTTCCGGGTTGCTAGGGAGGGAACTCAAACACAAGCTCCTTCACTAACCAGAGCTTTCCATCACCTATGCCAGATCACCTTTGCTGGCAACCGACTAGCTGGCTGCTTATGCACACAGACATTACACTCTGGTCCTTAGCAATGGCAATATAGCCCTTTCTTGATTAGCTTGACCCCACATCAGCCATATGTACTGCATCCTCTTTTACGATCTTGTCCCCTGGTGTTAACTGTGTTCTGTGATACACCATGCATGCACCCCTTTTCTGGATGGTGGAATAGCTTCCGACCAGACAATTGTCAACGGCAACATTTTCTCATTACTTTGCCCAAAACTTTATCTGTTACAGCTCATAGAATGTTACATTTCTTTCAGCATGGTTTGCAGTCTCAATCAAACTCTCTAACTGTGGTGACATCTGGTAGCCCCTGCCCCTGTCATACCTCTATAATGCAAAAAGTCCATAATGTCCATGTCCTGGGTACCCCGACCAGGTTCCCACCAAGGGGAGCACACTTTGGCAATAGCATAGCAACAGAATTTCCTCTCTAGTTCCCATCCCGGAGTGAACACCCATCTCCCAGAGACTGCTGGTCTCTTAAACTCAGTGTCCTCAGCCAAGTCTTTCCAGCTAGGGTTACAAACCATCCAGAATGCGCACACACTCTAGTGTCGAGTAATAATACAGCAAGGATGTAGATTGCTTCTCCTGAAACACAGATAGGTATTACCTGTAATATCTACAGTTAGGTGACTTAAATATTTTCAACAAATATTGTATATGATCTGTCAAGCATGTCAAAAGGCTAAACTCATTTCAAATAATTCCAGATAGAAGTAAAAAAAAGATGTTTACTTCTAGAAAATATTGCTTTCGTTTTAGGGAAACACGAAAACAACAAAAAGACAGAATAATTGCACCTTAATATAATCTTGCAAACTGAAATCCCTGTATATTCTAATTGTATTCTAATAAATCTAAATAACTGTAATATTTTACATGAATTTGCATTTCAAAAGTGCATGCAATACTGTCCTTCAATGAAAGCATAAAATTTATAGCTTGGAAGTGTTTGCGATGAGAATGACATTGTTAAACTGACTACTTAAAGCAATCTAACCAAGCATCAGTAGGAAAAAAAGAATTTGAGATTATTTCTGCCAGTTGTGAAGAATTCCATCTTGGAGTCAGCTGCAGCTGTCAAGATCAATAATAAATAGTTATAAAGTGCCAGGGCATGGGTTCCACTGCGTTGCCAATAGATGGCCTCTGCAGCAGATGATAGTGTTTACAGAATTACATGTCGTTTATAATTTATTGCCAAACACCTGATATCCACCACCATTTGTAAATGCTGTTCAGATGGGACATTCATTTTAATGCATGTGAATGCAGACTTGATCATATGCAGAAAAGTAATATATTCTCCAGATTCATGCAAAGACAGGGAACAGTTGGTTGTCCTCCATGTGAAGCCACAATGATCTAACTCACGCAAATGCCCATGTTATTGACACTGATCAACTCTATAACAATGGTATTACACTGTAATACAAAAGAAAGAAATTGGCAATAAATAAATGTCTAAGAAAGCTGTTTTTTATTTGCACTGTAGAATGGCAAAGTTTGAAATTTTACCTTAAAGTTTTATCATTATTTCTATTATTATTCTTGTTTTTTTATTATCATTGTTATTATTTATATTATTAGAGGTATTTATATATTTAGTAATTTAAAAAATAAATCACCCCTACAGGAATTTTCTAGCACCAAAAAAATGGACAAGCAGGTGAACCCAGAGCGAAAGAACCAAAGCAGCATAAGTTCTCTATCATGCTCATACTGTAAATGCAGCACTAAATTTGTGCATAGCGTGTCCAAATCTAGCTTGTGTTAGATGTGTCCAATGTAGGCTGTGGCCTAGGGTGGCTTTGTTTCTAGAAGCAGCACACAGCCACCCACACATCCTGCTGCTGATATGGTCTGTACACCTAGAACCAAAATGCTAGTGTAGAAGAGCAAAAGTTTGTGCCAAAAGCGCAGGGTAGACATTGGAGAAAGGTACAACATAGAGGTGCAGAAAGTGCTTAATATTATAGGCATTGCTAATGTAACAATGAATTGTGGGTATATGAACAATCATGATAACAGAATGTCTTCACTAGGGCATGGACACCCCTTAGACCCGATACTACAAACTAGAGATGCACGATTAATCGTTAAAAAATTTAGATCACGATTCAACCCCCCTCACGATCTTAATACAGCATTTCCCCAATTCAGTGCATAGAGTTCTCTGCTCACAGCTGACAGCTGCCAAAAAAAAAAGAGAACAGGCAGCCTGACAAGTTTATCACAACATTCTTCAGGCAGAGGTAAAGAGAAAGATTGTAACATTTGGTTCTTTTAGATCAAAGGAATGAACTTTGGTCTGTAAATGAGGTCAGTTTAACCACTTAAAGCGGGGTTCCACCCAAATTTTGAACAATATCTGTATGTATTCTCTTCCTTGCCTAGATGCTGACATGCCGTTTAAAAAAATTTAAATCGCCGTAATTACCTTTTATTTTTCTATTCTTCTTTGCACTTCCTGGTTCTCCTCCCGTGGGAGTAGGCATGTTTCTAGCCTCTCCCAGACTCCTGGGAGCTAGTCTCAGGCTTCCCAGGATGCCACTGAGCATGTGCGGGAACAAGCGGTGAATGCTGGGAGCACAGCATTCACCACATCCAGGAAATAAATGCTTGTGGGCTTCAAATGCCCACAATGAAGATGGAAAATGCCTGCAGTGAATAATATAAGTTATTCTTTCCGACGAAATCTGACACAGGCGGACATATTACACACAATATGTGAGTATGTAATGCTGAGAAGAAAAGTTTGTGAATGAACTAAAAAAAAAAAAAACGATAGATAGGTGGACCCCCGCTTTAAAGACTAAACCATTTTTTGACACTTGTTGCTTACAAGTTAAAATCAGTATTTTTTGCTAGAAAATTGCTTAGAACTCTCAAAAATGATATACTTTTTTTTTTGCAGAGACTCTGGAGAATAAAATGGCGGTTGTTGCAATATTTTATGCCACACTGTATTTGCACAGCGGTCTTTCAAACACAATTCTTTGGGAAAAAATACATGTTAATGAATTAAAAAATAAATAAACAGTAAAGCTAGCCTAATTTTTTTGTATAATGTGAAAGATGATGTTACGCCACGAGAACTGTGAGAGAATATAAAAGGGGGGCACAAATTCGGGGCCCACCTACATGAGATTGTGGCCAGCACACATGCGTTTATATTTAATCAGGTTAGATAAGGTAGGCAGGAATTGGGTTACTGTCTCTTTAAATTTTGCAGTTACAGGTAACAAGGGTCCAATTGGATCACTGGGATGGTTCTGGAAGCCTGGAGGTGTCTATAAAAAGAACCTGCGTGGGGCTTATTTCCTTTTCCCCTCTGGACCGGAGCAGCACCAGAAGAACTGCAGAACTCGGCTGAACTGCTGTAAAAGAGCCATAATACTAACATGAGCGTACCTGAAGAAATGGAAGCGCTTGTCAGGCAGTTCATAGATAGAGCCAGGGGCGCGGGGGGGAGAAGCTTGGATTCGCCGCTGTTTGGCATTGTCTGAGGAAAGCAATGCTGAGGAATAATGGCTGGTGGGCAGTGTCTCGGCGGAGGAGGAGCGGCCACAGCGGAGGAGCGCAGGCCAGTGGGTGGACGAGCCGGTCACCAGGGAGAGACAGCGCAGCTGCATGCCACCAGTTCGCTACAGCCCAGCAACAGGGGGAGTCGTGTCACTGGAATGCAGCAAGGAGGTGGAGGAAGATGGCGGAGGCGGGTCGGGTCGCGGCCGCCAAACAAATAAGAAAAGGCGGACTGGGTCTCGGTCGCCAGGGACCAGCGGTCGGCGGGGCACAGCCAAACAGCCCGCAGTGCGGAATACAAGGCCCCCCTCATTCAGGATGTCAGGCAGGAGCAGCTGCAACAGGAAGAATGCCTGGAAGAGGAGAGACAGGATGGCATGCTGCATGACAGAGCGCAGGGCTCGATACCTGGTATGCTGCTTGAAGGCATGGCTCAGCAGAGTACAGCGCAGCCAAAAGTGTCTGGTGAGTGTCATCAGTTTCAAACTTTGTCTGTACTAGTCGATTCTCTGTCTTCATTGATAAAATCTTTCTCTCCTGTGGTTAACCCTGTCTCTGCTGCTACTTCTACTGCTTTACCCAACCCAGCCCCTGCTGCTGTTTCTAGCTGTGTTTCTGTTCCCAATTTTTCTCCTGTAGTTTCTCCTATGGTTAGGACATTGCAGAATAGTGAACACACTTATCACACAGCTCAGGGAGAAAGGGATAGGAATTGTATACCAGAAGCCTGTATGAAAGATGTTATGCCATGTGAAATTTCCCCCTTGGGTTACCATTTAAGTTCATCTGCGAAAGAGAAAATATGGCGGGGAGATTTTGTAGATATTTTGTCACTTCTTCCCTGCCATAAAGATTTCACTTTTAAATCGGACAGAAGGGGGGAAAGCAGGAGGAGGACAGGCGTAGGTCTATACCTAGTTCCTTTCACAATTGGCTGCTAGCATATTGCATTTATGCTGGCGTATCGGCGGAGAAACGCCCAGAATTGTGTGGGGGTCTTTTCCAGCATCTGGACCACATTTTGGAGGCCTACAAAAATTTGGGGGGCTTGGGGGTGGTATTTTTATGATGAATCCTTTCGTCAGAAGCTGGCTATTCACCGGTCGCTCAGGTGGGGCATGAAAGATGTGGGCCTATAGCTGAACCTGATTTTGCCACAGTAACAGGTTGCTCCGAGAATTATTGCGGTTACTCCTGCTCAAGCAGCCTACAGAAAAGGCTGTTGCTTTGCATTCAATGAGAATCAGTGTCGGTTTAACACTTCGTGCAAGTATAGGCATGAATGTGCCTTTTGTGCCGGAGCGCATCCGGTGACTAAATGTTTTAGGAAATCCGCTTCCTCGGGGGCGGGCCACACTCAGAAATATATTTTTCCAAAGAGCCTGCACTCCAGTGAGGCTGGAAAAAATGCAATCGTGGCTGGCCAAATATCCAGACAGGGTGAAAACTCGATTGCTCATTGAAGGATTTTCCCAGGGATTTCCGTTACCCCTCTTTTTGGGGGACGGGTGTGAGGTTATGGATAACCTGAAGTCGGTTGAAAGTTTTCCGGATGTGGTTAGGGATAAGTTGTGGAAAGAGATTGCTGGGGGGCGTGTAGAGGGCCCTTTCAGGGATCCGCCTTTTCGAAATTTTCGCATCTCCTCGCTGGGGGTGGTTCCCAAGAAAGAGCCCCATGCGTTCCGCTTGATTCATCACCTGTCATTCACAAAGGGAAAATCACTAAATGATGAAATTGATGAATCATTGTGTTGAAATATGCAACGTTTTTGATGAGGCCATCGAGAAGATAAGGGCTTGTGGCCAGGGGGCTTTGATGGTAAAAGCCGACATACAATCAGCCTTTCGACTACTGCCAATCTCTCCGGCTGCTTTTAATTCTCTGGGTATGCATTTTGATGATTGTTATTTTTTCGACAAATGTCTTCCGATGGGTTGCTCATTGTCATGTTCATACTTCGAAGTTTTCTCTACCTTCCTGCATTGGGTGGTCTGTTTTCAGTCAGGATCTGACAGCTTGGTGCACTACCTCGATGATTTTTTGTTTGTGGGTCCGGCGGATGGGATGCTTTGCGCAGAGTTGCTGCAGACATTTCGGTCTATCTCGCTTGATTTCAGAGTCCCGTTGGCGGAAGAGAAGACGTGTGCACCATCATCAGCCTTGGAGTTCCTTGGGATTCACATTGAGAAAATGGAATTTAGTTTGCCTGTGTGAAAGTTGGAAAAGTTGAGATTTTTGCTGGCCCGTTTTTTGCAGAAGAAAGTTCTTTTGAAGGAATTACAGTCCTTATTGGGTAATTTGGCCTCTGCGTGTAGATTCATGCGGGTGGGCCATATTTTTTCTCGGCGGCTTTATCTTGCTTGTTCTGGCCTGAAGTCTCTGTTTGCCCATGTCAAGTTGACTAACTCCCTGAAAGAGGATTTACGTGTTTGGGCAAGGTTTTTGGAGTCGTATAACGGGTGGTCTTTGTTTCAGCAGGATTTTGTGTTCATGCCGGATTTTCATTTATTTACTGATGCAGCTGGCTCAAAAGGTTTTGCAGCTATCTGGGAATCTTATTGGTGTTGCGCGGCTTGGCCGGATTCTTGGATAAGTCGGAATGTCACGAGAAACATTGTGCTTTTGGAACTGTTCCCAGTCTTAGTATCGATTGAACTGTGGGGTGCATATTTTGTGAATAGGAGGATCTTGGTCGAAACAGACAATAAAGACAATAAAGGAAGAAAGGCAGTGAATTGCCTTTCTTCCAGCTCATTGGGGGTTGTTAAGGTGCTGCGTCGCCCAGTTTTCTTGTGTCTTCAATACAATATTTGGTTGAAGGCTAAATATACACCAGGGAAGTTAAATGTGATAGCTGATTCCTTATACCGGTTTCAGATGGACCGTTTTTGGCAATTGTTGCCAGAGGCAGACGAGGAAGGCACCAGGTGTCCAGAGCACGTGTGGACTTCAATCTGACATTGGCATCAGAAGTTATCCAGGGATCAGTGGCACCTAGAACTTGGGCCGGGTACTCGGCTGTGTGGCAGAATTGGTTATCCTTTGCAAGCTCGACAGGCGTGAATGGCAACAGGCCGTCAGAAGTGGGGATTCTGGCTTTCGTGACTTCCCTAATGCAGCAAGGTTTTTCAGGCAGTCACTTGTTGAAGTCCTTGGCCGGAATTTCCTTTTTCTGTCGTTTGAAGGGCCTGCCGTCCTGTATGTCATATTTTTCGGTAAAACAGGCAATTAAAGGGTACAAGAGGAAGTCTTTTGTTCCGGACAACAGAAGGCCAATTTCGCTAACCATGCTTAGTGGCCTTTGTGCAGCTACATCAACAGTCTGCTATTCTGAGTATGAAGAATTACTTTTCAGAACAGCTTTCATGTTGGGATTTTTTGGTGCTTTTCGCATCTCGGAGCTTGTGCCGGGCTCAAGATTTGGCAGCTCGGGCCTCCTTTTTGAGCAAGTACATTTGGAACACTCAGCGATTCACATATGGCTGTGGCGTTCAAAAACAGATCAATGTGGGAGGGGTACATGGATTACCTTACGGGAGCATGATGATAAGTCTGTGTGCCCGGTCTTTGCAGTACGACAATTCATGGGGGTCAGGCCCCGGGTAGCCGGCCATTTCCTCATTCATTGTAACTTAGTGCCAATGTCACAATTTCAGTTTAATTTTGTGTTTAAAAATTGTTTGGGCATAATGGGTTTCCATGGCTTCCGGTTCTCTTCCCATTCTTTTAGAATAGGCGCAGCATCAGAAGCTGCCAGAAGGGGTATGGATGAATTGGCCATTAAAGAATTGGGGAGGTGGAAATCTAAGTGTTTCAAACTGTATGTAAGACCTAATTTATTTATTTGATTTTCCAGACTTACGTTGCATAGTATGGATTATGGGACACTCTTTTATACACTGGGCGTGGAAAAGAGCGGCTCAACGAAAATATTCCACAAACTTGTCATTACCGCCTGGATCCTTTGAGTTATTTTGGAAGGGTGTGCGAAGCCTTCAATGGCATCAATTATATTTTCAGTTAACTAGATCATTTCAGGTGTGGCCCCCGTCATCCATTTTAGTGCTGTATGTCGGGGGTAACAATTTAGGTAATTTTCGTACATTAGATTTGTTATTTATGATCAGAAGGGATCTTCACTGATTTATGTTGACTTCTCCGGGCACGACTATCGTGTTTTTCTGAGATAATCCCATGTCTTTCTTGGCTGTCTTCGCCTCAGAAGAAAGTGATGGAAAGAATGAGAAAAAGGGTGAACAGAGCCGTTTGTCATATAGGCATATAGATTTGGAGGGAGGGATCCCCGGGTTTTACAGGGCTGACGGGATTCACCTCTCAAATATGGGTGTTGATTTATTTAATTTAGGTCTGCAGTCGGGGATTAAGATGGCTGCGGTGGTGGGGGTGGGCCGGTCTTGATGTCAAGTCTGGCTGATGGGGATTTTTTGATATATGAAAACTGTGGTTCGTTTGCTGCTCGAGTTCTGATAACTGGGCAGTGTATTTATTTAGTGTAAATTAAAGTTATGTTAAGGTTCATAAAATAAAAGAAATAATTTATGTTTAATAATTAAACCAATAAAGGTGCCACGGCCAATTATTTGCCAAAATGGTGTATGGTGTCATTATGTTTAGCAGAACTGGGTTTTGGTTATATTAAGAGGAAGGGTGTGTAGCCTACAATCTCATATAAAAGGGGGGGGCAGCCTGAAAAGTTAGAGCCCTTGCACACTGGGGCGGTTTGCAGGCGCTATTGCGCTAATAATAGCGCCTGCAAACCGCCCCGAAAGTGCCGCTACTTTCATTCCAGTGTGCAAGCCCCGAGGGCTTGCACACTGGAGCGATGCGCTGGCAGGACGGTAAAAAAAGTCCTGCTAGCAGCATCTTCGGAGCGGTGAAGGAGCGGTGTGTATACCGCTCCTTTACCGCTCCTGCCCATTGAAATCAATGGGACGGCGCGGCTATACCGCCGGCAAAGCGCCTCTGCAGAGGCGCTTTGCGGTGGTATTTAACCCTTTCTCGGCCACTAGCGGGGGGTGGGTAAAACCGCCCCGCTAGCGGCCGCATACCGACGGTAAAACGCCGCTAATAATAGTTGGTTCTTTTAGATCAAAGGAATGAACTTTGGTCTGTAAATGAGGTCAGTTTAACCACTTAAAGACGAAACCTTTTTCTGACACTTGTTGCTTACAAGTTAAAATCAGTATTTTTTGCTAGAAAATTGCTTAGAACTCTCAAAAATTATATATTTTTTTTTGCAGAGACTCTGGAGAATAAAATGGCGGTTGTTGCAATATTTTATGCCACACTGTATTTGCACAGCGGTCTTTCAAACACAATTTTTTGGGAAAAAATACATGTTAATGAATTAAAAAATAAATAAACAGTAAAGCTAGCCTAATTTTTTTGTATAATGTGAAAGATGATGATACGCCACGAGAACTGTGAGAGAATATAAAAGGGGGGGCACAAATTCGTGGCTGACCTACATGAGATTGTGGCCAGCACACATGCCTTTATATTTAATCGGGTTAGATAAGGTAGGCAGGAATTGGGTTACTGTCTCTTTAAATTTTGCAGTTACAGGTAACAAGGGTCCAATTGGATCACTGGGATGGTTCTGGAAGCCTGGAGGTGTCTATAAAAGGAACCTGTGATGGGGCTTATTTCCTTTTCCCCTCTGGACCAGAACAGCACCAGAAGAACTCCCTCCCTCCCCTGTTGCGTGCACCTCTTATGTGGTAGGGTTACCCTGGATCGCAGGGGGGGATTTTTTAATATATGAAAACTGTGGTTCATTTGCTGCTCGAGTTCTGATAACTGGGCAGTGTATTTATTTGGTGTGAATTAAAGTTATGTTAAGGTTCATTTAAATAAAAGAAAGAATTTATGTTTAATAATTAAACCAATAAAGGTGCCGCGGCCAATTATTTGCCAAAATGGTGTATGGTGTCATTATGTTTAGCAGAACTGGGTTTTGGTTACCGTATTTATCGGCGTATAACACGCGCCGGCGTATAACACGCACCCCAAGTTTAGGAGAGAATTTTAAGGAAAAAAACTTTTAGGAGGGAAGTTTAAGGAAAAGAAACTTACATTAAAATGCCCATCAATGCAGCCTCATCAGTGTTCATCTGCAGCCTTGTTAGTGTCATTGCAGCCTTTTCAGTGTCAGTGCAGCTTTGCCCCAGTGCAGCCTTGTCAGTGCAGCCTTGTCCCCAGTGCAGCCTTGTCCCCAGTGCAGCCTTGTCCCCAGAGCAGCCTTGTCCCCAGAGCAGCCCTGTCCACAGAGCTGCCTTGTCCCCAGAGCAGCCTTGTCCCCAGAGCAGCCCTGTCCACAGAGCTGCCTTGTCCCCAGTGCAGCCTTGTCCACAGTGCAGCCTTGTCCACAGAGCAGCCTTGTCCACAGAGCAGCCTTGTCCCCAGTGCAGCCTTGTCCCCAGTGCAGCCTTGTCCACAGAGCAGCCTTGTCCACAGAGCAGCCTTGTCCACAGAGCAGCCTTGTCCCCAGTTTCCCTGCAGCCTTGTCGCTGCCGCCATACACATACTAGTACTTTTAAATATGGCGCCGCGGTGTTCGGAGGGACTCGGGGCCGGCGGAAGTGAACGAACGCCGCCGAGATACACATAGCCGAGGGTTCTCGGCTCTTTCCGGCGCCGCTCACAGTCCCGCCCAGTCCCGCCCTATGATGGACATAACACAGGTCCAATGGCGGGACTGGGTGTGACTGTGGGCGGCGCCGGAAAGAGCCGAATACACTCGACTATGTGTATCTCGGCTCTGTGATTTCGGCGGCGCTCGTACAGCACCGCCGAGTCCTTCCGAACTACGCGGCGCCATATTTCAAACTACTCGCTATGTGAATGTCGGCGGCGATCGCCGAAATTCACATAGCGATAGCGGGGATCGGCGTATAACACGCACCCACGACTTTCCCCGGATTTTAAGGGGAAAAAAGTGCGTGTTATACGCCGATAAATACGGTATATTAAGAGGAAGGGTGTGTGGCCTACAATCATATTTATTCTAAGCAAAAAGATTGTGATTCTCATTTTAGCTAGAATCGTGCAGCTCTACTACAAACTGGGCTCCAATGAATTATAGGTTTTGATTGACTAGCCTAAATTGTGATTTTTTCATTAGTTCATTATGATGTATATGCATGTCATCAGATGACTCATTTTGTATGTATAAATTGTAGCTTCTGTGATATACACTGAATGCATGCATTTAGTCATTTGTTAGCTCAAGTGGGGATCACCTTCCCTGGGAAAAAGCCAGGGGTACACGCTATGAGAAAATCAGAAGAAAAAATCTGTACGAGGCACGATCGTTTGATTTTCATATAGTGTGTACACAACTTTCAACATCCAATTCTAACTTTGCCAGCAAATATTTCTGAAGGGACAAACTCCAAAATGTTAATGTGTACAGTTTTTGTATGATTTTTGTATGAGAAAAATCAGAAACAAAAGACTGCGCATGATCAAAAACAACAACAAAAAGCCTTTTCCGTGCAAGAATTTTTGCACATTATTTCCTTCCTCGGTTCAGACTTGCTGTGAAACAGCAAGGAAAATCAAATAATCATTTGCCCTCTTTTCTCGTAGTGTGTACCCTCCTTTACAGAGTGATTTCCACATGTAGCTCCCTCTCTCAGGTAGCTTCCTGAGTTCCAGACCAGAGCACCCTCTTGTTCCAGTCGTTCCTTATTTATCCCACCTGCTGCTGGTCACAAGTGGGTAGCAAAATCTGGTTCGGATCCCAAACTGCCAAAGTTGTGTGGAAAACCCAAACCGGATTTGATCTTAGGTTTCCCACATATGAAGGCATACGAGGTGACATGTAGTGTCCCCCAACCGCTTTGCCTTTCATTATGTCACAGTCATGTAATATGAATATATAATCAATGGTTACTTATTGATATTCCTGTTAACTCCTTGATAACTATATTTCATAGGAACCCCAAAAAAATCAGGTTTCCAGGCAGTGGCGGCTGGTGCTCCATTTTTAGGGGGGCCTCAAACAAACCAACCGCCACCCCCGTTCGGTTGGTAAGTCGATCATTCAAAACCCCCCACCCCCCATCACTCACCTGCCCACCAGCCCCGCACTTACCCCATTTAGTTCGTGGGCAGCTTCAGCTCTGTAAAGAAAATTTCTAAGCTCTGTATTTATCGGCGTATAACACGCACAGGCGTATAACACGCACCCTAACTTTAAAAGGGAAGTTTCAGGAAAAAAACATATTTTTAAAATAAACAACTTTAAAGCAAATTAAGGGTCAGTGCCCATCAATGTCCATCTTCAGCCTGATTAATGGCCATCTGCAGCTGGATTAATGTCCTCATTGCAGCCTGAATAATGTCCTCAATGCAGCCAAAATAAAGTCCTCAATGCAGCCTGATAAATGCAGTTTTTTTAAACTACCGTAATTTGCAGCCTCACCATCTCTCATAAAAGTAGCCTGAATCAGGAAATCACTAAGCCGTCATCTCCTCTCCACACGGCTCTCACGTCACACACACACAGTCCCGCCTCTGCTATCGGCATTGGACCAGCTTCTGTGATAGGCAGAACACTGGTCCATTTCCCATGGCAGAGGCGGGACTGTGTGTGTGTGACGTGAGAGCCGAGTGAAAGCTGTGTGAGAGCCGAGGAGCCGAGTGGAGAGGAGATGACAGCTTGGTGAATTCCAGCGGCGCTAGTCCCCTTCCGAGGTATGCTGTCGGCATATAACACGCACCCCTGATTTGCCCCCCGATTTTCAGGGGAAAAAGTACGTGTTATATGCTGATAAATACGGTAATTGTATTCTATTTTGTATGTATTGCACACTGCACTCACTGCGCACACGGCACTAATGCCCTGTACACACGGTCGGACATTGATTGGACATTCCGACAACAAAATCCATGGATTTTTTCCGACTGATGTTGGCTCAAACTTGTCTGGCATACACACAGTCACACAAAGTTGTTGGAAAATCTGATCGTTCTGAATGTGGTGACGTAAAACACGTACGTCGGGACTATAAACGGGGCAGTAGCCAATAGCTTGCATCTCTTAATTTATTCTGAGCATGCATGGCACTTTGTGCGTCGGATGTGTACAAACGATCGGAATTTCCGACAACAAATTTTGTTGTCGGAAAATTTTATAACAAGCTCTCAAACTTTGTGTGTCGAAAATTCCTATGGAAAATGTGTGATGGAGCCTACACACAGTCGGAATTTCTGACAACAAGGTCCTATCACACATTTTCTATCGGAAAATCCTATCGTGTGTACAGGGCATATTAATGTTTTCATTACATGTTTGCATTTTTTTGAGTCCTGATTAGAATTAGCCTGCCTATATTACGCCCCTTGTTACCAGAAAAGTACAATTGTAATATTAATGTGATACCTACATAATCATTTGTATAAAAACCTTCAATTGCGTCATAATAAAGCAGAACAGTTATTTGGAAAGATGCGTAGTGTATCTTTTTTGTCTGTTCCCTACTGCCTTACTGTAGTTATTATTAATTTGGAACCACTAATCAATATAAGAATAGGAGTTGCCTGTCTATAAAATTCCATGTCAGGCACCTTCCTGCATCTCCTCCTCCTCTGCAGCTACACTCTGCATCTCCTCCTCCTCGGCGGCTTCACGACAGCTTCACCCTGCATCCCCTCCTCCTTGGCAGCTTCCTCCTCGGCAGCCAATACGGTCGCTTCTCCTTTTGGGTCTTTAGACTGGCTTTCTGATTGGCCGAGAGGAGAATTAGGAAGACAATAGCGAATATTAATTTGCTATTGTCATATAACTGGGTGATCCATACATGCAGCATTGAGCAGAAAAGTGTTTTTTTTTATTCAGCAAAGCGATCTAATATACATCATGGATAATTCAGATTATATGTGTGAGCCCATCAGTATTAAAACGCCAAATGGTGGCAGATTTTGTGGACAACATTATTCTACAAAACCGGGCAATAAATAAACATAGGGCCTCTTTTTTTCTATGGAGACAATCACACATTCCAGTTCTATATTCTTTAACTGCAAATAACGGAATGTGACAGGAGCAAATGGTCAAATATGATTTTGTTCTGTAATAGAGGAAAGGGTACATAATCGATTTAGCATTATAGAGCTTAACAGGTTGCAGATGGGACAATTCTTTGTGTAGCAGTTGTGGGGCCAGTGTGAAATGAAGTATGTTGAAAGCAGGGGCGGATCCGGGGGGGGCAACGGGTCAATTGCCAACACCCCCCCCCCCCCCCCCCCGAGAAAATAGTGAGCAGGCTGTGCTGATGCCGATCCCCCATCAGCCGTTGCTGAAACAGGGCAGCAGCACCAAAACTGACAGGCTCTGTGAAGGGAGTGACACAGCTGCAGGGGATTTCCACCCCTCCTTCTCCTCCTTGAGCCGAGCATTCACCTGGCAATGCCCTCCTATTGGCTACATTCAGGGCCAATGGCTGGGAAACTAGCAGATAGAGGATTATGGGACATGTAGTCCCGGATACCAGCAGGCCCCAGGATGATTCCCTGACTGGACTGCAGCCCCCTGGCTGCTCCCACCCTGTCCTCCCCTCCACCTGGCTGCTTCCACCCTTTCATCCCCTCCACCTGGCTGCTCCCACCCTGTCCTCCCCTCCACCTGGCTACATCCTCCCTGTCCTCCCCTGAACCTGGCTGCTCCCACCCTGTCCTCCCCTCCACCTGGCTGCATCCACCCTTTCCCCTCCACCTGGCTGCTCCCACCCTGTCCTCCCCTCCACCTGGCTACACCCACCCTGTCCTCCCCTCTACCTGGCTACATCCACCCTGTCCTCCCCTCCACCTGGCTTCTCCCACCCTGTCCTCCCCTCCACCTGGCTGCATCCACCCTTTCCTCTCCTCCACCCGGCTGCTCTCACCCTGTCCTCCCCTCCACCTGGCTGCTCCCACCCTGTCCTCCCCTCCACCTGGCTGCATCCATCCTGTCCTCCCCTCCACCTGGCTTCTCCCACTCTGTCCTCCCCTCTACCTGGCTGCAACCACCAATACTTTTCAAGACGCTGTGTATTTATATGTGTGTGTGTATATATAATTGCATTTTATAGTTGGCCCCCTACTTTTGTCCCTGTCCCCCCATGTGCCTCCCCCTAAATATGAAAGCTGTAGACGTCACTGTCTCTCACCGCCCCCCCTACATGGCCACATCTAAAAGACTGCCATTACAGTGCAGGCCTCACTCTGGGACAACAGGGACACTGTCACTGACCACTGGCAGTGAGAATCTGCATCTGATAACAGGGGACATAGCAAGTGACAAGCCCTATCTGAAGGCAAGTGACACACTCGGGGCTCCCACTGATTCTGCATTATGGTGAGTTGAACTATTTCATTTTATATTACAATGTAATAACAGAAATAATGTGCTTTAATCATCCTGACACCATATTAACCATGGTGCCATAATGATTGAAGCGCCAACACCAGCCATTTCCCCTACAAATTGCCCGCAAAAATTTTGGCAGAGCCCCTCCCGAGATTAGACTCTGGATCCGCCCCTGATTGAAAGTAAGAGTTCATAGCATTGACACAAAGAATTCTCAATAAAATAGTAACACTTATGAGTTACGTTTACTAGCCACTCATATACAGATCGGTCAGTCAGGCTAGTAAAAATTTCCAACAACGGATCCCAACTGTCTTCAGATATCACCCAATAAATAGATAAGAGAGCTACAAGAATATTGTGACATTAGGCCTGCAGACAAAGCAGAAAAAAACTTATTAAGATGTAAAATAATTGTAAAGGCACAGTTTTTCAGTTTTTTTTTTTAAATCACACACATGTTATACATATCTGCTCTGTGCAGTGGTTTTGCACAGAGCAGCCCCGATCCTCCTCTTCTCTGGTCCCCCACCAATGCCCCTGGCCCATTCCCTTACTTACTAAGTGCCCCCATAGTAAGCCGCTTACTGTGCAAGAATATATATATATATATATATATATATATATATATATATATGCACACTATATGTAATGTATACATATCTATGTGAGGCTAACACACATAATTGACCAGATAAGCTGAAAATTGCACGTCATTTTTTGCGATACGGCACTGCATTACTTTAACTGACAATTGCATGGTCGTGCTACACTGTACCCAAAAAAATTGATGTCCTTTTTTGTTGTTGGAACTTCTGTACACATCCTGGCGCCTTCTCCCTATGGGTTGGTGCATGCGCCGTTTGGCACGCCATGGTGGAAGTGACACAGTGCTCCGGGAGATATGACATCACCTGCTGCTGGTGAGGCAGGGAACACCAATACTGAGGCAGAGACTGATCGACTCCCTGCGGCTTCCCCCTACTCCTCTTTTGTGGCACTTTTATGAGACACTATATCCGGGACAGGGATTGGTGACAATATATTTTATTCCCATATATTGGTGGCATCATGATGGGGATTGGCTGCTGTCTGCTAAGGCTTAGTCCACCTCCCGGATATATTGGACGGCCAGGTTTTGTTTGGATCACATTGGGAACCTGACTGCAAGCCATGCACTTCGCTAGGCCTACACTTTTAGATGATTTGGTAGGTTTTTCTGCCTTCTTTGTCTCTCGTGTTTGCATGGCTACTTATTTGAAGTACATGTGTGTTTTTTATCTAGATGTTCCCAGTATTGTATAATTTGGGCTCATTTTTGGATCATCTTCTCACTGTTTGGGCTTACATGTACACCTTGCAGATCCCCTCCCTTTGGAGACTGGGCCACAGGGCAGTATTTCCACATGATATGATTTAGCAATGCCTTGCTAAAGAAGCTGAGGTTAGAGGTGATGGACTGGCCAAGCATGTCTCCAGACCTAAACCATATTGGGCATCTGTGGGGCATCCTCAAATGGAAGGTGGAGGAGCACAAAGTCTCTAACATCCACCAGCTCTGTGATGTCGTCATGGAGGAGTAGAAGAGGACTCCAGTGGCAACCTGTGAAGCTCTGGTGAACTCCATAACCAAGAGGGTTAAGGCAGTGCTGGAAAATAATGGTGGCCACACAAAATATTGACACTTTGGACCCAATTTGGACATTTTCACTTAGGGGTGTACTCACTTTTGTTGCCAGCAGTTTAGACAATAATGGCTGTGTGTTGAGTTATTTTGAGGGGACAGCAAATTTACACTGTTATACAAGCTGTACACTCACTACTTTACATTGAAGCAACGTGTTATTTCTTCAGTGTTGTCACATGAAAAGATGTAATAAAATATTTATAAAAATGTGAGGTGTACTCAATTTTGTGAGATACTTTATCTATACATATACACTGATGACAAAAGTATATCTGTCTCCTTGTTGTTATTACATGCACACTGTACCAGAGAATTAAGTCTGTGATATGGTGTGTATGTGTAGTGATCTCCTTGCTGTATATTATTCGGAGAACCTGTTATTGCAATACAGTTTATATTCAACTGTTGTTATTTTAGTTAACTCTGTCCCATCTGGTCTGGGATTCTACAGCTAGTTTTATCTTAGGGCTCAAAAACCAGCATAGGCTAGAACCAGGTTAGGCATCCGATGGCCACCTCTGATAATTAGAGGTCCGGTTGCATGACAGATTAGAAACTACTAGGGACCAAAGGCTTGTACACACGGACCAAATCAAACTGCCTGACATTTGGCCAGTGTGTACAGCACCCTGTCTTACAGAAGCCAGCCTAACGTTAAGCTTATGTCAAATGGGCATCCTGGAAAACCAACATTTGATTAGCACTCAATTAGCACTCGCAGCTAATGGCTGCAAGCGATGAACAGTGTGTCCTGTACTAACATCGCTTGTGTTAATACAGCGATCTGTCAGTTTTTATAGTGTGTACCCCACATAAGAAGCAAAGTGGATAGGCTGACTTTTAGTTCCAGTGCCACATCATAGTTTCAGCTGGTGAGAATCTGAATTCCAGTCTGGTTGAGCATCAGTTTAAGGATCACTCAATCATAAGTGATTTTGTCTTAAGGTCTCCAATAAAATGAAAAAAACTGTCGCGCCAACTCTAGATGAAAAAGCAGCCAACACGACAATCAGACTAATTGTGAAAGATAAATAAAACAATAATGTGTGGTGCTAGAGAAAATACTGAAAATCTACATAGGTGAATATAGAAATGTCACTAGTGGGGAAGGGGTTAACACTAGGGGTCGATCGAGGGGTTAAATGTGTGTTCCCTCACTGTGTTCTAACTGTATGGGGATAGGATTGACTGGGGGAGGAGACATATCATTGTTCCTACTTAGTAGGAATAAACGATATGTCTCCTCTCCCCTGGCAGAGCATTGATAGGCGGCAATGATGGGCACTGATAGGCAGCACTGATGAGCGCTAACCGGTGGAACTGATAGGTGGCACTGATGGGCATTGATAGGCCACAGTGGTAGGCAGCACTAATAGGTGACACTGATGAGGAGGCACTGCATTTGCACTGATTGGCAGCACTGATGGGTACAGATTTGCAGCATTGGTGGGCCTGCACTGATAATCAGGACACTAATGATCAGTGCCCTGATTATCAGTGTACATGTCCCTTTTAGAGATACCAGTTATCATCTCTCTTCACTGATCGTCTCTCTTTTCTGATCAGCTGTGATTGGATTGGCTCTTTTCCTCAATCTGTGATCGCAGGGTCCAAAGGACCCTGCGATCACAGAGCACGCCACCCGCACCCAGCAGCGCCCCAGAACTAGACGACCATGCTGTAGCTGTCATATGACTATAGCGCGGTCGACAAGTGTTTAATCTTTTCTTAAATAAAGCTTTTATTATTTCTATACTAGTGTACATCTATATACTTATGGTTAAAGTTATATGGTGGATGCAGTAGTCCCTCTGGTCCCAATTAATTTGATTAGATTACTGGTTAATTTTGGAGGAGGGGAATCCCCTCTGTTCATAAAACGCCCTATCCTGGGTGGAGGCACCATAACATTTTTTATCAAACCCACGCTTTCACTTAATAAAGGATCTGGTTCTCTTATTTACCTACAGGTTTAGCATAATATCCTGTTAGGGAGGATGATTTGTCAAACCCCCCCCCCCCCCCAAAAAAGAGGGCTACAGCAGTAAAACTTTAAAAATATAACCGTGATTACTGAATTGTTTCGGTCCGCTTTACAGCACTGTTACCATGCACACATACCTAAAACTCAGGGCTACATAAAACCTATGTATACTAGTATAAATGATTGCTTATATTATCAGATATAATAAGTTAATTAATCTTTTTTACTAGATCAATTCTGGGATACATATAGAAATATAGGACACTTTCAAATCCAACAATCTCAATATTTTGTCGTCTATGGCTCTGTGCCAACCTATTTTACTAATAGCTGTTTTACAATGTAATAGCTGTGCCACATAATTGTTGGTATTGCTTAGAGAGTAAGGCATGCTTTCACACCACTGTCATTGTCACTACAGAGCGGGGAGAGCAAAGCAGGGATGGACTTTAAAACTGGAGGCCAAAACTGGAACTGGACAGGACTGGAGGCACAGCAGAGAACAAGCTTAGCCCCATTTATATCAAATGAATAAGACTGTATTAGTATAATTTTAATTTCTATTTAAAAAAATCATCTGAACAATTTGTGATAACATTTTTATGCATACAGTTAAGTGCAGTGCCTTGAAAAAGTATTCACACCCCTTGAAATTTTCCACATTTTGCCATGTTACAACCAAAAAGGTAAATGTATTTTATTGGGATTTTATGAGATAGAAATCAAAGTGGCACATAATTGTGAAGTGGAAGGAAAATGATAAATGGTTTTCAATGTTTTTTACAAATAAATATGTGAAATTGTATTCAGCCCCCCTGAGTCAATACTGTGTAGAACCACCTTTCACTGGAATTACAGCTGCAAGTCTTTTTGGATATGTCTCTACCAGCTTTGCACATCTAGAGAGGGACATTTTTGTCCATTCTTCTTTGCAAAGTAGCTAAAGCTCTGTCAGATTGAGTGGAGAACAGCCATTTTCAAGTCTTGCCACAGATTCTCGAATGGATTTAGGTCTGGACTTTAAAGTGGTGTTCCAACCGCAATTTTTTTTTTAAAAGTCAGCAGCTACAAACAGTGTAGCTGCTGACTTTTAATAAGGACACTTACCTGTCCAGGGAGCCCGCGATGTCAGCCCCCCCAAGGCCGATCCGTCCATCATATTGGGTGCGGCGCCGCCATCCTAACGAAGGGAAACAAGCAGTGGAAACTTGCGGCTTCATTGCCCGTTTCCTACTGCGCAAGTACGAGTCACGCAGCGCTTTGTGAATGGGCGACTGTCTGCTGGGACACACACAGGTCCCAGAAGACAGCGCGCCCCATTTCCCAGGCGGCAACGCGAGGGATGAAGAGAAGGAACAGCTCAGCGGAAAAGGAAGTGGCAGATTCGGACAACTGCCTAGCAACAGCCATTTCTGGTAAGTAATTTTTTTTTTTAAATGTTTTTTAATATATTTTAAATAGACTGTTAATGTAAAAAAATTTTTTAGGGTGGACCTCCGCTTTAACTGGGCCATTCTAACACATGAATATGCTTTTATCTAAACCATTCCATTGTAGCTCTGGCTGTATGTTTAGGGTCGTTTTGCTGCTGGAAGGTGAACCTCCGCCGTCTCAAGTCTTTTGCAGACTCTAACAGGCTTTATTCTAAGATTGTCCTGTAATTGGCTCCATTCATTTTTTCCCATCAACTCTGACCAGCTTCCCTGTTCCTGCTAAAGAAAAGCATCCCACCAGAGGCGGCTCTCTAATTAGGCAAATTAGGTGGCCGCCTAAGGCCTCGCACTCACAGGGGCCTCGCGGCCGCCTAATTTGCCTCTGCTCGATCACTGGACTGACCAACAGGCTCCAGGTGCCATCTGTAAAAGCCGTGCGGGCAGCCATAGGGCACACCGGGCGGGCCGCAAATCCATGTCCAAATCCAGTGTGGGCTGCTCTTTCAGCCTGCGCCGCTCATCTGGCCTCTTCGCATCTGGCCGGCTGCCTGTTCGGGTCAGGAGTCTGGCCAGGCGGCGGAAACTATTCCTGCCCTATGACTGTCTGTGAAGGGGAAGGAGGAGCTCCGGTGGATGGATCCCATTCCAACGCCTGCTGCAGCACAGCCTGGCCAACCGCCCAGAGAGACTGTGAGAGTGCCCGGCCGTGCCGCCCTCCTGTGTGCCTGGATAGGAGGAGCGGGGGGGACAGCTGCATATAGAGGAATTGATCTTTTCATGTTCCTCCTGCAGCCGCTGAATGACCACTTCTTCTGCGGGCGTTCATTGGCTGCAGAAAGAATATGGAAAGATGAATTCTTCCATATACAGCTGTCCCGCCTTTCCTCCTATCCAGGCACACAGGAGGGCTGCACGGCCGGGCACTCACGTTCTCTCTGGGTGGTCGGCCTGCAGCAGGCACTGGAATGGGATCCATCCACTGGAGCTCCTCCTATCCAACTCTTTTACTGCCCCATGCTCCCTGGCTCCTCCCAGTTCTCCCTGCATATCCCCTCTGCTCCCTGGCTCCTCCCCCCCAGTGCTCTCTGGTCCCCTGTGCTGCCTGGCTCCCCCACTGTGCTGTCCAGTCCCCCCCACTGCTCCTCAGCTCCCCCCATGCTCTCCCCCTCACTGTGCTGTCCAGTCCCCCATTCCTGTGCTCCCTAGCTCCCCCACAGTGCTGTCTAGTCCACCCCACTGCTCCCCAGCTGCCCCCCAGTGTTCTCTGGTCCTCTTTGTGCTCCCTGGCTCCCCCACAGTGCTCTCTGGTCCCCTCTGTGCTCCCTGGATCCCCCCATGCTCCACCCCCCCACTGTGCTGTCCAGTTGCCCCCCACTGCTCTCCACCTCCCCCCCAGTGCTCTGTGCTCTCTGGTTCCCCCCAAACTGATATCCCCCCACAGTGCTCTCTGGTCCTCACTGTCTCCCCCCATACTCTCCCCCCAGTGCTCTCCGACCCCCCGTGCTCCCTGGCTCCCCCTACAGTGCTCTCTGCTCCCCCCAGAGCTCTCTGCTCCCCCCGTGCTCCCTAACCCCTCCCAGTTCTACCTGCACCCCTCAGTGCTCTCTGTGCCCTGTGCTCCCTGGCTCCCGCTGTGCTTTAAACTTCCCCCCGTGCTCTACAGCTCCCCCCTTGTGCTTTCCAGACCCCACTTTTCTCCCTGGCTCCCCCCATGCTCTCCACCCCACTATGCTATCCAGCTCCCCCCCAGTGCTTTCCAACTCCCCCACTCCCCCTATGCTCCCTGGCTCCCCCCATGCTCTCCACCACACTGTCCTATCCAGCTCCCCCAGTGCTCTCCACCCCCCACCCTCCCTATGCTCTTCTGCCCCTCCCCCAGTACTCTGGCCCCTATGCTCTCCATCACCCCCCCCATGCTCTCTGCCCCTGCCAGGCTCTTCACTCCCGCCAGTGCACCCCCCTAGTGCTCTCCAGCTCCCCCAGTACTCTCTGCCTCCCTGCTCTCCACTCCCCCAGTGCTCTTGTCCCCCACACTCTCGCCCCCCCTCCCTCTGCTGCTTTCAGCCTCACTCCCATGCTCCCTGCCACCCCTGTTCTCTTTTCTGGCCCCCTCACCCCAGGGCAGCTCTGCTAGGTTCCCCCTTCTTTTCACTCCGGCTGCTGCGGGGGTCTCTCAGGCTGGAGAGCGGGGAAGGGACCACTATCATGGGCTGCTCAGTCTATTTTATGTCCCAGTCTGGGCCTGGCGGGCAAGTTGAGCAGCGAGGCTTGCAAGAATCGATAGTCCTGGAGGGAGAAGAGCTCTAAAGACCTCCCAGGACTGGAGGACAGGCTGACTGGGGTTGGAAAACGAGGACGTGTGGAAGGTAAAGGTGACCAGGGACCACTCCATCTCACAGCAAACAGATCCTCTGGAAGGAGCAGGTTACTATCCCCACCCAGAATGAGAATGGACCCTGCCTGCTGCTGGCCGTCGTGAACATCCTGCTAGCATGGAAGGTACCGTACCATGCATCACACACAGCTTCCCACAGACAGGCACTGCAGACTGGGACATGGTACACAGGAGGGGCTGCAGACAGGAATTGGGCTAGAGATCACTCTCTCCCCCTTCCTCCCTCTCTCCCCCTCTCTCCCCCTCCCTCTCCCTCTCCCTCATCCTCCCTCTCTCTCCCCCTCCCCCTCCCCCCTCTCTCTCTCTCCCTCTCCCTTCCTCTCTCCCTCCTTCTTACCCTCTTTCTCCCCCTCCCTCTCTCCCTCCCTCTCTCCCTCCCCCTACCTCCCTCTCTCCCCCTCCCTCTCTTCCTCTCCCTCCCTCTCTTCCTCTCCCCCTCCCTCCCCTTCTCTCCCTCTCTCTCCCTCCCTCCCTCTTTCCCTCCCTCTCTCTCTCCCTCCCTCCCTCTCTCCCTGCCTCCCTCTCTCCCTGCCTCTCCCTCACTCTCTTCCTCTCCCCCTCCCCCTCTCTCTCTCCCTCCCCCTCCCTCACTCTCTCTTCCTCTCTCTCTCCCTCCCTCTCGCTCTCCCTCTCTACCTGCCTCTCCCTCACTCTCTTCCTCTCTCCCTCCCTCACCCTCCGTCTCTCCATCTCTCTCTCTCACTCCCTCTCCCTCCCTTTCCTCCTCCCTATTTCCCCCCTTCCTCTCTCTCTCCCTCACTCCCTCTCTCCTCCTCCCTCTCTCTCCCCCTCCCTCTATCTCCCCCTCCCTCTATCTCCCCCTCCCTCTCTCTCTCCCTCACTTCCTCTCCCCACCCTCTCTCTCCCCCTCCCTCCCTCTCTCCCCCCTCCCTCTCTCTCTCTCTCCTCCTCTCTCTCCCTCCCCCTCTCTCTCCCTCCCTCTCTCCCTCCCTCACCATATCCCCTCTCTCTCCCTTCCCATCTCCCCTCCCTCCCCATCTCTCTCTCTCTCTCTCTCCCGCCCTCTCTCTCCCCCTCCCTCTCCCTCTCTCCCCCTCCCTCTCCCTCTCTATCTCTCTCCCTCTCTCTCCCTCCCCATCTCCCCTCTCTCTCCCTCCCCATCTCCCCTCTCTCTCCCTCCCCATCTCTCTCGCTCTATCTCTCTCTCTCTCTCCCTCTTTCACCCTCCCCCTCTCTCCCCCTTCCTCTCTCTCCCCCTCCCTCCTTCTCTCTCTCCCCCTCCCTCCCTCTCTCTCTCCTCCCTCCTTCTCTCTCTCACACCCTCCCTCTCTCTCCCCTACCCCTCTCCCTCTCCTCCTCTCTCTCTCCCTCCCTCTCACCCTCCCTCACCCCCCCTCTCTCTCTCTCTCCCCCCTCCCCTCTCCCTCTCTTCCTCTCTCCCTCCCTCTCACACTCCCTCACCCCCCTCTCTGTCTCTCTCTCTCTCTCTATCTGCGTTGGGATACCCCCACTCTCGTTCCTCTGTGGATGTGGAATGATTCAGTGACACCCACTTTCCATTCTCCAAAGGCACAGGGGAAAATCCTAGAGGGGTTGTCACCTTGCTGGGTCCCAGATGTTGTATTGGCTGCATATGTCTGATGGGTGAGGAGGGTGCCCTGGAAGTGTTGCTGATCGCCTGTGTGCTAGATCCACGCATCTTTCTGCAGCCATTTTTACTTGCTTGAATTTTTTATCCATTATGGGCGTGAGTTCGGCCTCATGTCTAAATTTTGCCTAAGGCCTCACAAAGCCTAGAGCCACCTCTGCATCCCACAACATGATTCTGCCACCACCATGTTTCACGGTGTGGATGGTGTGTTCAGTGTGATGTGCAGTGTTAGTTTTCTGCCACACATAGCGTTTTGCTTTTAGGCCAAGAAGTTAAATTTTGGTCTCATCTGACCAAAGAACCTTTTTGCACATGTTTGCTGTGTCCCCCACATGGCTTCTCGCAAACTGCAAACAGGACTTCTTATGGATTTCTTTCAACAATGGCTTTCTTCTTGCCACTCTTCCATAAAGGCCAGATTTGTGGAGTGCATTACTAAAGCCTCATACACACGATTTTCAGATGACCGTTCGTCCGTTTTTTGTTGCATGCTAGTCTCATGTTAAAGGTGAAGAGGTTACTCACTTACGAAAATTCTCGTATGACAGAATACAACTTCAGAAGTGACGTAATGTGTATGTATTCTTTCGTTTCTGAGCATGCGTAGTCTTGCTCTTACGTGTTTTTTTCGTACAAAAACTGTACTAATTAAGCGAAAACTGGAAGTTGAGTTCAGGTATGACAAAAATTTTATAGTCTGCACATCCAGCTTTTGTCTGACAAAAAACCGGAATGGGCTGTCGAAAGCAACATACTAACGATACAAAAATCAGCAGATTGTTCGTCGGACTAAATTTTACTTCCAATTTTCGTATCGTGTGTACGGGCCTTGATAGTTGTCCTGTTGACAGATTCTCCCACCTGAGCTGTGGATCTCTGCAGCTCCTCCAGAGTTACCATGGGCTTCTTGGCTGCTTCTCTGAATAATGCTCTCCTTGCCCGGCCTGTCAGATAAGGTGGACGGGCATGGCTTGGTAGGTTTGCAGTTGTGATATATGCTTTCTATTTTTGGGTAATGGATTGAACAGTGCTCTGTGAGATGTTCAAAACTTGGGATATTTGTTTATAACCTGACCCTGCTTTAAACTTCTCCACAACTTTATCCCTGACCTGTCTGGTGTATTCCTTGGCCTTCATGATGCAGTTTGTTCACTAAGGTTCTCTAACAAACATCTGGGGGCTTCACAGAACAGCTGTATTTATACTGAGTCTCAATTACACACAGGTGGACTCTATTTACTAATTATGTGACTTCTAAAGGCAATTGGTTCCACTAGATTTTAGATTTAGATTTGGGGTACCAAAGTAAAGGGGGCTGAATACAAATGCATGCCACACTTTTCAGATATTTATTTGTAAAAAAAAATTGAAAACCATTTACCATTTTTCTTCCACTTGACAATTATGTGCCACTTTGTGTTGGTCTATCACATAAAATCCCAATAAAATACATTTAATTTTTTGGTTGTAACATGACAAAATGTGGATAATTTCAAGGGGTATGAATACTTTTTCAAGGCACTGTAGAAAAAAGTGAAATTCAAGTAGATAAAAACAAAAGCCCAAATGACACAAACATTCAGAGAGACGGTTTTAGGATATGAACTTTTTATAGTGATGAATGTTATAATGCCTTTACATAAGGAAACACAGTCACCAATAAATGTACTTATGTGGAATAATTGTCAACCAAAATAAAATGTATGTATAAATAATATATACAACTACTAACTTTCTATACATCAGCTAATACTGCAGTATTATAAATACATTAACCAAAGAATGTCCAGCGCTCTGAATGTCTCATAAACAGTTACCAGCAGTCCAATAATAAAGGTTAAGAGATTTAATGTTTGTGTGTGATAAAAACACTGTAATAAAAACAATAATGAACAGTATGTCATCCTATGTTAATAACACTGTAGGACACTTAAATAAGGAAGTTTCTGACAGCCAGAAGTTCCAATCAGCAGCAGGCAGTTTAAGACTGGAGATCCATCCAAAAAACCTAACCCCAAGCTGGGAAGCAGATGGAAGAGAGTTGGAGGGGAGATGGAAGCCCCATCCCGCCAAACTCAGGGGATCCACACTGTAAAAATCAGCTTAAGATGGAGAGGCTCACCGATTCCGGAGGACAGATCTGTGAATGTGATGTGAAGGCAGGCTGTGAATCCACCGGGAGGGAAAGGTCTCGCAGACGCTCTGTGTCAGTGGATGATGACGTCAGCCCAGCTGGAAGATGAAGGCGCGGCTTCACACAGGGGAACCGCCGGAACAACAGCTGATAGCGCTAGGCAGCTGCAATGCCGGTCTGTGTCCCCTCTGACTGGAAAAACCTCAGTGAGAGGCAGTGACACTTGGTGAAGCCATAGTAGTGATGATAAAACTTGTCAAAAGGTGACAAGGTGGACAGAAAGCCACCAAGAGACTGGCTGGGGGCATAAACCAATGAGTCTGCCGGTTTGTGTCACCTCTGCATGGAGTAAACCTCAGGAACAGGTAAAGGAGAGGATGGATTCACCATGGCGTGGTGCTGAGTGGAAACTCTGTTAGTGGTTGTCAAGTCAAGGCAACCACTAACAGAGTTTCCACTCAGCACCACGCCACGGTGAATCCATCCTCTCCTTTACCCACCCGCGGGAGCCTCATATGGTCCACACACAGCGTTTTCCCATTCGTCTGCCAACTCCATCTATCTACTTTTGGCTGGCAGCCCATGCGGTTCACTAGACTTCCTGATTGCCATCACCTGTTCCTGAGGTTTACTCCATGCAGAGGTGACACAAACCGGCAGACTCATTGGTTTATGCCCCCAGCCAGTCTCTTGGTGGCTTTCTGTCCACCTTGTCACCTTTTGACAAGTTTTATCATCACTACTATGGCTTCACCAAGTGTCACTGCCTCTCACTGAGGTTTTTCCAGTCAGAGGGGACACAGACCGGCATTGCAGCTGCCTAGCGCTATCAGCTGTTGTTCCGGCGGTTCCCCTGTGTGAAGCCGCGCCTTCATCTTCCAGCTGGGCTGACGTCATCATCCACTGACACAGAGCGTCTGCGAGACCTTTCCCTCCCGGTGGATTCACAGCCTGCCTTCACATCACATTCACAGATCTGTCCTCCGGAATCGGTGAGCCTCTCCATCTTAAGCTGATTTTTACAGTGTGGATCCCCTGAGTTTGGCGGGATGGGGCTTCCATCTCCCCTCCAACTCTCTTCCATCTGCTTCCCAGCTTGGGGTTAGGTTTTTTGGATGGATCTCCAGTCTTAAACTGCCTGCTGCTGATTGGAACTTCTGGCTGTCAGAAACTTCCTTATTTAAGTGTCCTACAGTGTTATTAACATAGGATGACATACTGTTCATTATTGTTTTTATTACAGTGTTTTTATCACACACAAACATTAAATCTCTTAACCTTTATTATTGGACTGCTGGTAACTGTTTATGAGACATTCAGAGCGCTGGACATTCTTTGGTTATTGTTTTAAATCTGTATCTATCAGTTACGGTTAGTCCAGCTGCACTGATTTCCCTTTCCCCCAAACCCCCCCCCCCTCCCCCATTTTAAGTCTTGTCAATTTACTCAGTACATGTTATGTGTCACATGGATGACTGACTATAAGGTATATTGTATACATTTGTATTATTTGTTTATTTTCTACATGCCTTGATTGAGGTCCCTGGGTTTACACACATTGGCGCTGGATTAGTATTGTGTTTTTGATTATAAATACATTGATAATGGAACTGGAGCTGCATATAAGACACATTTCCTAGTACCTGAAAATACTATTGATGGCTAGAATAATAATTTAGTATTCAGGCAACAATGGGCTACTTTGCTGCTGGGCCATAACAGTAAAATTGCACCAGCCCAGTACAGTCCTTTTCTTACTCTTTGTAATAGAAATGTTATGGAGAAAGGCTGGTGCCATGGAAGTTGGCTAAAACATCGTTTTATTATTGCATGTGAACAACAGTCAAAAAGAATGTATATATATATCTATATATAGATATATATATTTTTTTAGCAGACACCCTAGAGAATAAAATGGTGGTCATTGCAACTTTTTATGTCACACAGTATTTGAGCAGGAATTTTTCAAACACATTTTTTTGGAAAGAAACTGTTTCATGAATAATAAAAAAATAAATCTCCATAGGTGACGTTGTCAATTTTTTTTTACAGGTTACATGTTTAGAGTTTCAGAGGAAGTCTAGTGCTAGAATTATTGCTCTCGCTCCAATGATCGCGGCGTATGTAACCTGTGTGTATCTGGCTCTGATACTAGCCAGTGCCTCACCAGCCACTGATCTCACCGCATGTCCCTGCAATGTTGCCCCATATGTCAAGCCCCAGGAGTGCATGACTGGCTCTTGTTTTAACTTGTTGGACAGGGATCTAAAACAAAAGAGGAATTCCTTCAAAGTATTAATTTGTTAAGGAGAATTAAATAATGGTGATAACATAGCTCCCAACTGCCTGATTTCGAGGGCTGTCCCTGATTTGGAACAACGTCCCTCTGTCCCTCATCCCTCCTTATTTGTCCCTCATTTTGGTTTGATCTATATAGTTGTATATAAAATGCACTTTTTATCTTTCAAAAAGTGCTTCCCAGTGCTAAACCTTTCATCCAATTTCTAAATTGCTGCATTTGTAAATTTCCAAAGCCAATATAAAGGAATAGTAGTGTTTAAAAAAAGCACTAGTGGGTTTAACTAATCATTTTTGTTTGTATGATTCTCCTTTGAGGGGGCGTGGCAGGGGGTGTGTACTATGACTACATTCTTTTGCTAATAGGTGTCCCTCGTTCCTATCTCAAAAAGTTGTGAGGTATGGTGATAATATTCTGCCCAAGTACAATAGCTGAACAGTTCGTGGTATATTGTTTCATGTTGATACTACATATGAGCTCCATGACCACCATAGGAGGCACAGAGTAGCTGCATAGGTTGAAAAGAGCAGTAGGTAGGCTCTGAACATAAGGCTGTCTAATCTGTAACATAGGCCGAGCCAGTGGGTGTACCAGGCTTCCTCTGACTCTATTCCTTGTATATAGGTACGGATGGAGGCCACCTCCTGCAGGATGTGCTCCATCAGATGGTCCTCGACTATTGCAGGGCTCTGGAATACTTCATCGACACCACAAATGCTTTCTAGAAGGCAAGACAGAACTAATTAAAGTGTATGTAAATTCAAAAAAATCAAAACAATTAATTTAAATTCACATTATAGCCTTCCCGTGTCAGCCTTTTTTTTTCTTTTGCATGCAAAATATGCAGAAATACCTGGTGAGCCTCCCAATTGTACCCCTCTTTCTTGCTCTATTCTGTCAGTGCTATCTGCAAGCTCTGACTCCTGGTAGCAATGACAGGCATGTGCAGTTCAGCCTTCAAAGGAAGCACCAGGCACAGCAAAACTAGAGCAAGCCAGCAGTTTCCTTGTGAGTCCAGGGGGTGGAGTTACTAAAGGCAAATAGACTGGGCACTTTTCAAAGTGCAGTTATACTCTGCAAGAGCCGTTGCTTGAGAGCTTAGTTAATGAGGAAGAGGTTTACTTTGCAAAGAATACCCAATCGTGCAAGGAATTAAAAAAATATATTTTTTCTTGCACATGATTGGATGATGGAAGTCAGCAGAGCTTCTGCTCATTTACTAAGCTCTGGAGCAACTGTTCTTGCAGAGTGCTACCGTACTTTGCAAAGTGCACAGTTTATTTGCCTTTAGTAAATCAACCCCTTTGTCCTCACAGGCTGCCATGCCCCCCACAGTCAGCATGGACAGCCCTGTACACACGGTCGGACTTTGTTCGGACATTCCACCAACAAAATCCATGGATTTTTTCCGACGGATGTTGGCTCAAACTTGTCTTGCATACACACGGTCACACAAAGTTGTCGGAAAATCCGATCATTCTGAACGCGGTGATGTAAAACACGTACGTCGGGACTATAAACGGGGCAGTGGCCAATAGCTTTCATCTCTTTATTTATTCTGAGCATGCGTGGCATTTTGTCCGTCGGATTTGTGTACACACGATCGGAATTTCCGACAACGGATTTTGTTGTCGGAAAATTTTATATCCTGCTCTCAAACTTTGTGTGTCGGAAAATCCGAAGGAAAATGTGTGATGAAGCCTACACACGGTAGGAATTTCCGACAACAAGGTCCTATCACACATTTTCCGTCAGAAAATCCGACCGTGTGTACAGGGCATAAGACAGCAGCTTGGCTGGTCCCTGCTGGTCTTGTCAGTGGAAGCAACATATCATCAGGTGTCTCCACCCCTATCCCTCAGAGCTCAGGGAGAAAAGGGGGATAAAGCAGTCATGTAACCACATTTAAAATAAGCCAATAAATATCTTTATCAGCCAATTTGTGGAGATTCTGTCAATGTGGATTGCTTGAAGAAGCTTCACTGAATATTAGCATACATTTTACATGAGCAAAGCAGTGGAAAAAGTGCACCGGTAGGCAGATAGCCAGACGAACTCAGAAAGGTTCTTAGGCACATATTTTCTTTTCATAAGATTAGCCCAGTTCCAGGTTCATTGTAAAAATACTTCACTGAAAAAAATCATGTTAGAAATGACAAAAGTAACATGCCAAAATCTTTAAATTGTAATCCAAATTTCTTCACCCAAGTTACTTTGCATCCCCTTCCTAGTTAGTTATATTTCTCAGCAACATGAGCAGCTGAATTTTACCGGGGAGGCACACAGCTATCAACACATCATATGCTCGCCCCAGGAGAAGTCCTTTGGTGACGAAATGCATAGGGGGGAGTGGCGTGCCTATGTCATGGCGTTTACCGCAAGTGACATATGTGTTTGTGGGAGTATTGGATGCCTATCAGGTGTCTACCTCAAGGCTGTGCCTACCCCTGCTCCAAGGTCATTCACCTGTAATGCTGATTTAAAGGGGAATTTCCCTAAAGCTTGCCAGACCTGCCTGTTACTAGGGGGTCCTGGCTACATGGTAGGCAAACACCTGATCACTTTTGGTGGTGGTTGGCCTTTGTAGTGAAGGGAGTGTGATGTGACTCACGCTGTGATCTGTGGCAAGAAGAATCCTCATCATTATCTTTTATTGGGGACTCTTTATTCATTTATTTTCACATGGGAATATTCACTTATATTTTTGATGCTATATTGTGATTTTTAGCGCAACACTTTGATTATCACATCATATGCTTTACTGTGTAGTCACAACTTGCATCCCCCTAATTGACTGCTAACAGAGCACAGTGTTGCTCTTTAACCACTTAGCGACCGACCTGCTATGTACTGCGGTTGAGCGGCTGGCGTAAGAAATGCGACATACCCGTACATTGCTGCCTGCTTCGGAGTTTAGGTGCGCTTGCTTGCGGGAGCCTGTCAGCAAGTCCAATGATTCACAGCCAGTACCTGCTGTTCAGCTGTGAAAAGACCTCAGATCTCACATGTATGCCCTGTACACACGATCGCACATTCCGACAACAAAATCCATCAGATTTTTTCCAAAGGATGTTGGCTCAAACTTGTCTTGCATACACACGATCGCACAAATGTTGTCGGAAATTCCGAACTTCAAGAACGATGTGACATACAACACGTACGACGAGCCGAGAAACGTGAAGTTCTATAGCCAGTGCGGCTCTTCTGCTTGATTCCGAGCATGCGTGGCACTTTGTGCGTCAGAATTGTCTACACACGATCGGAATTTACGCAAACGGATTTTGTTGTCGGAAAATTTTAGATCCAGCTCTCAAACTTTGTGTGTCCGAAATTCCGATGGAAAAAGTCAGATGGAGCCCACACACGGTCGGAATTTCCGACAACAAGCTCCGATCGCACATTTTCCAATTGTGTGTACAGGGCATTAGACTTAAATGCGATAAACAACAAAAAAATAAAAAATGTCTTTTGAAAAAAATAAATACAAATTTCCCCTTTAAGAGCATTGGGCGGAAGTGACATTTGACATCATCCAATGTTATGGAGCCGAACGGGGTCCATCTTCCCCTCACTCTGAATCCAGTCTCACAGGGGAGAGGACTCAATCGTCTCCTCCACTACCAATGGCTCCGGTAAGCGGCGGAGACGACCGGAGTGCGACGGGAGGGGGGGCACCTCTCCCTCTGCCGATAAAAGTGATCTTGCAGCGAATCCACCGCAGAGACCACTTTTATCTGAAAGCCAGCCACCCTCTGTTTAAGAGGATACTAGGGTTATGGCAGCTATCTGCTGCCATAACAACGATATTCTACGTCAAAGTACCGACGTATAACGATGGCGGCTGGTCATTAAGTGGTTAAATGCATATGTGTACAGTAAATACTATCAGATTGTAATAAGTTTAAATAGAATCTGGATGCTGGATTGCAAGTCAAAAACTTTACACTATTAATACATGTAATGATGGTATTCTGTATATTCACTGCTTTTTATGTCAAAACCCTTTATTTATATTTTCTCCATACTTACATGCAGCCAAAGCTGTCCAGAAAAACTGTCAGTAACAGTAACTGCCACTGTCAGATAAAGGTCATGTGTAAAGGTACCTACCCTCAAGGGAATACATTTGTGAATTGCTGTTAAGGCCTTTCATTTTCAGAAATGACATAACTGTATCACCTCCTGTTTCATTGGTTGAACTTATAGAGCGATCTTCAGTGTTTTCGTCATGGTCATCCTGTCTCTCTTGAGCCAGCATTCGGCATCGGGATATCAGAAGACTTTCAGATCCTTCCTTGTCAAAATGAAGAAACTTTACCACCATTATAGATTTGCCAAGACTCAGCACCATTAGGGCCATGAAAACCATAAAGAATACACCTAAATCACATTAAAAGATTTGGAAAGGTTTTTAGATACAAATAATTTATTTGGTTACTCTTTTCATATAGGTGGTGAAACTTTGACTAGGTCATCTATTACACGAAAACCTAAACCTGTACTATGAGTACTATCAAGGTTGACATTGCTGAATCCTTTATTTAGCCCCCCATGTGTATCCTATAAATTCTATTGTATAAGTAATGTAATAATTTGATTCAGTTAGTATGTAACAGTTTCTTTTCATTTAAGCATTTGAAAAATATTGAAAGCCATGTCACATTAAATCCTTAAGGTGTAGAGTAAGCAAGAGTGCCACACCAAAAGGTTTATGAGCCCAAGAGTATTTATTCCAACATAGAAGTCCAAAGAATTTTTTGGAGCTCTATAATGAAATAAATAAACTTGGACACCTAAGCATTTGGTGTGACACTCTTCTTTTCTCTACACATTTCTGTATTCACCCTCTGAGGCCTCCTGGTGTCAGAAAGCTGCATAAACATAGACATTGCACTCAATAGTATGGGCTTATCTTAAAGCGGTAGTAAACCGCCAGCTATTTTTATTTTATTTTTAACCTGCAAGGAAAAATTATAATGTGTAGTATGCATCACATACTAGCACATTATGTAAAACTTACCTTAAAATTAAGCCCTCCAGTGGTGCACTGTCACTGCTGACAGGGCTTCCATCTTCACCTGGTCTTCCTTCCAGGTTGGCAGGCTCTGGTTGTTTGATTGGATGAGCCACGATGACGTCACTCTCGTGCATGCACACGGGCGCCACTGTTTACAGCACATGCTGTTCCTTCAGAGCACATGTGCCAGTAATGTCACCAAGGGTGGCCTGTCCATTAAGGGCGCATGGGTGCCGCCCCCTCTATCCATGCCACCCCCTATATGGTTAATGGATAGATTCATGCATAGCATGAATCTATCCACGGCCACCGAGGCTACCACCTATTCATGCGTCCGGCCCCTTTTCAGATGCCGGGCGCATGAATTACAGCGGCTGGGGTGTTTTTTTTTTAAGCATCTGTAATCTCAGAAGAGAAGAGGACACAGGAGACGCTGCCAGATGCCCACTGCAGCCTGATCCTCTGCCTGATGTGCCTGCCGATCCCCGCTGCTGTGTACCCACGGATCCACGATGTGCCCACTGATCCCCGCCACCAATGGGGCAAGTCCTGGTGGACCGGCAGACAGCAGGGGGGGTTGAGGTGCCATGGGGGGGTTGTTGTTTGCCGCACCCCCCCACAAACAAAAAAAACCACCAGCTGCCACTGAATGTCACAGGCTGCATCTAAATATCTTCTTAACGATGCCTGTTTAGGAGATATTTACAGTACCTATAGGTAAGCCTTATTATAGGCCTACCTATGGGTAAAAATCATATGAGGGAGTTTACAACCACTTTAAAGCGGATCTTCACTGTACCTGAGCACCACAAACCAAAAAATACTATTTTATTCATTTTTAATATTCAAAGCAAACTCCCTCATTCATCCATGTTTCCATGCTTAATATGTTGAGAAATCACCTGGAAAAACACCCCTTTCGCATTTCTGGCTGTGGCCATCTTGAGTAAGGGCAAATCATTCACATAGCATTTACTTCCAGGAATCCATCTGCTCTTATCTCAAGCATGCATGCAGAAGAGTGTGCTTAACTGAGAACCCCCCCCCCCTCCTCTCCTCCTAAAGTAAATATGATATACTGTCCTATCTATTTTCTAATGCTAGCAGCATAACCATTCAAAATAATACATGTTGATTTGAAGAGTAAAGTTCCACATTAACACTGAGATAAAAAAACACAATTGGAGCCAGGCCCAATTTTTTTTTAAAGAAAAGCCATCTTGTCAGTGGTGGCAACTCGCCAGCAACAAAAATGCTAAAAACATTGCTCACCTTCAATGTTCAATGAAACCTAGCTTGTTTGAGCCCCGAAGGGACAATAACATAACGGCAGGCTAGTGTCTTCTCTGTTCTTTTACCAGTTCTGTTGCTGGCAAATTGACATCAACAACTGGATCACTAATATGACATGGCTCTAAATCTGCATTAAAACTTTTGCATTTTTCATACGTTGTGATGCAATGTGCTTTCGCCATGAATTTCATGTGTTGTCATTCTACCCCATAAAACATGCAGCAGACAAGATTTTAAACAAATCACTAGAAATGTGCACTGCCGAAAAATTAGTTCGTTTTCGTTTCAATCGTTTTCTTTTTCCATTTTTCGGGTCATTCGTTATGATCGCAATTCGTAAATTTGTAAAATTATTACATTCATAAATTTGAAAATTCATAAACTCGTAAATTCAAAAATTCGTAAATTCGAAAAATCTTGAATTTGTACATTTTTTAAATTTGTAAATTAGAAAATAAGAAAGAAGAAAATAAGAAAGAAAATCCGAAAATTCAAAAGAATAACTAACTAACAAACTAATAATAACTAATGCCCTGTACACACGACCGGAATTTCCAGCAGACTAGGTCAGATGGTCTTCTCGATGGACTTTCGATGGACTTTCCAAATGAAGGGACTCGCGCACACACGGTCTGTCCGGCAGAATAGATCCGACTGTCTTCCCGGCGGACTTTCGACGGAGTTACGGCGGACTTACAAACGAACGCACTTGCCCACACACGGACTAAAGTTTGTTCATTTTGAACGTGATGAGGTACGACGGGACTAGAAAAGGACGTCAATCTCGCTGCTTTTATTGGTGAGATTAACACCTTGCGAGCCCCGTCGCAGACCATACCAGGCCCTCAGGTCTAGTATGGATTTTAAGGGGAACCCCCATGCCAAAAAAATGGTGTGGGGATCCCCCAAAATCCATACCAGACCCTTATCCGAGCACCCAGCCCGGCTGGTCAGGAAAGAGGGTGAGGAAGAGCGAGCGCCCCCCCCTCCTGAACCATACCAGGCCGCATGCCCTGAACATGTGAGGGGGTGGGTGCTTTGGGGAAGGGGGGCAGCCTGCGGTCCCCCCACTCCAAAGCACCTTGTCCCAATGTTGATGAGAACGAGGGCCTTTTCCCGACAACCCTGGCCCTTGGTTGTCGGGGTCTGCGGGTTCACGGTGTGCAATGACTTATATAGGAATGGGGCATGATCACCGGGTGATGTCACCCGATGACCCCGCCCCTTATGACGTCACAGTCCCAGGGCATGCTGGGACTGTGCCGTCATAAGGGGCGGGGTCACCCCCTGGTGACCTTGCCCCATGCCTATATAAGTCGCTGCACACCGTGAACACAGCATTACAGCGGGAGAGAGTGTTGTGTCAACAGCGAAAGGAGAGAAGAGGGCAGAAGACAATGGAGAAGACCAGGCCACCGCTAGCAAGAGAGCGGCAAAAGAGCAGAAGATAGCAGAGGAGCCCAGCAGAAGAACCGGAGTGCGGGAGAAGAACCGGAGAGCGAAGAAGATGTCGGAGAGCGGGAGAAGAACTGGACACCAGGAGAAGAGGCTGGAGAGAGCAGAGAAGTCGGAAGAGACCCCCAAAGTCGGAAGAAGACCCCCGGAGCTGCCTAATAAATTACTTTAAAAACCTGTCTAGTGTATTTTTTATTGACATTTTTTTCCCCAGGTGAATGGGTAGGGATATGATGTACCCCATACTCATTCACATAGAGTGGGGGGCCAGGACCTGGGGGCCCCCTTATTAAAGGGGGCTCCCGAATTCCGATAAGCCCCCCGCCCACAGACCCCGACAACCAATGGCCAGGGTTGTTGGGAAGGGGCCCTTGTCAACATGGGGACAAGGTGCTTTGGGGTGGGGGACTGAAGGGCGCCCCCCTTCCTCAAAGCACCCACCCCCCATGTTGAGGGCATGGGGCCTGGTACAGTTCAGGAGGGGGGGCGCTCGCTCGTCCCCACCCCCTTTCCTGACCGGCCGGGCTGCGTGCTTGGATAAGGGTCTGGTATGGATTTTGGGGGGACCCCCACGCCTTTTTTTGGCATAGGGGGGTTCCCCTTAAAATCCATACCAGACCTAAGGGACATTGTCGCCTCTTTCTCGTGCTCGCTGCAATAGGAAAATGTGTTTTTTCTATTGCAGCGAGTGCGAGATGTATAGTACTTTGTCGCCGAGAACCAGGATCGCGCTGGAAACATTCTCGCGGGCAGGTGCTGTAGCTGCCCTTGCGTCGTATTTGGTCCGTCGGACCAGCATATAGACGAACAGGCTTCCTGATAGGAACTGGGTCCGGCGGAGTCCCGGCGGGAAGATTTGAAACATGTTTCAAATCTAGAGTCCGTCGGATTTTCGTCCGAAAAGGTCCGTCGGAAGTCCGATGAAGCCCACACACGGTCGGATTGTCCGACAGATTCGGCCGTCGGACCAGTCGGTCAAAAGGTCCGCTCATGTATACTGTACAGGGCATAACAATTAAATTATAGGTATTAGAATTTCCTTTCAAACCTGGCTGGTAGTGAACGTAACGAATACGAATTTATCCGAAGTTACGAATTATCCAAAAATAACGAAGGCCGCATCTAAACAAATGGAACAGAACAAATTAATAATAAATAATAATAAAACGTTTTTAATATTGTTATTGATTTTTATTATTATTAATTTGTTATGTTCCATTCGTTTAGATACAGCATTCGTTATTTCGGATAATTCATAACTTCGGATAAATTCGTATTCGTTACATTCACTAACAGCCAAATTTGAAAGGAAATTCCAATAACTATAATTTAATAGTTAGTAATAGTTAAGTTATTATTAGTTAGTTATTATTTCAGATTTTTGAATTTTCGGGTTTTTGGATTTCTGAATTTACAAATTTTCGAATATTCGAATTTACAAACTATTGGAAAAATTTGATAAACTGGTTTTCGGTAATTCAGATATTTCCAAATTAACGAATTTGTCGAAATTCATTCAAAAACTAATTCGGAACTAAACTAATTGCACTTGTCTACATACCACCACAATGAAGCATCTAGGTGTGAATAAAACATGACAACAACATGTTTGATTAGCTTTTGCTCTGAATAAATATAAACCTAAATACAATAAAGGAACAAATCAGACTGTTGAGGATATTGGTACAACACATACAAATAAGATATGTTACTTTATTTTGTTTAAATGAAGTACTACCTACCGATTAATGGCACACTTAAAGTGGTAGCTGGCAGTTCATCTGCCATATTCACTCTGAAGACTGTATAGCCAACAAGAATGGTGGTTTTGAACATGATTCGGGTTCCACTGTCCGGGGGCAGGTAAAAGCTCATGAGGTCTACAAACATGAGAAGAATGCTGGGCAAGAGGATGCCTACAATATACAGAAGAGGGCGCCGGCGGATAACAAGCTGCAAAAAGGATCAGAGGTTATGACCTATGGATATTGTATAATCTGCCATTATGAAGTATCACAAATAAATGGTATTCATTTTTACATAACACTTGTATATCAAAACATAAAGCAAGATAAAATAAGAGTGAGGACCCTGCTGATTTTAGCTTGTAATAATTAAAATAATAATTAAAAGGAGCCACGCTAAACAAAAAAAAAATGTTGAACCTATTTCCTTTGTCCCCATGCTTCTGGTTTGGCTTGCATCCGGGAGATGGTGTCCCCAACTAGGGGAATGTGGGTATTTACCATTTTTACATTTTAGGTTCTGATAGACCAATAAGTGTTAAACGATATGCCCGCAGGCCATAAGGGTTTTAAAAAAAAATAGAGTGGGTAAGGATTGACCATCTGAATGGGACTGCTCGGCACCTGTTGCTTTCTTGGGGTGGTGAGGAATTGCCTAGGTATTATCATAATACCGTCTGGTCTGATCAATATCTTTTTTAAGCTTTTCTATTTTTCTCATCCTCTTAAACCTATTTGTAATACTGGTGATAGTGGCGTATTGACTACTTTGCTAGTCTCCTATATGGAGGATTAGGTTCTGCCACCTGAGACTCAAATCGAGGCGTGGTTTCCTTTGTACACTACATAAGGTGATGAGTCAGTGCGTCGCCCGTGCCCCAGGACGACGTCAGATTGTGATGAAATGTGCATCGGGAGGAGTGGCGTGCTGACGTCATCGTGTTGTGATCCCAAGTGGACGGGTGTTCGTGAGCCGGCCAGCTTTTAACCTTGATGTTTTACTATTCACTTCCTGTAGGTGCAACCATTTATTTTAATAAAAGTGTATGATACGATTTACACTATGGTGAGCTCCTTTCCTTTTTGGGTAATGCCTGGTCCACGTCCATGAATATTGAATAACTGAATCTTCCTGGTCGATTGGTGAGTGTTCCTGCCCTATCACATCAAGTATCTGTCTGTGAGCTGTTATTCCAATACCTCCTGGATGGGTTGATAGCCGCAAGCTTATGATAGCTTGCCTTCCGGTAAGCACGCACTTCATGTGGTGGCGGTTCACAAGTCTATGGTGGTGTTGAAAGCTGTTTCAAAATTTATGCACACTCATCAGTGTTATATGGACTAATTACCGTATTTATCGGCGTATAACACGCACCGGCGTATAACACGCACCTCAATTTAGGAGGGAATTTTAAGGAAAAAAAACTTTTAGGAGGGAAGTTGAAGGGAAAAAAACTTACATTTAAATGCCCATCATTGCAGCCTTCTCAGTGCAGCCTTGCCCCAGTCCAGCCTTGCCCAGTGCAGCCTTGTCAGTGCAGCCTTGTCAGTGCAGCCATGTCAGTGCAGCCTTGCCAGTGCAGCCATGTCAGTGCAGCCTTGCCAGTGCAGCCTTGCCAGTGCAGCCATGTCAGTGCAGCCTTGCTAGTGCAGCCATGTCAGTGCAGCCATGTCAGTGCAGCCTTGCTAGTGCAGCCATGTCAGTGCAGCCATGTCAGTGCACCCTTGCTAGTGCAGCCATGTCAGTGCAGCCATGTCAGTGCAGCCTTCCCCAGTGTCCAGTCCAGCCTTGCCCCAGTCCAGCCTTGCCCCAGTGCAGTCTTGCTGAAGCCTGTGAGCTTCAAAATCGCCAACCGCGATTTGAAAATGGCGCCGCCGGCGCCGAAATACACAGAGCCGGTCCTCGGCTCTTCTCGGCGGCTCTCGTTTACTTTCGGTTCCACTCGGACGGTGAGCGGAGCTATCCGAAACTAGCCGAGTATACTCGGCTAGGTTTGGGCGGCGCTCGAGTGAAACCGAAAGCCGCCGAGAAGAGCCGAGGACCGGCACTGTGTATTTCGGCGCCGGCGGCGCCATTTTCAAATCGCGGTCAGCGATTTTTTAGTTCTGACAGGTCAGGATCGCAGGGGATCGGCGTATAACACGCACCCGCGATTTTCCCCTGATTTTAAGGGGAAAAAAGTGCGTGTTATACGCCGATAAATACGGTATTTATCATTATTTTAGTTTTTTATTGTTTAGCGTGGATCCTTTTAATTATTATGTTCTTTCTTGTGTGTATCTCACTTTGAGCCGCTGCTTGTTTATACTCTTTACATATTACTTAGCATTCTTACATATTATTTAGTATATTACTTAGTATATTACTATATTATTACTTAGTATATTATATTACTTAGTATATTACTACTTAGTATATTACTTAGTATATTACTACTTAGTATATTATATTATTTAGTATATTATATTAGTATATTACTTAGCATATTACTTAGTATTCTCTTATTTTTGCACTATATTAGCTTGTATCTAGAGGGTGAAGGATCAGAAATAAGGTGAGGGGACTATATCAGGTGTCAGTTATTGCCTTGCCAGACAGTGCAAAACAAGCAGCTGTGGATCAGTTACCAAAGAGTAGGGTAGAGTGCAGTAATTTCACAGCGAAATTGCTAATTTCACCTTTGCCAAAAGTTTGTCAAAATTGGCCACAAATTTCACCATACAAAATTACGTTAAAGTGGTTGTAAACCTCAAACATGAAATCTGAACAAAGCACATATTTCTATAATGTTTACTTGCCTCTCTCCAAAACACTAATGCCCCATACACACGATCAAAAATTCCGTCAGAAAAAACTTGGATGGTTTTTCCGACGGAATTCCGCTCAAGCTTGCCTTGCATACACACGGTCACACAAAAGTTCTCTGTACGGTGACGTACAACACTATGACAAGCCGAGAAAATGAAGTTCAATGCTTCCGAGCATGCGTCGCATTGTTTCCGAGCATGCGTGATTTTTTTGCGCGTCCGAATTGCATACAGACGAACGCATTTTTGGATAGGAACTTTTTCCGACCGAAAAATAGAGAACCTGCTCCCAATCTTTTGCTGGCTGGAATTCTGCCAGCAAAAGTCCGATGAAGCATACACAGGGTCGAAATTCGACTTTTGCTGGCAGAACTTCTGATCGTGTGCATGGGGCATTAGTGTCATTTCTCTCTGCTGTCTATTTCCTCTGTTATTAGCACAAATCACTTCTGACAAATTTTCCTGACACCAAGCGAATAAAGGTGACAAGGGAGGGATCAATCTGTGATTCACAGCCTCAGCTCTGTTCCTATGTGCTGTGTGAAGAGTGGGGTCCCTTCTCTCCAATCAGCTCTCAGAGCTCTTGTACAGTGTGTGACTGCAGCTCTCTGCCCCCTTACTTGTGAGACTGTGGAAAATCCTGCATTTTACAAGGCTGTACAGGACAAATGGCTGCAAATAAACAGGTACAACTTATGCAGAATGATTTGTTTCATCTCTGTGAATCACCCGAGGCTAGTCACTGCACTGGGTCTAGGTAAGAGTTTACAAGCACTTTAGGGCTGTGTTCACATTTAATACAGATGCAGCTCACAGCAGGGGTCCAGTGCGCCCCTGTTCTCTGTTTCAGGGTCAAAACAGGCCCAAATTTTTGCCTGAACTTGGACCTGAAACAAAGTCAAAGACGCTCAGGACCCCTGTGCAATCCGCTCCTCAGCCGCCACCCAGAAATGTGTGAACCGGCTCCATTGAGAGCCGCCACACTCTCCTGTCATGCAAATTGGATGCAGGGAAACCCACATCCAATTCTCACTAGTGTGACCCAGCCTAAAACAATGGTTTCATATGGTGATCAATGGCTTTGTTGATAAAAATAGAGTTAGCATTAGAGTTAATGTATTACCAAACCCAGGACTCTGCATTCACTATATCTGGTCTCCCACAGTACACAGAACATGGAAATGTAATTATTTTAGTAAATATAAACTACTAAATACTTTTTCTCATCAGCAGATGAGGAGCAGGAGGAGTTTTTATTCTCCTCTGATTGTCCTATGAGGCTGCAGGACCCCTGACCCTCTATCTGGACAGTGCTGATTGGCCCTGTGCCAATCACATGCCCCCTCCAAAGAGAAAAAAACTCTCTAGCAATACACACCAAACTGAGCATGTGCAGAGTGACTCCAAAGGCTCTGTTCTATCAGGAGATGGATTGGGGACAGTGGAAGGGGTGGATCAGAGAAGACAGGATCAAACAGTCTTTTTACACAATGTGGAGGATTAAATCCTTAGGTTCCACAGTGAGTATAACAGGCATGCTTTACTGTGTATACAGACTGATTTTATTATTATGGGTTTAGTAACACTTTAAGCTGGACCCACATTGATAGAATTTTTTTTTATTTAGGCTGCAAGCTATGCAGTTTCCTCTATCCGCGTTAACACCACAGATGGACAAACTCCCACTTCTGGGCTATTGTATTCTACAAGCCACTGCTGACAGCTGTCAGAATACCGAACAGTGGCTGCATCTGAATAGATAGAGATGCTGATCAGCTGACAATTTCCCACCCAGCTCCTTCAATTTTTCAATTAAAAGATGTCAGGAACCAGACAACATTTGCACAGTGTATTGCTAGCTTTAATGTCCATCTCTGTTCCGGATCTAACGTTATGTTTCTGCCTAACATGGGGGCATTTTGTGGCACAAAAGCATGTCCTGGATAGTTGAAAGGTAGTTTTAAAACCCTCAAAAGCCAGTTGCACCTTAAAAACCACCTTAAAGCCCAGCTGAAGTTTGGCACAATAAGCAAAACTTACAATCAATGCTGATTACCTGGCTCTAGCTGTTACTCAGTTCCCAGCACATACCTATAGCAGGGCCAGTTTTCTGTCTAGGCAAGGGTGGCAGGACTGCTAGGGGAAGGGGCACACAGCCACCCACACATAACATTGCTGCCTGTCATTCATTCCCTTTGCATAATAAAAGGTGCTAGACTGACATCTTGCCTGCAAGTGCAATCCAATTGGGTCCTAGTTGGAAATAATAGAAATCTGTATTAAGAGAAGATGCTAGCTGCCTTACTGCCTTAGGCCTTAATCCATTTGAGTGGAGACACTAACCTAAAAATATATCTAAATTCAGAGGACAGTAGGAACTCCGGATATGTACACTTGTTCTGGGTCAGTGACTCTAAAAAACATTGAAACCATTAGATCAGCATGATAGCCAGACAACTAGCATTTTCAAAGCGGGTGCAAAAATGACAGCCCACAATTTTTCTCAGCAAAAATTTCCTTTTAATAGGAAACAATAGGGTATTTTCATAAGCATTTTGAGACACTACAACAGCAATACAAAACTACCAACAAAGTCCACCTACAAAATGACAGAGAAAGTAACAAAAAAAATGTACTCCACCCCCGTGGATGATACAATATGTTACTCCCTCGGACCTCACACAAGTCAAAAAGTCATATAAACTAGGCAACATGTTATAATTACACAGAGAAAGTACCACCACAGAACAATCATCAAGGCTCCCAAAAGCAGACAAGTCCCATAGGAAGCCTCCGAAGAAAGACTTTGGAAAAGGGGACACTTCGAGAAGCAATGCCCTACCTCCGAATCAGGATCTAAAAGGAAGTCAAGTCATAATTGTAGTATTGGAGTCTCAAGCTAAGGGGACCACAATTTATCAAGTTTGAATGGGCATCCTCTGTTGGCTCTATACAATGGAAGAACATTGTTACGGGATTTCCAGTGAAGGACAATTTTTCCTGGCGTAAAATTGTAAAATACCAGGCAATGTTCTGGTCCCTTTACTAGCAACCAAGGAGTCAACAAGGCCCAACAAGCAGTAACCAATATCCTTGGGTACCTTGACTGCCGTGACCGTATAAATGGAATGCAGAACCCATGCCCTATAGTCATGAATAGTTGGACAAGTCCAGAAGATATGGAGAAAGTCTCACACTGACAGAAAAACACCTCCAACACACTGTAGACTGGATAGCCAAGAACCTTCCCACCCAGACTAGAGTAAGGTAATAACGGTGAACAATTTTAAACTGTATAAGTCGATCTCTAGCCAATGTCAAAGGATGGAAGGGATCGTCCCAGATATCATTCCAATCATTGTTATCCAAGGTGGGGAGGTCCAGGGCTCATTTTTCCCTGCATTTACCAACGCCCTGAAAAGAGGCAAAATGAAACTGATAAGAGCAAGCATGATGTACACGTACACATTTTCAATGTGTCAAAAGAAGGAAATTTACCATCCAGAAACAAGCCTCTTAGAACCTTAATCACTTTTGACACACAAATGATTGGCTTCAGAGGCTGAAAGAGATGCTGAAGATTAAGGTTGTTCCAGAGAGAGGTATGAGGGGACCATTAGTGAGAGATAGACAGGGGAAGCACCCTAAGTCTGGACATTACTGTAATAAAGGATTTCATGGTTCAGGTAAGAGGATAGGGGGCTTTATAAAGGAGCGACTGATGCTCCGAAAACAATTTTTTTACTGTGACTCACCTTTTTACGTGATGAAGGTTCTGTACTTTAAGATCCTTCTACTAGTGGTTATGTGTATATTAAGCATTACAGGCAACAACACTGCTAAATTTCTGCTGAGATAACATCAGTTTGCCAAGTAAAACATGGGGGCTGGTTTGCTATAGGAGTAGAAGGTGTTCACTTAGTATAGTGTATGTTCATGTAGCTAAGTACAGTATGATTGATGAAACTGTGTTCATTCTGAACATCCAATCCCGTGTAAGGCAAAGAAAAAAAAACGAAGCTTGCTTGCACGCAGGAAGCACGGTCTGTTTATATAATGAGCATATAAGGCTGCCCCCATATTCATATACATTTAAAAACTTTACATTAAGCATGTCATTTGTAAAACATTAGCACACACTGATAAGATTATTTACATAGATCGTATTAACAAGTATACCTATAATCTTTAAAAAGATTATCTATAGTACAATATGCTAAGTAATATAAAAATCCCATTGCAATTGTCTAAGCAGTAAATATTTTAGCAATGCTTCTAATTGTTTCTACAAAAAGATAAAATAATTCCAGAAAAAAAAGAACACTGGATCTGTTTTTTCCTTTGTTATTTGTTTCTTAGCAATGCCAAAGCACCATGGTGAAACTGTACCTTTAAAGTGGGCTCTGCTGTGTACACTATTGTTTCGAATTCCCATTGATGATAATGAAAGGAATAAATCTAATTGGGAATTTGTACATGATGAGCACACAGAAGATGAAATAGAAGCCCTACGGTGTTAGCCTAATTGCTGTGCTGCTCGTCTAACCTTCTGCTGGTTCATTTGATAAGGTTCTTTTTATGATGCTATGAATTTCGGAAGTGCTCATTTATTCCACACATAATTCCCCCTACCCCCCCCTTTATTTCACCCTCTGCTCATTTGTGAGCCGTTGTCGCAATGATAATGATTTTGCCATTAAAGCTGAAATCACTGCTGCATGAGAGAGCTATGTCCCAGGCTGGCCATTCATCTCGCTGTGTTTTGTGTGGCTAACTTCCCGTCAGGGTCGTTGTTAGTCCTGGACATGCCAGAGTAGAGGAAAAGGAGTGGCGGTATAATGATCGATCATTGTGAAAGAGTGGGGCAAGCTGGCAGATTATAACAGAGTACTTACTATTTGGTGATCAGCAGCGTCCTTGTCTCTATTAAAGCCTGTGTTCACTTTTTGGTGACAAAGTATCACAATGTACATGGCATTGTTTTACATTCAACTCTTTAAAATGTTCTCCTGTTCTGCTTGTGAAAAAAGCACCTTTCCAGAAAAGGAACAAACGAGCTTCAATGAAATTAACTGGGTCAATATACTTTTTTAAAAATAGGGTGACCAGCTGACAATTTTGTTCTTCATGCTGCAGCAGAAGTTACAATCTTTTTTTAAAACATGCCAGCAAAAAACATTCAAGCTGCACTCCGTGACGTCCTTTTTCTCCTTGAATCAACTTTGCTGTAACAGTAACAAGGCTTACAAAGCACAGTTCACCCTGCTGGACAACATGACTTATCCTCTGATGTATTTCACCCCTGGCAAGGCCTTATCATAGAGATTCCTACAGTTAAGTCCCTACCAGGGGTGAAATACGTCAGAGGAGGAGTTATGTCCAGCATGCCCTGTTACCATTTCTAGGGAAAATAAGGACCTCAGTGCAGTGCAGCTTGAATGTTTGTTGATTGCATATTGGGGTAAAAGACAGATCCTGAGTTGAGTCTAAGCATCCGAGGCAAGTGAGCACAACACAGTTTACCACCTAGAACAGTGATGGCGAACCTTGGCACCCCAGATGTTTTGGAACTGCATTTCTCATGATGCTAGTGCACTCTGCAATGTAGTTGAGCATCATGGGAAATGTAGTTCCATAACATCTGGGGTGTCAAGGTTCGCCATCACTGACCTAGAGCAATATCAACTTTGGTGGACTTTCATAAAAACATGATGATGTCTCACTTACTCGTTATTAGTTCCAGTCTAACTGGAATACAGAAAATCCTTGCTTATATATTCAAGCGAAGAATAAAGTAAAGAGTGTATTAATCCACAGCAACCGATCAGGAATTTTCTTTCCATGGTCTCATTTCAGTTGGTTACTGCATTTTTACATTTCCTGTTTGCAGTTTATGCTACACTTTTATGATGACCATACCCCCCTCCTTCTTCCAATGTGAAAAAGTTCTTCTGGGTAATACCATGCCTAGCTTGGCTGGTCTGTAAGTAAATGCCCTACACAAGCAACCAGACAACCCTCAAAGTTAGAACTCAAGTCACATACAGTATTGTATTACCTTAATGGACCTTGTCAGCACAGGACAGGTCATTGGGTTTTGTATGTGAAGTACCAAAGGAATGTCTTCTCTATAGTGCACAGAACAAAATAGGAAATTTGAAGCTAGTGCTCCACTGGAATTATACATACATAAGCCCAAAATTAGAAGGGACTTTATCTAAAGCATTTTTGCATGACAGACCTGTAAGTGGATTTTTCACTCACTGTATTTTTTTAAGCTACTTGGTGTAGTGTGCACTTGCCAAACACCAGGTGCAAAAAAGTGAACACACAAAAAGTGAAGCACACAAAAAAAGTGCATTGAGTGTATACATCATCCTCCTCTGAAGCGAAAGGACCCTGCCCTGATCCCCCAAGGAGCAAGACTCCTGACGGGGACTGGGGTACTCATGGTTCGACCTAGCCAAAACCAGGTGGTCCCCATTCTTCGGGGATCCTGGAGCAAATTCCACCCAAGTCCTTGGTGGGGCTCCCCCAAAGGGAAACCCCAAGGAAGAGGGTGAACCTGACTATAAGGCCATGGACCCTCCTCCCCAAGACTTTCAGGGCAAGTCCAAGGGCTTATACCTTACTAATCAGGAGTGATCACGTTGTGCACTTGTGCAGGACAAAAAGTGTAATGCCGCGTACAGATGACCGTTTTTTCCGTCGGAATAAACTCTGAAGGTTTTTCCCAACGGAACTCCGCTGAAACTGTCTTGCGTACACACAATCACACCAAAGTCCGACCATCAAGAACGCGGTGACGTACAACATGTACGACGGGACTAGAAAAAGGAAGTTCAACAGCCAGTAGCCAATAGCTTCCGTCTCTTGCTTGCTTCAGAGCATGCGTCATTTTCCCGATAGGAATTGGTTCCGTCAGAAATATTTAGAACATGTTCCATTTATAGGTCCGTCAGAATTTTCGGGAAAAAAAAGTCCGATGAGGCATACACATGATCGGAATATACGATGAAAAGCTTCCGTCTGACTTTTTCTGTTGGACATTCCGCTCGCGTGTACACAGCATAAGACATACAAACATTAAAAAGGGGATGGGTAAAGGGAAAGAGCTTCAGTGCCAAAGTGCTATACATTGGTTGACCTTATGGCCAGCGTAAAAGTTCCTCTGTTCCTGACCAAAAGGCCTAGCCCAGAAGGCAGGTGTGAAAAAAAGCATACAATGAGTGATGCGACCAAGGTACCATACTAAAAATGTAGTGAGTTTCCCTACTCTAAATTTTTATGGCATTTCTGGACCGCCACTCCAGAAGCACAAGCTGGATGCTTAACAAAATGGCATGGCTTTTAAGGGAATCAGAACACTGACCTGTAGACAGAAATGTTTTGGTCAGGGGGATTTAAAGTGCTAACTTATGTAGCACTCACTCCTGGAGGGGCTGCTGAGAGTATGCCCAGGTCTCCCTTGCTAGTACAGAAGCTGCAAGTCACAAGTACAGTTCCATGCACACTGAAAATACAGGGTCAGTCTAGAGGATGTCTTTTTAGAATTTATTGCTGAGTACCTTGAAACAGGAGAGGGGTTCAGGGATTCAGGATACTCTAAAAAGATCAATAGGAGTACAACTTCTAGCTCAAATCCTTATAGTTGCAGACACATGTGAAAGCCCCACAGTAGGTCTTACAGTGTCCTAGGAGCTGAGTGCCACCCAGCTTCCACAGGTATTTCCTCAGTAAAGAAGATAAAATATCCTTCTCTAGACAAGGTCTTCATAACAGTGCCCTCCAGCAAAATCCTTTAAAAATCTTCACTAGGTCCTCAGCCCAGCACCTGCTATGGCCCGAGCTGCAATGCTTGTCTCAGTATAGCTGCATCCCAGGGGCAGCAGCCCAGGAGAACTGGAACCCTCCTGGAAGAGAACCCCATGGAAAGGCCTCCCGAAAACATTTATTACATCTCCAGCCACCTTCTGGATGTCCCCTTCCAAGGATTGTCTGAGGCATAATAAATTTTCACCACTGGATATCTGACTCTCCCTGCCCTATATTTTTAAAATGCACTATTTTATCATGCTTATTGACATCACTGCACAGTAAGTTTACGAAAAAGGCTCCCATGGCATCATTGGAACAAAGTTATTTTTTCTTGCTAGGATTTTCTATGCTTTGATATACAAAATGGAAGGAGTAGTCACATAGGAGAAAATAATTAAAATGTATAAAATGTACATATGTATCCCTGTCAGTTGGAGTAAAAGGGAACCCTTTCAACAATAAATTAGTAATTATAAAAAAAAGTAATAATTCAATTTTAGAATCCTGCAGTCAAACCAGATAATAGGAGGCTAATACAATAAAACCTTGGTTTGAGAGCGTTTTGCAAGACAAGCAAAATTTTCATATAAATTTTGACTTGATATACAAGCGATGTCTTGATATACAAGTAGCGTCATGTCACAACTGAGTATAAAAGAGAAGAGAGGTGCCTCTAAGCGTAGCAATATGGTTACATCGATACATTAATGAAGGTACACCATTTAGCAAATCACATGGTTGATGATTAAAACAGGCACATGTTGTACCTTCATTAAATGTAACCATATTGCTACACTTAGAGACGCCTCTCTTCTCTTTTATACTCTGTAGCTCCTGCTGGATTTTGCTTCTAATCCCCTTGTGGAGACTTCCATTTGTGGATGGACATTTTATGGTTACACAAACTATCACATTGCTATAATCTTTTTATATGGACTATAAACTGAAGGACTTAAGAATAAATGGTTGTGTAATGAATCATCTGAGTTTCCATTATTTCTTATGGGGAAATTCGCTTTGATATACAAGTGCTTTGGATTACAAGCATGTTTCCGGAACAAATTATGCTCGCAATCCAAGGTTTTACTGTAATTAGTTTCCATGGGCTCAGGTAGTCATCATTGCTTATTGCTCAGCTGTATTGAAGTCTGGATGTATTTGGTAGAGTTTTCTCGTTTCACTCCTTTACAGAAGAGGAAGTATTTGACACTGGTGGTTTTCTCACATTCATTCACTGAGTGGAACATTTACATAGCCACGTTTCTATTTATATTTCAATGTTATTTCAAGCAAATCAGATAGCACAATATACGTTTTATTGATACTTTGAGGGTTTATTCACAGACATGGTTTTGTAGCTGTTTATGCGTGGCACATTTAATGCAGATAAGCAGGTACTGAACTGCTCGAGAAATGTAACGATGCCTGTGACAGCAGCTTCTTCCTGCCAAATCACAGACATGTTATATCTAGTTCTTTAGCATGGTAGAGTCAACGTAGAGTACAGGTGCTTTACTTTATAGGACCTCTTGCTCAAGCTTAATACAACATTGTAATCTATTGCAGACTGCCACTCCTTAGATGTGGCTGCACTGCTTTTCTTTTCTCAGGCTTTTTTCCTCTGTTTTCACCTGATGCCCCTTCCAGTAACACACCTGTCTAACTGTGAAAACGCTCACTCGTTATATTGCATCAATCGGGGAGCAGCATTGCCACCCTAGGATGTTCTCCTGATCTAGACCGCAAATACGTCTTCCTCTTCTCTCCTCCATTACATAGGGGGTAGGAGAGCTGATCTCCTCTTTTTAGATTTCAGTTTAGCATACATGAACTGGCAAGATCGATAGATGTTTTCTGCACTTGAAGAAAATGCTCTTAGCCTGAAAAAGAAGAGTAATGCAGCCACCACGTATAAGGGCTGATAAGGTGCAACATGTTACATGTTTGATCTTTAGTTTAGATACTGTAAACTTTAACACCTCTCAATTAGGGATGGGCGAACGGTTCGGCCCGAGCATAAGTTCGGGCCAAACTTTGGTTGTTCGGATTTTCTGCGCACACCGAACAATATGCGGTGTTCGGGGAAAATTTGGAACACCGTTAAAGTCTATGGGACATTAACATGAAAAATCAAATTTGTTCATTTTAAAGGCTTTTATGCAAGTTATTGTCATAAAAAGTGTTTGGGGACTCGAGTCCTGTCCCAGGGGACATGTATCAATGAAAATTTTTTTTTAAAAAAGGACATTTTTTCAGGAGCAGTGATTTTAATAATGCTTAAAGTGAAACAATAAAAGTGAAATATTCCTTTAAATTTCGTACCTGGGGGGTGTCTATAGTGGCGCATTTTTCCCGTGTTTAGAACAGTCCCTGCACAAAATGACATTTCTAAAGGAAAAAAAGTCATTTAAAACTACTTGCAGCTATAATGAATTGTCTATGGGAGAAATCAAAAGTGCTGATTTTAAAGGCTTACATGCATGGTATTGTCATAAAAAGTGTTTGGGGACCTGGGTCCTGCCCCAGGGGACATGTATCAATGCAAAAAAAAAGTTTTAAAAACGGCAGATTTTTCAGGAGCAGTGATTTTAATAATGCTTAAAGTGAAACAATAAAAGTGAAATATTCCTATAAATTTCGGACCTGGGAGGTGTCTATAGTATGTCTGTAAAGTGGCGCATTTTTCCCGTGTTTAGAACAGTCCCTGCACAAAATGACATTTCTAAAGGAAAAAGAGTAATTTAGAAGTACTAGTGACTATAATGAATTGTCGGTCCCGGCAATACAGATAAAAGTAATTGAAAAAAACAGCATGGGATCCCCCAAAGTCCATTACCAGGCCCTTTGGGTCTGGTATGAATATTAAGGGGAACCCCGAACCAAAATAAAAAAAAAAATTGTGTGGGGTTTCCCCCAAATTCCATACCAGGCCCTTCAGGTCTGGTATATATATTAAGGGGAACCCTGCGTCATTTTTTTTTTTTTTACAAATGGCGTAGGGGTCCCCCTTAAAATCCATACCAGACCCTTCAGGTCTGGTATGGATTTTAAGGGGAACCCCGTGACAATTTTTAAAAAAAAATGGCGTCGGGGTCCCCCCAAAAATCCATAGAGCCTTTTCTGAGCACACAACCTGGCAGGCCGCAGGAAAAGAGGGGGGGACAAGAGAGCGCCCTCCCTCCTGAACCATACCAGGCCACATGCCCTCAACATGGGGAGGTTGCTTTGGGGTAGCCCCCCAAAGCTCCTTGTCCCCATGTTGATGGGGACAAGAGCCTCATCCCAACAACCCTTGCCCGGTGGTTGTGGCGGTCTGCGGGCAGGGGGCTTGTCGGAATCTGGAAGCCCCCTTTAACAAAGGGACCCCCAGATCCCGCCCCCCGTTTGAAATGGTAATGGGTACATTGTACCCGTACCATTTCACAAAAAAGTGTCAAAATGTAAAAAACCACAAGACACACTTTGGGACTTTATTAAGTCCTTTATTAAAAAATAAAAAAATAAAAATGTCCCACGAAGTCCATTCATCTTCTTCTCTCGCTCCGGCAACGGACCGAAAAATAAAAAAAAAACCCGCAAGCCACCATCGACCTGCCTCCATGGGAGGCACCCGCCGCATGACGTATCCTCGCAGGTGACAGTTCTTTTATAACAGAGAGCTGGGCCACACGGTGATGTCCCGGGTGACCCTGCCCCCTCTGATGCACAGGGACTGCGCAATGGCCTCCCCGTGGCATCAGAGGGGGCGGGCCACCCATTTACGCCCCCTCTGATGCCCCAGAAAATCCATGGGGAAGTCCCCGTGTGTCAGAGGGGGGTGGGGACACCCAGGTACGTCACCGTGTGGCCCCGCCCTCAGTTATAAAAGAAATGTCACTTTTTTTAATTTTTCGGTCCATCGGCGGAGCGAGAGAAGAAGATAAATGGACTTTGTGGGACATTTTTATTTTTTTATTGTTTAATAAAGGACTTGTCCCAACATGTGTCTTGTGGTTTTTTAAATTTTGACACTTTTTATTGTGAAATGGTACGGGTACAATGTACCCGTTACTAATTCAAACAGGGGGCGGGATTTGGGGGCCCCCTTGTTAAAGGGGGCTTCCAGATTCCGATAAGCCCCCCCACCCGCATACCCCCACAACCACCGGGCAAGGGTTGTGGGGATGAGACCATTGTCCCCCTCCCCATGTTGAGGGCATGTGGCCTGGTACGGTTCAGGAGGGGGGGCACTCTCTCATTCCCCCCTCTTTTCCTGCGGCCTGCCAGGTTGCGTGCTCGGATAAGGGTCTGGTATGGATTTTTGTGGGGACTCCCACGCCATTTTTTAAAAAATTTTGGCGCAGGGTTCCCCTTAAAATCCATACCAGACCTGAAGGGTCTGGTATGAATTTTGAGGGGGACCCCTACGCCATTTTTTAAAAAAAATTGGCACAGGGTAGACCCTTAATATCCATACCAGACCTAAAGGGCCTGGTATGGAATTTGGGGGGAACCCCACGCAATTTTTTTTTTTACATTTTGGTTTGGGGTTCCCCTTAATATCCATACCAGACCCAAAGGGCAGTTTTTTTCAATGACTTTTATCTGTATTGCCGGGACCGACAATTCATTATAGCCACTAGTACTTTTAAATTACTTTTTTCCCTTAGAAATAGAAATAGAAATGTCATTTTGTGCAGGAACTAAACACGGGAGAAATGTGCCACTTTACAGGCATACTATAGACATGAAATTTAAAGGAATATTTCACTTTTATTGTTTCACTTTAAGCATTATTAAAATCACTGCTCCCGAAAAAAAACGGCCGTTTTTAAAACTTTTTTTTGCATTGATACATGTCCCCTGGGGCAGGACCCGGGTCTCCAAACACTTTTTTATGACATTAGCTTGCATATAAGCCTTTAAAATGAGCACTTTTGATTATTCATGTTCGTGTCCCATAGACTTTAACGGTGTTTGTGTGTTCTGCCAAATTTTTTGCCTGTTCAGTATGTTCTGGTGCGAACCAAACCAGGGGGTGTTCGGCCCATACCTAGTTAGGACTAGAGGTCTAGTCTGCAATAAAAAATGATGTTAATTAATACATTTTTTTTTTTTTTTTTTTTTTGAGAATTGACTACATCTGCAGTAAATACTGCATGAAATATTTTAAGGCAAAATGTAATGTGGTATTTATCTTTTGATACCACACTTTCTATATATCTATAGATATATCTATACCTATAGATATATACCGGTATACACACTATATATATATATATATATATATACTGTACATACTGTAGATATAGCTATATATCTATATCTATATAGATATAGATATATATCTATATCTATAGAAGATGAAATGTACAATAACCTTTCAATGTGCAGAACTGCAATTTTCCAACTTCTCTGCTAATCTGTCCATATCTGTGCATTTCAGTGCAATCCCTCTAACAGGTAATGGTGTGTGGCCTAATAGCTGTTCCCTGCATTACTTGATGTGCAGTTGTGTATTCCATACAACACTTGCTATCCTGTTTCATGGTAATGAGGCTGTATGGCTCATATGCAAATTAACGAGCTGTGGAATTTTAGCTTAGCGAAAGACGACATCTATTTGTAATTCAGAGCTAAACCACCAATTCAGGTCTTACAGACAATAGATAATGAGGTTTCATATTTGTTTTCATGGTTAATACAATCCATGGATCATGAAATGCTTAGATTACCTAATATAGGAATCTCTTGTCTGCTTCAAAACTTAATTTTCTATATCATCGACTAATCCTTGGTATCATAGAAAGACATATGCAAGTCAAGTTTGAAAAATCCAAAAAGAACATTTTAAATGAATATGTAATGATAAACGTGAAATAGTGTCACCAGCGCAAAAATTATATATGTTAAAAAATAAAATATTTACAAAGTAGATCTGCTGCAGTCAAAGTGCCCTATAACATGTATAGGAAAGAATGTATTCAAAATAGTGTGACTGCGCTATTCCATATAAGTACATATATATATTGTTACCACTAATACGGTGTTTCAACTTAAGTATTTTTACGTGTCCACCTCATTCTTTTAAGGTGCAACTGACAAAAATATATATGTAAAATATATAAAAGAAAATTAAAAATGTACAAAAAATGCCAAAATTTATAGAGTGGAACAGGGATCACAGTTATAAACCATATACATATATCATAAGTCTCCAATGTTCATGCTATTTGACATGTACAGTGGGGCAAAAAAGTATTTAGTCAGCCAGCAATTGCACAAGTTCTCCCACGTAAAAAGATGACGGAGACCTGTAATTGTCATCATAGGTATACCTCAACTATGGGAGACAAAATGTGGAAACAAATCCAGACAATCACATTGTCTGATTTTTGAAAGAATTTATTTGCAAATTATGGTGGAAAATAAGTATTTGGTCAATATCAAAAGCTCATCTCAATACTTTGTTATATATCCTTTGTTGGCAATGACAGAGGTCAAACGTTTTCTGTAGGTCTTCACAAGGTTGTCACACACTGTTGCTGGTATGTTGGCCCATTCCTCCATGCAGATCTCGTTTAGAGCAGTGATGTTTTGGGGCTGTCGCTGGGCAACAAGGACTTTCAACTCCCTCCAAAGATTTTCTATGGGGTTGAGATCTGGAGAGTGGCTAGGCCACTCCAGGACCTTGAAATGCTTCTTACAAAGCCACTCCTTCATTGCCCGGGCGGTGTGTTTGCGATCATTGTCATGCTGAAAGACCCAGCCACATTTCATCTTCAATGCCTTTGCTGATGGGAGGAGGTTTGCACTCAAAATCTCACGATACATGGCCCCATTCATTCTTTCATGTACACGGATCGGTCGTCCTGTTCCCTTTGCAGAGAAACCGCCCCAAAGCATGATGTTGCCACCCCCATGCTTCACAGTAGGTATGGTGTTTATTAGTTGCAACTCAGCATTCTCTCTCCTCCAAACATGACGAGTTATGTTTCTACCAAACAGTTCTACTTTGGTTTCATCTGACCATATGACATTCTCCCAATCCTCTTCTGGATCATCCAAATGCTCTCTAGCAAACCTCGGATGGGCCTAGACATGTACTGGCTTAAGCAGGGAGACACGTCTGGCACTACAGTCCCTGGCGGCGTAGTGTGTTACTGATAGTAGCCTTTGTTACGTTGGTCCCAGCTCTCTGCAGGTCATACACTAGGTCCCCCATGTGGTTCTGGGATTTTTACACACCGTTCTTGTGATCATTTTGACCCCACAGGGTGAGATCTTGCGTGGAGCCCCAGATCGAGGGAGATTATCAGTGGTCTTGTATGTCTTCCATTTTCTAATTATTGCTCCCACAGTTGATTTCTTCACACCAAGCTGCTTGCCTATTGCAGATTCAGTCTTCCCAGCCTGGTGCAGGTCTACAATTTTGTTTCTGGTGTCCTTCGACAGCTCTTTGGTCTTCACCATAGTGGAGTTTGGAGTGTGACTGTTAGAGGTTGTGGACAGGTGTCTTTTATACTGATAACAAGTTCAAACAGGTGCCATTAATACAGGTAATGAGTAGAGGACAGAGGAGCCTCTTAAAGAAGAAGATACAGGTCTGCGAGAGCCAGAAATCTTGCTTGTTTGTAGGTGACCAAATACTTATTTTTCCACCATAATTTGCAAATAAATTCTTTCAAAAATCAGACAATGTGATTGTCTGGATTTGTTTCCACATTTTGTCTCTCATAGTTGAGGTATACCTATGATAAAAATTACAGGCCTCTCTCATCTTTTTAAATGGGAGAACTTGCACAATTGGTGGCTGACTAAATACTTTTTTGCCCCACTGTATATTCAAAGTGCTCTTATGCTTCAATTTTCTTCTGTGCTGCATAACCTTGACTTTTCACCACTTCTTGTGTCACTACCACCTTCTAAAATGGTCACTCACCAGAGCCTAGAAAAAGTTTTGCCTTTGGTTCATATAGGGATAACCACTCCACTATCCTGGCGTTCCTCCAGTCAATTAACTACTAGATGTTTCTTAATGCCCAATGTGGATATCTCATAAAGATTAAAGATTTATCATTGCGCAGTATGTTTTATAAAAGCTATTTATTTGTAGCCATTAAAAACATATAAACACTCACATTTCCCAGTGCCTTAAACCGGCACTGAGTCTGCCCAGTGTTCTGTTGTGGGGCTCTGTTATGCTGCTTCGTTTCTTGTTCCCGGCTTGCTCTCCAAGCCTTGTTCTGGTTAGTGGCCAGAAGTGACGTTCATAATTACCCAGAAGCCTCGAGGCTTCTGAGTAATTACGAACGTTCTCGGCTTGCGCTCCAAGCCTCGTTTTGGTTCGGGTTGGTGGCCGGAAGTGACGATCGTAATTACTCAGAAACCAAGGCCTCTGGGTAATTACGAATGTCACTTCCGGCCACTAACCCGAACCAAAACAAGGCTTGGATCGCAAGCCGGGAACGAGAAATGAAGCGGCATAACAGAGCCCCACAACAGAACGCTGGACAGACTCAGTGCCGGTTTAAGGCACTGGGAAATGTGAGTGTGTATTCTTTATACTAATAGCAGCTCTTCTTTCAAAATCCATCAGACTGTATCATTTCAATACAGAGATTAAAAGTTGTTGTAAACTTTAGACAATAAATATAAACAAAGCATATCCCTCTATAGTGTGTACTTGTCTCAGTCCAGAGCAATGAGTGTAATTTCTGCTGCCTCACTCCTCTGCTATCACCATGAGTCACTTCTGAAACATTTTCCTGACACCAAGAGAAAAAAGGTGACAGGAGAGAAAGCTCCGACTGATTGACAGACTCAGCTCTCTTCCTGTGTGCTGTGTGTAGGGGGGATGTGTCCCTCTCCTCCAATCAGCTCTCAGAGCTCTCCTCACTGATGTAGCTTCAGCTCTCCACCCCCTGCTTTTCAGAGCTGAGAGATCCTGTGTATATTCTGTGCTTTGAATGAATGTAGGGGAAAGATGGTTGTAGATAAACAGGTACAACTTATGTAGGAGGATTTGCTTCATCTCTGTGCATCAACTGAGGCCAGTTACTTCACTGGGTATATGTTAGGGTTTACAACCACTTTAAATTGTTAAAGTATTTGTGAAGAAACTGCTTCCTTGTGTATTTTACTCCTTTTGTGATGTATAAAACAATCAAAGCAATAAACTTATAAAATGAGTAAAGCTAACCATGGGCATGGTATCAGGGTCAGAAGGTCAGGCCTTCAAAATATCTTCCCTATTGAATATAATTCATAATGTAGGTGTTTCACATTATTAAAATTGCAGAATCTGACACATTTTATCAGAGAGATAAAAGTATTCACAGGAAAAGAAAATCTTCCTATGTAATTAAGGTTTTCAAAAGATGAACACCCTTTAATAACATAGGTTGCATTCAGCTTTAATAACATAGTACATTTTAACATGTACTGTATATATTAAGATAATAAAATGTTACAGATCCTTTTACAGTTAAACAACAATTCATGTACTTACATTAAACTGGACCTGAGCAAAGCTGCCGCCATGAGTGTGTAGGATCTCATAGGTGGAAGGAACAGCTAGAAGCTCCCATTCTCCATCATCAAGAAATATACTTTTGTCATTTCTAATTTTCTCATAACTCCTCCAGATGGAGAGATTCAGATCATTCACTGCAACAAATGAAACACAGTACAGATATAACATTTTCAAATTTTATATCAAGTTTGTAATAACATACTGTGGAAGATTAAGCCAAGCAAGGGCATAATAAAAATGATAATAATTGATGGATGATGATGTATTATGAATAGATGATAGTAGAAGGACTGTGCATCATTTTACTTTCTTAATTCAGGAATGATTGGTGTGTTTTGAATGGAACCGGTTTCTAGAATCCCCAACAAGCCAGGAGATATTCAAACTTTATTATAAAAGTTACCTTCAAATGTTATAAGGTATAATATGGCCGTATTAACGTTACATTATGTGTTTTCTCGAACAAGTACTGGATGCAGAACATTCAGAAGGCAATTGAAGTCTATGGCATGAATGCTGCATTCAGCTACAAAGCAGGTGACTAATTTGACTCAATGAGCTTCATTGGAACCAGCACTTGGGTAGTGGTCAAATATTGTCATAACTGCCTGTCATAAGCCCAATTTATGGTAAACAGGCCCTAAAATAGAAGCACTGATATGTATTTGTAAATGTAAGGAGACTGGCAGATTTACCTGTATGTAAGCAGCTGCTAAAAGTCAAGCTGCAGTTCTGTATATCAAAGGGAAAGGCATAGGTCTCCAGGCTACATGCTGACACCACTTGCATAGGCTTGTTGTTTCTGATGGTCCCAGAGGAGTTCACATAGACATAGGGCAAATCGGGTGACTTTCCATCCTCAACACTATAAAAACACATTATGTCATGTGGTTTGTAGAAAAACACATTAGTCAAAACATAGGAGAGTGAAAAATGACTGCAAATAAATTAGTGGCAGACACAATATTGTTTCATCTAAAGTCATCAATCGCATAAAAAGAAGCAGTGGTTCTATTTAATCAAGTTCCTCATCTACAATTTATTGAATTTAAAGGGGGCAATGATGGTAAGGTATTACATGGAGTGACAAAATTGTCTATATGTAAGTTTAGTTGAACAATTCTTTCCTGAATAATATGATCTATTTATATGATATATTTATATTGTATAACATTATTAATGAAATGTGTCTTCAAGGACTGACTGTTATTCTGATTTAGTGGCTTCAACACCTTTCAACACCCTTTAGTCACTGACCAAGAACAAGTATGCAGATCAGGAAAGTCAGAGAAGTAAGAAGTCCACTGTATGTTCTTAGGCAATGACTGGATAAAGTATTGAAACTAATGGATCTTTAAGACCCAGTCAACAAGAATTTTTAGAAGTCATAGTAGCCTCCGTGATCAATTCATCACAGGTTCCCTGTAAGCAATGGACATTGGACATTATGGTAGATATGGAGTGTAGCAAGTTCTTTCAATAATGAAGTGTACTGTATTTTTGAAGGGTAACACTTTTATCCTGCTCTAATACTTTATAAATAACTACCATTTTAATACTGTAGCTACTTTAGGAGATTAGATTAAATTAAGTAAACTTTAGGCATTATCTGGAAATAATTAAATTACAGATTTCAAGCCATGCTTTCATATCCAACATTAGTACCTGACCTCAAAAATGCTCCTACATTTTAATATTGTCTTTCAAAAACAGCGGGTGTTATATCTTCAAGGGGGAAGGGCTTCACATGAATTTCCATAGTTTTGGGATGTGATATATAACAAGATCATGTAAGTGTTAATGATCAAGTGCTCACAAACTGTTGGCCTAATAGGTTATAACTTTACCATTTCTCACAGTAGCTAAGTGATTAGATACTTTCTCTGGCAGTTCTGAGGTTTCTGGGTCAGTTCCCATAGACACTATATTTATTGAACCTTTATGTTGCCCAGTGTTTCCATGGGGATTTCCTACAGTCCAAAAGCATAAATGAGTAGTCTAACTAAAATTAACCCAAGTAGATGTCTTAATGATTACATGAGTTTGATTGCTTGTTGTACTGATTCACTTTATATAGATTAATAAAGTTGAGTCTTTAAGTATAAAGTTTGAGTCGTTTTAGTTCCTACAAACATTAAGTTATTACCATAAACATGCCTAGATTTCTTTAATATCTGTTTTTATTTTCTCTATCATCTTGTCTGCTTGCCCAGTTGGTCAATGGCTGCCACTTACGACGCTGAGAGGTTACAGTACCCTTAGAAATATATTTTTTGTGTGTATAATCTTTTCTGTTTTATTGTCAGCACTATTGCTTTTACTTGGATCAGTTAAGTTGAAGCTTTATTCCCCTCATTTTCCACCTAAAAACAACAAATTTAACTGATATAACCTAAAAGTCTACAATTGGAATCTGCAATTGGACAGATCCTTGTTAAAGCAGATTTTAAGAAAACTATTCACTTCTAGAAAATACTTCTATACTGTAAGCTCCTCAGTAGCAGAGTTTATCTAAATAGTTGTGTTTACTGTGTACAGTCAGTTAAATACAATATATCTTCACATATGAAAATTATATAGTGAGTCAAGTTTAAAAAACTCTTGCAATCTTGGAACCCTTTATCAGCAGCTGATCTAAAATAAGATAAACACTTACAATGGTTGGTTCAATTCTCTTTAAGAGGACAGCCCTGGATTGAAATTTTAAATTTTATTTTATTTATTAATAGCCATGTACTGTATATTTTATGCTGCTAGAAATGCATTCAAATCATTTATGAAACAATCTAGTAGGGATGAGCTCAATGTTCAAGTCGAACATAAGGTCGACTCGAACATTGGGTGTTCGCCCATTCGCCGAACAGCGAACATTATGGCGCATTCGATGACAATTTGAGCACCACAGAACGCCCCATAATGCACTGCGAGATCGCAGTGCATTGCTGTATGAAGATTGGCCAAAACATGCACCTGACCTGCATGCTTTTTGGACAATCACAGCATGCTCTGCTGAGAAAGCAATAATTGGCCAAAGACAGGGTGCCTTTGGCCAATCATGGCTCAGAGGACTAAGTCCACGCCCCACACTATATAAGGCTGCTTACACAGTGGCCGTGTGTAGTGTTGTTGGCGTGGACAGATAGCTTGAGTTAGATTAAGCAGGCAGGTTATTCAGTTAGTGGCAGTGTATTTGAGATATATATATATATATATATATATATATATATATATATATACTCTGTATTTAGCATAGACTATATATTCAGTGTTTACTCTATATTATTCAGTCAGTGCAGGCAGTGTATTAATATACAGTATATATATATATATATATATATATATATATATATATATATATATATATATATATATATATATATATACTCTGCATCCAGTGTAGCCTATATCTACAGTGACTTCTGTGGTGTACTACTTTTTCTAATACACTTCAGGCGGTGTACACAGTATCCAATAAAGTGTGTACAGTTTGAAGTCTGAAGCGGATCAAGCTTGGCCAAAACAGCAGCCGCTTGGGCACCACATGCTTAACCAGACATATGATGACCTGCCATGCAGTCCGTTGGCAACAGCACTTGAAAGATCCACATCAAAGAAAAAGGTGGACTTCTCCTTGGCTTGGCTTCTTTTCGCTATGCCAGTGGCTACTGATCAAGGATGCATGCACTGTCCTGTCACCATTTGAGGAGGCCAGAAGGATCGTGAGCAGTGACAATGCATGCATCAGTGACACTGTCCCTCTAGTCTTCCTGCTGGAGCACACGTTTCGTAGAATCATGGACAGGGTACTTGAGGCAGAACAGCGAGAGGAAGAGGAGGACTTCCTTTCCTCTGAAGGCCCCCTTTATCCAGATAGCATTCCCACGGGCCTGCCAAACACACAGGAAGAAGAGGAGAAGGAGGAAGATTGTGTCAGTATGGATGTAGAGTATAACACTCAGCAGCAGTCTTCAAGGGATGGTTTTCAGTCCCCAGAAGCACGAGTTGTACGTGGCTGGGAGGAGGTAGTTAAGGATCATGTGATCCTTAGTGACCCAGAGGACTCTGAATCGAATGCCTCTGTAAACTCACGCTGCATGGCCTCCCTGATTCTGCAAAGCCTGCAAAAGGACCCTAGGATTCGTGGTATCAAGGAGAGGTATCATTACTGGCTGGCAACCCTTCTTGATCCATGTTACAAGGGTAAGGTTGCAGAACTCATCCTGCCTTCGCAGAGGGAGCAGAGGATGAAACATCTTCAGGAGGCCTTGAAGAAAGGTTTGTTCCAGACCCTGGGAGGTCCATATTTCCTGGTGCTGGACGTGTTGCTGAGGTTTCGTCCAGTCAGAGGAAGAGCAGTGGAGAAGGTGGCCGGCTGACCGATGTTAAACAATTTTTTCAGTCCTCAGCGCCAAGGTCTGATCGGTTCAAGCAACCATCGCCAGCGTCTGCATTACATGGTGCAGGAATATCTAGGGGCAAGAGCAGACTTGGAGATCTTTCCAACAGACCATCCACTGGGTTACTGGGTCTTGAGGATGGACCACTAGCCAGAACTTGCTCAATATGCAATTGAGCTACTGGCCTGTCCTGCATCCAGTGTGCTTTCTGAACACACATTCAATGCTGCTGGAGGGTTTGTAATGGATCAAAGAGTGTACCTGTCCACAGATTCCAATGATAGGCTCACATTCATAAAAAATAATAAGTCTTGGATCAGCAGCTATCAAGCACCTGATGCTGATGTAACTGATTGAATTTGTTATGTATGTAGGATCCCTTGAAGAATGCCTATGCTGACTATCCTATTCCTCCTCAATCTTGATGATTTTTGGTGTACCACCACCACCACCACCCAAGGCCCAATTTTTCTGCCCCTGTTAAACAGGGGCATGTAATTACAATTTTTGATATTATATTTCAGCGCAGGGCCCGTTCCTGCGCCCAACAAGAGTAACTGTGAGGGCTTACAGTATTATGGCACCACCACCACCACCCAAAGCCCAATTTTTCTGCCTCTGTTTAACAGGGAAATGTAATTACAATTTTTGATATAATATTTCACAGCAGGGCCCGTTCCTGTGCCCAACAAGAGTAACTGTGAAGGGTTACAGTGTTTTAGTACCACCAACACCTAAGGCCCAATTTTCTGCAGAGTATATAGGGCAGGCCATATACCGTAGTATATATACTGCTGTTCAGAGTATATAGTGCCTGGGGGCCCCCACGCCATTTAAAAAAAAAATTGGGTGCGGAGTTCCCCTTAATATCCATACCAGACCTGAAGGGTGTGGTATCTATTTTGGGGGTGACACCCACGCCATTTTTTTTGGTATGTTTGGTATTTTTTTTATCTATATTGCTGGGATCCGACAATACTTTACAGCCGTGAGCAGTTTTGGATGAAATTTTTTCCCTTAGAAATGTAATTTTGCTGTGGCACTGTTATAAACATGGGAAAGATGTGCTACTTTATAGGCATACTAAGAACACCCCACATGGATGATATTTAAAGGAATATTTCATCCTTAATGTTTCACTTTACGCATTATTAAAATCTCTGCTCCCAAAAAAACAGCCATTTTTAAAACCTTTTTTTTGCATTAATACATGTCCCCTGGGGCAGGACCCAGGTCCCCAAACACTTTTTATGGCAATAACTTGCAAATGAGCACTTTTGATTTTTCACTTTCGTGTCCCATAGACTTTAACAACGTGTTCTGCTGAGAACCGAACCGGGGGGTGTTCGGCTCATCCCTACTACTGAGTAACTACATTCAATTCCTTGGGAAGACCATATTATCTTTGTGACTTTTGGTATGACCTTCAAACAAAGTTGTAGGCAAGTGAATCACTGTACATTGAATTTTTTTTACATATTCTTATGCTGGGTACACATGGGAAGTATTTTTTTACTTAACCCAGTGGGCTGAACAAAAAAACAACTTTCAGATCACCATACTAACATGTCTGATGTTACTGCAGCAATCTCCCTGCTGGGCTAATGTGATTTGACGGGGGACTGCCCCACTCTGCCAGAACACAGTGATCAATGCTCGCAGTCATAAGCTGTGAGCGCTGATCGGATACTGGTTTTCCAGCAAGCTCATTCGATAGAATTTGGTCATAAAACAAGGGCCGAAAGTCACCTGGTTTCCGCTGAACCGACCATTTTAGGCCGATTCTCGGCTCATCTGTACCCAGCTTTAACAAGCAGTAAATAAGATTTAAAGGGTAAAGGTTTTTTTTTTTACCTTCATGCATTCCCTGCATGTAAAGCAGAGTTCCAATCGTTTTTCAGTTTATTAAAGGTCAGCAGCTACAAAAAGTGTAGCTGCTGAATTTTAACAAAAACACACTCTCTCCCCCGCCTCTCCTCTGAGCCGGCATCACTAGTGTGGGCACCTGGCTGTGACAGCTTGCGGCTTCACAGCCGGGTGCGCACTGCGCATGCATGAGTCGCACTGTCCTTAATTGGCGAGCAATCTTTTGGGACCTGTGACGAGTCCCAGAAGATTGCAGGGAGGGGGGGGAGAGGAGGAGTCGCCTAGGAGGTGCGAGCGGAAGTGGGAGCTAGGTACCTGTCGAAACTAGGTACCCTCCCCCCCTTTCCAAAAAAAATTACATGCCAAATGTGGCATGTCAGAGGGTTAGGACTCCTTAAAGCGGAAGTTCACCTTTTGGGTGGAACTCCGCTTTAAGTAGAGAAACCTTCAGTATGCAGTTAGCCCCCCAGCCCCCCCACTTTACTTATCTGAGCCCAGTCTCGATCCAGTGATGTGCACAAAAGCAGAAGCTCTCTCCCTCCTCATTGGCTCAGACACAGCAGCGGGAGCCATTGCTGTCAATCACAGCCAGTGAGGAGAGAGCCGAGGGCTGCTCGGGTGTCCCTGGGGCAAGCAGCTTGCTATGGGGACACTTAACAGGGGGGGAAGGAACCAGAAGCACCTGTGGGGGACCCAAGAAGAGGAGGATCATGGCTGATCTGTGCAAAACCATTGTACAGAGCAGGAGGGTATGACATATTTCTTATTTTTTAAAAAACAACCATTTCCAATCACTTTAAACCAAGCCTAAACTGACCTCCCTAGCCACAGCCACTCTGGAACAATTCCTCCTCAAAATTCACAAGAGAAAAGGTGTAATTGTTCAAGTTAGCATATGAAAGCCCAGTAGTGGAAAAATATGTTGGTGGGAGGATGTGTGTGGAGTGCAGGGACGTGTGGTGAGGTCAGTGGCTGGTAAGGCACTGGCTAGTATCAGAGCCAGATACACACAGGTTACATATGCTAGAGTGAGAGCAATAATTCTAGCAGTAGATCTCGTCACTCTAAATATGTAACCTGTAAAAATATTTACATCGTCGCCTATGGAGATTTTAAAGTACTGAACTTTGGCGCCATTCCACAAGTGTGCGCAATTTTAAAGTGTGACATGTTAAATATCTATTTACTCGGCATAACATCATCTTTCACATTATACAAAATCAGGCTAACTTTTTTTGTTTTTTTATTCATGAAACAGTTTGTTTCCAAAAAAAACGTGTTTGAAAAATTGCTGCGCAAATACCGTGTGACATAAAAAGTTGCAATGACCACCATTTTATTCCCTAGGGTGTCTGCTAAATACATATATATATATATATATATATATATATATATACACACACACACACACACACACACACACACACACACACACACACACACATACACACACACATATATATATATATATATATATATATATATATATATAATGTTTGGGGTTCTGAATAACTTTATAGCAAAAAATAATGATTTTTAAATGTAGGAGAGAGGTGTCAGAATTGGCCTGGGTGGCAAGTCGTTAATTACCATAAGTAAGTAATATACAAATAATTATTATATATTGTTTTTAAGGTAATTTACTAATTTACATAGTTTTAATAACTGTACTTAAGCAGAGGGCTTAACGGACAAATTACTGAAGGTGGAAGTTATAACTTCCACCAGTAATTTCACAGTAAATAGATAAATAATAAATTATTATGTTATAACATAGCATAATAATATATGATTTAGCTTGATTAAAACAGTACCTTTTCAACAGCAGCAGATTCTCATTCTCCCTCTTAACTGTGTGAGAAAAACATGGGATTATGGGTAAATCTTATATACATAAACCCATATTTTTTCCTTGTAGTTAAGAGGACTGGGCTGGAAGGGAGCATGTGTCTTTTAGACACATGCCCCCTTCAATGACACTGCAGTGAGAGGCATGTCTCCACTGCAGCTTTTGTATTGGACAGCTTGGACCAATGGAACTTTACCATTGGTCCAAGACTCCAAGCTGTCCATTGAGCTCAGTGCCTCTGACAGGAAGTGAGAGGCACTGTGAGCTCATCCTCTTAGTCTGCTACAAACAGAGTGTGTTAGCTTGTATTTAAACTGGCCGCTCTGTATGTAGCTTCTGAAAGGCTGCGCAAGGAGCCCTGTAACTCCAGAACCATAGGATATAGGAGCCCCAAATTTTGACCAGTGGTGGGGTAGGGCTTTAGTTACCTACCCCAGGTCGCCTAGCTACGACCCTTGAAGCACAAACAGTATTTTTTGTTTGTTTTTTTGTTCAAGGCAGGTGAGGTTCTGCCTCATGTGCCTCCCCTGATTGCATGTCCCTGGTGGAGTGTCCTAGTCACTACTGACAAAATAAAGATTTTGTATTCAAGGGATCAGCAGTGTGGGGCTTCACTGCCTTCACATGTAAACAGTGTAAGGAAGCGAGAGGACCCAGAGAGGTTTAAAGGATATGTGAGTGACAACTGCTCAGCTATTATATTAGAGATTTCCAGGCTGAAAGGCTGCCAAGTCAATGCTGATAGTGGGTAGAAAAAACAGCTACCGAGAGAGAATAAAAGTGAGAGAGTTTTTGCTGTAAATTTGAGGAAAAATGACTCCACAGTACTTGCAGCTACAGGGGTCGGTGAGAGCTTGTTTTAAAGATTACACTAAATATTATTTATTAAAAATATGCAGACATGTGAACGTCCATAGCCTGCCCACAGAACTTTCTAGTGGATTCTCTATATGGGCTAATTTTATGTTTTTACAAAGTGATCATACCCCTAATTGCTTCTACTCAAGGAGAAATTTGGTAATATGAATCAAATTAATATATTTCCAAATAAGTGTATCAAATTTAAATTTTCACAAGAAAAAAATAATTGCATGCTGCTTTCATGAGGAAATATGCATAAGTAGATTTTTTTTGTTATAACAGTAACTTTTACATACAATTCATTAATGACAATGTCAGGCACCCAAATGACATTAAGCGGGAGGGAGATTTCTCCAATTCCATCAAACTGACTGGAGTTCCATGATAGAAATTCATCTTCCCACATCTAGAATGAAAAAGGTAAGATTAGAAATGGCAACTTATCCATTTGTATAATTATAGGATTAACTGGTCTTTCCAACAGAAGAAAATTGTCTTCCTGCTTTTGACCTCACATTGCATTAAGAATGAGAAGCTTATCAATTGGAGGGAAAAAGAAAACCAAATATCCCCCATTTAGGAATGGGACTTTTAGGGTGACAAGATCACAAAAATTAATTGATTAAAAAGCATAATTTTACTAATACAAAAAAAGGAAAAACAATACACATATAAAATGGTGTCTATGCAGAGACACATATGAAAGTACACTATTCACTGTACAACCATGTTGTTGATGAATATACATATACTTGTATTGTCTCCAAAGTAGACTTCTTCTCTCAATTGGATGGACGGCTGCTTTTTGTCCTATATCACAATCACGAGTTTAAGCACCAATGATAATACAACACGAGCTTCATGTTTTAAAAAAAAAACAACATTATGAAAAAAGTGGTCAAGTCAGAAGGTTTAGAAGATACTGTATACCCTTTAGTGGGATAGTCATGTTTCTATTCATGCCAAACTGGAGGGAAACTGTTCTTGTTGCCCATAGCAGCCAATCAACCTTCAGGTGTAATTTTCCAGAGGATCTTAGAAATTAAAAGCAAATTGCTGAGTGGTTGCTATGGACAACAGGATTTTTCCTTCCTCTAATTTCTATTATTTTGGCCCAAAATCATTTTGTTTACGAAGACTTTTCCTTGGTACCTGCTGCATAGTCACATACACTCTGTGTGTTTTAAACCTTATAGTGTTGAGAAAACTTAGCATGGCTCCAAGTACAAAATTAGTTTAGGAGAGATGTAGCTGGTATATTTTCCCAAATCTTGTACTGTCAACTAGACATCCCAGCTATGCCCCTGAAACCTTACCCTTAAGCCCTGTACAAAAGAGACATCGGCCGGTTCAATAAAAAAACAGCCTACATTTGGCCGTGTATATGTCAGTCTGTCCAACAGAAGCCGGCCATTTGGCCAGCTTCTGTTGGATAAGCATGCTGGAAAACCAGCCAATGGCAGAAAGCGTGGGACACAACAGCTCAAGGGGGAGATCGCCTTACTAATTTCAGATGGTTAGTACAGCGGCTCTGACTGGAGCTGTCAGAATTTTTTCATTCAACCTGCTGGGTTGAACAAAAATGAACTTGTGTGTACAAGGCTTAAGAGTAAAACAGGCTCTAATGTTAACCCTAACAATAACCCTAATTCTTTGGTTATAAACAAAGCCATGTGATTATCATGGTGATCATATGGCTTTGTCTATCAACAGGTCTGACATCGCAATCACATGACTTTGTTGTTAAATATAATTTATAGTTAGGGTCCTTTCACAGGGGCTTTGTCAGCACTGGTCTGCAGAGGATCCATGAACAGATCCCCTGCTGAATCAGAGCTGATTGAAACAGATGTCAGTATTGTTACACCTGTGTCTGCCCATTCAAGTCTCAGGCTGCATTTTTACAGTGGACATCTGTGGACCTGTGATGGCTCTATGGACAAAGGTATGTCATCTACAATGAGAGAAATCGATAAGTTACACTAGCGTTAGCCCTTTTAACCACGCATATTGCACACCATTGTGGAAACAAGGGGGCAGTGGCAGTTGAGCCCGGTCATTCTGTGAAGGTCCAATTTTCTTCTAATAAGCATTGTTGGATGAGCAGCATATCTGTAAATTTATTTATGCATCAGTACTGTATGTTTCACTAATCATGAGAGTTCTTCTTTAAGCTTACCTGTCGATACCAGATACTAGTTGTCAGCTTTTGATTTTGTCCATCCTGGAAAAAGAAAATATAATTGATAAAAATATGCACTGGCCATATTTTGGCCAAAAGTTTATAGACATCTAACTATCACACCTATATTAGCTTGTTGGACATCCCATTCCATACCTATAGGCATTTTTATGTTGGACATATCTTTCTGGGAAGGACTCCCACAAGATTGGTGAGAGGTTGTGGTAATTTATGCACATTCAACTATAGTTGGGCTTTAAATTAAAGTAAGAATTTTACAAATAGTATAAATAGTTATATGTTGGTTGCCATAAATTTTCACTAAAGTTTGACTGACAATTCAAACGGAGGGGTGAAACACCGGAAAAAATGAAAAGGTTAACATTAATGGTTAACTGTTTAGAAAATGTGTTGATGCATGATCTAATGATATCCACTAGAAATGTAATTTTTTTCGCCAAGTGGTAAGCTCATTGCTGTTCCTCACAGATTTTCTTTTGTTACGATACTGGAACCGGGTAGCTTAAAGCGGAACTTCACCCAAAAGGGGAAGTCCTGCTCTTCCTCCTCCTCCCCCCACCTCCTCTTCAACTTTTGGCACAATATTTTTTTGGAGGGGAGCGGGTACCTAGTTTTGACAGGTACCCACTCCAATTTACTCCCCTCCATCCAGCCTGCAACCTTCTGAGACTCGTCACAGGTCCTAGGAGGCTGTGGGACCATTTTCAGGGCCAGTGGGTAGCTGGCTGTGAAGGAGTCACAGTCAGTTTTCCACAGTTAACATGAAGACCCAAAGACTGATGAAGAACCAGCCTGGGTGAGGATGAGGCTAGATCTCTGGACAGGCGAGTGCCTGTTTATTAAAAGTCAGAAACTACCTTTTTTTTTAGCTGCTGACTTTACATTTTTGGAAACCTGGCTGAAGAACCTCTTTAAGCTGAAGACCTCCTCATTCAGGACGTTGCTACAGGATGTACACTATGACATTAAAAAAAACTCTGTGTTCCATTAAAAACGAGAGCATGTAAGACTTTGCAATAGGGATCCTTACAACGTATGTAACTGACCAGGAGTGGATTGCTCTTTCCTCAGCAAAAGGGAAGTTACATATTAATTTGATGGTTTTAGCCCATAAAATATTCTTACATAGTCTGGTTGAAAAAAGACACAAGTCCATCTAGTTCAACCAATAGAAGAAAAGAAAAAGTATACAATTCTCTATATACAATTCTATACCCACAGTTGATCATGGGGAAGGCAAAAACCCCAGCAAAGCATGATTTAATTTGCTCCAGCAGGGGAAAAAATTTCTTCCTGATCCCCCAAGAGCTAATTGGTTATTCCCTGGATCAATTTTACCTATATATATTAGTATCCAGTTATATAATCTGCATGTAAGAAAGAATCCAGGGTTTTCTTTAAACAATCTACTAAGTTGGTCAGAACCACCTCTTGAGGGATTCTATTCCACATTTTCACAGCTCATACTGTGAAGAAGCCTTTCCATATTTTAAGATTAAATCTCTTTTCCTCTAGATGTAAAGAGTGCCCCCTTGTCCTCTGTGATGACCTTAAAGTGAATAACTCTGCACATAGTTCACAATATGGACCACTTATGTCATTATACATGTTGATCATACCCCCCCTTAATCTTGTTACAGCCATACCATAGCTCCCAACTGTCCCCGATTTGGATTGGACTGTCCCTGATTTAGAGCAATGTCCCTCTGTCGCTCTTTCCTCCTCATTTGTCCCTCATTTTGGTCTGATCTATATAGTTGTATATAAAATGCATTATTTATCTTTCATAAAGTATTTCACAGTGCTAAACCTTTAATCTGATTTCTAAATTGCTGGATTTGTAAATTTCAGAAGCTCATAACAAGGAATATTAGTGGTAAAAAAAAAAACACTTGTGAGTTTAATCATTTTTTTTGCATAATTCTTCATTAAGGGGGCGTGGCAGGGGGTGTGTCCTATGGTTACATACTTTTGCTAATAGGTGTCCCTCGTTCCCATCCTAAAAAGTTGAGAGGTATGCCATACTTTTTTAGAAGAATGGCATGGCCATTCTGTCAGTGGCTGCAACTTACACACAAGAGGAAGAAGAAATGAAAATAGCAGCGTTCAGTTTGACCTGAATAGTTGATAGAAGACACCCTGTTGGGTTTTCCTTGTACAAATGATAGTGAACCTAGCTTATTTCCCACTTTGTCAGAAATCCATTGCAAAAACCGGTGTATGCTTTAATTCATTACTTGTTGTCCGTGGAGCTGTTCCTGGTTTATCTTTGATTAAACTGAACGTCACCTTCAGATGACACATTAAACAAATCACCAGCCTCTCTCGCAATTTTAATTAGTTGCTAAGTCATTAATCAGGATGTTTGGGAGAATTATATTACCCAGAGGTTCAGACTGTTGCTGCTCTTCATAAGCAAATATCTCACAACAGAAACTTATTCTCAATAAGCCTTTCAATGGAGACACTCTCCATGTGTTTATACTAAGCAGAGGCTGCAGCCATATTTCCATCTTGGAGACAGAGGCTGCTAGGAAAGAACTGCGCCTGTAGATTTGGGGAAAACAGTATACTGCAAGGCAGTTATATAGGAATAGGAAGCACTGTTACATGAGAGGAATGGAAGCAAGTCACATGCTCCTCATACCAGTAAGTACTAGATTTTTTTCTGAGCTTTCAGAGTATGAAAGAAGCAGCAGAGCAATGAATTAAAGGTAAATATATGCTACTGGGGAAAGGTGGTACGTAAAGTGAATCTGTTGAATAGCCCTGCATGGGCAAGCACGTTTGCTTTAAACATGACCTTTATAGGATATGCTACAACTTTATGTTGTAGATCTGCCGCCCTCTACTGTCTGTATTTGTAAATGCCTGCAAATATATCATGTATGCACTTCCTGCCCCTGGGTTGCTGGGCAAAATAAAGCCCTGAAGAAGGAAGTGGGATAGAGGGAGAAAGTTTCAAACATATGTCTTGTCCAGAAGAGTTTCTGCTGTTGTATTTCCACTCAGACCAGAAGCTGAGACTATTATGCAAGTAATCCTATGCGCTAATAGTTTAACTAGAGCTGCTTATAGCATATTGCATATTGAGTATGTATCTGAATCTTTGTGACAGTTTTCACCTTAATGCGTTGCTTCCATTAAGATAAAAAATGTTTAGGCATTAATATCCCTCCTCCGTCCCCCTTTTACTTATCAGAGCCCTCGTTCGATCCAGTGCTTCTCAACCCTCACTTCCTGGTCTCCTGGACTTTGCTAAGGCAGCGGGAGCCATTGCTCCCCACTTCGGTCAATTAAAGCCAGTGACAATAGACACAGACAGTGAGGCTCTAGAGCGAGCCTGCACGAGTGCCCCCATAGAAAGCGGATTCCTATGGGGGCACTCAATGAAGTGGAAGAACCAGGAGCACCAGCGGGGAACCCAAGAAGAGGAGATTCGGACGCTCTGTGCAATTCAATTACACAGAGCAGGTAAGTATGCAAAAAACTTTGCATCTACAACCACTTTAATAAGAATAAATGAAAAATAGTCATCTATATAATAAAATATTACTGGAGCTTACAACATCTAATACTGCATGGACAAAGAGATCAATGTACACCGTGGTAGCCTGTGTCCAGTTCTTCACTGGTCTGACTCCTTTGCTGTAGTTCACCAAGAGAGTTCTTGTCAAGTCAAGTAAACTTGAATTCTTCCTTTGTGAAAAGTTATCAGTAAAGGACTCTGAGAGGGGGATATAAAAGCATATCATGAGTTATCAAGGGCTATCATTTTTTATGAATGCACATTTCAGAGCAGAGATGTTGTTATTCATCACATTTTAAAGTGATTGTAAACTATCACCTTGTAAAACAACCCATTCAGTTTAAATGTTAAAACATTTATGTATAGATATAAAAAAAAAAAAAAAACATTATAAATACTTTTTTTCCCCTTTTTTTATAAGTGATCACATTCCCTCTGTTCTCATCTGCATAAGAGCTGGGGGGAGGAGAAGCAGCAACAAGCTGAGGTTCCCAGTGAATGACTGTGTGGGGGGGGGGGGCGGGGGTATCAGGACAAGTCTGATTATTAGAGGAGAGCAGCCTGAGTTCCCATCATAGCTAGAAAACTGAGTGTGTTCTCCTGCTTAGTGTGGTCAGTTTTTAATAGGAACAGGATACTTTATTATACAAGTTTATGGTACAGCAGGCACATATCAGGAATATGAAGTGTTTAAGTTTAAGGAGTTTGTTAAGCCGAAACTTTTTGGATCTGTTTGAAGAGAGTAGGAGATCTCTGCAAAGCGAGCGCACACATGTCACCAGAAGAGTTCTGCCCACTAAAAGATTTCCCCTAAACTACTGTTACAGTGGCAAATTTTGGCTTTCCCATCACTTTTAATACCAGAGATAATGGTCACCAGGACAAATAAAGGAATAATCTTCTCTTTGGACACACAGACAGCAATAAAAACCTGTTTTTAATGTCTACTTTTCCAGTGAACATAGATGTGTGTGCATATGTACTGTACATATGTATATTTTTAGATAATTATATATATATATATATATATATATATATATATATATATATATATATATATATATTTAGAAATAGTAACATATAGTCTCTTTCAAGTAGTTGCTTAAGTTATTCACATATAACCCTTTTACCTAATTAAAGTGGAGGTCCGCCCACCGCTGCAAAAATTAAAAGCCAGCAGCTACACATACTGCAGCTGCTGACTTTTAATAATCGGTCACTTATCTGTCCTGGAGTCCTGCGATGTCGGCACCGCAGCTGTTGTTTCCATCAGCTGTCGGGTGCTGCCGCCTTCATTGCAAGTAAGGGAACCCGGCAGTGAAGCCCTACGGCTTAACACCGGGAACCCTAATGCACACACACGAGGCTCCGGTCCTCTCTCCTACTGGCCCGGCGGCCGTGGAAGGAGGAGGGAGCCCGGGCAGTGACATCAATACTTGCGGCTGAGGCTCCCAGGAGAGGGGGACCGGATACCTATGAAATACAGGTATCCTGCCCCCCCGAAAGCTGCCAAATGTGGCTCCTGAGGTAGGAAGGAGTACAACGAGCGGAAGTTCCACTTTTGGGTGGAACTCTGCTTTAAGATAATTTTGCAAGGTTTGAATACATTTAACCATCAAATTCCAAAAAGTTGCTAGCTATTGGTTTTAGCATGTGTACTGTACTAGTCTCAAAAATGTACTGATAACTATTTTGAGATTTATTTATTTTTTATGCACTATTTTAGTTCAATGATTTTATGATATTTTTGTTTTACATTTATGTTTTAGCCCTGATGAAGGGAGTAATGTGCTGTCTCTGAAACACATTGGCTGTATCACCTGTTATAATTTTAGATTAAAACTTCATTTTGGGCTGTGCTTCTGGGCCAAGGTATTTTTAATTTTAATATAATTTGAGGGAGATTAGGGAAGTAAACAAGTGGCTGAAGAGCTGGTGTAGTAAGGAGGGGTTTGGGTTCCTGGAGGACTGGGCCGACTTCTCAGTTGGTAACCGGTACTATAGAAGGGACGGACTGCACCTAAATGAGGAGGGTGCAGATCTGCTGGGAAGGAAGATGGCCAAAAAGTTAGAGGGGTTTTTAAACTAGGCGATGGGGGGGAGGGTCCAGAGGCAGAGATAGCCAGCGCGGAAGATATTCCAGAGGCTAGTATTGGGGGCATTAGTGGTAGGTTAACCAAAGCACAAAAACACAAGGTGAGTATAGTAGCAAGTCCTAGTTGCAATCTCGAAACACCCAATACGAGGACAATATGCGACCGGTCTAAACTATGTGGCATGTTCACCAATGCCAGGAGCATGGCGGACAAGATGGGTGAACTAGAGATACTGTTGTACGAGGAGGATTTGGATTTTGTGGGAATTTCAGAGACCTGGTTCAACAGCTCTCATGATTGGCTGGCAAACATTCAAGGGTATACCCTATACCGCAAGGATAGAGAGGGTAAAAAAGGGGGAGGGGTATGCCTATATATCAAGAATAATGTACAAGTGAATGTGAGAGATGACATCACTGAGGGAGCTAGAGAGGAGGTGGAATCCTTATGGGTAAAGCTCCAAAGGGATAAAGCTAAGGGGAAAATAATACTGGGAGTATGCTATAGGCCCCCAAACCTGAGGGAGGAAGTGGAGACGGATCTCCTATCACAAATTGGATTAGCAGCAAGAATGGGAAGTGTTATCATAATGGGGGATTTTAATTATCCAGACATAGACTGGGCGGAGGGAACCGCACATTCATTTAAGGCTCGCCAGTTCCTTAATGTCTTGCAGGACAATTTTATGGGTCAGATGGTAGACGCACCAACTAGAAATAAAACATTACTGGATCTACTGATTACCAACAATACAGACCTGATCACGGATGTGGAAATGCGGGGCAATTTAGGTAACAGTGATCACAGGTCAATTAGTTTCAGTATAAATCACACAAATAGGAAACATAAAGGGAATACAAAGACACTGAATTTCAAAAGAGCCAACTTCCCTAAACTACAAACCTTGCTAAAAGGCATAAACTGGGATAAAATATTAGAAACAAAGAATACGGAGGAGAGATGGGTTTGCTTTAAGAGCATATTAAATAAGGGCATTAGCCAATGTATCCCATTGGGTAATAAATTTAAAAGAGCGAACAAAAGTCCTGGATGGCTTAACTCCAATGTAAAAATGCATATAAAAGCAAAGGAGAAGGCCTTCAAAAAATACAAGGTTGAGGGATCATCCTCAGCATTCAGACTTTATAAAGAATGCAATAAGAAATGTAAGCGTGCAATTAGGACAGCTAAGATAGAACATGAAAGACACATAGCGGAGGAGAGCAAAAAAAATCCCAAGAAATTCTTTAAGTATGTAAACAGTAAAAAAGGGAGGACAGACCATATTGGCCCCATAAAGAATGAGGAAGGACATCTGGTTACAAAGGATGGGGAGATGGCGAAGGTATTGAATTTATTCTTCTCCTCAGTCTTCACGAGTGAATCGGGGGGCTTCAGTAACCAAAACTGCAGTGTTTATCCTCATGACACAACACAGGAAGCACCTACATGGTTAACAGAGGACGGAATTAAAATTAGACTTGAGAAACTTAACATTAATAAATCACCGGGACCAGATGGCTTGCATCCGAGGGTACTTAGGGAACTCAGTCAAGTGATTGCCAGACCGTTGTTCCTAATTTTTACAGATAGTCTACTGACTGGAATGGTACCAGCTGATTGGAGAAAAGCCAATGTAGCACCTATATTTAAAAAGGGCCCAAAATACATCCCTGGGAATTACAGACCAGTTAGCCTAACATCGATAGTATGTAAACTCTTGGAGGGGATGATAAGGGACTATATACAGGATTTTAGTAATACGTACGATATCATTAGCAGTAATCAGCATGGATTCATGAAGAATCGTTCTTGCCAAACCAATCTATTAACCTTCTATGAGGAGGTGAGTTGCCATCTAGATAAAGGAAGGCCTGTAGACGTGGTGTATCTGGATTTTGCAAAAGCATTTGACACAGTTCCCCATAAACGTTTACTGTACAAAATAAGGTCTGTTGGCATGGACCATAGGGTGAGTACATGGATTGAAAACTGGCTACAAGGGCGAGTTCAGAGGGTGGTGATAAATGGGGAGTACTCAGAATGGTCAGGGGTGGGTAGTGGGGTGCCCCAGGGTTCTGTGCTGGGACCAATCCTATTTAATTTGTTCATAAACGATCTGGAGGATGGGATAAACAGTTCAATCTCTGTATTTGCAGACGATACTAAGCTAAGCAGGGCAATAACTTCTCCGCAGGACGTGGAAACCTTGCAAAAAGACCTGAACAAATTAATGGGGTGGGCGACTACATGGCAAATGAGGTTCAATGTAGAAAAATGTAAAATAATGCATTTGGGTGGCAAAAATATGAATGCATTCTATACGCTGGGGGGAGAACCTCTGGGGGAATCTAGGATGGAAAAGGACCTGGGGGTCCTAGTGGATGATAGGCTCAGCAATGGCAGGCAATGCCAAGCTGCTGCTAACAAAGCAAACAGAATATTGGCATGCATTAAAAGGGGGATCAACTCCAGAGATAAAACGATAATTCTCCCGCTCTACAAGACTCTGGTCCGGCCGCACCTAGAGTATGCGGTCCAGTTCTGGGCACCAGTCCTCAGGAAGGATGTACTGGAAATGGAGCGAGTTCAAAGAAGGGCAACAAAGCTAATAAAGGGTCTGGAGGATCTTAGTTATGAGGAAAGGTTGCGAGCACTGAACTTATTCTCTCTGGAGAGGAGACGCTTGAGAGGGGATATGATTTCAATTTACAAATACCGGACTGGTGACCCCTCAATAGGGATAAAACTTTTTCGCAGAAGAGAGTTTACCAAGACTCGTGGCCACTCATTAAAATTAGAAGAAAAGAGGTTTAATCTTAAACTACGTAGAGGGTTCTTTACTGTAAGAGCGGCAAGGATGTGGAATTCCCTTCCACAGGCGGTGGTCTCAGCGGGGAGCATTGATAGCTTCAAGAAACTATTAGATAAGCACCTGAATGACCACAACATACAGGGATATACAATGCAATACTGACACATAATCACACACATAGGTTGGACTTGATGGACTTGTGTCTTTTTTCAACCTCACCTACTATGTAACTATGTAATTCTTTCAAAATTGTTTATCACTGATATACAACCCGTCCCTCAGATTGCCTTGCCAAATAGTAACCCGTTGGAGCTGACCAGAATCCAATTCCGACTCATTCTTTAAGTCACTGCCATCACAAAACAGACATTAGCCCAATCTTGGAAAACGCCAACACTCTGTATCCGTGCCACAAAGCATCAAATTGCCCAGGGCATGATTCATGTCAAATTTGAAGCAACCCTTCAGCAACCCTTCAAGTCAGAATCAGGAGCTATGCTAAAATTTCAACCCTGGGTTGACAATTACTTGCCCCTGGCTTTTGACAAATCCAGTCTAGAGCCCTAATAAGGGCAATTATCATGTCTATCGCAAACTCTACTAGTGCCACCACTATGACAACCCCTGGGATCGCACCTGGCCCTCCTGTTTCTTTCTTTCTAGCTTCCTTTTTCCCCCTTGACTGAACACACTTCTGGTGCCTGGGCATCCTTGTCGAAACCCCTAGCTACCATTGTTTAAATTTTAATACACCACAGTATATTACACTTGCTTATTAGGTAAAGCTTTGTTCAGTTACATGTACCCATGGGCACCCTTTGACTTCATACCTGCTATTGCTACATGCACATTTCTGTTTGACACTTTACAAACCCCCCTTTGAGAGGGTATGATTCATAGGACTCAAACACTGTTTCTACAAGCCAAGGTCACTGTTCCAGTTTCTAATAAGAGCAGTCAATCTAGGGACCCAGGAGTGTGTCTATGGGAATGTTTGACCATTCTTCCAGAAGTGCATTTGTGAGGTCAGGCACTGATGTCGGACAAGGAGGCCTGGCTCGCAGACTCCGCTCTAATTTATCCCAAAGGTGTTCTATTGGGTTGAGGTCAGGACTCTGTGCAGGCCAGTCAGCTTCCTCCATCCCAAACTCGCTCATCCATGTCTTTATGGACCTTGCTTTTTGCACTGGTGTGCAGGTATGTTGGAACAAGAAGGGGCCTTCCCCAAACTGTTCCCACAAAGTTGGGAGCATGAAATTGTCCAAAATGTCTTTGTATGCTGATGCCTTAAGAGTTCCCTTCAGTGGAACTAAGGGGCCAAGTCCAACCCCTGAAAAACAACCCCACACCATAATCCCCCCTCCACCAAATGATTTGGACCAGTGCACAAAGCAAGGTCAATAAAGACATGGATGAGCGAGTTTGGGGTGGAGGAACTTGACTGGCCAGCACAGAGTCCTGACCTCAACCCGATAGAACACCTTTGGGATGAATTAGAGCAGAGACTGCAATTGAGGCCTTCTCATCCAACATCAGTGCTTGACCTCACAAATGCGTCCAACAGTCCCATAAACACACTCCTAAACCTTGTGGACAGCCTTCTCAGAAGAGTTGAAGCTGTTATAGCTGCAAAGGTTGGGCCAACTCAATAATGAACCCTACGGACTTATGCCCCGTACACACGGTCGGACATTGATCGGACATTCCGACAACAAAATCCATGGATTTTTTCCGACGGATGTTGGCTCAAACTTGTTTTGCGTATACACGGTCGCACAAAGTTGTTGGAATTTCCGATCGCCAACAACGCGGTGACGTCAACCACGTACGACGAGACTAGAAAAGGCCAGTTCAGAGCCAAGCGCGGCACCCTTTGGGCTCCTTTTGCTAATCTTGTGTTAGTAAAAGTTTGGTGAGAGACGATTCATGCCTTTTCAGACTCGTGGCTTTCAGATCATTTTCTGCAGTTCAGTTTGTGCTTGTGGGTTTGTATCTGCTCTTCAGTGCGTGCAGTCAGTTCGTATTGGAGTTTTCTGTGCGATCTTGTCTGCTCGTTGCTGTTTTTCAGGTCGCTCTTCATAGGCCTTGCTGTTCTTCAGTGCATTCTGTTAGTTCGTTCTGAGCAGCCGACCGTTTTCTAGCCATGTTGCGTATACGTACTCCTCGTAGAGTTCGTGCTGGGGGGCTTGGTGTTGGGGTCCTGACCTTGACACAAGTCCAGTCCATGAACAGGGTGGGAAGGAGTTCATGGACCAAGAATTGGTTGCTTCAGCGTGACCAGTTCTCTCATATGCCTTTGCTCCGTGAGATCCGTTAGAATAATCCTGATGATTTCAGGAACTTTCTCAGGATGACAGACCCCGTATTTCACCGTTTGTTGGATTTGCTGACCTCCTATATCAGCAGGCAGGATACCTGCATGAGGCAAGCCATCACTCCGGAGCAGAGGCTCGTCGAGAAGCCTGCAGGACTTGAAGTTCTCAACAGGCATCTACCCCCAGGCTCTGGGTATCATTATCCCAGAGACCTGTTCTACCATCATCCAGGTCCTGCAGAAGGAGTATATGAAGGTAAGATTTTTATCCTTTGATATCACATTTTATTGTATTGTATGTTTGCTAATATATTGTATTTTTTTCCTCATTCCATAATTACCATGATTGTAATATGCTGTGAATGTCCCCTTTCTCCTCATGCATGCTGGAATTTTATGGGTTTTTTTGTCCTTCATACATATTTGCCTTCACTTACCTCCCCAGCATGCTCTCCTGGCCCTATATTCACCTCATGTAGTCACTTAACAATGTATTTTATCAGCTCCATAGTAGTGCTTTACCCCAAACACCCCTAACATGTTTAGAAATGTGATTTGTGCTTTAAATTCAGGCAGAGTGCCAGAGGCTTGTTTTTGTAGTGTCCCCAAATCATTTTGAACCCTCCCCCCAACTGCTAAGTCAGCTGATCCCAATTCTCTATCTATCCTCAATCCTCTATCTGCTGACTTTGCCAAACCCATACACACTATACCCATCTCTTTTGTGGTCAGATTTATGGATGAATTCCCCAAAGCATGTAGTGCAAGGGCCTGCCGGTATACTTTCAAATGGTACTGTTTAAAGTTTTTGGATACTGTTATTATCTTGATAGGTAATAGCAGAATGTCCAAATGTGCTCAAATGTGTACAGTGTGTATTTATATCTTTGTATTATGACACTTCTTACCTGTCCAGTGGGCTGCCAATAGTGTAATTAAGGAGGGGCTGTTCCAAGTAATACCCATTATTTAGGCATTCATCTCTCAATGAAGTGAAGAGGGTTACCTGTCCAAGATTCCCCCCTATAATGTTAGAAATGGCCCATGAGAGGGGGGGGAATATGACCGGTGTACCTTATACTTTGGTGTTGTAAAATTCACCTTAATAAATGTTATCTGGATGTTGGCCAAGAATGTTTGTGTCTAATCTGCTTTCCATGTTTATGTGCAAAAATACTAAGTTTTTTTTGTTTTCCTCAACAGTTTCCTTCCACGCCACAGGAATGGCAGACTGTGGCCTCCCACTTTGCCCAGCGGTGGGACTTTCCTAACTGCGGAGGGGCAATTGATGGGAAACATGTCCACATCGTCCCACCACCCAACTCGGGGTCGTACTATTATAATTACAAGGGGTTCAATAGTATTGTGATATTGGCGGTGGTGTCGGCTAATTACGAGTTCCTGTATCTGGACGTGGGGAAGAATGGCCGGATGTCCGATGGTGGAGTCATCACCCAGACGGAGTTTTACAGGCGTCTCCAGAATGGCAGCTTGGACTTGCCACCTCCAGAAGAGAATGTGGAAGGACTCCCATTCGTCTTCATTGCGGATGAAGCATTTGCGCTGGGGGACCATCTTATGCGGCCATTCCCGATGAGGACCCTCACCCCGGAACAGAGGGTTTTTAATTACCGGCTGGCCAGAGCCAGAAGAGTGGTGGAGAACACATTTGGAATCATGGCCAGCCGGTTCCGCCTATTTCTTACACCCATCCATATGGCGAAGTATAAACTGAAGTCTCAGCCAGGAGGTGGCCGGGCCGAGCAGGCTGCCTGATATGCAGGTCCCTCCCCTACACCTGCAAAGAGAAAGTGGCAGGAAGAGGAGTACCCTAGAGGAGGCTGCCATAGGCTTCTTTTGGAAGGCTACAGAGGCCCTGGGAGCACCCCACACTGTGGAGGAGGACTTTGCTGGCATAATTGCCTGTAAAATGCAGCGGATGGAGGAGGGCCAACAACTCATGTGTGAGTCATTAATGTTGGAAGCTCTCAATAAGGGGTTGAGGGCCCAAATAACATCTGCTACCCACATTTGTGACCTCACACATGGTCCTCCTCCTCCTCCAGGTCCTACTCCTCCTCCTCCTCCAGGTCCTACTAGTCCTCCTCCTCCTCCAGGTCATACTCCTCCTCCTGCCACATCTCCAACAGCAGAGCCACAGCCAGGAAGGAAGCGTGGAAGGAAGACCAGAAAGTGATGACTCTGGATCCAGTCTGGTCTGGCAAAAGATGCAGCCTCTTGTGGTACCACAGCCTGGGGACACAGATGTCATCTGCTGCTTTCCAGATCTCTGGGACTTCTGGACCAGACTGCACTCCCTTACATATGGACTCCTCAGGCCACCAATTTTGATGTTCAAGAATTGATGTCTGCCCTGGGGGTCCAAGGCTTCGCTAATTTCTGCTGTTTCTCCAGCGTTGCCTCCCTCTTTGGTTCTGAGCCCTTAATAAAGGATTTTTGGTTTCAATTATACTTGCCTATGTGTGTTTTCCTTCAAAAAGGACAGTTTATTGGTGAGGTTTCAGGTACATTTCAAATATACAATGTGAAATTAACAAGGGACACCAACACCAAACAATCGCCTTGAGATTAAATAATACAAGATAATAATGGTGTTGTGGTAACTTGACACACAAAACACACACAAAAAAATTTAGTAAAACTAAAAATAAAATAAAACAAAGATCAGCCTTGGAAAAGATACAAACCTAAAATAAAAAAAAAAATCTGCCTTTAAAAAAAAAAAAAAAAAAAAAAAAAAAATATTTTTGTCAGATGTGACAAATCAAAATATATTAAGGGAATCCCGATAAATAATAAAGAAATAAGTTTGTGAGAAGTCTGTGTGAATATGAGCAGCAAAACTACTTCATTCTTCTCACACTATAAAGAAGAAGAGAGTGCGCTGTATTAAACCATTTTTAACATTGCACCGTGACGAAAGTGTTGTATCCATTGCGAACGCTAAGTTTACCAGACCGAGCTGTTCCATCTCGGAATTCCTTCTGAGCATGCGTGGCACTTTGTGCGTCGGAACAGGCCACACACGGTCGGAATTGACGCGATCGGATTTTGTTGTCGGAAAATTTTATAGCTTGCTCTCAAACTTTGTGTATCGGAAAATCCGATGGAAAATGTCCGATGGAGCCCACACACGGTCGGAATGTCCGACAACACGCTCCGATCGGACATTTTCCATCTGAAAATCCGACCGTGTGTACGGGGCATAAGACTAGGATGCCATTAAAGTTCATTTACGTGTAAAGGCAGGCGTCCCAATACGTTTGGTAATATAGTGTATGTGTTTTTGACAAAACTTTTATGTAAATTAGAAGGCAAGAATTCAAAAATACAATCCTGCACAAAATTATGGTATGATGTATATAACATGACCTCAGACTAGAAGGGCGGAATCTCAAAACTAATCTTTGAAAGTATTAGAAAGTATAATTATACCAAAAGAGTAGATGATACTTGGAGTAGCCTTCCAGCAGAAGTAGTGACTTGATCAACAGTAAGTGAATTACTGGGGACAAACATAGATCTATAGTCTGACAAATGAATTAAATGTATATTGTCCTTTTTCTGCCATCACTCTTCTATGTTTCTATGAAAATATTGTCACAACCCCTACATTTACAGATTATTTTAGATTCATGATTAATCAAAAATAATAGCTATAAAACTAAAAAGACATGATATTATATTGCATTTTATCTATAATAATTGTAATCTATTGTATCTGTTATAATAATGTTTAATCTATCACACCAGAAAGAGGAAATTAGAAAAATATTAAAAAGTACTTTGGTGTACTTCATCATTTTTGAATGTGACATCCCCATTAACCATTACGTATTTTCAAACTACGCTAACTCATAGTATGCAGGTTGGAATCAACTTTAAACAGAATCTATTAGTTACACTCGTGTGTGTTTTGGTTTTCTAAATGATAGAATCAGGAACATAGAAAAGCTTACAAATCAGGTTTATTGTTTCCTTCAAAGGAAGATTGCACATGTAATCAGCAAGTCCATTGTTTTTTGTTTTTGTTTTTTTCATTTAATATAAGGGACTTACACTTATAAAAAAAGGGCATGGAATCTACAAGTTAACAAGGTAAATACAAGTGTTAGTAATAACAGTACTTTCAATCAAAAGTGGACATAAATTGGTAAAATATAATAAACACATACTGATCACAATGACAATAAAGTAATACATGACCTCTACATGGTTGTTTGGTCCATTTGAACCATTTCCTCTGCTAGTATCCAATGACCAGGAATAAAAGGAATATATGATACCTTTGCTGTCGTTTTTATAGATAATTGTGTGATTTTGACAGTTATATATAGACATGGACATTGAGCTAAAAAATTTTAATGATTTATATCATAATAATTGACAAAACCAGAAGGGTCAATCCACCAAAAAGTAGTATTTTAGTAGATGTTGATCTGAGTCATTATTTTCTTTTACCTCCTAAGGACTTTGATGGCTAGGTCTCTAAGCATAATTCCCCGGGCTAACCCACCAGCTGCAGGCTTTTCACAGAGGTCTAAGTCTCCCCCGTGGAGTTGTAACCTGCTTAATATAAATATAAAATGCTGCTGGAAGTGTAAGACTGTCTACTGCTGTGAGACTCCAAGGCAAGGAGGACATTATGATAAGGAAATCTCATCATTCTAATAAAACTATAAGAAGCCAGTAGAACCAGACGTGATTCTGAAATGTAAGTTTTAGATGAGGAGGCCATTTAATCACGAGAAGAAGCAAAAGCTGTCATAGATACATATTTGAAAAGTTTTACTTACCTGATATAAAAATGATCAGTATAGTAAAAAGAGTAAATGCCATCTGATGGAAGATTTTTGAGCTGGAACACGATGTGCGGCTTGAGGCTAGGAAGCTAGTAGCAGCCATGCAAAGCCATATACAAACACCTCAAGGCCTGTAGACAGATGAAAAGTCTACTGTTACCTGAAAATTATTACTGTCCATTTACCCTCCTTGTTCTGAGTAATCCTATTAAAAGTCTGATTTCATCTTTTCCAAGATGAAAGAACAGGAGATACCACAAGTCCTTGGAAAGCACCAAATGCACAGTTAATTTGATTTTGCACACATCTTTTACCTGTGGCTTGGGTCCAGATTGTATGAACGAGTCTCATTCTGGTTAATCACAACGTTCAAAATAGCATTTGTGAAAGAAAAGATAACCCTATTTCTGATCACTGTGACCTAATGAAAGTCATTAGGCATACATAATGAGTGGATAATCATGCAGAAATTTAAAAATCCATATCCATACTGCTAATAGAAGAAGTGGAACTTAATTTTCACAGAAGAACTTCCCTCTTATTGGCAGTCAGATATTGATGTAGGATACAGACAATTCCTTGGTTACAAATCTATAGCCATCAAAGCAAGCAATAGCTTGTAGCAATAGTTAACACATACTGTATGTGCACAAAATATACACTGAAAATTTGCATAAACTTGAAACATCAATGGTGTATATTTGAAAATACAAAGAATAACTAATGCACTTGCTCCTTGAAAAGATCAAAAATGGACTTTAAAGCGTAACGCCACTTTTGTTGAGAAAAAAACATTCCCTTCTGGGTCATGTACATTGCAAGGATTTTAACAAATTTTGTTGCAGATTCCTACCTTTTGTTATTCTGAAGAAATCCCTGTTTGTTCCTCTGTGTCCATGCGGGAAAGTGAGCTTAATGGGAGTGGTTTCATAATTATCAACCAGCTGCTGCATAATCAGGGCTCTAATGAGGAAGTGACAGGGTCTGCATTCCTTTAGATGTTATTTCCTATTGGGAGTATCTTACCAAAAATTAAATTTTTCTTGCAAGGGATGGCAAAAATCTGACTTGTATCCTAGTGCAGACTACTGGGAAAACCAGTGAGCCAATTACACAAGCAGGAATTGATGTTTCTGGGGGGCGTTCTGTACACATTATGCACCTCCAGGTAGCCATATCGCATTGCAGAGCTGCAGATTGAAAAGGAAAGGTCATTTTAACAACATTCAATTACAATATGACTTGTGTTGCAATTGTATATGCTATTTTATTTTATTTTTATTTGCTTTTTTATTCCCATGAAAGTGGAGTTACCCTTTAAAGCAGACTGAAAATATAAAAGGTATGGATTTTTAGCAGATGGTAGATGGGCAGTTTTTCACACTCTCGGCTCATTCTCAGCATTTGTAAGATGCTGGGAATTGGCCAGGTGCCCATAATGATGTAACACCTGTGCACATGCACAGGAGTAGTATTATCAGTGGTCACCCAATGAATGAATGAATGACTTTTATAGCGCTACCTATGCGAACTGAATCGCCACCGGTGTCCATCTGCGGTATAACGCAGTCCTTGCCCCATGGGGTCCCGACACGCTCACATACACATATTTGGCCAATTTTTTCAACAGGATCTAATTAACCTACCAGCATGTCTCTGGAGTGTGGGAGGAAACCGAATTACCTGGAGGAAACCCACGCTGGCACAGGGAGAACATGCAAACTCCAGGCAGATGGTGTCATGGTTGAAGAGGATCACCGTGGGACCCAAAAGAATCAGCAGCAGAGATGGCGGTGGCAGGGGATGCAGCTGTGACAGTTTCCGAGACCCGTCAGCATTGAAGAGATAGGTGTGGAGGAGGTAGGTGTGCGCCATGATTCGCAAGTGTGCTGCACATATTATCTCAAAAGCTCACCCTCACCAACGTTGTTTGCTCAATATTAATTGTATAGTTTATAGCCGTAGTACCCATCATTACTTTATATAATTTTCATTAAATGAATGGGTACATTTCTTGTACACATCACTTCCGGTCTTTGCAGCGCAGGTGGAGCATAAACCGGTGCTTTCGGTTTCCATTTTAGCCTATACATGCCTGAGTATTTATTTTAGTAATGTAAGTTCAATTTTATGTATTTTTCAATATATTTGAATTACTATCTTATGGGAGGTTCCTTTACCTTTTCCCTTTAGGAGAAAGATATATGCAGAGTCTCTTAAAGGTGCAAAAGCACTATTTAATATATGGTGGTATCCAGTCGTCCATTTGTACAGAATATTAAAACAGATGGAGCATCTAACAGCCATATGTGGGAGATTGGCAATTGGAGATATTATAAGCATGTTGTGACTTCCCTTGAAAGAAGGGATCATATATAGTAATTCTGGTGCGTGCAGTGTGCTTCTGTTTGGGGAAAAAGAAGCACTTTTTCCTTTGGTGTCACCTATAGATTCATTTATTTGCACCGGGCACCATGTTTGGATTATTTATTATGGACGTTTAAAGAGGAAGTAAACCCTGATGGGTTTTACTTCCTCTTTATTCTCCTGCAAAGTAAAAGCATAATGGGCTAGTATGCATCGCATACTAGTCCATTATGTGCCACTTACCTGCAAACGAAGCCTGCAATGTCTGGTGGCCGCGTCCATCTTCACCCCTCTTCCTTCCGGGGCCATGGACTCCAACTCTCTGACTGGCCGGAGTCATGTGACGTCACTGGAGATATTTCCAGTACCTACAGGTAATCCTTATTATAGGCTTACCTGTGGGTAAAAGTGGTCTGTAAGGGTTTACAACCACTTTAAGTTACTTATTTATTATGGAAGTTTACGTTTTCCAGTGATATATGTGTAGCAGTACCCCCATAGGGGCTGCTGATTGACTCTATACCCCACTGGCTACCCTGACTCTGCAGATCCTCTCTTACCTCTGACACCTTGGGTTCCATATTGTAATGTTATGTTATCAATAAGAACCACACACAGAGTTACTGAACCACTTAAGCAATTTACTAAGAAAAATATTTAGCACAATAAACACTGTGATAACTCAGATAGAAAGAATGACAATAGAAAAAAGTCAATGTGTACATGAACTGAGACTTCAATGATCACGATGGAGGGTATATACAGACAGGTGCACAGTGGGACAAATGCTCAATAATATAGAACACTTATACAAAACACCTTCCCACTGCAGCCTCAATGCAAACATCAGACCCAAACATATTACATTCACATAAACAGGATAATGCAATACAATATTGAATCTTATACTCTAGGGCTCCCCCTAGACTGCAATTCAATGTTCAGTGAAAATAGTGACACCATGATGCCTTGCTGAGGGTAACAAAGTACTTTTCCTTGACTTAGTCTTCAGCTAGCCCTTTGATTTGAACTGCAGTTATTTCTAATCCACACGAAAGAACATAAAGAAACAGACTGTATAATGATGAGTGTAAAGAGAACTATTCCTTTGTTAGTGATGAACAAACCACACTCCTTTAACTCTTCTTTGTGAAATAAATGGTAATGCAGTACCACCTCCACAGTATGGGTTGTAATAATCCCAGAGTTCCGCTGTGTACGGCCTATGAATAAGCAGAACCACCTTCGTGGAACTACAAGTCTCACCAGCAAACAATGTATTCTATTGATCTGGGCAAGTGCCCGCTCACCACAACAGGCCCAAGTGCTGTAGGATTCCTTCTGAACTCCTTTCTTGAAATCTCAGTCTGATCCAAAAGCCAGCGCCGTCACACCGCGCCGCTCCTTCAGATGGCTGATGATTGGAATGCAGGGAAGCTCCAGATGCCTTGGGTCCTCAGGTCCATCCACACTCGGATGCAGCTGGCTGTGCTCTGGAGCTCCTCAGAGGCCGATCAATTCCGATCCGCGCCTTATAGGCCGCAGTCTCCCGGTCACACTCACAGACCTCACTGCAGGCACGTATTGAATGGCGTCCCAAGAGGCCGGAAAATGGCTGCACTGTCCTTTATATTACTCCTCCCAGAATGCAGTGCAGTAACTTTGCCTTGTGGGTTTGTGGCTTGGCATTGTGGGTTTAGTAGTCCTAAGAATTAAGTTAACACAAGAGTCCTTTCCTCATTAAACTACATCCCCCACAATGTTTTGTGACTCTGATTACAGAACTGGTTCAAAAGGCTCAATAGCATACAAAGGACACTAGAGGGAGCCAAACTCATTTGTAACCAACACAACTGTAATGTCTATTTCAGCAAAGCATGGCTACATATGTGTTTATTGGGATGTACAGGTACATACAGTATATTTTGGATGTCCATATCCAATGATTAGGCCCTCCCATTTATCATGCAAAATTTTGAAATATATATACAGTACAGCAAAAACATTTTTTTTAATTTTGTATAGAATGGGGAAGGGTTAAAACTGGGTTACATTTTCCTAGCTCTGTCCCAATGGGGAGATTTCTCTTCAGTTACTGTCCTAAAATTGCAACAAGAAATGAGAGGAAATTTTCTCAAAATAAGGGTTTCTGTCGCCAGAATATTTGTCCCATTTTAGACAACTTACCCTAACATTCTTGTCTGCTGACAACACTAAAATGTATTATTTCTCCTCACTTTTTGTCTTGGTGAAAATGGTCAGGCCAGGACTAACAGAGCAGTGAATCTCCCCAACAGAGACACAGACAGAAATAAAAATATGACAGAGAATGTAACCCTACCCTACTCGATCCACAACTAAAAAGTTTTGCCTTTATGTACATGTAGCGGTACCCCCATGGGGGCTGCTGAAAGTTGTGGCCCACCTGTCACCCTACCCACCCACCCCGGCATGCACTCCCCAGTCACTTTTGAGACAATGAACAGTCCATGTGATTGTTTTGTATTTTTTATTGAGGGATTTGAACTTGGATAGGGATAGGAATATATGGGATACCCAGTAGAACAAGCAATTGGTTGATTGTATATGAATCAGTTGGGACAACTATACACACTTGGCCCCCTTCAGCACATCTCTTGCTTGCAAACTGTTATGCCGCGTACACACGGTCGGACTTTTCGTCTACAAAAGTCCGACAGCCTGTCCGACATACTTCCGACGTACCTTCGGCGGACTTGCGGCAGACTTTCTTACGAACGGACTTGCCTACACACGACCACACAAAAGTCCGACGGATTCGTACGTGATGACGTACACCGGACTAAAATAAGGAAGTTCATAGCCAGTAGCCAATAGCTGCCCTAGCATGGGTTTTTGTCCGTCGGACTAGCACACAGACGAGCGGATTTCGGGGTCCGTCGTACTTACGACGTAAAGATTTGAAGCATGTTTCAAATCTAAAGTCCGTCGGATTTGAGGCTAAAAAAGTCCGTTGAAAGTCCGGAGAAGCCCACACACGATCGGATTACCAGCCAGCTTTAGTCCGTCAGCGTCCGTTGGACTTTTGTAGACGAAAAGTCCGACCGTGTGTACGCGGCATTACTCTCTCTTTCTCCCTCCAGCGCAACACTTTACTCCAGGCACAGTTAGCACATGGTTAGGTCCAACCCTGACTCAGTCAGGCCTCAGCAACTGCCTTTTGCAGGGAGAGACCGAGGGTCCCTTTTAGTGTAACAAAAGTAAAATAGGAATTCTTTAGTGCTAGCTGTCCTATGGTGGACTACTGCTCCCAGTAAGCCCTCTTCAGGCTCTGCACCCAGCTCTGACTGTTTCCTCTCAGTACTCTCTGGCATGCCTATCCAGTCCTCCCGACTGCCCATGTCACTCACCAGCCCTCCTTGCTGCAAACCAGTGGTTCCCTCCTGAAGACTTGCCCGGCAGTACTAGTACCTCTCTGACTCCTCTGTGTGCCTCCTGTTCAGATCCTTCGTGAGTTCTTGAAAGGATCCATCCTGCACCCGAGTCCCAGGGCCAAGGTCACCCCCCCAGACTGTGGAGCCCCCTCTAAGGTCCCAAAAGCCTACTACTCCATCCTCAGTTCTTCCACCCAAAAACTCCTCCCCAGCTTGGCTGACCCTGGGTATTTCAAGGAGGCCTGCCCCCTGCCAATCCTAGTTGGGGATTGGTCAGGGCTCCCTGAGACACCCCAGACTGTTCCTCCCCACTTCCCCTCCTCCTCTTCTAGAAACCTCTAGAAGTAAGAGGGAGGTGACAGTGGAGTGATGCTGTCCGTGAGTCATCAGCTGCTGCTCCAGACTACTCTCAGCCCACACAGATCAAAACAAACAGGCCTAGCTTCCAGCTAAAGGCCTGCCTAAATTTACCTGCACTGCAAAAAAAATCTTACCTCTAGCACCTACAGTACCTAAGTAGAGGGTGCTACATACACTTTAATCTTTTAACAGGTTTTAATTTTAAGGATTAATTTAAGTAATGTTGATACAATGATATATTTATGTATCATGTAATATATCAAAAGAGGAATAATTTAAAAATAATGAATTACGGTTTATTTGGCTCAAAATTAGTATTTAGGTTTATCATAGTCCCCAGGGAATTAGGTCAATCTCAGGAGTTCCAGAGGTAAGAAACCTGAGGTATTAGCAACAGAGGCGGCTCTAGGCTTCGTGAGGCCTTAGGCAAAATTTAGCCATGAGGCCCCACTCACGCCCATAATGGATAAAAAAATTCAAGCAAGTAAAAATGGCTGCAGAAAGATGCGTGGATCTAGCACACAGGCGATCAGCAACACTTCCAGGGCACCCTCCTCATCCATCAGACATATGCAGCCAATACAACATCTGGGACCCAGCAAGGTGACAACCCCTCTAGGATTTTCCCCTGTGCCTTGGGAGAATGGGAAGTGGGTGTCACTGAAACATTCCACTTCCACAGAGGAACGAGAGTGGGGGTATCCCAAAGCAGATAGAGAGAGAGAGAGAGAGAGAGAGAGGGGGGGTGAGGAAGTGTGAGAGGGAGGGAGAGAGGAAGAGAGGGAGAGGGGGAGGGGAGATAGAGAGAGAGAGAGAGGGGGGGGTGAGAGGGAGGGAGAGAGAGAGGAGGAGAGGGAGAGGGGTAGGGGAGAGAGAGGGAGGGTGTGAGAGAGAGAAGGAGGGAGGAGAGAGAGAGGGAAGGAGGGGGAGAGAGAGAAAGAGGGAGGGGGAGAGAGAGAAGGAGGGAGGGGGAGAGAGAGGGAGGGGGAGAGAGGGGGAGGGTGAAAGAGGGAGAGAGAGGGAGAGAGAGAGAGATGGGGAGGGGGAGAGAGGGGAGATGGGGAGGGAGAGAGAGGGAGAGAGATAGAGAGGGAGAGGGAGGGGGAGAGAGGGAGAGGGAGGGGGAGAGAGAGGGAGGGAGAGAGAGAGGGGGGAGGGAGAGAGAGAGAGAGAGAGAGATGGGGAGGGAGGGGAGATGGGAAGGGGGAGAAAGGGGAGATGGTGAGGGAGAGAGGGAGGGAGAGAGAGGGGGAGGGAGGGGAGATGGGAAGGGAGAGAGAGGGGAGATGGTGAGGGAGGGAGAGAGGGAGAGAGAGAGAGAGAGGGGGGGATAGACGGGGAGGGAGAGAGAGGGGAGATGGAGAGAGAGAGAGGGGGAGGGAGAGAGAGGGGGAGGGAGAGAGAGGAGGAGAGAGAGAGAGGGAGGGGGGGAGAGAGGGAGGGGGAGGGAGAGGGAGAGAGAGGGAGGGGAGAGGGAGTGAGGGAGAGAGAGAGGGAGGGGGAGAGAGAGGGAGGGGGAGAGAGAGGGAGGAGGAGAGAGGGAGTGAAGGAGAGAGAGAGGGAGGGGGAAATAGGGAGGAGGAAAGGGAGGGAGAGGGAGCGAGAGAGAGAGAGGGAGGGACGGAGGGTGAGGGAGGGAGAGAGGAAGAGAGTGAGGGAGAGGCAGGTAGAGAGGGAGAGCGAGAGGGAGGGAGAGAGAGAGGAAGAGACAGTGAGGGGGGAGAGAGGGAGGGTGAGGGAGGGAGAGAGGGAGTGAGAGAGAGAGGAAGTGAGAGTGAGGGAGGGGGAGGGAGAGAGAGAGGGGGAGGGGGAGAGGAAGAGAGTGAGGGAGAGGCAGGGATAGAGGGAGGGAGGGAGAGAGAGGGGGGGAAGAGGGAGGGAGGGAGGGAGAGAGAGGGAGAGAGGGTAGGGAGGGAGGGGGAGAGAGGGAGAGGAAGAGAGGGAGGGAGAGGAAGAGAGGGAGGGGGAGAGAGGGAGGTAGGGGGAGGGAGAGAGGGAGGGAGGGAGAGAGGGAGGGGGAGGGAGGATGAGAAGGAGGGAGAGGGAGAGAGAGAGGGGGGGAGGGGGAGAGAGAGGGAGGATGAGGGAGAGGAAGATGGAGGGGGAGAGAGGGGGAGAGAGGGAGGAAGGGGAAGAGAGAGATCTCTAGCCCAATTCCTGTCTGCAGCCCCTCCTGTGTACCATGTCCCAGTCTGCAGTGCCTGTCTGTGGGAAGCTGTGTGTGATGCTTGGTACGGTACCTTCCATGCCAGCAGGATGTTCATGACGGCCAGCAGCAGGCAGGGTCCATTCTCATTCTGGGTGAGGATAGTATCCTGCTCCTTCCAGAGGATCTGTTTGCTGTGAGATGGAGTGGTCCCTGGTCACCTTTACCTTCCACACGTCCTCGTTTTCCAACCCCAGTCAGCCTGTCCTCCAGTCCTGAGAGGTCTTTAGAGCTCTTCTCCCTCCAGGACTATCGATCCTTGTAAGCCTCGCTGCTCAACTTGCCCGCCAGGCCCGGACTAGGACATAAAATATACTGAGCAGCCCATGATAGCGGTCCCTTCCCCGCTCCCCAGCCTGAGAGACCCCCGCAGCAGCCGGAGTGAAAAGAGGGGGGAACCTAGCAGAGCTGCCCTGGGGTGAGGGGGCCAGAAAAGAGAACAGGGGTGACAGGGAGCATGGAAGTGAGGCTGAAAGCAGCAGAGGGAGGGGGGGCGAGAGTGTGGGGGGCAAGGGCACTGGGGGAGTGGAGAGCAGGGGGGGTGTGCACTGGCGGGAGTGAAGAGCCTGGCAGGGGCAGAGAGCATGGGGGGGTGATGGAGAGCATAGGGGCCAGAGTACTGGGGGAGAGGCAGAAGAGCATAGGGAGGGTGGGGGGTAGAGAGCACTGGGGGAGCTGGATAGGACAGTGTGGTGGAGAGCATGGGGGAGCCAGGGAGCATAGGGGGGTGGGGGAGTTGGAAAGCACTGGGGGGGAGCTGGATAGCATAGTGGGGTGGAGAGCATGGGGGGAGCCAGGGAGAAAAGTGGGGTCTGGAAAGCACAAGGGGGAGCTGGAGAGCACAGGGGGAAGTTTAAAGCACAGCGGGAGCCAGGGAGCACAGGGCGCAGAGAGCACTGGGGGGTGCAGGTAGAACTGGGAGGGGTTAGGGAGCACGGGGGGAGCAGAGAGCTCTGGGGGGAGCAGAGAGCACTGTAGGGGGAGCCAGGGAGCACGGGGGGTCGGGGAGCACGGGGGGTCGGAGAGCACTGGGGGGAGAGTATGGGGGGAGACAGTGAGGACCAGAGAGCACTGTGGGGGGATATCAGTGTGGGGGGAGCCAGAGAGCACAGAGCACTGGGGGGGAGGTGGAGAGCAGTGGGGGGGCAACTGGATAGCACAGTGGGGGGGTGGAGCATGGGGGGATCCAGGGAGCACAGAGGGGACCAGAGAGCACTGTGGGGGAGCCAGGGAGCACAAAGAGGACCAGAGAACACTGGGGGGCAGCTGGGGAGCAGTGGGGGGGACTAGACAGCACTGTGGGGGAGCTAGGGAGCACAGGAATGGGGGACTGGACAGCACAGTGAGGGGGAGAGCATGGGGGGAGCTGAGGAGCAGTGGGGGGGGACTGGACAGCACAGTGGGGGAGCCAGGCAGCACAGGGGACCAGAGAGCACTGGGGGGAGGAGCCAGGGAGCAGAGGGGATATGCAGGGAGAACTGGGAGGAGCCAGGGAGCATGGGGCAGTAAAATAGTTGGATAGGAGGAGCTCCAGTGGATGGATCCCATTCCAGCGCCTGCTGCAGCCTGGCCGACCGCCCAGAGAGAACGTGAGTGCCTGGCCGTGCCGCCCTCCTGTGTGCCTGGATAGGAGGAACGGCGGGGACAGCTGCATATGGAAGAATTCATCTTTCCATATTCTTTCTGCAGCCAATGAACGCCCGCAGAAGAAGTGGTCATTCAGCGGCTGCAGGAGGAACATAAAAAGATCAATTCCTCTATATGCAGCTGTCCCCGCCGCTACTCCTATCCAGGCACACAGGAGGGCGGCACGGCCGGGCACTCTCACGTTCTCTCTGGGCAGTCGGCCAGGCTGCGCTGCAGCAGGCGCTGGAATGGGATCCATCCACCGGAGCTCCTCCTTCCCCTTCACAGACAGTCATAGGGCAGGAATAGTTTCCGCCGCCTGGCCAGACTCCTGACCCGAACAGGCAGCCGGCCAGACGCGGAGAGGCCAGATGAGCGGCGCAGGCTGAAAGAGCAGCCCGCACTGGATTTGGACATGGATTTGCGACCCGCCCGGTGTGCCCTATGGCTGCCCGCACGGCTTTTACAGATGGCACCTGGAGCCTGTTGGTCAGTCCAGTGATCGAGCAGAGGCAAATTAGGCAGCCGCGAGGCCCCTGTAAGTGCGAGGCCTTAGGCGGCCGCCTAATTTGCCTAATTAGAGAGCTGCCTCTGATTAGCAAACATGCACACCTGATACAGCAATATTTGGGGCTTCTACTTTCCTTTGAATTCCATATTTCATATTGTGGAGAATTCAAATGGCAGACATGAAAACAATGAAAAATCCCTATAATGCCCTGTACACACGGTTGGATTCTCCAACGGAAAAAGTGCGATCGGATTGTGTTGTCAGAATTCCGATCATATGTGGGCTCCATCGGACTTTTTCCATAGGAAACAACAACAAAATCCAATCGGTTAAATTCCAATCATGTGTACACAAATCCGGAATACATTAAAATAAGTTAAGAGACGAAAGCTATTGGCTACTGCCCCATTTATAGTCCAGACATACGTGTTTTACGTCACTGTGTTCAGAACGATCGGATTTTCCGACAACTTTGTGCGACCGTGTGTATGCAAGACAAGTTTGAGCCAACATTCGTCGGAAAAAATCCATGGATTTTGTTGTCGGAATGTCCGATCAATGTCCGATCATGTGTACGGGGCATAAGACAAGGCTGCAGCCCTATCTAACTCTTCTGTGACCAGGGATTATTGATGTCTAGATGCCCAGGCCAAATTAAGCAGCAGCATCAAAATGCATATGATAACTTTGCAACAATATTTCTATAACTAATCTGTTTACCTAAATCACACATATATATATATATAGATATATATCTATATTTAGATATAGATATATCTAGATATAGATATATCTATATCTAGATATAGATATATATCTATATATATGTCTATATATCTATAGATATAGATATATAGATATCTATATCTATAGATATCTATTTCAGATTTTTTTTTTTAAATCATTTAATTGCATCTGACATTGCAGTATTAATAGATGGCATGAATTCTGTATATGATCACCATGTCACAGCTGTTCCAGATCCATGATTCACTAGGCAATGGAACAAGGCTGACTTAAGCCTCATACACACAATCGAATTTTCCTAAGACAAAACCTCAGTCTTTTGTCCGAAGGCGTGTGCCTGGATTTTGTCTTGCATAAAAATGCCAAGGAATTGTCAGCCAACAAACACGAACGTAGTGACATACTACGTGGTTTTTCAGCTCTTTAGCGCCACCCTTTGGGCTCCTTCTGTTAATGTTGTGTTAGTAGAAGTTTGGTGAGTGTTGATTCTCGCTTTTCATTTTGCGCTTTTCAGTTTGTGCTTTTCATTTCATGCTTTTCAGTTTGTTTCTAAACGGCCGTTCGTCAACCAGACATGTTGCGGAATCGGAAGAGATAATGTGTTATTTATTATTTACCTTGGAGTTATTGCTTTGACCCACGTCCAGTCCAGGAACAGGAGGAGGAGTTCTTGGACCAAAAATTGGTTGCTTTATTAATCGTGACCAATTATGTCATATGCCTTTGCTGCGGGAGCTCCAGGAGAATAATCCAGATGACTGTCGGAATTATTTCCGGATGACGGACCTCTGCTTTCACCAACTCTTGGCATTGTTGACCCCCTATATTAAGAAGCAGGACACATGCATGAGGCTTTTATTTTATTTTTTGGTTGAATAATAATAATTTGGTAAATTTTCTATGTTTTTGTATGCATAGAATGCACTTTTCGGTTAATATTTTTTGGTTAATATTAAATTTGGTAATATTATTCTTGATAGCACTAGAAAAAAAAGCCTTTGAAAATTTGTCTGCAATAACTCCATCGGTATCACCAGCAAAGCAGCTTCATTATTATCCCATTAAAGAAGAAGAGAATTGTGCACTGCATTTCGAGATTTCATAATTTGCCACGTCACAAATGTTAATTCTCCTTCACGAACGCTAGTTTACAAGACTGACTGATTCTGGCTCGTCCTTGCTTCCGAGCATGCGTGTTTGTACTTTGGAATTTGTCCACGGAAAATTTTAAAACCTGCTATCCAACATTTGTCTGCGGAAAATCCGACAACAATTGTCCAATGGAGCATACACACGGTCAGATTTTCCGCCAACAGCCTATCATCACACATTTCCCATCGGAAAATCCGATCGTGTGTATGAGGCTTAAGGCTGCGCAGAAACCAGCAACTATATAAAACAAATCAGCCATAGCAGCTCTTATAGTTCTGTCCCCTCATATTACTTTAAATACTAAAAAAATTGAATACCTTTCACTAAGCATGATGAAGATGGTGGGGCCAGAAAATATGCAGAGGAAAATGATGGATAACTTGGCTCATGTGTAAAAGTTGCAGATTATACAGAGCCCTCTGAAATGGCTACATCTAGGTCAGATCTGAATTGGTCTAAAAAGTTTTCTCGTTTCTAGTCACCAGTGTTGGCTATATCATTTGTTATCACAAGCCCCTATGCACATTTTGTCAAATCCCTATACAGGTACAATGTCCCACATTTGATCCCTTTAATTTGCCACTGATCGGGCAATTAATGGTAGATTGTGGTACCTTGGCTCCAATCAAGCTTAATGTCACGTACACACAATCGGAAATGCCGCCAGCAAAACTCAGATGAGAGCTTTTTGTCGGAAAATGCGACCGTGTGTATGCTCCATCAGTTTTTTGCTGACGGAATTCCAGCCAGCAAAAGATTGAGAGCATGTTCTCAATTTTTCGGTCGGAAAAAGTAACTATCTGAAAATGCGATCGTCTGTACAAATTCCGACGCGCAAAATTCCTACGCATGCTCGGAAGCATTGAACTTCATTTTCTCAGCTCGTCGTAGTGTTGTATGTCACCGCGTTCTTGACGGTCGAAACTTCAGAGAACTTTTGTGTGACCGTGTGTATGCAAGGCAAGCTTGAGCGGAATTCCGTTGGAAAAACCAGCCAAGTTTTTTTCGACAGAAAATCCGCTCGTGTGTGGCATTATGGGTCATATTGTCTGTTGTAGCATCGATCGTAAGTCAAACAACAATAAATGTGTGAGCATGATATTCTAGTGTTCTATGTTTAGTGTCTTTACGTCTGGTGCATTTAATTTTCTTGAAGTCACACATGAACACGCTGGAAACAAATCAGTTTCCTTCCAGTAATTTTAAGTGCCTAATTGTTTTTTCTTTTTTTTCTTAAGTAATTACACACTAATGACCCTTTCTTGGATATATCCACTGCTGATTAATTACATTAAATTAAAACACGATATTTAATCAATTTTTAGAAGTTGTTTCTCAAATTCTTGAACTGTTGGTTGTACAAAGAGAGGTCTTGTAAAACTATGCTATGGAAAGAGCATACTACATGATAATATGAATATTTCACTTGCCAATTAATAAAGTGAAATAGGCATTTCAATTCAGTAGGGCTCATCTGCCATGAAAAACATGAAAACAAATTGTCTGAATTGCCTATGGCAACCAATTAGATCTTAGTTCAAATTTCAAACCTGCTTTAGAAAATTAATATCTGGAATCCTTTCTCTTTCTCAAAGTAATCTTTAAGGCCCATGTCCACTGTTAAGATGTGTTATGTGTGTTCATGAATTCATTTTTTATGACACCCCAATTCACCTTTAAGGGAAAAGAGAGAAAATGGGACCTTAAATGAGGCCCGCCATATCAATTAGAAAAGGAATGGGTACATACAGGTATATAAAAATATATGTTTATTGGATCACAGTCTAAAATTCATTCAAGCTCTCAAAATTACATTGTAACAATAATTTGGTAGTCACATGACTTACACTTATATTATCTTGCTCATGGCATATACAGTAATGAATTTACATAATAGACATAGATAACAATAGGGATATATAGAAAATGCATGTACAAGCGATAAAGCCAGATATATCTTGGTATCAATTAGCACTCAACACGTTTCATGGCTTAATAGCCACTCATCAGGAGTGTGATAATGTACTGTAAGAGAATATCAATTATTAATAATAGTGCCCTCTAAAAAGAAAGGATAATAAGTCAAAAATTGATGACAGATCAATGACTTACAACTCTGTCTCTGAGGGTGAGCCCAACCTCTGCATGGGAACTGGTGGGGATCTCAGGCACGGTGTCTCCCCCCGGGGTTGAGGCGAGAATACCCCACCAAGGACTTAGGAAGACAGCCAGAGAAATAGGCATTTAAATTCAGTGGGGCTCATCTGCCATGAAAAACATGAAAACAAATTGTCTGAGCTGAGCTGTTTGCCTGAGATGGTCGGCTTCGTTAGGGGAGCGATACAGGCTGAGGGGGAGGCCACTCATTCGTGGCCACCCCCTCGCAATCGCTCCCCACGAATGAAAATCTTCCTTTTCTGCTGTAATGTAAACAGCGGCAGAGGAAGTGATGTCATCTTTCCTCGAGCCAGTCTTTTCATTCCGGCGCCGAGGAGAGAAGACATCAAGTAAGTTTGTACCAACACTACACTACAGTAGAACACGCAGACACACTTTTCACCCCCCATCACCCCCTGATCACCCCTCGATCATCCCCCTGTACCCCCTGCCACAGTGACACCAAAAGCATTTTTTTTTTTTTTTATTGGTGTCAATTTGTGACAGTTATAAGTGGTAGGGAAGTTAGGGTTAGCCACCTTTAGGTCAATGGTACCCCCCTAACTCCCCTAATAAAGTTTTAACCCCTTGATCACCCCCCGTCGCCAGTGTCACTAAGCGATCGTTTTTCTGATCGCTGTATTAGTGTCACAGGTGATGCTAGTTAGGGAGGTAAGTATATAGGTTCGCCGTCAGCGTTTTAAAGCGACGGGGATCCCCATATACTACCTAATAAAGGTTTTAACCCCCTGATTGCCCCCTAATTAACCCTTTCATCAGTGATCACCGTATAAGTGTTACGGGTGATGCTGGTTAGTTAGTTTGTTTATTATAGTTTCAGGGCACCCAACATTTATTACCTTATAAAGGTTTAACCCCTAATCGCCCGGCTGTGATATAAGTTAAGTTTTAGGGTCAGATAAGGTACAGGTTAGCGCCAGTACCGCTAACACCCACGCACGCAGCATACACCTCCCTTAGTGGTATAGTATCTAAACGGATCAATACCTGATCCGATCAGATCTATACTAGCGTCCCCAGCAGTTTAGGGTTCCCAAAAACGCAGTGTTAGTGGGATCAGCCCAGATACCTGCTAGCACCTGCGTTTTGCCCCTCGGCCCAGCCCAGCCCACCCAAGTGCAGTATCGATTGATCACTGTCACTTACAAAACACTAAACACACATAACTGCAGCGTTCGCAGAGTCAGGCCTGATATCTGCGATCGCTAACAGTTTTTGTTGGTAGCGTTTTGATACAGTCGCTAACAGTCAGGAGCTTTTTTGCCTGTGAGTCTCACTAGTGTACCACTAAATTTAGAGCCCAAAATGACAAATCGAAGGTACACTAGTGAAGAGGCCTACACATTCCTGAGCATGATAGATAGTGAAGAGGAAGTCACTCATCTGTCAGATTCAGAATACGATCCTGTAGACGACACCGGCTCCATGACAGATAGCTCTGACGATGGAGTTGTGGTCCCTGCCAAGGTCAGGCGTACCAGACCCCGAACTTCTGTCCCTGATGTGCAAAAACCGCAGGTCCCTCGTATGGAGCAGAGCACTACTAGCACTGCTATTCCTTCTGGTGAACTGGCAAGCACCAGCGGCCTAGTATACCCTGGTCGTACATCCAGCACTGCAGTAACACTTGGTGACGTGGCGAGTCCCATAAGTGCAGTACAAGCTGGTGAGGTGGCAAGCACAAGTAGTGTCCCGCTGCCACCAAGAAGACGAACACAGTGCCCATAGTGCCCTTCCTGCTGCATTCGCCAATCCGAATTGGGAACCCACCACTTCTGCAGCACCCGTACTTCCCCCATTCACTGGCCAACCCGGAATTCAGGTGGAAACAGTTGATTTTACGTCACTGGATTTTTATTCACTGTTTTTCACCGAAGATTTCTATAGATCTATTGAGGACCAAAGCAATTTGTCAACACATCGCCACTATTCCCCAGTCCTCCCTTGCCAGAGATTGGAAACCAATTACAGTTTCCGAATTTAAGATCTTTCTGGGCCTTTCCCTCAACATGGGCATAACCAAAAAGAGTGAGTTACGGTCATATTGGTCCACTGACCCAATTCACCATATGCCCGTGGTCTCTGCTTCCATGGCCAGGGCATGATACGAGCAGATTTTATAGTTCATGCACTTCAACAACAAAGAACTCTGTCGTCCTCGTGGAGACCCTGAATACAATCGGCTCTACAACATTCGGCCCCTCGTAAACCACTTCAAACAATGTTTTGCAGACTTGTTTACTCCCCATCAAGTTGTCTGCGTTGATGAGTCCCTGATTAAGTTTTCTGGCCGCTTGTCATTAAAACAGTACCTTCCCAGATACGGGGTCAAGATGTATAAGCTCTGTGACAGGGCCACAGGCTATACATGTAGTTTTATGGTTTACGAGGGTAAAGATAGTCACGTAGAGCCGACAAACTGCCCTGACTAGATAGGAAGTGCTGGCAAGATTGTGTGGGACTTGGTGTCATCCTTATTCGGAAAGGGGTACCACTTGTACGTGGACAATTATTACACGAGCGTGCCACTTTTTAATCACCTTTTTGATCATCAGATTGGACATGTGGCACGTGCAACCTAATCCCCAGGGCTTTCCCCAGCGGCTTGTAGATTCCCGTCTTAGGCTGGGGGAGAGAGCCTGCTTGCAGTGTAATAATTTGCTCGCTATGAAGTGGAGGGACAATAAGAATGTTTTCGTTCTTACCTCCCTTCATGCAGACACGACGGTCCAAATTACCACGGCGACTGGTGTTGTGGAGAAACCCCTCTGTGTCCACAAATATAACCAAAATATGGGTGGAGTGGACCTCAACGGCCAGTTGTTGGCGCCGTACCTAGTTGCCCGTAAGACCAGACGCTGGTACAAAAAAGTGTCTATTTATTTCAATTGGCTTTGCTGAACACTCATGTGCTATACAGAGCTTCAGGACGGACTGGATCCTTCCTTAAATTCCAGGAAGAGATCGTCAGAGCCCTTCTGTTTCCAGATGGTGCTCCACCTCACCTTTCCCAACCAAATGCAGTAAGCCAGCTGCATGAGAGGCATTTTCTTTATGTCCTCCCGAGTACCCCTACCCAACGAGCCCCCCAAAAAAGATGTTGTGTCTGCAGCAAGCGCGGATATAGGCGTGACACCCGGTATTATTGTCCCTCCTGTCCTGACAATCCTTGTCTTTGCATTGGTGAATGTTTTCAACACCATACACTAGTTGAGTATTAGCGTAAGGTACAGCACTGCACAGACTAGGACACACTTTCACAGGGTCTCCCAAGATGCCATTGCATTTTGAGAGACCCAAACCTGGTACCAGTTACAAAAGTTAAAGTTACAAAAAAAGTGTAAAAAAAAAAAAAAAAAGTAAAACAAACACAAAAAAAATATAAAATAAAAAAACAAAAATAGTTGTCGTTTTTTTGTTCTCTCTCTATTGTCTCTCTATTGTTCTGCTCTTTTTTACTGTATTCTATTCTGCAATGTTTTATTGTTATTATGTTTTTATCACGTTTGCTTTATAGGTATGCAATTTTATTATACTTTACTGTTTACTGTGTTTTATTGTTAACCATTTTTTTGTTTTCAGGTATGCCATTCAGCTGCAGAGCGGATTTATTTATCTTGACAGCAACAGCGTTTGCTCCCACGATACATAAAGCCGTGACTCCAGTGCTGTCGGAGGTGATTTCTCCACCACAGTTACATACTTCAGCATATATGCCGAGGCGTGGGGGCAGCAGTGGGTGGAGGAGCGATTTGCTCCTACCTTTTGCGGGAGGATGCCCCCATGCTTCGGTATATATATATTTTAGGCACAGGTTGCGTTAAATGTTTTATTTTTTACTATGTTTTTTTTTTATTTGCTTTGCAGGTAAGGTAAGTCTAATGCCGCGTACACACGGTCGGACTTTTCACCTACAAAAGTCCGACAGCCTGTCCGACATACTTCCGACGTACCTTCGGCGGACTTGCGGCAGACTTTCTTACGAACGGACTTGCACACACACGACCACACAAAAGTACGACAGCCTAGTACGCGGAGACGTACACCAAGTCCGACGAGACTATAAAACGGAAGTTCAATAGCTCGTACGACACCCTTTGGGCTCCTTCTGCTAATCTCGTGTTTATCTCGTGTTAGTAGAAGTTTGGTGAGAGACGATTCGCGCTTGTGAGACTCGTATTTTTCAGTTCGTTTTAACTGTTGTTCAGTCTGTGCTTGTGAGGTTTGTATCTGCTTTTCAGTGCGTTTGGTCAGTTGGCATTGAGAAATCTTTGTTTTATTGGCCGCTCGTTCCTGATTTTCAGGTCGTTCTTCACAGGCCTTGCTGTTCTTCAGTGCGTTCTGTTTAGTGCGTTCTGACCAGCCGACCGTTTTGAAGCCATGTTACCTGTACGTACTCGTCGTAGAGCTCGTGCATTGTATGTGCTTGGTGCTGTAGTTTATTCTTCAGCCCAAGACCAGTCCATGAACAGGGCGAGGAGGAGTTCATGGACCAAGAATTGGTTGCTTCAGCGTGACCAGTTCTGTCACATGCCTTTGCTCCGTGAGATCCGTGAGAATAATCCTGAGGATTTCAGGAACTTTCTCCGGATGACGGACCCCGTTTTTGACCGTTTGTTGGCTTTGCTGACCCCCTATATCAGCAGGCAGGATACCTGCATGAGGCAAGCCATCACTCCGGAGCAGAGGCTGGTCGCTACCTTGCGGTATTTGGCCACAGGGAGAAGCCTGCAGGACCTTAAGTTCTCGACAGGCATCTCCCCCCAGGCTCTGGGGATCATTATCCCAGAGACCTGTTCTGCCATCATACAGGTCCTGCAGAAGGACTATATTAAGGTAAGATATTTTTCTTTTATTAGCATCACATGTTCTTTTATGTAATCTTTGATAATGTGATGTATTTCTTGCTTCAAACACTACTTACCATCATTGCAATATAGTGTGAATGTCCCCTTTTTATCCTCACACATGCTGGAATTTTTTCCTGTTATTTTTTGTCATGCATGTATATTTTCCTTCAATAACCTTCCCAGCATGAAGTGATGGGAACATATCCACCTAGTCTACTCATTTTGAATGTATTTTGTTTGAGTGTATTTAGTGTGCTTATAATTAGCAATTATCTAGATTTCACAACTCCCCCACCCCCCCCACCTAAACTCACTCCAAATAGTGTGCTGCTACTGAGCAATTATCTAGATTTCACAACCCCCCCCCCACCTAAACTCACTCCAAATAGTGTGCTGCTACTGAGCAATTATCTAGATTTCACAACCCCCCCCCCACCTAAAC